>NC_037332.1:30000000-30615357 GCF_002263795.3 Bos taurus
GGATAAAGGGGGTGGGATCGCAGGCCCGAGGCTGCCGCTTCCTCCTGCGCCCTCCAGGGAAGGCCCGGAGCCAAGGCCTCACAGCCTGCCATCCAGTCCTGCCCCTCCTGGCACCTTCCATGGGCTTGTTGGCAGTGTAAGCAAACACAGGCTTTTCTTGGCAGGTCTGGGCACCTGCCCGCTCCACAAGCCACATCCGGCTTCACCTTTCCTATCCTCCCCGCTAGGGTGGAGGCGAGGCTGAGGCGGAGGGCTAGGAGCTTTTGTAAACCCTAGGCAGGGGAGGGGCTCTGGAGTTCCATGGGGCTACGAAGCCCAGAGGAGCCCTGAGGACAGGCCTCCTGGGACTCTGGGGGGATCAGTCAAGTCCAGAGAGGCGGGATCTGGCTGGCCAGGCAGGTGGAAAGTGAGACGGCAGGGCTCTAAACACACCCTCACCTCATGACGGGGTCCATGGGAACAGTCGAATCTCAGCTCTTTAAGTGTCTGGCTTGCGGTGAAACCCAGCTAGGACTGCTCGGGGCTCAGTGACCTATTCCAGGCACTTGGGCTGCTGCAGGTGGAGAAGGGGCAGACCGAGGGCATCACAGGAGGGGGTTTGAATCCTGGGAACCCAAGAGAGCAGCTACTGGACCCCAGCTGAACCCAGTGCTGTGCGTGCCCCCAGGCTCCTCTTGGTCCCCACCACCCCTTGTCTTCCAGGCCAGGAGCAGCCTTCCTCACTGCCCCTCCCCTACCCCATCCTGCCCAGCCCCCAGGTATTGGCTCCCAGTCCAGGACATCAGGATTGGTTCTGGCATTTCCTTGGCTCTTCCCAGGATCCTGTGGACAAAGGGAGGAGCCGGAGCTGGCCTGGGGGCCCTCTGTGTATCTAGGATGGGGGAGGGGTACAGGAAGGGGCCCAGAGCTTCAAAGAACCCTTTATTGACCCGGGTCAGGTTCATAGGATGCCTGTGTTTCCAGGAATCTTCTAGGGGAAGGCCCTACAGAGGGCATGGCTGGTTTGGCACCTCTTGCAAGGTTTCCACACACGGCTAGGTGCCACTGAGGCCCCCGGGGGGAGCGGAGGTTGGGAAGCGGGGGCAGACAATCCCATCAAGTTCAGCAACAAGGACTCCAGGTGCCCCTCCTCCCCAGCCTAAAGTCTATCTGCTTCTCCCTGAGACCCTCACCCCCACAGGCAGAGCCAGGGGGTCCTGACAGGGGGACCGAGAGCCCAGGAATGAGTGCACAATGGGAGGAGGGCGCAGCCTCCGGCCAGACTCAGGCTGGGAGAATGACAGGGCCCCATAGGATGAGTCACCCTGGGCCAGCCTCAGCCTGGGGCTTTGTGTGGAGCGAAGAAGTGCTGGCCAGTCGGGAGCTCCCCTGCCAGCCCCTCACAATCACTGTTATTCTGGGGCTCCCCTAGCCCAGAGGGTTAAGGACCTCTCGGTCTAGGGCTGGGTTAGGGGGGCGGTGAGAGAGGGGGCCCCCACTGGGGAGGTTTGTCCTTCATCCACCATTCTCAGGACTGACCCCTTCTCCCTTCCCCGCTGCCCCTCGCCCCCACCGCCCACCCTCACCCTCCCTGAGTCCATATTTTTGTCTGCCTTGCAGGTGCCCTGGCTCCACGCAGTGTATGCCGTGCTGGGAGCAGGCGTGTTTACATTGGTGAGTGTACCCCCGGGGCCCCGCCTTTTCAGCCCCCCACCACCTCCTCAGGCCCCTCTTCCGTCCCTATCTTCCTCATGGTTCACTTCTCTGAACCCCCATGGAGCATCAGTGGGCAGGGGCGGGACTCAGTGCTGCTCAGGTCTCCAAGACAGATCAGCTGACCTGTGCACGGGCATGGAAGGTTGTAACAGCAGAATTGACACTTTAAACAGAGCTGGGAAGAGGTACCCCTGGTTCCTGGGGAGAGGTTCAGTGTCGCTTGTGGGAGCAGGAAAGTGAGGGTGTCCCCACCACATGGACTAAGTTAGCCCTGGCTGTCTCCTGGAGGTAATCTGGGAAGACTTCTTGGAGCAAAGGAGATTCCAGGTACTCTGTGACAGATGCATGTAGATTGAACTTGTCCTTGGCTGCCCTCACCAAGCTGAGAGTGTTAATGATGGTGATAATGATAACAGTGGTAGTTAATATTTTATTGAGCACTTACTTCTCCCACAGCAAGCGCTTCACATACACTAACTCCTCACCGTGGCTCTATAAAATAGGTTCTGTTGTTCTCAAATTAAGATGAGGGACTTGAGCTCAGAGGCTTTAAATCCCTCCCCAGGTGGCACTAGTGGGAAAGAACCCGCCTGCCAATGCAGGAGACATAAGACAATGAATGGTAAATCAACTAGCGTAGCCTTGGTCAAGACTAGGGGTACCAACTCGTCCTGGTTGACCCAGAACTTTACTGGTTTCAGCACTGAAAGTCCCCCTTCTTGGGGGGGAAAGCCCCTAGGAACTGCAAGGTTGGACAAACCAGGATGGTTGATTATCCTGTGACACTAATTGCTCTTGGTTCCTGGACCAGCAGTCTTTCCTACAGATGTGTGTGTGTGTTTAGTCGCTCAGAGATGTCCGACTCTTTGCAACCCCATGGACTGTAGCTTGCCAGGCTCCTCTGTCTATGGGGATTCTCCAGGCAAGAATACTGGACTGGGTTGCCATGTCCTTCTCCAGGCGATCTTTCTGACCCAGGGATCAAACCCACATCTCATATATCTCCTGCATTGCAGGCAGATTTTTTACCTGCTGAGCCATCAGGGAAGCCTTTCCTGCAGATAGTACCTGCTGAAGACAAATCTCAATGAAAAGGATGGGTCAGGGGAGTCAGCCTAGGAGGAAAAGAAGCAGGAGGGCCAGACTGAGGGGAGTGAGACTGGGGAAGCTTCAGAGAACGGTGTTTGCAGGGACAAATGGAAGAAGAGGGGTCCAGGCAGGGCAGAGTGGGAGGAGGGCAATCACCGAGGGAGGGTCAGAAGTGTTCTTGGCTTCTCGCTGCTGCATATGCGTCAGCTGTGCGGGGAGACTGTGCAGACAAGTAGGGTTGGGTGAACAGTAATCCCTTAAATTTGTTTAATAATCGTTTGTTATTAGAAATAATAAAAACAATCCCAACCATCGGTTCCACCCTTTCCATTTTACAAAGCACTTTCACACGTATTACCTCATGGGATCTCCATCACATCCCAGGGAGGGAGGCAATGCTGCTGTTAGAAGACCTGCTTTCTAGATATACCTGAGGTCACGGGTGTTAAGGGGCTGGCACAGAGTCCCACTGCCAGTAAAGGGCAGATTTAGGGCAGGACCCAATTGTCTGGGCCCAGCCTGCTGCCATTTCCAGAACCCCCATCATCCCCCTCAAAGAGGACAACTTCTGTTGGCTTGAAGTGGGGAGAGGCTGGGGCGATCTCTCTGGCAATGTTCCCCCTCTTTCTCTTGCACCATCTGTATTGCCCTTTCTACTGGATTTTTTCCATCAGCATAAAAACAGGCTGTAATTTCTCCCAACTGAAAAAATAGCAATACAAAAAACCCTTAACTCACATTTGCCTCTAGTCCCCCCATTTAGAGCAAAGCTTCTTATAAGGGAATCTATGCTGTCTCCAATTCTTCCCACTTCCTCCCTTCTCTCCACTCCATCATTCTTGTGTGTGCTTGGTCGCTCAGTCGCATCTGACTCTTTGCGACCTCATCGATGGTAGCCTGCTAGTCTCCTTTGTCCATGGGGATTCTCCAGGCAAGAATATTGTAGTGGGTTGCCATGCCCTCCTCCAGGAGATCTTCCCAACCCAGGGATCAAACCCCAGTCTCCCACATTGCAGATGGATTCTTTACCGTCTGAGACACCAGTAAAGCCCATGAATACTGGAGTGGGTAGCCTATCCCTTCTCCAGGGGATCTTCCTGACCCAGGAATTGAACCGGGGTCTCCTGTGTTGCAGGCGGATTCTTTACCAGCTGAGCTACCAGGGAAGACTGAATCCTCTTTAAATGTTCTCATCAGGGTCCCCAGTGGGCTCCCTGTGACTGAACCCAGTGGTCATTTCTTAGTCCTTGTCTTGCTCGACTCTTGGCAGCATTTGGTACAGTTGTTTACGCCCTCCCCCCAGAAGCCTCTTTTTCACTTGGTGTCCAGGCACCAGCATTTGCCTCTACCTTCATGGCTACTCCCTGGTCCACGTCGCCACCATGGCCCACCTGGATTCTCGAAATGCCTCCCCTGGGTGCTGCCCCCTGCAGTCTGTGTCAGTACCACAGCAGTGGGAGGGCTCCTGTTCACTGTTAAAGGAGGTCAGATCATTTCTGCACTTTGGAGAAGGAAATGGCAGCCCACTCCAGTGTTCTTGCCTGGAGAATCCCAGGGGCAGAGGAGCCTGGTGGGCTGGCGTCTATGGGGTCGCACAGAGTCGGACACGACTGAAGCGACTTAGCAGCAGCAGCAGCATTTCTGCACCTGGCCTCCAGCAATCGCTGCCCACTGCCCGCAGGCCCTCCTGACCTCATGCCTCCCGCTCCTGGTTGCCCACTCTGCTGCAGCCACAAGCATCCTTTCTGCTCCCTAGGATGGCAGGCTCACTCCCAGCCCCAGGTCCCTGCTCCCGTAGTTGCCTCTGTCGATTCCTTCTGATCTTCTCACCGCTCCCCATCTCCCCTCCTTCAAGTGTTTGCTTTGTTTACAGTCTTGTGTGCTGAGTGTGTTTATACACACACACACATGTAGGCATGCCCACAGGTTGCTCCCTTTATTTCTCTCCATCGCACATCTCATCCTCTGACATACTGTATATTTTTCTGGTTTATTTATTGTCTTCCATCCAGCAGAATTCAAGTTCCTTGAAGGCAGGGATTTGGGTCTGGCTGGCTTGTCACTGCATCCACAGTGTCTAGAACAGTGGCTGGCTGTTCTATCCACAGCCTAGGGGTTCACAGCTGGCACCCCTAGATGTTTTCAGAATGAACGGACTCCGGAGAGGTCAGGTCCAGCTGAGGCACTGCCAGAGTGAGGCACAGAAAGCATGACTGCACAGCTGACTTAGGCATCCATCTCCTGTGAGTCACAGGGGAGGAGGAACCATTGCACTTAATTACCCATTAATGTTTCGTTAGGAGAGCAACACGCTGACTCTCCTCTATCAGGCTCATCCTTCGAGTCATGTAAACAGTGGTCAGGAGCAGTGGCGTCAGTCCCCCAGCCCCATCCCCTGCCCTCTGTCACCTGGGTCAAAGGAAGGAAGACCTGCAGCCCATCCCACGGCGTGGGGAGGCTTAAGGAGGGGCCACTGGACTCATTCCCCTCCCTCTCTCTTAGTTTCACGTGGATGGAGGCCCACAGAGGCCCAGCCCCATAAGAACTAAGGTTCCCGTGCCTTTCCACTAACCTCAACTCAGAAGGTCCTTGACCTCAATCTGATCCTGCTTCCAGCATCACTTCTGTCCTTTGGAATCTGTGGTCCAACCTATCCCCAGAACTGGTGTCCAGCACCCCTGGTCTCTCGATCTGTCCATCCTGCCTTCTCCTACCCTAGCCTTTGGCGAATTCTCATCACCGTGAAGGGTGCTCCAAGCACTGTAGCTAGGCAAGGATGTCACTCAGCGATCCCTGCCCCTCTTGCTGCCTCGGGGAGGATGTGTGAGAAAAGGGGGAAGAGAAGTGTTAGAGGAGGGCCCAGCCCCCAGTGAGAACCACCCCAGCCCCACCAGCCTGGGCCTTGGAAGGGCTATGAAAAGCAAAGGGCTTTCTCCTACAGACCTCAGCCCCTCCCCGAAATACTGTTGTCTTGGATAACAGGGCCTCCCAGCTGGACTAGGCTGAGATTGGGGAGATGGGGAGCCAAGGTCTTTTAGGGCCGTGGTCCTGCTGGCAGGGATGGGCCCCTCCTGGGCCTCACCCTGACTAGCCTTGGCACATTCTTGAGAGGCTTGGGTTTTTCTCTATCGCCCTACCCTGTAACCCCCCTCTGGGCACCAGACTCAAATGCCAGTGGAAGTGGTGAGTCAGTTGGAAGTTTCTGGGCTCAGGGTGGCCCCATTCTCCTCTCCCTTCTATGTCCCCTCCTTGAGTGCATTTTTGTAGAAGCTGATGGAAAGCGAGGCAGGGGAGCATGATGGGTGGGCTGGGGTGGTGAGGCAAGGCGCAGGGGCTGGGACAGAGCAGGAGAGTTGAGGCAGGAAGAGAGAGGAGGGAGCGAGCACGCGGGGCCTGGACAGTTGCCTTTCTGCTGCGGCAGCACCTCGGTACCTACATGACTGTGGGCAGGTGCTCTGCCTCAGAGCTGGTCCTGCTCTGGGGAAGTGAAATCTCCCAGTCCCTGAAATCATGAAGCCAAGCCCTGGTACCTGGGGAGAAACCAGGAATAGGACTTTAGGTGACAGGCCCAGTGGGAAGAGAACTCTCTTCTGCCTGTCCCACCTGGCCAGTTTCAGGACCTCTGGCAACATTCGTTCCTGTGCTTTAAGGAAGATGAGTGAGAAGCCAGATTCATGAGTAGGACAGAGGCTGGGAGATTAGTTAGGAGGCCGCTGCAGTGTCCCAGAGTCAAGGACAGGGCGGCCCAGAGCACTTGCGTGGTCAGTACAGGATGTGTCAGGGTCTGATGGTGTCTGGGTGAGTGAAGCTTGGATGGGAAGATGCTCCTTCTGTAGAGGGGCTGGGCCTCCAGTTCTGGGTATTGACTCCTGGCCATTGAGGGGGCACTCATAGCCATCTGTCCTCAGTCCCCGGGAAGGACCGTGAGCGCTCAGAGCTGGCAGGGACTTTCCTGTGCTGAGGCCCAGAGAGAGCGCAAACAGACTCACGCCACGTGCCTACATACCACACACAGGCACACCATATGCACGTCACACACCTACACCACATATACCATATACACACCTACACACATCACACACACACACACCACTCACATATATACACACCACACACTCACAAACACACACACCCATACCATATGCAGTCACACACCTACACCACATATACCATATACACACCTACACACATCACACACACACACACCACTCACATATATACACACCACACACTCACAAACACACACACCCATACCATATGCACGTCACACACCTACACCACATATACTACATACACACCTACACACATCACACACACACCACTCACATACATACACACACCACACACTCACAAACACACACACCCATACCATATGCACGTCACACACCTACACCACATATACCATATACACACCTACACACATCACACACACACACACCACTCACATATATACACACCACACACTCACAAACACACACACCCATACCATATGCAGTCACACACCTACACCACATATACCATATACACACCTACACACATCACACACACACACCACTCACATATATACACACCACACACTCACAAACACACACACCCATACCATATGCACGTCACACACCTACACCACATATACCATATACACACCTACACACATCACACACACACACCACTCACATATATACACACCACACACTCACAAACACACACACCCATACCATATGCACGTCACACACCTACACCACATATACCACATACACACCTACACACATCACACACACACACCACTCACATATAGACACACCACACACTCACACACACACGCACACCATACACGTCACACACATACACCACATATACTACATACACACCTACACACATCACACACACATACCATTCACATATAGACACACCACACACTCAAACACACATTCACACCATACACGTCACACACATACACCAAATATACCACATACACACCTACACACATCACACACACACATGCACACACCACACTCACACACACACACATGCACACCATACACATGTCACATACACACCACATATGCCATATACAGACCTACACACCCCAGTCACATATACACACACCACACACTCACAAATATACACATGCATACCATACACACATCACATATATACACCACATATACCACACACACCACACACATACACACCACACACACATGCACAGCACACACACACCACACACATACAGCACCCATACCACATGCATACCTACATACATCACAGAGACCATACATATATACACCACACACATACACACATGCACACACCCACACACATGCACACCATACACACATCACGTACATGCACCACACATACCACATACACACCTACATACTTCACACACCACACCATGCACACTATATACATGTCACACATATACACACCTGCACACATCACACATACATACCACACATATATACAACCACACACACATACACACCATATATACGCCACATACCTATACCACATGTACTACATACACACTTGCACACATCACACATACACACCACACACATACACACCACACACACATGCACACTTTACACACGTCACACATATACACACACCACACATACCACATGTACACCACACACACACCCCACATATAGTCCACACACATACACATACCACACAATCACATACACACACCACATACACATGCATACCATATACACGTCACACATACACACCACACATCACTTACACGACATATAACACACACACCACAGACACACAGACACACCACACGCATGCAGTGTTGGCTGCCAGACTGGATGAAACGCCCCTTTTTCTGATTCTCAGCTCAGCACTCTTTCTATTCTGTCTCCCTTTCCATTTCACAGATGGAAAGATGGAGGCCTGGAGAGGTCTGTCCCCTCACATCAGGAGGGTCCAGAGAGGCCTTCTCAGCCTTGTCATCCAGAGACTGGGCTTCAGGCAGTCTCTTCATCCAGGTCCACCCGGGAATCCGCGTGTCCTAGGAATCTTCCCCAGTCTTTGAGGGGCTCAGGGAAGAGACCCAGTCTGCCCCACCCCACCACTTGCCCTGCTTTTCTCGTGGGGGCTATGGTAGATGCCCTGCCTTCTTCACAGTTAGAGAAACACTTTGAAAAGTAAAAATGGCTACACAGACCTGAGGGAGGGATATGATTTTCTTTCAGACTTTATTTCATTCAGAATTTGGCGACTCCTTTGCCTCACTGGTTTCCATGAGCTTAAGGGATCCCGTGAGAGAACCTTCTCTGTTCGGCAGCCCTCCTTCTGCCACCACAGCAGCCCTGATACCCCACCTGATGCCTCATCTGAACCCTGGAGTCCAAATGAATTCCTCAGAGGGCAGGAGGAGGGAGGGTGGATTGACCAGTAATTGCTCCTTCAGGAGGAAAGTACGCTCGTGCCCCGCTCCTGCGCCTCACCTCAGTCTCACTTCCTCAGACACTAATCCTCAGAAACCAACGCCCTGCTCAAACCAAGCCCTTCAAACCAACACCCTAACTCGGAGAAGGTGAAGGAAACCCCCTGCCCCAGGGCTTGTGGACTGAAGGAGGGGTGATTAAGAGTCCCAGTAGGGCTCAGGACAGGACGCATCTACATGGGCCTGAGTGGGGGAGGTGCTCGCAGGAGGCCTTCCGGGGAGCTCCCCAGGTGACCATGGGCACCCCACCCAAACCACAGTCAAGGCCTCACTCATCCTCTTGCCACTGTGACCTTTGGGCAAGTTACTTGATCTCTCTGTGCCTGGTTTTTAAAATGGGGCTGATATTAACTGCTTCACAAGGCTGTGGTAATGCTTAATAAGATAATATATAAATGGAAAAAAGAAGACAGCTGAGCACCTGGAATGCGGTAGTTTCTCAGCTGCCCTGGGAGCTTTCGCTCTTGTCGTACATGTTAACCCTGTAGTTCAGAGCCCAGATTTTGGAGCACTGTGTGTGCATACTAAATTGCTTCCATCGTGTCCAACTCTGCGACCGCATGGATCCTCTGTCCTTGGGATTTCCCAGGCTAGAATATTGGAGTGGGTTGCCATGCCCTCCTCCAGGGGATCTTTCCAACTCAGGGATTGAACCTTTGTCTCTTAAGTCTCCTACGTTGGCAGGCGGGCTCTCTACCACTATCGCTCCTTGGGAAACCCTTGGAGCAGAGTATCTGGGTTCAGATCCGTTCTCTGCAACATTTAAGCTGGGTGGATTGATTGAGTTATGTCACTCTCTGTACTTCTGTTTCCTTATCCATAAAATTCAGATAATAGTTCCCACCTCATAGCTTGTGACTTGTAAGTGAATCAGTATATATACAAAGCACTGAGAAAGTGCCTGGCATGTCATCAGTGAACAATAATATTACCTGTTAGTAGCTGTCAGTTGGAGAAGGCAATGGCACCCCACTCCAGTACTCTCGCCTGGAAAATCCCATGGGCGGAGGAACCTGGTAGGCTGCAGTCCGTGGGGTCGCGAAGTGTCGGACACGACTGAAGCAACTTAGCAGCAGCAGCAGTTGTCAGTTGCCCAAGGTCAGAGGCAAGCTTTGAACCCAAGTCTATGGGACTCCCCAGTCCATGTTCTTGAGCTCTGTTACATTCACACCCTTCCTTTTTTACTTGCCTTCTCACATTGCTCCCCTCTTGTCCAGACCCTGTCAGACCCTGTTCCTTTGGTAGTGGTGGCCCACCTGAAGGTGCTCCCCAGGACTGCAGTATGCAGAGGTCATCTGTGCTGTTTAAACTTAAAAAAAAAAACAAAAACAAAAAACCAGAACTGCTCTTTTATTTAAATATGCATTCATTTCTTCGGCTGCGCTGGGTCTTAGGTATGGCATATGAACTCTTAGTTGCAGCATGTGGGATCTAGTTTCCTGACCAGGGATTGAACCTGGGCCCCTGCCTTGGGAGCTCAGAGTCTTAGCCACTGCACCATGAGGGAAGTCCCCTGTGCTGTTTAAACTTTTAACACCCAAGCCACTGAAGACAGGAGAAGTATCTTCTATGGGACTGAAGCAGGTCTCCACTCAGGTGCCCTCTCCCTGTCCTACATCCCAACCGAGGGCATAAGGGCTTAAAGCTGGCGGTTAGTCTCTTTTCTCTGGAATCCTCAGAGCCCAGTCTCACCCTTTAGCCCAGAAAGTGAGGAGCAGGTGGGCCCAGCGCTCCCTGCACTCCTCAGGTAGCCCGCTGGGCTCTTAGCCATGAACTTTGGGTACACTTTTCTCCCCACTTCTTCCATCCTTATACACAAACACACATACACATACACACACACACACACACACACACACACACACACACACCCCATGCCCCAAAGTGATGTCACACGGTGGAAAGAGAATGGAATTGACTGTCCTCTCAGCTGTGTGAAGTGGGTGAGGCACGTACATTCTCAGGGCCTCAGTCTCCTCAGTTCCATGGTAGAGATGATTATGCAATATCTGCCCCAGGGGCTTGTGGTGAGAATTAAATGAAAGGGTTCATGAACTCTTCTTTTGTGTTACTTTAACCCTTCTTTTAAAATGTTCTAATATATAGTATGTGCGTGCATGCTTAGTCACTAAATCATGTTCAACTCCTTGCAACCCCATGGACCGTAACCCACCAGGCTCCTCTGGCCCTGGGATTCTGCAGGCAAGAATACTAAGTGGGTTGCCATGCCCTTCTCCAGGGGGTTTTTCAAACCCAGGAATTGAATACGTTTATTCATATATTTCATTTTTTAACCTTAAATAATAAACATAAAGCAAATGTCGTCATGCCATATCCTTCCCTGCCTTCCCAGTGGTAATTGCTGTGGTTAATTGTCTCTCTTTCCAGACCTTTCTATATGCATTTTATAGATATATGCTAGGTAGCTTCTATGTCATAGGTTTTTTGTTAGGTAAAGGGGCTAATGTGATATGGATTTTTCTGTCCGTTGTTCATTTCTCATAATAGATGTTATCAGAGATATTTCTGCCTCAGCACAATTGATCGAGTTTGGGGTTGTTTCCAGGGTTTCTTTGTTAGAAGCAACGCTGCCTTGAACAGCTTTGGGTGTGCTGCTGGCATTTCTGTGGGATGGACACGGTCCGCGTATTATTTTTTATGCTGATTCAACCCATTATAACCCCAGCTTTTTGTATCCAGTGCCTGTTCATTGGTGGCTCTGAGCTGCCCTTTCCATGGCATGGCTCCCTCAGAGCCTCTCCAGTTCACCTCCGGGAGGGCGGCAGACATAAGCCTGGGCGCCCCAGGATCAGGCCGACTGCGTGGCCCGGGGGGCCTGGCCAGGTCCAGCCCTGACCAGTAGGGTGAGCCAGGAAAGTCTGCCTTTGTCTTCTGTGCCATCTGCACGTGCCTCCTCCCTCCCTGCAAGCCCACCCCACCCCCACCGTCTCTTTCGGGATGTAGGAGACAGGTAATCTGGTTCCAGCTGGATAAGTGGCCATCAGCAAGTCACTCACCTGCTCTGAGCCTCCCTTCCTCCTGTGTAAAATAGTGATGATACTATCTACCTCCTAGGGTGAACTGGGCAAGTGAGATAAAGCACTAGTGTGTGAAGACTGCTCAGATGTAAGTTAATAGCACCCCCATCCTGCTCCTACCCCTGACCGCCATGTCCCTCCTGAAGGGTCTCATATCCAGCTGGCTCACAACTCAAGCACCTGCTGTCATTTTAGGTGTTAGCGGGCAACTGAGTTGTTAGCTCTCAACTGAGATCTTGGCTGCCAGCTAAGGTGCTAACTATAACCAAGATACCTGCTCTCAGCCAAGACATTAGTTAACAGTGCTCATCACCCAGGGAGATTATCAAGTTACTTTTCCCTATGTGCGTCCATGCTCATAGCGTAATCTCTGATCATGTTTTTTGCTCTCATTAGACAGTCAGTGCTCTGAAGGCAATTCCCTGTAGCATAGTAGATGCTCACTTTAAATATTGTTGGGAATAAATGAATGGAAACCCTTCAGCTGGCTCAATAGGCATGAAGTTGCAGTGGTGGGTGGTACTGGGCTGTGGAGTGGAAATTTGGAGCAAACTCTCCCACATAGCCCATGGAGATCAGCATCCGTGGCCATGCGCAAAAGGCAGGGACAGGATCCATTTCATCCCTCTTTTCTCTAAGAGAAGGGCTTGCCTGGTGGCTCAGACAGTAAAGAATCTGCCCACAATGCAGGAGACCCATATTTGATCCCTGGGTCAGGAAGATCCCCAGAGCAGGGAGTGGTAACCTACTCCCTGGGATAGAGGAGACTGGTGGCCTACAGTCTATGGGGTCACAAAGAGTAGGGCACGACTGAGTGACTAATACTTTTCTCCAAGAGAAAAGCCAGCTGGCTGTTCTAGGTGGCTCCTTGGTGAGCAGCCCCCCATCACCCCTCCAACAGGGTCAGGTTCAAGCCTTCTAGGTTGAGAGATTTGATTTCATTAGCTCACCCAGGGGTGACCAGGCTCTGGGAAATCAACCAAGCAAGCAATGATTGGTAAGCCAGATCGGCAGTTTATTAACTTGTGCTGGCAGTCGTGACCACTGAGCAGCCTGGAGCATTTGAGTCAGCCCCTCTCCTTGCTTGTTCTCCCTACACAAGAAAGCTTTACCTGGGAATCCAAATTGAAAAGAGAAGAAGCAGAGTAGAATGGAGTGGAATGACACTAAAGAATAAGAAGTTGATGCCACATACACTGTCAGACATCAACCCTCAAAATCACACCATGGTGTGGTCATCATTACCGTCCCATTTTGCAGATGAGAACACTGAGGTCAGGTGGGGGATGGCTCCGAGGTATTAAAGACCAAACCTAGGTGTTCCGACTCCAGTCCTGTTCTTGTGCCTTGAACACAGCCCCCTCAGCCCTGGCTGTGGTTCTGTTTTCCTGCTGCGAAGGCCACCCAGCTTCCCTTGGCGACAGTTCTGCCTCCTTGATGAGTGGCAGGAGACACCTGTGTCTCAGCACAGCGTACACATGTCCTCAAGAGGGCACCTCTCCTGCAGACAATAACTGTAAATCCACACTAATAGCCACCATTCATTAAGTGCTTACCAGGTGTTGGGCACCTGGCCAGGCACCTCGCAAGCATTATCTCACTCTCACAACCACCTCGGGAGGTGAGCACACTCATCTCCCTTCTGCCGAGTTGGACTCAATGGCTCAGAGCGACTGAATAGCCTAGCCCAGAGTCCCAGAGTGAGTGAGTGGCGAAACTGAGACTGGAATTCAAGCCGGTCTGACTTTCAAGCCCATACTTGCAATCACCCCCACCTCCCCACCCTCAAGGGTGACATGCTTTGATGTCCCACAGGCTGGAGCTGCTCCCTGTTGGAGCCTTTGGCCCCTGGGCTCCGGCCTCTCTCAGTCTGTCCTTTTGCCCCACTTCTCCCCACGGTGAATTCCTCATTCTTCACACCCCCACCCTCACCTCCAGGGCTTCCCCAGGCCCACTTCATCTAGCAAACCCCTACTCATCCTGCAAGCCGCAGGTAGAGAGTCACTTCTCCTGGGCCACCTTCCTCCTGCCCAATCAGCCCTAATTATGGCATTTCCGAGGTTATACGGTAATCATCCGTAAGTGCCCACCACTAAGTGGTGAGACCCTGAAAGCAGGCATGGCATGGTGTTCCTCGTGGTCTCTGCAGTTCTGAGCAGGTTGCTGGGGCTCTCGGGGGAGCCTGATTCCTGGCAGAAGACACAGTAACCCTGGGTACTGCCCGTAAACCACAGGGCAGAACAGTTCAAGGAGCGGGCTCTGGAGTCAGCCTGCTTGGGTTCGGATCCTGGCTTTGCCACTTCCCAGCTGTGTAACCTTGGTTATGTACTGAACATCTCTGGGCCTTGGTTTCCTCTAGGAAAGGGAGAATCCTTACTGGATACTGATGTTATTAGGATGAAGTAGGGAATGTCTGTAAAGCACAGAACAAGTGCTTGTTCCCCGCTCACTATTATACAGAGGATTTATTTGTCCTCTAAGAGTAGGGCCCTGAGGGGAATGGCAAGAAGACTCTGCTTCAGCTTGAAGGTCCCCTCCTCCAGGAAGCCTTCCTTGACACCTGACACACTCATAGGTCAGGTTCCTGTCATCAGCCCCTGGTGGCATTTTGGGTTTCTCTTTGGTTACTCATCATACTAACAATTACTTACCCACTAGACTCTGGGCTCTGTGAGGTCGGGGATCTGGTCTGTCTTGTTCTTTGTCACATCAGTGCCTGGCACATAGTAGGTGCTCAGTAAATAGGTGTCGAATTAGGGATGGAAGGTGTTGGGAAAGTTCTCAGGAGGATCACTGGGCAGCCAGGCTGCAGGTAATAACAGTATCGGGGGTGGGCCTGGGTGGGTCAGTGGTCAGTGTCACAGCGATCAGACTTTCTGACCTCTCTCTCTCTCTTCCTCTTTCCCTCAGTTCCTGGCTTTTGACACCCAGTTGCTGATGGGTAGCCGACGCCACTCGCTGAGCCCCGAAGAGTATATTTTTGGAGCCCTCAACATTTACCTAGACATCATCTATATCTTCACCTTCTTCCTGCAGCTTTTTGGCACCAACCGGGAATAAGGAGCCCTTCCCACCCCTTCCTTCCTTCCTTCAGAGAATGCCCCCTTGCTGGTCCTCTGACCCTCCCTGTGCTCCTGCAAGCCGAGATATAAAGCTAGCTGCCAGCCCAGCCTTCGGCCGACCCACTCACTGTCCTCAACCCCACCCTCTGCAGCTTGTACCCATGCCACCAGGGGCCCTGCGGAACCCGGTCCTACTGTCCCCTGTGCCACCCTTCCCCCAGCTACCTCTCCCAGACTGGGACCATCGAGGCTGGAGGCCCCTCTGGGTTTGAGGACCCAAGGGATGCGTGGGAGAAGCCCAGCAGGATTTCAGATGTGGGAAAAAGGCCCCAGGAAGCCCAGCTGAAGCCTGCAACCTGACTGTGATTCCTCCTAGGGCCACCCACAGTGTGGGACCCTGGGGCACACTGTCCTGTGCCCAACCCCTGCCTCCTCGCCCTCCTTCCAGTTTAGGTTTTGACGTTCTGTAAGGAAGTGGTGGTGAGGACAACTGGGAGACAAGATGTGTGTGCTCTGCGGAGAGGCAAGGGTACTGGGTAAACAGTATGGCTGTCCCAGGCTGCCCAGCCTCCCTCAGCTCTGGGACCAGGGGCTTGTTTTAGGCACTTGAGCCCTGGGGCAGAAGAGAGGGGCAGGAAACCAGTACCATCTGTGCTTGCCTTGGTCTACCCTTCTGGGTCACAACACAGCACTACCAGGGCAGGAGGTGGGTATAGGGGGGCCCTGCTCCTGAGTGGAGACCTGTCCTGAGATTCCAAAGGAGCAAGCAGCCAAGCAACTGGGCTCTGCAGCATTGCTGACTCTCCCAGACTTGCGTCCTCCTGGGAGATGTGGCAGGACTGAGACCGACGTCCTCTCACTGTCTTCTCTTAAATCCCCAGCCTGCTCTCACAGGCCTGAGGCTGAGTAAGGGCTTGAGCGCTGGAAGACTGGGTGTTCTGGGAAAAGGAGACTTATTCTGACTGCTGAGCCAGCAGCACCCACCCCGACCCCCTGACCCAGGAGGAAATTGGGCCCTGCCTCCAGCCCTTCCCCAAGGCCTTTCTGCCCATCTTACTTCCAAAACCTCCCTCATCCACTGCCAGTTGCTGGCTTATCCCCAGCCAGGCCTCCTGAGGCCTCCACTGGCAGTGCCCGTGTCTCTACTCCTAGCTTCTCTGACCACTCAGTTCAGAGGTCCAGGCCATTTCACTCCTATCTCCTCATCTCTCCAATTTGGAAACCGTCCAGCTGATGCTAACAACCAGGGCAAGTCCCTCTGGCTGGTCTCATGTGATGGGATCAGGTCTCCTTATCAGCCTCCAGGCAGCTGAGATCTCAGGCAGACTGTGTGCGTCAGCCACCAGCCCCCTGCAGGTCTGCTGGAGAGTGGACCAGGAGGCCACACCTGGGGGAAGTGTGCAAGCTGCCTTGGCTAGTGGCTAACTCAGCCAGTGGAAAGTTACTGGGTGGAGTCATGGAGGTTCAGAGTGGATACCTGGACCCTTCCTTGACTGCTCCCTCCAGGGTTGCCTCTCCTCCCACATGCCAGTGGCTCTCTTTGCCCCTGGGGAGGGTAACTAGGTATGTTATCTATGTATTCCCAACGCCTCCCTCTCCATCCTTCCTATCTCCAACTTGTAAGAAATATTGCAGAAGCATGTGAAGCTTTTTTCCATCTTGGATGTGAGGAGAGAGGGAATCAAGAATGGATGGTGGTAGTGTTGGTATGTGAAACGGAGATAACTGAGAGCACGGGTGGGTTGCTCCCTGTGTGCTGTCTAAATTAACCCGTTACAGCGATCCTGCAAAGGAAGTACTCTGCACATGCCCATGGCACAGAGGAGAGCTGAGGTGATGGAGAGGCTTGATCCAAGATCCTACAGCTAACAGACCGGATGGCGGCTGGAATGAGACCGAGTGGTCAGGCCCTGACAGCTCGGGGGAGTTTGTGGTCCTGAGTAACCCCTCCCTGGCCTTCCATCTCCCCCCTCCCCCGCTACCACCACCAGATTTGCACTCTGTAGTTTCCAACTTCTAGACACAAGCTGGGAAGAAGGATTCTGGTGCCTCATTGCCAAGGGGCTCATGGTATTAAGCAAATGATTCTTGCTAACTATGATTCAGTTTTTCTATGAGCAAAATGGAAGACCGTGGCCAGAGTGCCACAAAGGGAGGCACCAGAACACATATTTGCACAGACTTTTTTTTAATCACCTCTCCTCTGAGGTCCCTTGATTCCTCTTCTGATTTCTAGTTTGAGTTCTGGAGGGGTTATCTCCTCCACCCCTTGCCCTGTAATTTTCAGCCTGGGCCTTGGTCATACTTCCCAGAATCCACCGATCCAAGCCCTCCTCTTCATAGGACAGTTCATGAAGACACTGGGGATTGAGAAGCTCTTCTGAGGCTAAGTTCCGAAAGCATGGGGAGGGGGAGGCTAGCACTCCACTCAGCCTTAAACGATGTTGAGGGGGCCAGTCAGGGCCCCTCAAAGCAGAGTATGCTGCAGAGGCCCCTGTTCTGGGTCCTGAGAGGGTGACCTGCTGGGCTGGCAGCAGAGCCAGGGCTGAGGCCCCTCCGTTCCACTTACACTGAAGCACGAGGAGCCTGGGGACACCTGAATGGATCTTGGAAGGAGGAAGGGCGGGGAACAGGAATGCAGGATTACGAGAAACAGAGAAACCCAAGCTGGGCAGGTGCCACAAGCTGCAGAAGAGAAGGGGAACCTGTTGGCCCCTCACATTTTTGGCAAGGGTGGGGCTGGGCCTGGGAAGCGACAGGTTGATTTGATAAAGCTGGAGGCAACCAGGAACCTGACCATCTGTGATGTGGGTGGGAGATCTCTCACTAAGGGGAAGACAAATCAAAGGAGCCTCTCTTGGGGATTGTAGATGAGGGGAGGCTAGGGAGGTATACACAAGTCCCTGGCCTCCAGCACCAATCCCCATGCTCAGGTGTGGCTCCTGTATCACCTGGGGAAGCCCCAGGAATCATGGCTCTCCCATCCTCAGCTTTTCCTCCCAGGGGAGTCAGGATGACCCAGACTCTTATTCCAAACAAAAGGCTCCACCTCTCCCTGCCTGACCCACCTGGGATTGCACACAAGCACTTTGCTGCCCCCCTGTGGCTGCCTGAGGAAAAGCAGGGCCTGATTGTGAGGAGGAGAAGCAGACGGAGCCTGGGGTTTGCAGGCAGGAGCTGGCCTTTGGCCTTCATGCCGGGCTCTTCTCAGATCACCCCAGACCACCCTCCTGCTGTCCCCTTTAGTCCAATCACTGTCGCGTCTCAGACACTGTTTACCTGTCTGCTGGAAACCGCCCCTGTGCCCCCCAGCCCCAGAGCTCTCTCTCGAATGTCTGAGGGCAGAGAACACTCCCAGACAAGTCTTTCAGGCCTCAGCTCCTTCAAGTTTCCCGGGGTCCGCGCTGTTTCCTTCCCTGGCCTCACCCTCTTGGTCTGTGTCTGACAGGAAATAAGAATAAAAGTAATAATGATACAGAAACGTCTCCTTTCTTACCTTTTGCTTGTCGCCTTAGATGGCTCTGGCTTGGGGGGTGTGTGTGTGTGTATGTGCGTGTAAGGTTTAACTCAGCTTCAGTGGGAGGGATTCACACCAGAGCTGATGCCCCCAGCGTAGCTAAGTGAGAGTGAAATCTCCACGGTCCACATTGGCTCCTGTGTCGATACATAATAGACCCTCGGTGGAGGCTCTTTGATCCTCGCACCTGTCACAGCTCTGTGAGAGGCTCCTCCCGACAGGGGGCCTTCCATGAAAGCCTGTTCTTTTGTGCACAATTCTGTTAGAAGAATCTTCCTTATTTTGACCCCAAATCTGTTTCCCTAGAAGCCCATGTAGTAAGAGTCACCTCTCCTGTGACACCTTTCTCCCTCCTCCCTCCAGGTGCCCTGGCTGCTCCTTCCTTGGAGCCCCTCTGCCCTGTACCACTCTAGGTGTATTTTAACCACTCCTTCTGTCTCCTCCTATAAAATCTGAGATGCATGAAGGCGTGAACCAGGTCTTGTTCACCCTTGAATTCACAGGTCTTACGGCAAATGGTGTCAATAAATAGCTTTCAAATAAATGGAGAAAGGAATGAATGAAACCCTTCCAACGCTTCTATTGTACCTAACAAGGAACTGAAGAGCAGAGGTTGTAGTGACTTGTCCAGTTTACACACAAGTGAGTGATGGGGGGTGGTTTTACAGGACACGTGGGGTGATGATGACATTACCAAACTCCTTTGTGGAACTTGGGGCTACGGGTGGCATATGGGAGGGACACGTCACACTGGAGCAAAGGGAGACCTTATCTCACCTCTGACAAGGTTTTGGTATCGATTCAACTGGAGCAGGGAAAGGAACAGGGCAATACTTGGAGGACTCTGAAGGAAGAATAACTTTTATTAAGCACCTACTGCATACAAAGCACTTCCACAGCTGGCAGGAGGTAGGAGGAGAAATCTCCACTGGTGCTGCAGGAGAGAAAACATACCCAACAGCTCCAGACCATTTAGCTTAGAGTTCCAAATAAGTGTGCCTTAAAGCAACACGGGCAGGAAAGCAAGCGCTGAGGAGATGTGGAGCAGTGGGAAAAGGAGGCCTGAATTGGGGCTGGAAGTGAATGAAGGCTCAGAGGGCTGGACTGGCAAAAATAGATGGCTGGCTGCCATCCAGTGTCCAAGTGGCTAAGACTCTGTGCTCCCGATGCAGGGAGCCTGGGTTCAATCCCTGGTTGGGGAACGAGATCCCATATGCTGCAACTAAGAGTTTGCATGCCTCAAGGAAGATCAAAGGTCCTGTGTGCTGCAACTAAGACTCGTGGGAGCCAAATAAATAATAAATATTTTCAAAAGCCAGAAGGATGGCAGCCCAAGTTGGCAGCACTGGGCTCCCTTACCACCTCCTGCCCCCAACCAGCCCTTCAGTCTCACTGTCTCTATTTACCCATTCTATCTTCATTAGTTGCTGATGTTGTTCAGTCGCTCCGTCATGTCTGACTCTTTGTGACCCCATGGACTGCAGCATGCCAGGCTTCCCTGTCCATCACCAACTCCCAGAGCTTGCTCAAACTCATCCCATCAAGTCGGTGATGCCATCCAACCATCTTATACTCTGTTGCCCCCTTTTCTTCCCTTCAATCTTTCCCAGCATCAGGGTCTTCTCCAGTGAGTCGGTTCTTCGCATCAGGTGGCCAAAGTACTGGAGTTTCAGTTTCAGCATCAGTCCTTCCAATGAATATTCAGGACTAATTTCCTTTACGATTGACTGGTTTGATCTTCTTGCAGTCCAAGGGACTCTCAAGAGTCTTCTCCAACACCACAGTTCAAAAGCATCAATTCTTCAGTGCTCAGCCTTCTTTATGGTCCAACTCTCATATCCATACATGTTGCTAGGGCTGCCATAACAAACTACTGCAAACTGGATAGCTTAAAACAACAGAACTAAGTTATTCTCCCACAGTTGCGGAGGCTTGAAGCCTGAAATCCAGGTGTCGGGAGGGTTGGTTCCTTGTGGACACTCTGAGGGAGAATTCGCTCCATGTCTCTCTCCCAGCGTCTGGTGGTTACAGACAATCCTTGGTGTTCCTTGGCTGGTGGCTGCCCTCCAGTCTTTGCCTCTGTCTTCACCTGGCCTTTTCCTCTGTGTCTTTGAGTCTCGAATTTCTCTCTCTTTTCTCTTATAAGGATACTTGTCATTGGATTTAGGGTCCACCTTAAATCTAGGAAGTTCTCAGTTCACGCACTGTTGAAGCCTAGATTGAAGGATTTTGAGCAGTCCCTTGCTAGCATATGAAATGAGCACAATTGTACGGTAGTTTGAACATTCGTCGGCATTGTCCTTCTTGGGATTGGCCTTTTCCAGTCCTGTGGCCACTGCAAAGTCTGTTGAGTCAAAGCTATGTTTTTTTTCCAGTAGTCATGTACAGATATGAGAGTTGGACCATAAAGAAGGCTGAGTGACAAAGAATTGATGCTTTTGAATTGTGGTGCTGGAGAAGCCTTTTGAGAGTCCCTTGGACAGCAAGGAAATCAAACCAGTCAATCCTAAAGTATATCAACCCTGAATATTCATTGGAAGGACTGACGCTGAAGCTGAAGCTCCAATACTTTGGCCACCTGATGCAAAGAGCTGACTCATCGGATAAGACCCTGATGCTGGGAAAAACTGAAGTGAAAGTGAAGTCGCTCAGTCGGGTCCGACTCTTTGCAACCTCACGGACTGACTGTAGCCTACCAGGCTCCTCCGTCCATGGGATTTTCCAGGCAAGAGTACTGGAGTGGGTTGCCATTTCCTTCTCCTTCTATTTCTCTTCCCGACCCAGGGATTGAACCCAGGTCTCCCACATTGTAGGCAGACGCCTTACCATCTGAGCCCCCAGGGAAAAACTGAGGACAGGAGGAAAAGGGGATGACAAAGGATGAGATGGTTGGATGGCTCATCGACTCAATGGAGGTGAGTTTGAGCAAACTCCAGGAGATAGCGAAGGACTGGGAAGCCTGGCATGCCACAGTCCTTTGGGTCGCAAAGAGTTGGGCTTGACTTAGTGACTGAACAACAACAGGTAACTGGAACAGAATCTGGTCCTTGGAAGTGAGACACTGCTGTAAAAAAAAACTTCAAAAGTACAGCACTGGTTTGGGGACCAGGTGGTAGAAGATTCCTGACAAGTCTCAATGAGACTGTTAAGGAAACTTGAAGGGCCACTAGGAGACTGCATGCTGCTGCTGCTAAGTCGCTTTAGTCGTGTCCGACTCTGTGTGACCCCACAGATGGCAGCCCACCAGGCTCCCCCGTCCCTGGGATTCTCCAGGCAAGAACACTGGAGTGGGTTGCCATTTCCTTCTCCAATGCACGAAAGTGAAAAGTGAAAATGAAGTCGCTCAGTCGTGTCCGACTCTTAGCGACCCCATGGACTGCAGCTCACCAGGCTCCTCCGTCCATGGGACTCTCCAGGCAAGAGTACTGGAGTGGGGTGCCATCGCCTTTTCCGAGGAGATTGTATATAAAGGTTCAAAGGAAAATTGAGGAAAATATAATTGAAACCCAGAGGAACACAGACCCTTTTTATGTCAAAACTTTTAAATGTGAAAACCAGAAAAAATACCCGATGAACTGATGGATCTTGCTAAGACAATTTCCAGGCAAAATGCTGAAATGTCAGTTGGCTTGTTTTGGCTTTGTATCATAAGAAACAGATAGTGAGAGAAGAGCTAAAGAAGGAATTATTCTGTTAAACAAAATTTGGAGGAGATATAAAAAGCTTGGGACAGTCTATCCAGCCAGGAAAGAATACTTTATTAAAGACCTTAGTTCAAAGATTAAATCCAGGGTACTGTCAGGAAAACATGATCTCCTAGCAAAGATGAAGCCAAAGGTGTGAGTGTAAAACTGTTTGTTAAGACCTTAGGACATTCTAAGCTGGTGCCTCATAGAATCTTTCCAAAAGACAAAAGCTCTCCTAAGAATCTCAAAGGCATTTGTTGCAAACCCACTCTGTTGGGACTTCCCTGGAGGTCCAGTAGTTAAAATTTCATGCTTCTTATGCTCGGGGCATATTTTTCAATACCTGGTCAGGGAACTAAGATCCCACATGCTGCCTGGCAGCCAGGGAGCAGGGTCGGGGAAGGACCCACTCTGCTAAACAACAGGGCCTCTAAGGATCTTAAATGGGCTTCCCAGGTGGCACAGTGGTAAAGAATCCTCCTGTCAATGCAGGAGACAAAAGAGATGAAGAGATGCCGATTAGACCCCTGGGTTGGGAGGATCCCCTGGAGAAGGAAGTGGCAATCCACTGCACTATTCTTGCCTGGAAAATCCCGTGGGCAGAAGAGCCTGGCTGGTTGCAGTCCATGGGACTGCAAAAAGTTGGACATGACAGAGTGATTGAACACGGAAGGATCTTAGAAATATTATCCCTCAGCAGCCTCACTGGGGCCCAAGACAAAGAGAGACAGCCTTGTCTTAAAGAGACTTATGAGTGTGATTCTTGTCACCTATTGGCCCGATCCTCAATAAGTCAGAAAAACCACAGTTTTTGAGACAGCTGTATTTGTAGTAGCACCACCAGTTCAATTGCCAAGGGATAGAAACAGTGCAAAATGGAGAACACTTTGAACTCCCGAACATCTGTGGACAGGAAGCAGGCTGAGAAAACAATTCAGAGGCAATATGGACTACTTTCTATGGAAAATAAAGTGACTCAGAGGCAAAACCAAGAAGCCAGACTGAGGGTGCAGTGAAGAGCCACAGAGAATCATTGCCAGAGGGATATATTGGGCCCTAGTCAAGGAATGGGCAACATGTATGTGCCCAGATGGAGTTCATAAACAGAGTCTTCTGTATACCTCTCATTTCCTCGCTTTTGAACCAGAGCAACTATTGTGGTTGTCCCATCCCTGTTCCCCTATTGTATGCTATGGAGGTCAGTGGGGAGTGAGGGGTGGGAGATGTCTCTATTGTTCTGAATTCTTCAGATTGAGAGCAGCCTTACCCAGGGACCAAACCTTAAGAGCCTCAAGAGCACATAGGCTTGGTTTAGATGTGATTCTGGACCTCAGGCTTGAGCCTGATGCTGTAATGGGATGAGACTTCAGGGTCTTGGGAAATGTTGGGTATATTATGCATGAGGCTTGAGGATAGAATGGAGCAGTTTAAAACAAAGACCACAAGTTCTTTGGCCAACAGAATTGATAAAACTATTTCCGCGGGAGTTCCCAGAGCTCTCTAGCCCAGGAATTCTAGCAGAAGTCCTGCCTGACTCTTAACTGGTCGTCCTCGGTTCAGAAGTTCTCTGCTGGACCAATCACTGTGGCACTAGGGTGGGATGCTGACAGAACGGACCTAGGTCATATCTTTATCCTTGGAGCCACATTCATTGATGGGAATCAGGGAGGTAAGGGATAGCTCCCCAAAGGAAAATCAGAGTATGGTTCCCAGGAGAAAGTCGAATGCTTAGCAGGCAGAAAGAACAAGTATCCACCAGCAGAGGAAAGAGACCTTGTCCTCAAGGGACTCAGCAGAGTGGTGTTGCAATGTTAGGGAGGTAACTAATGTATTAAGTGCCCTTCTATTATAGTTATATGTTGTTGTTGTTGTTTAGTTGCTGTCTTTGTAACCCCATGGACTATAGCACGCCAGACCTCCCTGTCCCTCACCATCTCCCAGAGCTTGCCCAAGTTCATGTCTATTGAGTTGGTGATGCTATCCAACCACCCCATCCTCTGTCACCCTCTTCTCTTCCTGCCTTCAATCTTTCCCAGCATCAGGGTCTCTTCTAGTGAGTCGCCTCTTTGCATCAGGTGGCCAAAGTATTGGAGCTTCAGCTTCAGCATCAGTCCTTCCAGTGAATATTCAGAGTTGATTTCCTTTAAGATTGACTGGTTTGATTTCCTTGCTGTCCAAGGGAATCTCAAGGGTCTTCTCCAGCACCACAATTTGAAAGTTTTATATATATATATATATATATATATAGTTATATAGTTATATAGTTATATATATAGTTATATAGTTATAGTTATATAGGGAGCTAGAAAAGGCTTCTCAGAGACCTTTGAACTTAGAGAATGATCACACTTTGGTCAAGAAGACAAGAGATAAGAGGGTATTTCAGACTAAGGGAATGACTCAAACGCCTGGTGGCATGGAATGTTACAATATGTAGAGGATTGCAATTGTCAGGTATAACTAGAAAACAGGGGATTGGAAGAGCATAGAAAGAAAAGATGCTAAAACTTGGAGAGGAATTGGGATATGAGGGACCCAGCAACACTCTGCCCAGGAGATGAACCTAGATTCTGTAGACAGTGAGAACACTGTAGACAGTTAAGTAGATTAATTAACAAGATTAGACAAGATTAACTGACAAGATTAGATCTGTGTTTGGGAAACAAGTCTGGAAGAGAATTTAGCCATCTTTATCAAGTGACTTTTAGAAGTGTATGCCTTGTGTCCCAGGAATCATATTTTTAGATATTTATCCTAAGAAAACAACTGGACAAATGCCAAAAGGATAAAATGATGTCCATTGGGATAGTGTTCATAAGAGTGAAAATTTGGAAACATAAATATTAAACAATAAGAGACTAACAATTTGTGACACACTTGTTCTATGAACTACTAAGCAGTCATTAAGAATGATAATATCGGTAAATATTGACACAGAATCACAATATTGCATAAAATTAAATGAAAAATAATATTGAAAAATATTATGTTGAGTATAATCTGCCAGGAGCCACCACAGGAGATCCCACCCATGACAAAGGTCATGCGGAGAAGACCTGACAGGCAAAGGCATATCAGGACTCGAGGGATTCCCTGGACCTGCTCAAGCACCTACCCCAAAACCAAAATCTGTCTGTCTACTGTTCACTATATTATGCCTTTCAACCACTCTTCTGATATTAGCAGGGGGCTATCCCCAACCACCTTTCTCTGGAGAAAATCAACTTAGGGCTCTAAGTTGATAAGTCTCCTGGGCATGAAAGGAATATTTCTATTCTACCCACTCTGTTGGCATTCTAGCTTGCTTGACAGGTTTTTTCTTACTCTTACAACTAACCCACATGATTGTTCACAACTTCCCAACCATGAAAGGCACGGGAAGCCTAAACATTCTAAAAGTCCTAATGGGCATAGAGCCCTTTAAGGGGTGAAAAATTATTAGAATAGTACTGGTAAAGGGCTTCGTGATTGGGCCAATGCTTGCTGCCAAGTTCCCATATCCCTTATCCATTGTGCACCTGGGAGTGCATTAGTTAATGTAGTTTGAATGTAAGAAAAACAAGTAGTAGCCTTGGTATTAACCACATCAGACCTTTGAGCTAATAAGTTCTTTCTTTGTTGTGATCCACTGCACCTTTGCTCCATGAGAATGTAACTCTGTTTAGTACTTTCTGAGGCTGACACAGATTAGAAATAAAAAGAAAAAACACTTCAAGGGAAAACAAGTTTTCTGGTTGATCAACCTTTATCAAAAAAGGGTCATAAAATGTCAACAGGCCTCCAGGCCAGACGATAATGTACATAGCATAAGACCCTTGTTTATGGAAAGGCATACAGAAAAAAATCCTGGTTTCGATAAGGGCAAAACTGCTGGAGTGTTTGGGCTGACTCTGCATGACCTTGATCTTTCATTTCCCTCTACGTACAAGTTAGGGTATAAAAGCTCCTTTTGAAAATAAAGCTACGGGCCTCGCTCACCGAAACTTGGCCTCCCCGTGTCATTCATTCACCGACGCCGTCCATCCTGAGGGTACCCTTGGATCCTTCTAGGGCTGGACCCCGGCAATAATCCCCATTTTTATTTTTTAAAATATATGTTATGGCTTTTCCTTATGGTAAACTGCCCACAAATAAATATAGATAGAATGAGATAATCAGAAAATTTACATTTTGTAATAAAGTAATAATTGATTCAGTGACATAGTTGGGCTCCAAAATCGCTGCAGATGGTGACTGCAGTCATGAAATTAAAAGATGCTTGCTCCTTGGAAGAAAAGCTATGACCAATCTAGACAGCATATTAAAAAGCAGAGACATTACTTTGCCAACAAATGTCCATCTAGTCAAAGCTACAGTTTTTCCCATAGTCATGTATGGATGTGAGAGCAGGACATAAAGAAAGCTGAGTGCCAAAGAACTGATGCTTTTGAACTGTGGTGTTGGAGAAGACTCTTGAGAGTCCCTTGGACTGCAAGGAGATCAAACCAGTCAATCTTTAAGGAAATCCGTCCTGAATATTCATTGGAAGGACTGATGCTGAAGCTGAAGTTCCAACACTCTGGCCACCTGATGTGAAGAACTGACTCACTGGAAAGACCCTGATGCTGGGAAAGATTGAAGGCGGGAGGAGAAGGGGACAATAGAGGATGAGATGGTTGGAGGGCATCACCGACTCAACGGACATGAGTTTGAGCAAGCTCTGGGAGTTGGTGATGGACGGGGAACCTGGTGTGCTGCAGTCCATGGGGTCACAAAGAGTCAGACATGACTGAGAAACTGAACTGAACTGAATAATTGATTCAGGAAACAATCATCAAATGAAAATGCTTTTAGGTGAAAGTTTCATTAGGACAGAATATTTACATAGTTTCAACTGATCCCCACACAAATTACTTCCCTCTTTTATTTTTTTAAAGATTTTTTGAGATAACAGTTTATAACATTATAAACTGTAAGCTTCACATGTACATATAAGTTTCATATGTACATCCCCACATTTTTGCTTCTGTATACCACACAGCATGCTCACTACCAAAAATTCAGTTTCCATGCATCACCATACAGTTGATCCTCTTTACCGAATTGGCCCCCACTACTACCCCAACAAAGGTCCATCTAGTCAAGGCTAGAGTTGAGAGGTCATGTGAAGTCACGGGGTCGCAAAGAGTCAGACATGACTGAGCGACTGAACCGAACTGAACTGAACTACCCCTTCCCCTCTAGTAACTACTATTTTTTCCTCTACAAGTTTTTGTTTGGTTTGCTCATTTATTTTGCTTGATTTGGTTTTTATATTACACATATGAATGAAATCATGTGATAGTTCTCTTTGTTTATTTGATTTGTTTCACTCAGCGTAACACACTCCAGGTTCATCCATGTTGTCACAATCGGCAAGACTTCATCCCTTTTATGGCTGAGTACTATTCCATTGTGTCATCTTCTTTATCCATCCATCCATTGATGGGCACTTAGGTTCAATATCTTGGCTACTGTAGATAACGCTGTGATGAACATAAGAGTGCTTATATCTTTTCAAGTTAGCATTTCCATATTCTTTGGATAAATACCCAGAACTGGGATTTCTGAATCATTTCTAGTTTTAATATTTTGAAAACACACTGAGTTCAGTATATTTGGCTGCACCAATTTACATTCCCATCAACACTGCACAAGGGCTTCCTTTTCTCCTCCTTGCCAACACTTAGGTCTTCCCTTGCTATTGATTCTAACAAGCATGAGGTAATATCTCATTGTGGTTTTGATTTGCATGTCCCTAATAGTTAGTGATAATGAACATCTCTTTATGTGTCGATTGGTCATCTGTATGTCTTCTTTGGAAAAATGTCTATTTAGCTCCTCTGTCCATTCTTTAATCAGGTCATTTGGGTTTTTGTTGCTGAGTTGTATGAGTTCTTTATATATTTTGGATATCAACCCCTACTGGATATATCATTGGCAAATATCTTCTCCCACTGCTTCCCTTCACAGATCTTGCCTCAGTCACATTATTCTGAATACACCTTAGGAAATTCTTGAATGCAAGGAGTCCCTTGGATTTGAAAGGTGATAAAGGAAAATACAAGATTTTATGAAAGAACACTTTTCACAGCAGGGTGCCCTTGTGGAACTCATTATATTCAAGCAGTGGGACACACTAAAAATGTAAGTAGGCTCAAACAGCATTTAGAAAAATCACAGATGCTAAGTCCAGGTGAATTAGAAGAAGATCTGAGGCTGCTTATAGACACAGTTCCTAATTTTTTCTTTGTAATAATCTTTATTTTTTATGACTACAAAATTAATACATATTCATTATAGAAAGCTTGGGAAATACATTAGTTTGAAAAGAGAAAAGGGCAGTCAGAGAAAGAAACAGAAAGAATTAGAGAAGGAAATGAAGTGCCTATGTGCATGTACTTGTGACACAGTCTTCCTCCTCCCCACCCCACCCCAAGTTCTTCTGATTTGGATAATTATGGATTGATCAATATTTAATGTTTCCATCGTTAAGACTCAAAACTCTGGTGACCACTGAGCTATGTAGTACACAATGATTATTTTCCTTTCTTGCATATTTTGTTTTTCTGGAGGTTAATCACTGTTGTTAGTTGTTCTTCATTTGCTTAGTTTTTTTAACAGTTTTTTTTAGCTGCAACATGTCTCAGTTGTGGCATTCAGGATCTCCATTTCACCAAGCAGGATCTTTTGTTGTATCTCACGTGATTAGTTGCTCCACAGCATGTAGGATCTTAGTTTCACAACCAGGGATCCAACCCAGCTCCCCTACATTGCAAGGCAGATTCACAACCACTGGATTACCAGGGAAGTTTCTATGTCCCCATTAACAACTTATTTCTTAACTCTCCCCTAAGTGGGTAAACATTCTCTCAGTATGCTCAGATACACTAGATATAATATCAGTTTCACCTTATTGAGCCCCTCTTCTCTCCTGTAATGTCCTGAATCCTCTAACTTGCATTGGTTACTCTAAAGACCCGCTGTACAACTATTATCCAGGAATCTTCCTTCATCCCCAATCTGGGGATTCCCGTCATCACTCTCCTCTGTTAGAAACTTGCAATCTAGATTCCATGACTTGGTTTCCTATCTCATTTTGGTGGAAAACATTTTCCAGTAGTGTCCTGAGAAATAGTTCATTGAAGGTAACAGTTCTGGCTTCTTGCAAGTCTGGAAATGTCTTCATTCTGTCTTCACACTTCATTAATCACTAGACTGAGTACAGAATGAAAGATTGGAAATAACCTTTCCTTCAGAATATTTAAGGCATTGTTTCACTGTCTTGTAGGCTGCCAGAATGGCTGTTGAGAAATCCAGTGCTATTATGATCCTTGACCCTTTGCCTGCTTCTTTTGTTTTATTTTTAATCTTTCTGGAAACATGTAGGATTTCCTCTTTGTCCTCAATGTTTTGAAAATGTACCATGTTATGTATCATTGCGGAACTATTTTTATCTATTATACTCCCAACAGGACTTTCAGGAAATTATATTGATTCTGCAATAATTCCTCATATTTTAAAAACTTATTTTGAAACATTTATAGATGTACCAAAGTCACAAAAAGGGACAGTGAGGTTCCCCCCTACTCTTCATTGTTTCCCCCCATGATAACATCCTATATAGTGACACGCTACCCAAACTGGGAAATCAACATGGGTGCATCGTGTGTATATATTTCTGTGGCATGTTATCACATAGCTTCGTGTGGCCACCACGATAATCAAGATACAGAACCCTTCCACCATCATAAACATCCCCATTAAGCTACCATATGATACTCACATCCACGCTGCTATCATCCCTAACCCTAGCAAACCCCTACTGGTCTGTTTTGCATTTTCTATATTTTTTCCATTTTTAAAATGTTATATAAATGGAAGTGTACAGTTTTTACTTTTTTGAGATTTTTTTCCCACCCAGCATAAAGCTTTAACGTCCACCCAAATTGCTGCACGTATCAGCAGCTCGTTCCTTTTTATTGCTGAGTAATAGTCCACGCTGTAGATGTACCACAGATTGTTTAACCATTCACTCACTGAAGGGCGTTTGGTTGTTTTCCATTTTTAGCTACAACAAATAAAGCCACTATGAACATTCATGTAGAGGGTTTGCATGGATACAAGCTTTCATTTCTCTAGGATAAATGCCCAGGAGTATGATTGCTGGGGTCATATGGTAAGTACATGTTCATTTTTTTTTTTAAAGAGATTTATTGAGATATAATCCACTTATCACACAATTTGTCTACTTAACACTTTTTAGTATATTTAAAGGGTGTGAATAAACCATCACTACAATCTAATTTTAGAACACTTTGTCTCCCTGAAAGAAAAGCTATATCTGTCTTCATTCTTCCTAACTCCAGTTGTTGGTTGGTTGTTTTTAAGAATGTGCCTGACTCTTTTCCAGAGTGGATGTGCCATTTCACATTCTCACCAACAAATATTTGACAGATCCAATTTCTCTGCATCCAAGAATTCAAGCGATTGGTGTCAATGTTTTTATTTTTCTCTGTTCTAATAGATGTATAGGGATAGCTGGTGGCCTTAGTTTGCATTGCCTTAATGGCTAGCGATGTTTAACATTCTTTCATGTGTTTATTGTCTTCAGTGAAACATTTCCAAATGTTTTTTAGAGCTTCTAGATGTGTCCATGAAGTCTCTGAGAAGCAGAGGCCCCCTCCATCCCACTCTTGACTCACATGAATTGAGACATGAGGGAGAAGTAAGTCTTTATTGTGGTAAGCCACTAAGATTGGGGGTTGTTTGTTACAGCACCTAACTGACCCTTACTAACCTCTGTCTTCAGAGAAATTGACTTTATCTCCTCACCTGGAAATGAGAGGTTTAGACTCAGTACTCTGTCGGTTGCCTTTTGGCTATAATACTCCATTTATAAATTGTATGGCCATTATTCCCAAGGGGTTTAAAACTCCACAAGGATTAATTGCAGAATTTCTCAACTATAATAAAAGCAAATTCTCCATTTATAGATTGTGTTCCAGAAGTCCAAGTATGAGTCCCTTGTTGGAACATGGTTTCTGTGGTAAAACAGATTCAATATTTTAAAATATGTCTAGATTCCCGCTTAACCCTCAGTTCTGAGGCAGTGAGTGATGAGGTGGGAGAGCAGGGACTGAGCAGAGGCTCTGGGGCATGATTAGAGAGGGATAGGATGGGTGGGTAGGATGGGCTGGACCATGGGCCAGGATGTCAGGAGCACAAGCTTCCTTGGGAGGCCGTAGATGCCATTATACATGTGAATGATTCCTAACTTGGATATTTCCAGTTCTACATATACTGCTTCGTTTTAACTTGGATGTTAATATGTGCTTGGATACATATTCTGAGCAGGGCAAAGATGGATTTACTATGGAACTAATGAAACTCAACCTTCAGGGTCCTCACTCAGACCCAGGACCCTTCCAAGGCCCTTGTACATTCACAAGATCATTTGATTTTATAAAACTTGAAACAGTTACTATTGTAGTTGATTAATTTCAATTGATTAAGACAGCTATCTCCACTTTGACTTCCCCTCCTTCATACTTCCTCTTGTGTTAGACAACATTGGAATGGCTACAGACTTTCCTGGAATCCAGCTAAGAGAAGTTTAGCTAGGGATACACTCCATTTGGGATCTATTCACATAATCTACAGTCACTTCTATTTATAGTTGACCTATTATGGCTATTACCTGCTGCCCAGATGAAGGAGTAGTTCCAGGAATCTCTTATCCATCCACAACTCTGACTCACCTGAAGTTGTGACCTGAGGGTGCAAGACCAGAGGTCAAATCAAGATCTAAACATGACCTACTGCACTTGGTACCAGAAGTGTGTGGGAGTAGAAGAAAATCAAGTTTTGACAACGTATGACGTCAAAGTCAGACAGAGAAAGACAAATATTTTCTGATATTGCTTATATTTGGAATCTAAAACAAATGGTACAAATGAACCTATTTAGAAAACAGAAATAGAGTCACAGAAGGTGAAGGTGAAGTTGCTCAGTCATGTCCAACTCTTTGCGACCCCATGGGCTACTCTTTGTAGCCCACCAGGCTCCTCCGTCCATGGGATTTTCCAGGCAAGAGTACTGGAGTGGGGTGCCATTTCCTTCTCCAGGGGATCTTCCTGACTCAGTGAGTCACAGATACAGAAAACAAATCTGTGGTTACCAAGGGAAAGGGGGGGAGGGATAAATTGGGAGACTGGGGTTGACATATACACACCAGTACATATAAAATATATAACTAATAAGAACTACTGTATAGCACAAGAAACTCTATTCAACACTCTGTAATGACTTATATGGAAAAAGAATCTAAAAAAGAGAGGATATATGTATAACTGATTTAATTCGCTGTTCAGTAGAAACTAGCACAACATTATAAATCAACTATACTCCAATAAAAATTAATTTAAAAGAATATATACTGGAAAAATAAACACATTAAAAAAAGAAAGAAAATGTATGAAGAAGCCAGAAGCTGATCTGAAGAAAACTCTATTCCTCATCTATATAAAAATACAAGCAGAGGACTCTGTCCTTATTGATTTCAGTCAAAACAAGTTTTGTTCTGTCATCAGTATATGCAATAACACAGCACACAGTATTACAAATGTACCATGGATTCTTTTCTCTCTTTCATAGGAACTGTTCAAAATATGATTTATCAAAACTTCTATCTTTATAGTTTTTGATGACACAAATTACTAATACCAATACAGATAATAAAATAACTCTAATACACCATTTGCAACGAGGTCTTCAAAGATGAACTGGCCAGTAAGTGTAGTCAATTTGAAGAATGTATCTACAATTAATCCCTGCACAAGAAAATTTGAAAAGCTCTGAAATCATATAGCTCCTAGCTCCTAGATGAAAGAAACTTGATCAAGTTTTTTTTCCCAATTTGATAACAAACCTGAACATTTACATGACATTGCCAATCATGAATCATGAGCTTGAAAGAAATTTTTCTAAATGATCAAACAATAAAGACAAATTTTTTCTGCCAAGCTAAGAAAAGACTAAATTATCTTTCTATTCCTCTTAGTAAAATGCTGTTATCAAATCATTACCATATAAAAGTGTTGGTCGCTCAGTCATGTCCAACTCTTTGTGACCCCATGGACTGTAGACCACCAGATTCCTCTCTCCATGGTATTTTCCAGGCAAGAATTCTGGAGTGGATTACCATTTCCTTTTCAAATTATCATATGAAGAAGTAATCAAAGCATATACAGCCCAAAAATGTAAGAAAAAAAGTAATATTCAAATATGACTAGCATTTTGATTCATCCAACTATTATGGGGATTTTTGTGATCTTTGTAGTATTTTTCAGATTTTTAAAAATTATAATTTGTTGTGATTTATTTTCTCATTGTAAATAAATATTCATATTCACATCTGTCTTTATGTTTGTAATTTGTTTTTCTTTAAAAACTACATGCTTGTGTGCATGTGCAAGCTCAGCTGTGTCCAACTCTTTGCAACCCTATGGACTACAGACTGCAAGGGTCTTCTGTCTATGGGAGAATATTCCAGGCAAGAATACTGGAGTGGGTTGCTATTTCCTCCTCCATGCAATCTTCCCGACCCAGAGATCAAACCCTCATCTCCTCATTGCAGCAGATTCTTTGAATGTGTGAATTCTAAAGAGTCAGTGGCAGATTCTTTACCACTGAGCCATCAGGGAATTACGTCACCAAACCCACCCCTACAATTGGGTAAACATCAAAATCTAACCAACTACAGCAGAGAGAATGATCTTAGGTGCTATCACAGCTATTTCCCTGACGCTGGGAAAGACTGAAGGCAGAAAGAGAAGGGAGTGACAGAGGATGAGATGGTTAGATAGCATCACTGACTCAACGGACATGATTTTGAGCAAACTCCAGGAGATAGCAGAGGACAGAGGGGCCTGGAGTGCTGCAGTCCATGGGGTCACAAAGAGTAGGACATGACTTAGTGACTGAACAACAACAGCTGTTTGAGGGCTGACTACTCAGGCTCAGGTTGAGTATTGTCAGGTCACTTAGGCTGACTGGGCTCTGAAAAATGAGGATAGGTTCAAAAAGTGCCCAGAGTGAGTCCAATTCAAATGTCTATGGGCTCACTTCTGAGGCATTTCAGGTCCCCAGTAACATTAGCAGGCCACTTCTGTCTTTGCTTCTTGAGGCTCCCGGGATCACCGGGAGCCTCCCATTCACCACCTAGGACTATTGCCTATTTCTTTTCAGGTGAACAATGTTTTGAAAACTCAAAAGCCATGCCCATGTCCTTAATGAAATTAAACTCTTTACTAGCAAATATATATACACTGTGTTTAAACAGGCAAACAACAGAAAAAGTGCTTACAGAAGAAATGCGATTCCTGCTCTCTGAAAATTAAGGACTGTCAAGAGTTTGTGCTAGCGTCATCTAGTGACAAAAAGGGGTAATCTCAGCTTACCAAAATCTGTGGAACACTTGGGAGAGAAATGGTGCTGCTGCTGTCCTCCAACGCCATCTTTTTTCTAGAAGAATATTGTAGTTAACACAATTCCACCATGACTTTTGGTCATTAACTTATGTCCTCTCTATCTGATACATCAGACAGAGATGAAAATGTGAAGTAAAAATTGAGAGGAAAAGGGACAGGGCCTGTTTTTAATCTCTGACAGCACTTTCCGGCACTGTCTGCAGAAGTCATGCTTCAGTCCTTGGAAGAGTTTCAGCATATCACTGGCTTCATGAAGCGGAGGCCCCTTTCAGATGACTGGCCAGGTGGGCAGAAGTCACACCACCTTTGCAGACCCCTGGCTGAAGCTGTTGTACATTCTGGGCCATCCTGGCTGCTGACTTGAACCCGCTACCGAGGCGAACGCCTCATCCTGCCCCACTCCCACCCAGTTTCTCACCAGCTCTGTTTTTTTCTTATCTTTGGTTCAGCCCACATTTTGCCTAGCTCCATTCCAACAGGTCTGTTTCAGTTCAGTTCCTTTCTTTCTTCCTTTTCCGTTTTCCCAAAACAGACCTGGCTTTTGTTGCCTACTTGCATCCTCTATGGGGTTTGGGTTTATTTCATTGCAGAAAGAATACTTAACATAAGCAGAACCTAGCAGACTATAGTCCATGAGGCCGCAAAGAGTGGAATACAACTGAGAGACTAACCCACATCACACCCCATTAGATCAGGGTTTTTAAAATATTTTATTTCATTTTTGGTTTTAAGACTCATTTTTATTTTAATTTTTTGGCCACACCATGTGGCATGTAGGATCTTAGTTCTCTGACCAGGGATTGAAACCTCATGCCCTGCACTGGAAGCATGGAGCCTTAACCACTGGACCCACCAGGGAGGTCCCTGAAACCAGTTTTTAATTGTACAGTACAATATTGCTATCTATAGACACAATGTTGTACAACAGATCTCTAGAACTTATTCATTTTGCATACCTCAAACTTTATACCAGTGACTAGCCACTCCTGCTTTCCCTCACCCCAGCCCTTGGCAACTACCATACTATTCTCTCTTTCTATGGGTTTGATTTTGGATACCTTATGTAAGTGGAATCATGCAGTAACTGTCCTTCTATGACTGGCTTATTTCACTTAGCATAATGTCCTCTTGAGAGTCCCTTGAACTGCAAGGAGATCAAACCAGTCAATCCTACAGGCAGTCAACCCTGAATATTCATTTGAAGGACTGAAGCTGAAGTGCCAATCATTTGGCCACCTGATGTGAAGAACTGACTCATTAGAAAAGACCCTGATGCTGGGAAAGATTGAAGGCAAAAGAAGAAGGGGGAAAGCAAAGGATGAGATGGTTATATAGCATTACTGACTCAACGAACATGATTTGAGCAAACTCTGGGAGATGGTGAAGGACAGAGGAGCTCAGTGTGCTGCAGTTCATGGGGGTCTCAAAGAGTCGGACACGACTTAGCGACTCAACAACAGAATGTCCTCAAGGTTCATCCCTTTTGTCGCATATGGTAGAGCCTCCTTCTTTTTTAAGATCAATAATATTCTATTGTATGTATATTAACATTTCTTTTATCTATTAATCTGTAGATGGACATTTAAGTCATGTCCACATCTTGGCTATTGTGAATAGTGTCACAATGAGAATGTGAGCACTAATCTCTCTCCAAGATCCTAATTTCAATTCTTTTGGATAAATACCCAGAAATGGGATTGTGGGCATCATGTGGTAGTTTTATTTTTAATTCTTCGAGGAACATCCATACTGTTTGTCATGGAGGCTGCACCATTTTACATTTCCACCAATAATGCACAAGCATTCCACTCTGTCCACATCTTTGCCAATAGCTCCTGTCTTTTGTTTTTGTTTTCATAATAGCCATCCTAAATAGTCGTGAGGTGATATCTCATTGTGATTTTGATATGCATTTCTCCAATGACTAGTTGAGCATCTTTTCATATACCTGTTGGCCATTTGTATGTCCTCCTTTGGAAAAAATGTCTGTTCAAGTCCTTTGCCCATTTAAAAAATCAAGTTACTAAGTCTTTTTTTTTTTTTTTGGTTTTGATTTATTCACTTCAGTTCAGTTCAGTTGCTCAGTCGTGTCCGACTCTTTGAAACCCCATGGACTGTAGCATGCCAGGCCTCCCTGTCCATCACCAACTCCCGAAGTTTATTCAAACTCATGTTCATTGAGTTGGTGATGCCATCCAACCATCTCATCCCCTGTTGCCCCCTTCTCCTGCCTTCAATCTTTCCCAGCATCAGGGTCTTTTCCAATGAGTCGGTTCTTCGCATCAGGTGGCTAAAGTATTGGAGTTTCAGCTTCATCATCAGTCCTTCCAATGTACATTCAGGACTGATTTCCTTTAGGATGAACTGGTTGGATCTCCTTGCAGTCCAAGGGACTCTCAAGAGTCTTCTCCAACACCACAATTCAAAAGCATCAATTCTTTGGCGCTCAGCTTTCTTTATAGTCCAACTCTCACATCCATACATGACCACTGGAAAAACCATAGCCTTGACTAGATGGACCTTTGTTGATAAAGAGATGTCTCTGCTTTTTAATATATTCTCTAGGTTGGTCATAGCTTTTCTTCCAAGGAGCAAGTATCTTTTAATTTCATGGCTGCAGTCACCATGTGCAATGATTTTGGAGCCCCCAAAAATAAAAATGTTTTCACTAGAAACATCTATTTGTTCTCCATCTATTTGCCATGGAGTGATGGGACCAGATGCCATAATCTTATTTTTCTGAATGTTGAGTTTTAAGCCAACATTTTCACTCTCCTCTTTCACTTTCATCAAGAGGCTCTTTAGTTCTTCTTCGCTTTCTGCCATAAGGGTGACGTCATCTGCATATCTGAGGTTATTGATATTTCTCCCGGAAATCTTGATTCCAGCTTGTGTTTCATCCAGTCCAGTGTTTCTCATGATGTACCTGCATATCAGTTAAATAAGCAGCATGAAAATATACAGCCTTGACGTACGCCTTTCCTGATTTGGAACCAGTCTGTTGTTCCTTGTCCAGTTCTAACTGTTGCTTCCTGACCTGCACACAGATTTCTCAAGAGGCAGGTCAGGTGGACTGGTATTCCCATCTCTTTAGGAATTTTCCACAGTTTGTGGTGATCCACACAGTCAAAGGCTTTGGCATAGTCAATAAAGCAGAAATAGATGTTTTTCTGGAACTCTCTTGCTTTTTCCATGATCCAGCGGATGTTGGCAATTTGGTCTCTGGTTCCTCTGTCTTTTCCAATACCAGCTTGAACATCTGGAAGTTCTTGGTTCACGTACTGTTGAAGCCTGGCTTGGAGAATTTTGAGCATTACTTTACTAGCATGTGAGATGAGGGCAATTGTGCGGTAGTTTGAGTATTCTTTGGCATTGCCTTTTTAGGGACTGGAATGAAAACTGACCTTTTCCAGTCCTGTGGCCACTGCTGCATTTTCCAAATTTGTTGGCATACTGAGTGTAGCACTTTCACAGCATCATCTTTCAGGATTTGAAATAGGTCAACTGGAATTCCATCACCTCCACTAGCTTTGTTTGATTTGTAGGAGTTCCTTATATATTTTAGAAATTAATCCCTTATCAGATAAGTAGCTTGGGAAATATTTTCCTCCACTCCATAGGTTACCTTTTCACTGTTAATGGTTTCTGTTGCTGTATAGAAGTTTTTAATTTGATATAGCTCCAATTGTCTATTTTTGCTTTTGTTGTCTGTGCTCTTGACATCATATCTATGAAATCATTACCGAAATCAGTCTTGAAGTCTTTCCCCTGTGATTTTTTTCCTTGCTGTTGTAGTTTCAGGTCTTACATTTAAGTCCTTAACCCATTTTGAGTTGATTTTTGTATAAGGATCCACTTTCATCTTTTTGCATATGAATATCCAGTCTTCCCAATATCATTTGTTGATACTGAGTTTTCATTCAACACTTATTAAGCATCTTGGGCCAGGCATTATGGTAGGCATAGGAGAAAGGGAAAGATATACCCACCTGAATGCAGCGTTCTAAAGAACAGCAAGGAGAGATAATAAAGCCTTCTTAAGTAAGCAGTGCAAAGAAATAGAGGAAAACAACAGAATGGGAAAGACTAGAGATCTCTTCAAGAAAATTAGAGATAACAAGGGAACATTTCATGCAAATATGGGCACAATAAAGGACAGAAATGGTAAGGACCTAACAGAAGCAGAAGAGATTAAGAAGTGGTGGCAAGAATACACAGAAGAACTGTACCAAAAAAAGGTCTTAATGACCTGGATAACCACAATCATGCAGTCACTTACCTAGAGCCAGTCATCCTGAAGTGAAGTCAAGTGGGCCTTAAGAAGCATTACTACAAACAAAGCTAGTGGAGGTGATGGAATCCCAGCTGAGCTATTTCAAATCCTAAAAGATTTAATCGTGTTAAAGTGCTGCACTCAGTATGCCAGCAAACTTGGAAAACTAAGCAGTGGTCACAGGACTGGAAAAGGTCAGTTTTTATTCCAATCTCAAAGAAGGGTAATGCCAAAGAATGTTCAAAGTATCATACAGTTGCACTCATTTCACCTGCTAGCAAGATTATGCTCAAAATCCTCCAAGCTAGGATTCAGCAATACATGAACCAAGAACTTACAGATACACAGCTGGATTTAGAAAAGGCAGAAGAACCAGAGATCAAATTGCCAACATCCAATGGATCACAGAAAAAGCAAGAGAATTCCAGAAAAACATCTACTTCTGCTTCATTGACTACACTAAAGCCTTTGACTGTGTGGATCACAACAAACTGTGAAAAATTCTTTAAGAGTTGGGAATACCAGACCACCTTACCTGCCTCCTGAGAAACCTGTATGCAGGTCAAGAAGCAACAGTTAGAACCAGACATGGAAAAACAGACTGTTTCAAAACTGGGAAAGGAGTACATCAAGGCTGTATATTGCCACCCTGATTATTTAACTTATATGCAGAGTTCAGTTCAGTTCAGTTGCTCAGTCATGTCTGACTCTTTGCGACCCCATGAACTGCAGCACACCAGGCCTCCCTGTCCATCACCAACTCCTGGAGTTCACTCAGACTCACGTCCATCGAGTTGGTGATGCCATCCAGCCATCTCATCCTCTGTCGTCCCCTTCTCCTCCTGCCCCCAATCCCTCCCAGCATCAGAGTCTTTTCCAATGAGTCAACTCTTCACATGAGGTGGCCAAAGTACTGGAGTTTCAGCTTTAGCATCATTCCTTCCAAAGAACACCTAGGACCGATCTCCTTTAGAACGGACTGGTTGGATCTCCTTGCAGTCCAAGGGACTCTCAAGAATCTTCTCCAACACCACAGTTCAAAAGCATCAATTCTTCAGCGCTCAGCTCTCTTCACAGTCCAACTCTCACATTCATACATGACCACTGGAAAAACCATAGCCTTGACTAGACGGACCTTTGTTGGCAAAGTAATGTCTCTGCTTTTGAATATGCTATCGAGGTTGGTCATAACTTTCCTTCCAAGGACTACGCATCTTTTAATTTCACGGCTGCAATTACTATCTGCAGTGAGAGTACATCATATGAAATGCCAGGCTAGATGAATCACAAGCTGGAATCAAGATTGCTGGGAGAAATAAAAATAACCTCAGATATGCAGATGACACCACCTGAATGGCAGAAAACAAAGAGGAACTAAAGAGCCTTTTGATGAAAGGTGAAAAATCTGGCTTAAAACTCAACATATAAAAAACTAAGATCATGGATCCAGTCCCATCACTTCATAGCAAATAGAGGGAAACAATGGAAACAGTGACAGACTATTTTCTTGGGCTCCAAAATCACTGCAGATGGTGACTGCAGCTATGAAATTAAAAGACACTTGCTCCTTGAAAAAAAGCTATGACAAACATAGACAATACATTAAAAAGCAGAGACATCACTTGGCTGATGAAGGTCCATATACTCAAAACTATGGTTTTTCCAGTAGTCATGCACAGATGTGAGAGTTGGACCATAAAGAAGGCTGAGCACTGAAGAATTCATGCTTTTGAACTGTGGCGTTGGGGAAGACTCTTGAAAGTCCCTTGGACAGCAAGATCAAACCAGTCAATCCTAAAGGAAATCAGTCCTGAATATTCATTGGAAGGACTGATGCTGAAGCTGAAGCCCCAATATTTTGGCCACCTGATGCAAAGAGCCAACTCATTGGAAAAGACTGATGCTGGAGAAGATTGAGGGCAGGAGGTGAAGGCAACAGAGAATGAGATGGTTGGATGGCATCATCCACTCAATGGACATGAGTTTGAGCAAACTCGGGGAGACAGTGAAGGACAGGGAAGCCTGGCATGTTGCAGTCCATGGGGTTGCAAACAGTCCAACATGAGTGAGCAACTGAACAAAAAGGGGATTCAGGTTGAGAACAACATAATGGTTGCAAATACAACCTCCAGAACCAAAGTACCTGGGTTCAAATCCTGGTGCTATCATTTCTAACTGTTTCATTTTGGACAAATTACTAACTTTGTGGTCCCTCAATGTTCTCACCTATATAAAAAGGATATTAGTTATGGTTCTTTTTTCACAGGGTTGGTGTGAGGATTAAACAAATTACCTGTAAAAGGTTTAGAAAAATGTCTGGCGTTTGTTAAGCCCTCTTATGTACTGGCTCTTAAGGCATAGTCCTTACCTCTCAAGAGCTCACAGTCTCCAGTTGCCCCTGTCCACCTGACCCACGTGGCAGGCTGGGCTATCTGGGTCTTCTGGCACCTCAAGTGACCAACAGTTTCTAGCTACCCTTTCCTGGAATCACAGGATGAACGGGTGCAAGTTCTTGGGTCATATATTCCCGTGCGACCTTAAGCAAGTAATTTCTAATCTCTGGGTCTCACTTTATGCATTTGTAAAGGAAGGAAGTTAGACCAAAATAGATTTCCAAATCCCAATAAATGCCTTGTTCTGGGTAGACCGTTGGCTTCAGCAAGTCATTCAATCTCTCTGCGCTTGTTTCTCACGCACAAAAAACAGAATAATATTACTAACCACCTCCTAGGTTATGGCGATGATGCCACGAGGCAACGCAAACCCCCTATTCCCGCTCTCACCCATGGGAGGCCGCCTTTATACTCAGTCCCTTTGCCGTTCAGCGCAAGCGCGCTGGAGCCCGGGCGGCCTGAAGGTTCAAGATTTCCGGTTCCGAGGGGACTCAGAGGCCAGACTGAGACTAATGGCGGCGTCCACGGAGCAGGCCACGGGGGGCGTTGAGAAGACCGCGGCGGAAGAGAAACCGCGCGTTCTGGAACCCGGGGCAGCCCCGTTCGGAAATTTCCCTCATTATTCCCGCTTCCACCCTCCAGAGCAACGGCTCCGCCTCCTACCCCCGGAGCTGCTTCGCCGGCTCTTCCCTCAGAGTCCCGAGACAAGGCCGATCCTGGGGCTCGACGTGGGGTGTAACTCCGGGGTGAGTGCCGGGGGAGGGATCGGACGTCGGTTGAGCCGAGAGGTTGGCAGCTTTCAAGTCCTCTGGACTTTCGGCCTGGGCGTGGTATTACACCCCTCACAGCGTTCCCAAAATGAGTTTAAAGGTTTAGCGTTCGACCCCTCGCTGCTGCTACAGGACCCTCGGGGTCCTAACACCATCTCTCTTAGGAATCTGGGGGAGGAATCATTTTCAAGTACGTTCGGAATTCCTGCGCCCCGCCTCCGCACTTGCAGCGTCTCGACCGAACCCCGGGTGGGCAGGGCCAAAGTGTCTGGGCTTCCGGCTGTTGCCTCCTGTCCAGCGTGGCTGGCGACTTGCTCGAAGAGAGGGGGGCTGCCTGAGACTCACGTTTGAAGCGTGGAGTTGGGATTGGTTTACTGGATGAGATGAGCTGGGGGTGACAGAATCATGCGTGAAATTAAGAAAAGTGTGAAACAGTGCAGAGCCAAGTGGATATTTTAAAAGCAATCAATTGGCTGAGGACAGTGGAGAAGATCGAGAAAGAAAATAAAGCATCCTGTTAGAGGAAGGCTTTGCCACATTTTCTTACCACAAAGTATTCTTAGGCATAAGAATGATTATAGTCAGACCACAAGCAAAACAGCGGAGCGTCTCTCTAACACCTATTTGTAGTAACTAGGATATCCTAGAGGAGCAGGCATTCTGACCCTATGATTACAGATGCTTCACAAAGTTAGTACCGTCACTCCTTTCCAGACCAGGAGGGGAAGGGGTAAGGAAAATTTTACCCTGTTTCTGGCCTTAGGCAGAAGAGACTTTAGTAGAAGGTTGAGGGCTGTAGGGACACAGCTGGTAAATAGGAGCGGGGCAGGGGGGGGGCTTACATTTGGACACAGGCTAAAGGCTGGAATGAGTAGAGATGGGTGTCTGACTATCCTTTGCAGACATTTCTCTTCTGTGATGATATATGAAATCAGAGGGGGAAAGCAGTGGAAAAGAGAAACTGGATATAAGATTTGAGGTTTCAGGAAAGGCATTAGGAAACCACAATAGATTTTAAAGTTGAAAGTGCTATATGTGCACCTTAGGAGCCAAGACATGGTTGCAGTTAACTAGGGCAGTGGTTCCTAAACTTGGCTATATATTTAGGGAGTTTATTATTTTGCACTTAAGAAAAGATTCTTGTATTAATACTTGATAAGACCCCCCCCCGGAGAAGGCAATAGCACCCCACTCCAGTACTCTTGCCTAGAAAATCCCATGGATGGAGGAGCCTGGTAGGCTGCAGCCCATGGGGTCGCTACCGGTCGGCCGCAACTGAGCGACTTCACTTTCACTTTTCACTTTCACGCAGTGGAGAAGGCAATGGCAACCCACTCCAGTGTTCTCGCCTGGAGAATCCCAGGGACGGCAGAGCCTGATGGGCTGCTGTCTATGGGGTCGCACAGAGTCGGACACGACTGAAGCAACTTAGCAGCAGTAGCAGCAGCAAGACCCCCCCCCCCCGCCCCCGCCCAATTCAAAATACAAAGGGATACATAGCAAGTCTCTACTCCTGACCCTACATCCTCCTCTTCCTATGATGATAGTCACTCAGTCGTGTCTGAGTGACTGTGGACTGTAGCCTGCCAGGCTCCTAAGCCTGTCCATGGAATTCTCCAGGCAGGACTACTGGAGTGGGTGGCCATTTCCTTCTGCAGGGGATCTTCCCGACCCAGGGATTGAACTTAGGTCTCCTGCACTGCAGGCAGATTCTTTATGTCTGAGCAACAGGAAAGCCTCTTCCTGTACACAAGGGCAACTGCAATTTATAGTTTCTTGAGTATGTGGCCTATGTGTACACAGACATCTGTGTATGTATAAATATCTCACCTCTTCTAGTTTTACAAATAATAGCACACTGTTTTGCATCTTGGTCTTCATTTAGTAATTTGGAGATCACTCATGTCACTACATTCTTTTTTAGTAGCTTCATAATATTTTTTTGTATAGATGTGCCATAATTTGGGGGCTACTTTGTTTAAATCTTAATAACTAGGCCTTACTCTAGACCTACTGAATCAGACACTTGGGGATTGAGACCTTGAGTCTGTATTTTTTTTTTAAGCTTCCTGGGGACTCTAAGATTCAAGAAATAAGGATGGAGAGTATTAAGAGATGTCTTAGAGGAGGGACTGATGTGATGAAAATGACTGATCAAACATGGGATACACCCAGGACTTCCCTGGTGGTCCAGTGGTTTAAGAGTCTACCAGTGCAGGGGGCACGGGTTTGATCCTTGGTCAAGGAACTAAGGTCCGACATGCCATGCATGCATGGTCAAAAGATTTTTTTTTAATCTGATACACCCAAGATCAGCTAGGAGGAGGGAAACAAATAAATACAGAGAGAGGAAGAAATTTTTAAGCAGAATACTATAGAATCTTCCTACTTAAAATGTGGTCCTTGAACTATAGCATCAGCATAACTTGGAAGCTTATCAGAAATACAGAATCTCAGTTCCCAACCCAGATCTACTAATTTAACATTTTTATTTTAGTAAGATCCCTAGGTGATGTGAATGCCTACTAAAGTATGAGATGCCTGTTATGGAGTAAAGACCTTAATGTTGCCTAAATCTTGCCATGTAATAACCATGTGACATTGGACTGCCCTGTGAACCATAATTTTTAAAATACAGGGGTCTTTTTTGTGTGTGTGTGAACTACGCCACACATAGAGAACAGTGCACAAAACAAATTCACACTTTATGAATTATTATAAAGCAGAAACTTTGATGACTAGTGTCTGTATCAAGAATAAAATGTCAGCCACCCAAGAAGTCTCCCATATGCCTTTCCCTGCTCATAAACCCCCCTCTCTACCCAGAGAGCTCAACTTTTATTATTATTGTTTCCTTGCTTTTTTTATAGCTTACTATTTTTGTATCCCTAAACAATGTAGTTTAATTTTATACATTTTCAAACTTCATATAAATGGAAGCTTGCCATATATTTTCTTTTTGTGTCCTGCTTTTTTATTCGGCATTATGTGTTTGCGTGAGTCATCCATGTTGCTGCACTAAGCTGAATTCCTTCCTTTTTAATTGCTATCTGGTATACCATCTTAATCCCTGCTACTATTATTGGACATCTGGGTTGTTTCCAGATACACTTTCTTCACCTGCACGAAGGCCTTATATATTATCCTCATAGGATTGTTGCACAGAGCAAATGAGGTAGTGAATAGAAAAATGCCTTGGAAAAAACAGATTAGAACACAAATTTGAGTTAGTTATAATGGTTATAGAAGTCAAAGTTAGAGAAAGGAGATAGTGACTTAAGAGTCAAAAAGGTGCTAAGGTGATGAAAATCACAAATAATTGGATTTAGCTAGAAGGAGGTCTGCAGTGACTTTTGGGGATAATGGATACAAAAGCAGAGTAAGTCTCAAAAGGGGGTGGTGAAGTGTAAGACATGTAGTAAAACTGAAGATGCAGAGTGAAGGCTGAATGAGGACTTTTTGCAATCCAGACTTTCCCAACCACAAGTCTGAGAAGTAGATTTTTATGAGATGGTGCTTGCTCTCTTCCTCACCTTCCTGGCAGGGAGCATGGTTATTATGCCTCCTAAATATTTGCTCCTCCCTGGGGTATGAGATACTCAAAAAAAAAAAAAAAGCATGTTACTTAAGCTGGAAAATACAGCTCTGGACTCCTTTGCTGCATCCATTGGGCTATAACTTTCAACCATGCAACCCATCAGTATCAGGAAGGTATAGAGATGATGCATTACAGCCTGAGACCCCTGGAGGGCTCTGTGGAAAACTTTGGGGGGCAACCTCCTTAGGCTATAGTTTAAGAACCTTACATCCCATAAAGCTAGGAGTAGGTGATTCAGTGAGAGTCTAAGAGATACAGGTTTCTCTTCCATTCACTGGTTGAGAGCCGCAATGACAAAGCTCTTTTGGATTCCTCTAGGATCTGAGTGTGGCTCTATACAAACATTTCCTTTCCCTACATGATGGGGAGACCTGCTTAGATGCCTCAAGAGAACTCCATCTCCTCTGCTGTGACATAGATCCAGTCCTGGTGGAACGAGCTGAAAAAGAATGCCCTTTTCCTGATGGTTTGACTTTTATTACCCTGGACTTCATGAATCAAAGGACCCGGAAAGTTCTCCTGAGCTCTTTTTTGAGCCAGTTTGGACGCTCAGTTTTTGATATTGGCTTCTGCATGTCAGTAACCATGTGGATTCACCTGAACCATGGGGACCAAGGCCTGTGGGAATTCCTGGCCCACCTTTCTTCCCTATGCCGCTACCTCCTCGTGGAGCCACAGCCCTGGAAGTGTTACCGGGCAGCTGCAAGGCGTCTCCGGAAGCTGGGCCTCCATGATTTTGACCACTTCCGCTCCCTGGCCATCCGAGGTGATATGGCCAGCCAGATTGTGCAGATCTTGACCCAGGACCATGGCATGGAATTAGTATGCTGCTTTGGCAACACCAAATGGGACCGAAGCCTTCTGCTCTTCAGGACAAAACAAGCCACAGAGACTCATCCGATCCCTGAGTCGCTGATAGAAGAAGGAAAAGAAAGGAACAGAATAAGATTCTGGAGAGAGTGAGATGGGAGGGCGGTAAGACCAGGATAGAGATATTGAAAGAGTTTTATATAAAAATTAAGTTCATTCTCCTTAACTCCTGGTAGTTAGGCAGCCTCCAAACCTGGCAGAAGTTTTGTTTCTGGGACATGGAACTAAACAAATTATTATCTGTTCCCCATTTTGGGGGATGATCCCTGAGGAGACTGTCTGAGGGGCAATGACCTGGGCTGTCTGGCAGGAGGTAACCTAGAGAAAGTGCTTCTGGGATATGGAAGGGGCTGCTTTTGGTGATTATTTAGGAAAACTTAGACAAGGTTAGCCTTAGAATGTGTCTGTTCCCTGGGCTACTTGAATCTGATCTGCCTTCTTCAGGCTTTCTTCTAGACTTATCCTGTCTATGAGGCAAAACCTCACAATACAGTCTGGAAAGAAAAGTCACTGGCCTGTCTAAAGGAGAGCTTTGGTAGGAAAAATATCTTTCCAGAGCAGGTCAAGTTTCCAGCACGCCCAGGCTGAGCATGGCAGTCACAGATACAGTATTAGCCAAGATACATTGACTAGCATTTACAAAGTGTTTAAAAGATTTAAATCATGAACTCAAAATTCAACTGGTACAAATGAAATGAATGAAGTGGGATTGTATACAGTATATACAATTATATATAATAAAAGTGACTTGAGTATGATTGAGAATACCCTGTGAATCTGGAGTAGAAAAGAAACTTATGCCTTTAACCACTCTTCCCCTGGAGGTTTCAGCTCAAGAAAAAGAACCTCACCCAAGCTCAAAGCAGAAAACATGCCAGTGAGTAAGTAAATTTTGGACTTTTTTGTCAGGGACCTCTGCCAAAGCACACCAGCATGGAGGTACATACCACTATGGGGATGGGAATATTCGCAGGGAAGCGTATACTAAATGCAGCCTGGAGTTGGCTGGCTGTAGCATCTGTGCTATGAAACAGGTGTCACTGATATCTGACAGGTGTCAATTTTTAAAACATCCATGAGTCTATTCCAAGGGAAAGTGGAAGGTAGAAACAGATTTGGTGGAGAGAAGATAGAAAAACAAAACACCTAGCTAAGAAGGGAAACTGGTTTGATGAGTTTAAAAATCCCTAAGATCCTGTTTTCAGAGTTGATGTTATAAGAGGGAGGAAAAGGGAACGAGAGTCTGAACCACCAATTAGAGGTTGGACCTCTTGAAGAAGTTAGGAAAAGTTCCTACTAAGGAATTTGAACTTTATGCATGAGGGAGCAGAAGCCAGAGCAATCCCTAAATAATAGGAGGATGGAACCAAAACCTTCATTTAGGAAAACCAATTTTTCTATTTTGTGCAGGATAATTGTATGGTTGGTGCCATTTCCAATCTCAATTAGACTCCAATACTACTTCTCGGTCTTTTTATATTGCTGCTTCTGATCACTTTTACCCTCGTGACTCTTGCAGACTTTTCCCCTCTGCAGGCTCTTGGCTCTTCCTGCTCCATTAATCTACGCAGGTGCCCTAACCACCACCGAGTGCCATTCTTGTTTGCGGTGTCAGGAAGTCTTTTCTTGCCCTCAGTCTTGAACCCTTCTTCTTCCCTTGTTTTCACTTCTAACTTACCCAGTAATCTTTTACCCAAATAACCTCTGCCTAAGTTCCTGATCCCAACCTATACTACCCCTCCCAAATTGTATTTTATTAAGGATCCTCTTGGTGTCCTTTGGCCTCATTGACTCCTTCCTGTCCACTTACCAACATGTTCAGTTCTCTCTCATCTTCAAAACCACCAACTTTTCCTTTGTCCTGTCTCCCTCTCAACCTTATGCAGTCTTTCCCTCCATCTCCTCACCACCAAACATACGCAAAGCCCTTGAAAGAACGGATGCCACAGCCTCTCCTCCCTCTCCTCTCATTCATCAGTGGCCACCTGAACACCGTATTCTGAGGCCTTTTTTCAGTCTTCCTCCTGAGCCATGGAATCGTTCAACACTATTGCCTCCTTCCTTATTGAACCACTCACCCTGGTTTCTGTCGTACCTCTCCCCGTTTATTGTCTTCCAGTCTCTTAGTTTCTCTCTGTCCCTTAAGCAATTGGTTCACATTTTAATTTGTATAAGAATTACCCTGGAAGTCCTGGATTCATCTCCAGAAACAGTGATTCAGGTCAGAAATGGGGCTTAAGATTTTGGTTTGATTTGGGGTTTGGGCACTTTTTTTTTTTTTTTTTTTTGCATTTTTTTACCGTGGTAAAATAAATGTAACATAAAATGTAGTTTTAACTATACATTCTGTGGCATTAGATACATCTACAATGAGGAATCTTTTTGACAAGTACCCCATATGATTCTGACGCAAGTTGATACAGACCATACTGTGACGCTTGGGGTTCCTTAGTGTCCATCCAGTCCTCTTCTACACATTTTTCCTGGGGTGATTTCCTCTGTTCCAATACCTTTACGCTGACAACCCCCAATAGTTATAAGCCCCACCTCCACAGTTGCAGATTAATATTTCCCTGTTTTGTAGTCACATTCCCCTGATAGATCAGACAGTAAAGAATCCGCCTGCAATGCAGGAGACCTGGGTTCAGTCTCTGGGTCAGGAAGATCCCCTGGAGAAGGGAATGGCAACCCACTCCAGTATTCTTGTCTGGAGAATTCCACAGAGGAGCCTGGTGGGCTCATGGGGTAACAGAGAGTCAGACATGACTGAGTAACTAACACTTTTCCCTAGACAGTTATCTGGCACCTCAAATCCAACATATCCCCAAAGCAAACTCACTACCCTTATTCCAAACCTAATTCTCTCAATTGTTGGCATCCACTCATTGTTCAAGCTACAAATTTCAGTTAATTCTCCTCATTTATACTTCCCACATTGAAATACAGCCCAGTAAATTCTACCAATAATGTATAAGTTCCACTTACTCCATCCATGTGGCTGGTGCCTACCAAAGGTTCCAGGTACATCTTCAGTGGTTTCCAGGTGCTTAGAGTCTTGTCCATTATCCAGCGCCTAACGACTACTGTTCAGTAAGGTAGCTGCTTGCTATTTAAATTAAATAAATAAAATTTAAAATTCAGCTCCTCAGTTCTGCTAGCCACATTTCAGGTGTTCAGTGGCCATATGGACTAGTGACTAGATTATTGGACAGCACAGAAAGAGAATATTCCCACTGTTGCAGAAAGTTGTATAGGACAGTGCTAGTCTTCATGCCTTTCCTCCATGCATCAGCTGTGCTGAACTGAACTTCATAGCACAAACTCCTGCTTGCCTTTGCTCTCCCCCCTCTTCCACTTTGCAGTGTGGTTCAACTGTTTGTCCTAAAAGATGGCTCAGATGTTACATTTTCTCAAATCTTCCCCAACTACTATAGTACTTAAACTTGTTACTATATTCTAGTGAGGACTTTGCATGGAAGCCTCTATTCCAGTGTTTACCTCATCATACTATAATTGTTTTGATGCCTCTTCCTCACCACCAGGAGACTGAGCTCCTCAAGCTCAACTTATTTTTGTATATCTAGGCCTAACTCAATGTCTGACACATGGCAGGCAGCCAGGAATTACTTGTTGAATGAAGATATGAGTGGACAAAAGAGAAATACACCAAAATTCAAGTACTGAGAAGAAAACGGAGACTTATGAATGAGCAAAAGACTATCCAGGATACTAAAAATGGGGAAACTAGAAAGTTGAGAGGAAAATATGCTTAGCCTTTGGCATGGATTTTTGAGTAATGTTTCCCAAATATATATTTGAAATAAGATGTTCATTCCAAGGCCTTTATTGATAGTTTGGAAGAGAGGAGCAAATAAAGACTAGATACAAAAATTTGGAAGTCATTCACATAGAATGATTGAGATTTAATGAGTAGTAAATTCCAAAAATAGGTGGATGTAATAGGTTTGAGGGCTGCTAATAGTTTTTGAGTGAGGAAAACAAGGAACAACCAAAAGAGGTCTGGTTAGAAACAGGAAAAAAAGAAAACAGAAAAAGATAATAAGCACCATATGCCAGACAACATAGTTTTTTAAATCCTGAACGCTGTGGGATAGATACTGTTATTATCCTCATTTTGCAGATGTGAGAACTGAAGCACACACAGGTTGACTGAAGTCACACAGGTGACTCCCAAGGTCACACACCTTGTAAGCGGCAGAGCTGGGTTTTGAACCTAGGCAGTGTAGTTGCGGTGGAGAAGACAATGGCAACCCACTCCAGTGTGCTTGCCTGGAGAATCCCAGGGACGGGGGAGCCTGGTGGGCTGCCGTATATGGGGTCGCACAGAGTCGGACACGACTGAAGCGACTTAGCAGCAGCAGTGTAGTTGTGGAGACTGGGCCTTGGCTACTATGCCTTGAAATGTTACAGAAATCAAGACTGAGAAGAGATTCCCAAAAAACAGTGTAAAAGAGCGTATGCTTTGGAGTTACTATGCTGCTTCAAATTATGTGTTCAGACCTGGGAATAAGAGACCCAGCCAGGCCACTCTTAGCTATGCCTGATGTTCTTGGAATTTCCCTCACAGAAATCAGGCCTAATTCTAGGTTTAATACTCAGTACCCTGCTGCTGCCGCCTTCCAGTTAAATAAGTGCATTTCGCAAACATAGACACCCTGATAGGTCTCCGTAAGTGCTAACTACCCTCACTGTACTCTTGACTTGCCAGCATCCATAACCTTTCCCTGAATTTCTGAAACTCCCAATCTTCCCTCTAGCTTTGACTTCTGGATAGGACCTCCAAAAAGTGGATTTCATGCTCAGGAAGTAGGGATTCCAAGGCCTACTCCAGGATGTATTAAAATCCAAAGGTAAGGTCCTTCTCAGCAATCTGGCATTGAGTGTGGCCTAGGAATAGTGCAGTGGAAAGAATATCAGGTTTGGAATGAGGCTCTGCCAGTAACTCATTGTATGACCACCCTATTCAATTCATTTAACCTCTCTGAGCCTCAGTTTACTCATCTGTACAACTGAAATACCAAGACCTTTTTCCTATGCCCAGATGAGCTAAACGATATGAAAGTAATTGGCAAAATATGGTTATGGTTAAACCAAAGTGCTGTTATCTTCTAAACATGCTATGGATCACAACCATGCCTGTTAGATCAAAGGCTTATGAGAAAAACATCTCGTCTCTAGAAAACATGCATCTTACTATTTCAAATAATTTTTTTTTAAGGTGAGGAAGTAATAGGAATGTAGCTTCAGCTTACAGAACATTTTATAGGAAGCAATGCTGGGAGGGAGTGATTGTTATGATGGTCGAACAATGATAGCAGTGATTACAGATGTGAGTTTACCTACTTCTCTGCCGATCTTAATTTAAGAACACTTTGCAACCTTGTGACCCTGCTGATGCTCTCTCCCTTCACCAAGGCAAGGTGAAGAAATATATATGGGGCTGTGGCAGGCTGCATGTTGGTCCCTCTGAAATGTCCACATCCTAATCCCTGGGACCTGCGGATGCTACCTTCCATAGCAAAAGGGACTTTGTAGATGTGTACAGATGTGCCGAGTAAGAATCTTGATTAAAGATTTTGAGATCAAGAGATTAATCCTGATTATCAGAGTTGGCCCTAAATGTAATCACAAGTGTCCTTATAAGAGGGAGGCAAAGGGAGATTTGACCACAGTAGGTGGAATGACAGAAGCAAGAAGCCCGAGTGATATAAGGAAGGGCTGGGAGCCAAGAAATGAAGTTAGAAAAGGAAAGGAAGTGGACTCCCCCCAGAAGCCTCCAGAAGGAATGTTGCCCTGCCAATACCTTGATTTTAGACTTCTGATCTCCAGAACTGTAAGAGAATAAATTGTGTTGTTTTAAACCACTGAGTTTGCAATGATTTGTTACAGCAGGAATAGGAAACTAATACAGGGATTCTGACTACAGTGAGACTAGGCTACAAGCCAAGTGGCACCTGTCCCAAATAACTCCTGATGGCAGGAAATGGCCCGGTGACCAAAGGAGTAGGCTGGGGCTCCATCAACATGGGTGACTGAGGAATCTTCAGTCATTGAAAGCTTCGGGAGATGCTTCAGCATCTGAACATGACCTCCCAACATTTCTATAGGCTATAGGTCAGCAGTTACCTGACCTCTGGGGAGGAACTGTTGTATTTGAAATCTGTAGCAGTTAGTTTCAAACGAGATGTGTAAATAGTGCTCATAATGATGAGGTCCCAGTACCAAGAGGGTAATGATTGTGTAATGGCCTAGGAGAGCCTTTGGAGATGGTAAGAATATCTTTGGCTTCAAGAAAAGATCATCTTTATTTATCCTCAAAATAGCCTAATTTAGGAACCAACACCAAACATGACAAGAGACTTATTGAGGAATAAGAATGAAGAATGGTCTTGGACAGACTTTAAAAATATATGTCTGTAATCCAGTATATTCAAAAATTAGCATTTCAACATGCAGTCAACATAAAAATTATTAATGAGATATGTTATTTTCTAATACTGCCTTCAAACTCTGCTGCTAAGTCACTTCAGTCGTGTCTGACTCTGTGTGACCCCATAGACAGCAGCCCACCAGGCTCCCCCGTCCCTGGGATTCTCCAGGCAAGAACACTGGAGTGGGTTGCCATTTCCTTCTCCAATGCATGACAGTGAAAAGTGAAAGTGAAGTCGCTCAGTCGTGTCCGACTCTCAGCAACCCCATGGACTGCAGCCTACCAGGCTCCTCCGTCCATGGGATTTTCCAGGCAAGAGTACTGGAGTGGGATGCCATTGCCTTCTCAAACTCTAGTGTGTATTTTATACTTATAGCTCATCTCAGTCTGGACTAGCCACATTTCAGATGCTTGTTAGCCACATGTGGCTAACACTACACATTTATGACAAATCAAAAAGTAATTTATCAAGTTCCTTCCATATACCCAGCATGCTTTTAGCTGCTATGGCAGGGTGGACAGGGGGGTGGGAATCAGTTAAACCAGCAGTCCCCAACTTTTTTGGCACCAGGGATTAATTTTGTGGAAGATAATTTTTCCATGGACAAGGGTGGGGGTGGGGTGATGGCTTCAGGATGATTTGAGTGCATTACGTTTATTGTACATTTTATTTCTATTTTGTGGCAACCTCAAGATATTCCACCTTGACTTTAGGCTTAGGGTTCGGGCTCCTATGAGAATCTAATATTGCCACCGATCTGACAGGAGGTGGCGCTCAGGCCGTAATGTGAGTGATGGGGAGCGGCTGTAAATACAGATAAAGCTTCACTTGCTCACCTGCTGCTCACTTCCTGCTCTGCAGCCCAGTTCCTAACAGACCTCTGACAGGTACCTCATCTGTGGCCCAGGGGTTGTAGACTCCTGAGTTAAACAAACCCAGGCTCCTAAAGATTAGATTTCTTTTAGCAACTATGTTAAAGTTGAGGGGGATAAAAGAGAGGCTCATAGATAGTAGCATGTGATCAGGTGAGCTTCAGAAAAGGAAAAATCATCATAACAGTAGGTTTTGCATCCACAGAGTTAACCAAACATGGATCAAATGTATCTGGGGGAAAAAATTACAGAAAGTTCCAAAAAGCAAAACTTGAATTTACATTGTATTTATAACTGTTTCAGCATTTATACTGTATTAGGTATGACATGTAATCTAGGGATGATTTAAAGTATAATGGAGGATATACATAGGTTACATGCAAACACTACAACATTTTACATGAGGGACTTGAGCATCCATGGATTTTGCTATCAGTTGGAGTCTTGGAACCAATTCCCCAGGGCTACTAAGGGACAGAACTATATAGCTTTTTCAATGGTAACAAGAGGACAAGGAGCATGCCCTATAAGCCAAGAAAATGAATCTCTCTGAAAGGGTACACAGAAATGGATGTTTTATTCACTGAGAACAGACTGGTTGGTCTGGAAGGGAGATGTCATTCTGAGCAGTAGTGAGAAATAACAATGCTTTTTGCCATTTAAGTAGATTCTGGATGACATATTTAAAAAGAAAACCATAAGCATACTAGAGAAAAAAGGTAATTTTAAAAAATTGGAGTACTTTCTAAACACAAGACTCCAAAAGCCATAGAGAAAAAGATCGATAAATTTGACTACCTAAGGCAAAGGGGGAAAAAAAATCTAATAAAGTCACAAGACAAACTCCCAACTAGGAAAACTTTGCAATACATGTGACAAAGGGCAAATTTCATTATAGTACAACCAACTCTTATACATCTATTAGAAAAAGACATGCACAGAAGATGATAACAGCAGATAAACACCCAAAAATTTGTTAAATCTCACTCCTTATTAATTACATGCAAATAAAAACAATGAAAGAATATTTTCATCACTTAGAGCAATATTCACAAAATTTTTAAACAGTGATGGTGAGGATTTGGAAAAGTAAGTATTTTCATACCTTATTAGTGGGAATATAAATTAGCATACCCAATCTGAAAGGCAATTTGTCAGTATTTATCCAAAATGTTTACTGAACATACCTAGAAATTCCACTGCTAGGAATTTATCCTGTGAATATACTCACGAAAGTATGTCAGGATTTGTATACAATATCATCCATTACAGTCGGTTGATAAAAGTGAAAAGCTGGAAACAACATAAATGTCCATCAGCAGGAAACGGTATGGCCCAGCCATAAATGGATTACTATGCACTTGTTTAAAGAACAAGGTAGGGACTCCCCTGGTGGTCCAGTGGGTAAGACTCGGTGCTCCCAATGCAGGCAGGCCAGATGTAGTCCCTGGTCAGAGAACTAGATCCCACATGCCACAACTAAAAGTTCACAACTGAAACCGATCCCACGTGCTGCAATTAAACCCTGGTGCAGCCAGATAAATATTTTTTAAAAAGAAGAAGGTAGATCCACATATGCTAATATTGAAAGGTCTCCAAGATATTTTAAGTATAAGAAGAAAGGTACAGAACAACTTGAATGGTAAGATCCCATTTTTTTACCTTTTAAAAAGAATATACACACAGAAGGTAATACAATATTTAAAAGTGAAAAATAAAAGAATTCATTTTTATAAGTATAAGCATATTTAATCATATTAAAGAATCAACCAAAAAGTTCAAATGGCTCATTTTGGGAGGTAGGGAATGCAGCAAATAATTGCTTCTATGTTGTTTGATTTTTTAAACTGTATTTAGTGCTTTTTAAAAATAATTAATTTTAAATATTTCTGAAAATTAAGAAGCAGTGTCTTTCTAAAAATAATTCTCTCTCATCCCCCATTGTCCCGCCCATCTATCTATCTAACTTTTCCCTCACAACATAGCCAAAATTCTTGAGAGAGTTTTAAATACCTCTTTTCTCCATCCCTTACTTCGTACATCTTTCTCAACCCTTCAAAATTTTATTCTGTCCAAGTCACCAACCACATGTGGCTAAAGTCAGTGGGTATATCTAAATCCTGATCCGGCCTGACATCAATATCAGGGACTATTTAGTCATTTTTTTGGAAACCTCTTGGGCTCTGGTGACAGCACTTAGCCAGCTGTCTTCCTCCGTTTCTGCAGACCCCTCTCTACTCTTCCTAATGATTCTGTCCCAGTTTCCTGTCTTTCTTTGCATGATCTCCTCCACTCTATGGCTTTAGTTATTACCTATGTTCTGATGACTCACCATGTCTTATCTGTAGTCCAGACATCTCTCCTGAGCTTCAGAAGTATTTAACATCACCATGCATCAGTACTTCCCAGCGTTTCCTACATCATGGCACACGCAGAAAATGATGGTGTTTTTGTGGCAGTCCACCTTACCGAGACTGTGCTCTGTTGAAGGGAGCTTGTGCTGCTTTGAGAGTTGAGAAGATCAACATGCAGCACACTGGGAACCTTTTCCTGAGGCACAATGGTAGGGAAGCTCTGACCTCTTGTCTAGACATTTCCACTTGGACATCTCCCAGGCATTTCAATGTGAACATGTTTGGAAGTGAACATATCCTCTCCCAAATCTGCTCTTCTTCAGGTGTTTTTGATGTTTCAGTGAGTGGTCCAGCGGTCTTGGCTTAGCGCTCTGCTTCCCTCCTCTTCCAATCCTAAGATCTGCTGACTTCAATACTATTTATTTCTTTAAGTCATCTCTCCATCACCCCTATCATTTTCCTAGTCCTGAATCAATAGTTTCTAATTGTTCTCAAATACTACAAAAACTTTCTATCTGATCTCCCTTACTTCAGTCTTGCTCTTTATAATCTGTTCTCCACACTGCCACCACAGTGATCTTTTTAAAATACGATTTTAATTATGACCCCCCTCCCATCCTGCTTAATACCTTTCAAAGGTTCTCCATTGTTTTTAGGATAAAGCATGATTGTCCCCACTAATTAATTACCTTTTCAGTCTCATCACTTATCATATCTCATGTGAATTCCTTATTAGGTAGCTAATACTACATGCACAGTGCCTGTGATACAGTAGAGATTCAATATGAATTTTTGAATGATGAAAATGAGGTTCAAGGACCTGAGCAGATCCATCATATCTGTGCCAAGTAGACACTTTCAAATCACATACTGGCAATGCTGTCAAAACCCAAAGAACATGTTGTCCTATGTAGAATTAAGCAGCATTAGCGCAGATCTATTCCTGTTCAGCAAATGAACCAAATAATAGCCTTTTCCCAGCTCCTTTCTTCCTCCTAGTGAGCAGGAAAGACATAAAAAAATCAGAGTCAGGTTACCAACCCAACTGTCTCCTTATGTCAGGAATTCTAAACTGGGGTCAGTTCACCAACAAGTGTATTTTGCATTGTTGAACTTAGCTGTTTGATATTGGAATACATTCTTAAATAAATGTGCATCATTTTAATGCACATTTCTTGCTTTATGTTTTTTTGCTAATGACTTATTACTTGCTGTGTATTTTATATTTATTTCAGACTAGGGAAATGATGTTAGACAAAAAGCAAATTGGAGTGATCTTCTTATTCAAATTCAAAATGGGTCATAAAGTAATGGAGACAACTCACAACATCAACAACACATTTGGCCCAGGAACTGCTAACAAATGTACAGTGCAGTGGAGGTTCAAGAAGTTTTGCAAAGGAGACGAGAGCCTTGAAGATGAATATCGCAGTGGCCAGCCATTGGAAGTTGACAGTGACCAATTGAGAGGATCATCAAAGCTGATCCTCTTACAACTACACAAGAAGTTGCCTAAGAACTCAAGGTAGACTGTTATGGTCATTCAGCATTTGAAGCAAATTGGAAAGGTGAAAAATCTTGATAAGTGGGTACCTCATGAGCTGACCACAGATAAAAAAAAAATCATCATTCTGAAGTGTCGTCTTCTCTTATTCTATGCAATGACAATGAACCATTTCTCCATCAGATTATGATGTGAGATGAAATTGGATTTTATATGACAGCCAGCAACAACCAGCTCAGTGGCTGGACCGAGAAGCTTCAAGGCACTTCCCAAAGCAAAACTTGCACCAAAAAAAGGTCTTGGTTATTTTCTGGTGGTCTGCTGCTGATCTAATCCACTACAACTTTCTGAATTCCAGCGAAACCATTATATCTGAGAAGTATGCTCAGCAAATCGATGAAATGCTCGAAAAGCTGCAACGCCTGCAGCCAGCACTGGTTGACAGAAGGGGCTCGATTCTTCTCCCAACAACACTCAACTGCACGTTGCACAATTAACATTCACTTCAAAAGTTGAATGAATTGGGCTACAAAGTTTTGCCTCATCCACCATATTCACCTGACCTCTCAACAACCGACTACCACTTCTTCAAGCATCTTGACAACTTCTTGCTGGGAAAATGCTTCCATAACCAGCAGGAGGCAGAAAATGCTTTTCAAGAGTTCATCTAACCCAAAACATGGATTTTTATGCTATAGGAATAAACAAACGTATTTCTCACTGGTAAAAATGTGTTGATTGTAATGGTTTCTATTTTGATTAATAAAGATGTGTTTCAGCCAAGTTATAATGGTTTAAAATTCATGGTCCAAAACAGCAAATTACTTTTCCATCAACCTAATAACACAGTAGCCAAATGGCTACAATGCCGAACTGAAGAATGAAGATGCCGTAACACCAAATGAATGACCACATGGTATTGAAGTAGAGAACCCTATTCAATGTACTGATGTGAGCAGTGAGGGCATGGTTCTCTGAGATGCCACCTACCAGTCATTCATCAGCACTATATGCACAGTTAGACCATGCCACAAACTCGTGTAGTACCAACAGCTTGCAGCAACCAGAAACCTAAGAGGCCTAGCTTGTTTTGTAACATGGATAACTCAAGTAAAGAACAACTAATGGGACTTCCCTGGCAGTACAGTGGATAAGAATCCACCTGCCAATGCAGGGAACTCAGGTTTGATCCCTGGTCTGTAAAGATTCCACATGCTTTGGAGCAGCTGAGCTCATGTGCCACAACTACGGAGCCTGCACTCTAGAACCTGTGAGCTCCAAGTACTGAAGCCCCTACACTTGGGAGCCTGTGCTCCACAACAAGAGGAGCCAACTCAGTGAGAAGCCCGCACGTCAGAAGGAAGAGTAGCCCGCATTCGCCATAACTAGAGACAGCCCATGCACAGGAACAAAGACCCATTGCAGCCGGAAAAAAACAAAGAAAGAACAATTTATGATCAGAAAACTGATGTTGGGACTTCAGTATAATTTTTAATAAGTGAATAATACCATTAAGAAATTAATGTGTATTAAGCCTCATCAAAGACAGAAAGCATGGAGCAACTGTAGCTATACTTCTTTCACCTCCTGTCAGTGAAGATAAAGGTCTGTGAACCATAGAGAATCTGCCAAAATCTGTATGTCTAAAGTGGGCAAAAGTCTTTAAGTTAAGGAGAATAGGTACTTGTTCTGACAAGTGCAGATGTTTTGGCTGTGTTTATTAAACAAGGGTAAACATCTGAATGTAAAGAAAAAAATCATCTAGATGGCTTGTTTGCTTCCAAAATTTAGCTATTTGGAAACATCCAAAAATAGTTAGAAATGCCTGGCAGACTCAAGGTTTTTTCATGTGACTTTGGAATGCAACAGATTTGTGGACTTTTACTGGACTTTTAAACCTTTTCAGGAAACCATCATGTCTCATATTTGTTGAAAACCCAAGACTAGAACATTATTATTATTATTCCTATTCAATAAATGTTAAATGACTGAATGAATAAGAATGCTTAAGGATTCTAAAGATGCCACTATCTATCATAAGAAATAAGGTGCGTTCTCTCAAAATGAAAATACATTGACAAAAAGATGTGTTCAAGAATATTTAGAGCACCTTTATTCACAATAGCCCCAAAATGGAAACACTCAAATATCCATCAACTGGAGAATGGATAAACAAATTATGATACAGTCATGCAATGGACTATTACTCAGCAATATAAAAGAATAGATTACACATGGCTGAATGGCAAAAACATAATTAAGCTAAAGAACAAAGACAAAAAAGAGTACATACTATATGATTCCACTTATGTGATATTCAAGAACAGACAACGATGGTGATAAAATTCAGGAAGTTGCAAGGGTGGGTGTTGGTAGGTAAAGGGTAATTGACTGTGCAGGGGGATGAACAAATTCTTTGTGGGTGACGGTTCAGGTGGGTTACATAGGTGAATATATTATTGTTGAAATTCACCAAACAAAACACCCGAGATCTATGAATTTTATTGTATGTTAAGGATGAAAGTGAAAGAGGAGAGTAAAAAAGTTGGCTTAAAGCTCAACATTCAGAAAACTAAGAAAGATCATGGCATCTGGTCCCATCACTTCATGGGAAATAGATGGGGAAACAGTGTCAGACTTTATTTTTGGGGGCTCCAAAATCACTGCAGTTGGTGATGGCAGCCATGAAATTAAAAGACGCTTACTCCTTGGAAGGAAAGTTATGACCAACCTAGATAGCATATTAAAAAGCAGAGACATTACTTTGTCAACAAAGGTCCGTCTAGTCAAGGCTATGGTTTTTCCGATGGTCATGTATGGATGTGAGAGTTGGACTGTGAAGGAAGCTGAGCACCGAAGAATTGATGCTTTTGAAGTGTGGTGTTGGAGAAGACTCTTGAGAGTCCCTTGGACTGCAAGGAGATCCAACCAGTCCATTGTGAAGGAGATCAGTCCTGGGTGTTCACTGGAAGAACTGATGTTGAGGCTGAAACTCCAATACTTTGGCCACCTCATGCAAAGAGTTGACTCATTGGAAAAGACTCTGATGCTGGGAGGGATTGGGGGCAGGAGGAGAAGGGGACGACAGAGGATGAGATGGCTGAATGGCATCACCAACTTGATGCACATGAGTTTGGGTGAACTCCGGGAGCTGGTGATGGACAGGGAGGCCTGGTGTGCTGCGATTCATGGGGTCGCAAAGAGTCGGACATGACTGAGCAACTGAACTGAAGGATAAATCTATTTTTTTAATTGTTTTAAAGCAAAGGTGAGATCTGATGGGAGTAACCACCATCTTATCTTCTAGGCTCCAATAATCACTATCCTCAGGCACTCTTTTCATCAAGCTACCTCTACACTCAAGAATCCAAAATGACTTATTACTTGTCCTTTCAAATCCATATCTTTATTATCTCCTCCATACAAAACTTCCTCCATTAACTTCTCCCACTTCCCACCCTACCACTGGTATCTGCTCACTGTCCCATGCAGATAATTTGCTTTTTCCTACCTGAATCTCCTTGGGTCCTTACCTGGCCTAGATTCTACTCAAGTGCTCTCTGCCCTTCAAATTCCATTTTAAATTAAGGAGCCTCCTTCAGAGTGGAATTCTTGGTTAATTCTAGTCAATTTGAGCACGCTATGTTCCCTCAGCTCTTATGTTCATTTACTGGATAATATGGTGTATACCCCAATTTTAATAAAATGCGCAGAGACTGTGGCTAGGGATCCCTTTGTATTTCTCTGCAGAACCCACTTCAGAACCAGCATCAATGGGCCAGCTTATATGGTATCCAGACAAGGGCAAATAGCTGTTTAACCAAGGACCAATGAGAATCATATAGAAGGGAGCTCTGAGGCCATTCAGGGACCTAAGTGGGCTGTTGGCTTTTCCTCTTTCAAGCAAACAGTTCAACAAGGAAGGATCTGGTCCCCACTGAAACAGCAAGTGGCTGAGAACAAGGTTGTATTCTTTTTCTGCTCACCCTTCTCTCTTCTTTAACTAGTGAGGAAAAGACCAGCACTGCTCTGAGCGGGGCAGAGCCAGTTTCCAGGGCTCAGATTTCCATAGTGCTAAAAGGACCCGATCCAGAAGGAAGAAAAGGGTGGGGGGAGCATTTAAGGCCAAGCCGGCACTCAAACCTCTTCCCTTAGATTTACACCCAACACGTATGCAGGAAAGCGAGTTACAAACACCGACGCTCACAACCACATATACACGTGCACGCCCAGCCCTACAGAAGCAGACGCGCATGCCCACTAACCCGCGTGCACCTACTTAGTTTTCTCTGCTATAGATGCCTCCCATGCCACCACCGCTCGGCCCAGCCTGGCTTCTCCTATCCCGGCACTGGGGAGGTTTACCAGCCCCGACCCTGCCAGGTCTGAGAAGACTGTGTCTCTATCCGGGGGGTGATGGGGTGGGGGCGGGAATGGCTTGTAGGGGAGGCCCTTTCCTCCAGGGCGGAAGCAGCGCGCTCCAGTCGGGCGGACTTAGCTCTTGTCCTGGGAACATCTGGAGGGGGCTGGGAGGGGGCTGGGAGGGGCGCGCATCCAGAGTGAACGTGGATTGGCTACGCGGGAGGGGGAGGCGGGGTCTGAGCGAGGGGCGGGGTTCATTGGCCCCTTTAAAGCCTTGACATCAAGAGGCGGCCCCAGCACCCCCCCTTTTCTCTGCCCCCCGCCCCAGAGCCGCGGCCATGGACCCGGCGGATCCGGCCTGCCCTGGCCCAGCTCAGCACCTGATTTTGGTGAGTTCTGGGCCCACTTGCAATTTAAAGGGCGGCGAGTGAAGGGTCTGTAAGCCCCGGGCCGAGGGTGGGAGGTATGGAGGGTAAGACTCTCGTGGCAGCCTTGGGCCGGAGAGGGCGGCGCAGCTTCCTGCCGGACCTCGCTGCCGTCCCCTAGAGCTCGCCGCCCTCACCCCGGGGAGACCAGCCGCGACTCTGTCCACCCCCACCCCACACCCTCCCGCCCCCCGCGCCATCCTCGCGCACACTCCGTGGCCCCGGAAGGGAAACTTTCCAGAGAGGGGGATGTTCCGGGGGGCCGGTCTCCCTCCCCCTTTAAAAGCTCTGACCTTGCCCCAGCTGCGCACCCCACCCCACCCGCATCCCACCGCCCGGGTGCCGTTAGCGGTGCCAGGTTGTTGCTGGGGGGAGACTCTCCCCAAAGCGCAGGCGCGGAGAGGAGCCTCGGGCTCCTCTTCTCACTCCTTGCAGTCCCGGTGGCCTGGGGCGGTGGGGCGTATGGGAGGTGGGGAGAGGCGGAGAGCTCGGGGTCTCCCGGAACGACCCTTCGGTGGCTTTGAGGGGCTGCGGAAAGGAGAAAGGGAGCTGGGCAGGCTGAACACTAAAGAGGCTGAGGAAGGGAGAAGGGCTGGGCAGGGAGTGGAGCCAGGGCAGCGCCTGCAGGAAAGGCTCTCTGGGTCCTGGCTGCGGTGCCAGAAGAATGCAGAGAATTTATCTGTGCCCGACACTCCCCTGGCCTAGACCGACTAGAAGACCGACTGTCTGAACCCCAGCCCCGGTCTCCTGATCCTGGGCCCAAGGCCCCGCGGTCTCTCCGGCCCTGGCGCCGCCCCAAGGGCACGGAGGACCCTTATCTCCCACAGGCCTGGTTTTCCAGGTGTCTCAGCGCTATCCACTAGCCTGTCCAGCTGCTATTTCTTAAACGCCGGCCTTCCTGAGAAGCCAGGGGTCTTAGGCTGCCGCGTTGCCTGGCTGTAAAGGCAGAGCTTCTATTCCCTTCTTACCACTGCTCTCCCTCCCCGCCACGGGTCCTCCTGCTTAAGCACAATTGTCCGCCAGGGATAACGGTGGAAACAGATGCCTGGAACACGTGTGGTCCTGGAGGAGGGGTAGCGAAGGGTCAGAGGCTGACGGTTCAGTGGACAGTGTGTGTGCTTCGTTGGTCAGTGATGTCCGACTCTTTGCGACCCCATGGACTGCAGTCCGCCAGGCTCCTCTGTCCTTAGGGACTCCCCAGGCAAGAATGCTGGAGTGGGTTGCCATGCTCTTCTCCAGGGGATCTTCCCAACCCAGGGATCAAACCCAGGTCTCCCCGATTGCACGCGGTGGACGGTACTTTGGGGGAAATGAACCTAACCCAGTTGCCCTGTTGCAGACTCTCTCTTGCAAGACATGCAAGCTGACTGGGAGACTCCTTGTCTTTCAAGAAAGGAGATAACACAGTTCACTTCTCATATTGGGTCCCTGTCCTTCTGAGAACAACCTGGGGTTAGTGGGTTTCTTACCTCAGAGAAACACTTGCATCCCTGTTTGGGGAGATATTCCCATGTAGTTCAACTTTGTTTTCAGTCTGTGGTCTGTGCATGAGGTGGTATTAGCTCTCCAGGTCAGGCCTTTGGAGGATGGTGAGAACCTGAAGAGGGAGATGGCCTGGGCTGCAGGGAAGAAGGCCCTTCTACAACAGGCAAATGGAAACCAAAGTGTGTGAGGATCAAACTGCTATCACTGTGAACTGGGAGTCAGAAGCTCTGGTCCCTGCCCTTCGTAGGTTGCTGTGTGACCTTAACCAAAGTAGTTTGCCTCTCTGGTGTTCCTTTCCCATATGTAAAATCCAGCAGTTGGACTAGAAAGCTCTACCATTCCTTTCCACGTTTTGACATTGTGTGGTTTCACTGATGAGTGAAATTGGAGGGGAGAAAGGTCCTCCAGCAGGGTAGCTAAGTTTGGAGAGGTAAATTGCTTAGGATTAGAACCTAGAGTTGGAGGGGTGCAGACTCCCTTATCCTGCCTAAGAATAACCACTGCCCTGCTCACCCCTGGTGCCTTGGAGTATGAACTGCTGGCTAGGATTTGGCCCACCCATCAAGGCCTCTGGTGAAACACCCTGGCAGGCCAGTCTTTGAGCTGGGCCTTTGGGGAGGGGTTGAGAAAGGAGAAGGCAGCCAAGGGCCAGCAGGGTAAGCAGATTCCCAGGAGACAGTTTGCATCTCAGCTGTTGGGACTTGTTTTAGGATCTGGGCCAGGGACTACGGCACACTCTTCCACTCTCTTATGGGAAGAGGGCAAGGAGAGCCCCACCGCTGTTGCCCAGCCTGGCCCCACTCAGCTCACCTCTGTACTCACCACCCCCAGCTCCCAGCCACCCTCCCAGACCCTGCCACACCAGCCCAGCAGCAGCAGAGAGAGGCTGCCCCAACCCCACCTTGCCTGGACTCCTTCCCTCCTGGGGATAGAGCTTGCTCAGGAGTCAGGCTCTCCAGGTTGGGACTTGCTCTCTAGCTCAAGAGCCAAAGGCCTTCACATTCTCCTTGTTTGTTTTCACCCTTTGGTCTCCGGGTGCTGAGGGGGATATCAAAGGAGGTGTGGTGGGCAGAGAGGCCGTGGGACCAGTTGCCCATGGAGCACATTCTCTTGCACTGCTTTTCCCTCTGCTTGCTCCCCAGGAGCCCTCTTCCCCTGGGCCTTGCTGCCCACGGGAGTGAAGCTACAGCAGAGGGTATTGAGGTTAGACCCCGAAGGAAGCCTTCCTCACTGCTAGGAGCCCCTGGGATGCAGAATGGAAGCTCCCAGGAAGGTCAGTTTCCCAGAAAGTAGCTAATGGTGGAGTCCCTGTCAGAGTGAAGGATGCGGCTGTTGCTAGGCAGAGGCTGCTGTTTCCTCTTGGGGTGTGGCTCTGAGGCTGGCCAGCCAGAGGCCCCGTTAGAAGCAGGAGGAGAAAGTACTCTTGCCTTGCAGCCAAAGAGGGGTCCCTGGCCCCCTCAGCCTTGGGTCATCAGAAGCACATCTCTCAGGACAAATGCTGCTCCTGCTCCTGCTTCCCCGGCTCCTCCCCTGATTCACCACTACTACCACTGTCTGCTTTGACAGTCCCCTCCCAAACCTGGCAGGCTCCTTCAGCCCTCAGTCTGGCTGCACTAATGGACTGATTGGATTTTCTATACTTGGGAGTTTAGGATTTCTGATTGAACATGCAAATTTATGTAAATCAATCTGGGATCTGCCACAGCATCAAAACAACATAGAGTCACAGGCTGGAAGGAATCCTAGAGACAGTCTAGTCCAACGCCCTCGTGTTAAAAATGGGGAAACTGAAAAAAAAAGAGGGAGGTGCGGTGAAATCTAGAGAGGAAGTGATTCATACAGTGGCGAGTGTCAGAAGCAGGGCTCCTGACTCTGGTCTGTTGTTTTACATTGTACCATTTGCCTTAAATTTCTTGTGCATGAGGGGGCTGGGCCAGATTTAAAGCAGAGAGGGCAGTTCTTGAACCTGAGATTGTGGAGACCTAAGCCCTTAGTGGGTCAGAGTTTTGTCTCAGGGTCCCCCATGGGCTCTGGTCAGCTCTGTTAACATGCTGAAGAAAAACAACGTCAAATTGTTTAGAGTAGCACCCTTAATATTTTTCCCCAGGCTCTGCCCTGGAGGGTTGGAAGACAAGGTCCTTCATTGGTTGCTACCTGGTTTGACACTTATGGTTCCCCAGAGCTGAGATTGTGTCTGTTCCCAGCATCTCTCATGGTACCAAGCACATGTAGTAAGCTGCAGTGCCTCCATCTTTTTGTTGTTGTTGTTAAGATTTTTTTTTATATGGACCAGTTTTAAAGTCTTTATTGAATTTGTTGTGACATTGCTTTTCCTATTTATGTTCTGGTTTTTTGGCCCATGTGGAATCCTAACTCCCTGACCAGGGATCAAACCCACACCTCTCTACACTGGAAGGCGAAGTCTCAACTACTGGACCCCCAGGGAAGTCCTCAGAGCCTCCCCTTTCCAGTTCCATGCACATTCCAGTGGCTGCTGCTTCCCTCCATGGGTACAGTGGGAAAAGACCTTTGGTCTTCTATGGTTCTCTGCCCACTGTCTCCTGGAAGTACAGACCAGCTGAGCCTCCTTGTGGATTTCTGAAGCAGTGGCCAACTAAGCAGGCTTTGCTGTAGGAAAGATCTCATTTTAAAAATCAGTGCCAAAAGTGTGTGGGGGCTACAGAGATGGGCTTGGATCCCAAAGAAGCAGTCTCCACACTTGAGATGATTTTGATCTGATCTAGCCAGTCGGCTGCCAGGTGCCCCCTGCTCCCACTTCATGGACTGGGGCTGTGGTGTGGTGCTGTTTGGAGCTCTGAGCCCTCACTTACCCCACAGTGGCTGTGTAGGTTGCAGAGATGACGCTTTGGAGAGTAGTGTGTTCTGACTCAAGATCAAAACCCCAGACTCCCGGCCGAGGCTACCACCAGGCTCTGCTGTAGTCTGGGGAAGGGGCTTGGGACATATTTGGGGTCTTCCTCACCTTCACCCCAAACTCAAGTCTGGCCGCCTCTGAAAGAAGCACCCTTGTCTTCAGCACCGTCCCAAACCCAGCAGGTACAGGGCGGGCACCTCTGATTCTTCACTGCGCAGTGGCCCTCGGCATCCTATATCCTTAGCTCCCTGTGAGAGAAATCTTTCTCCCTGGGCCTCAGTTTCCCAGTCTGTTGCTGATGGATTAATAAGACATCATCTTTGGGGTGTGGCACCTGCTTGATAATTAGCATCTTCGCTTCTCTGGGAGTTACACAGATGAAAGAGGCCCAGGGAGGCCAGCTTGTTATTAAGGTGAATTATCATTGCTGTTAGTCCTGATTTCTAAAAATCCAGCAGCTGCTGGGAAGAGCCCAGTAAGCACAGCTCCCTGAACCTTATGCTGGTCAATAAGCTCTGGGAGTTCTCCAAGACTCACTAAGCTTTTTTTTTTTAAGTATAGGTATTTTGAAAGGAGAAACACCCCATTCTGCTGCTCATGCTGTTGCCTGAAACGCTGAGTACCGCTTGGGGTGTTGGTCTGCAGTTCTCACTTTAATGCAGGGCATGAAGTCGTCTCTCCCTGTAGACCCTCTGGGTAAGAGAGTGGTGAGGTCTTTCCTAGAGGGGAATGTGAGGGGCCCTGTAACTCCTGGGGTGTGGCGCTGGAGTCCTCGGCAGCCGCAGTTCCCAGGGGCTGATTCATTTCATCCCCAGCTGGCTTGATGTGGGGGCTGTAATTGGCCCTTTTGTGTGAGGATCTGTTGAGACACCCCCAGAACTTGCTCTCGGAAGCCCTAGGCACTTTCAGGAGCCCTTTACCCCACTTTACCTCCACCTGCCCCAAACATTCCCCTTGCCCAAGCTCCTACCTCTGCCCTTGGCCAACCTTACCCCTTTCCCAGGAGTGAGAATGAACCCAGCTCTTAGCTAGGAAGAAGTGGCCCTAATTTAACTTCTGAATAGTTTGTTGCTACCAAAGCACACCACAGCCGACGGCTGGGAGGGCCTCTCCCCAAACTTGGGGAGACACTACTGGGAAGAAAGGGGAGAGAAGAAACTGGTGTGCTTTGGCCAGACCCCACACTCCCCTGTGGAGACCTCTTCACCCTCCCTCATCCCTGGGGCCTGGTCCTTACAAGTCACATGGTCAAGTGTTTATTCCTTCTAACAGTTTTTTTTTAAGTTTATATTCTTTTTTTCACTAGATTTTTTTTTTTTTTTTACAAAGTCCCAAAATCAAAATGATACAAAAAGGCATATATTGAGAAATCTCACTCTGACGTCCACCCTCTTCTTCCTCCATGTGGTGGTATGTGTGCTCAGTCGCGTCCAACTCCTTGTAACCCCGTGGACTGTAGCTCACCAGGCTGCTCTATCCTTGTAATTCTCCAGGCAAGAATACTGGAGTGGGTTGCCATTTCCTTCTCTAGGAGATCTTCCTGACCCAGGGGTCAAACCTGGGTCTCTTGAGTCTCTGCATTGGCAGGCAGATTCTTTACCACTGTGCCATCTCCCCCCATAGATGATCACTTCTTAATTTCTCTCTTTTCTTTTTGGTTGTTTGGGGCTTTTGCTGCTGCAAGGGCTTTTCTCTAGTTGCAGCGCATGGGCTCATTGCAGTGGTTTCTCTTGCGGCTGGTAGGCCCTGGAGCGTGCCGGCGTCAGTAGTTGGAGCACGTGGATCCAGTAGTTGTGGCGCACAGCTTCGTTGCCCCACAGCATGTGGGATATTAGTTTCCTGGGCCAGAAATCGAACCTGTGTCCCCTGCCTTGGCAGGCAGATTCTTAACCACTGGACCACCAGGGAAGTCCCATTAATTTCTTACATATCCCCCATCTTTTAATACAAAACCAAATACGAACATCCTTTTATCCCCCTTTACCCAAAGATAGCATGTGGCATGTACTATTTTCATCTGTTACCTGTTGGCAATATTTGTGTGTAGAGTGTTTTCTTCTGCCACCATGTTGGGTCTCTGATTTCTGTCCTTTAGCACCCACCTCAGGGTCCCCCAGTCAACCCCAGGCCAGGAGCAGGGTTCATTTACTTTTGTATACCAGACTTCATTCAGATGCCAAAACCAGCCTCTCAGGGATGCTAAACCTCCAGCCAGCTCTTACTAAGTGTTCAGTGTGATGCCAGACTCTGGGGGTACAGTGGGGATCCCAGAAGTCCATGTCAATCAAAAATTAAGCAGTTATAGAATTAAAGCTGTGATGGAGGCTGCAAAGAAAGGACAAGTATTGTCAGACCAGATAGTCAGAGGCCCTATCCACCTTGGTGTGCGGGTGGGATGTGTGTATACTGGGGCAGGCACGTGGCATAGCACAGAGCTGGGGCAGGGGTCTAGGACCAACGCTGCAGAAATGGTCCCGTGTGACCTGGAAAGCTGGGTTTTTCAATTTGACTTCGGTTGTGCTCCTCTTCCCACTACCCCAATCTGTGGACTGTCCGGGACCCCTTAAGTTTTACTGTGTCTCAGACAAGAGGCCATCTTTTCTTGGCAGATAGTGCCAAAAATGCCTCCTCCCTGCCCCCTCCACCTTCAGCTTCCCCAGCTCTGGGGCTATGAGCTCCTGAAGCTAGAGCCTTCCTTTCCACTTCAGGCTGAGGGGAAGTTGGGGGGTGTTTGCCTCTCACTTCCTCTGTAGACGGCACCTCACTTCCTGTCCCTGGGGCTAGAAGGAAGCTCAAGTTCTTGGCTTTGCTGTCCCTTCCTCTCTACCCGCCTTGCTTTCCTGGGAAGCCCACGGGGCCCATAGGAGGAGGGCAGCATCAAAGCCAAGGGTTTCTCCCTAACGGTCCTGCCGAGCTCCTCCCCCACACATATCCCTACCCCACACAAGGGGACCTCTCAGCTGCAGTCCATTTCCAGGCGTGACCTCATCCTTCTCTTCTATGCCCTATGGGAAGAGAGGAGTCAGAGAGAGCTCACCCCATTTTACAGATAAGAGTCGGGGTGGTTCCAGGCTTCACCTAGGGGCATGCAGTATGCCTGAGCCGGATCAGAATCCAGGAAGCCTAGCTTGTATTTATGGGCATGGATGAGCAGGGCCTGTGGGTGAACAGAGCTGCGTCTCCCTGAGCTGAGCTGGCACCTTAGGCGGTCACCCATGGGCCCTGGCCAGATGGCACCCACTGAGTCAACACTAAAGCTGCCTGGCTGTGGAAGGCACTTGATTGGCCAGAGGCTGTTCCCTTTGAAGAAAGAAGCTAGGATATGGGGCTTGAGGGTGTGAGCACTAGGGGCCGGGCATGGGGGCTAGCAGAGTATATGCCTATCTCTTCAGGGCCTGCAGTGCAGCCTGAGCACCAACAGGCTGTGTGACCTTCCAGGCCCCTTTTTCTCGGATCTGAGAGCAGATCACCGAAGTTCCAGTTGTCAGCTCTTCTGTCATCTCCAGGAACCTCTCTGCCTTGGTTCCTCCTGGGGGACCCAGCATATGCCTCTGGTTACATCCAGGTTGTTGAAAAGATGCTGACTATCGTATTCGGTCTGGGAATAGGAGAGGAGTTAGTAGCTAGCATGGACCAGGGGAGCAGGAAGCACTCACCTTCAAACGCCCTTCAGTCCAGCTGCACTGAGTCACTGTTTCCATGCACACCCAGAGATTTCTGCCTCCTGCTGCCTGGAATGACCCCCTTCCCTTTTTCTTGTACCCAAACCGTGTCTGTCTATAAAGGCTAAGTTTACTAGATGCCTCCAATTCTGAAAAACTGTTCCAGCTCCAACCTAATATTTCTCTCCTGATTTTTTTTAAAGTTCTACAAAGACTTTTCTTGTGGAACCTCCTTCATAGTACAGCTATCTACCTGCATGGCTTACATCCCCTACTAGTCTGAAAGCTCCAGGAAGTCTGAGAAGAGGGGACCCATCTCTAAATTGCCCCCCAGTACCCAGCATTGTACCTCCTAATCTGCAGAATGAGTAGATGAATCCCTTTTTCAGAGGGCATCGCTGAGACCTGGGCAAAGGTTGAGAGCTTGGTCATATCAGTGTTCAGGGCAAATCTGAAAATGCCCTCTCTCACTTTGCGTGTGTTTTGTCATATGGGCCTTTCAGAAGCACTTGGCGGGGGGCAGGGTCATTGGAGATCTTTAAGGAAACATGATGAATCCTCACCTGTCCCTTCTTTCTGGTCTTGAAAGGAGATCACCAAATTCAGGGCCTCAGCGGCAGGAATTGGGGAGAACAGAAGTATCAGTATAAGCAGGGTCCCTCCTCAAGGAGCTCCCCTTCTAACAGCATGGAAGTTACCCCTTCTCAGAGGAGTGCTGGAGAACAGGATGCATTGCTGTTTGAAATGCAGGACGCACTTGAAGATGAGAGATCAGTGGGGGCCTCGTCAGTCCAGGACAGCTTTTCAGAAGAATGTTGCTCTGGGGCCAGCCCAGGTCAGGGCTTCCAGGGCCGCGTTGAGTGCTTTCATCTGTCCCCAAAGCTAGGAGGTCATGGGAAGATTTGACGTGAAAGGGACACAATCAGATTTACAGTTTTAGAAAGAAGATTGCTCTGCTAGAAAAAGATTGTGGCAGGGAAAATGCAAGATAAGCCTGGGACATCTTCTGTACCAGAAAGTAAGCAAATGTTAAAAATAATGTCTTTGGGGGCTACGAGGGCTCTTTGTTGTGGACTGCAAGCTTCTCTAGCTGTGGCGCATGGGCTCAGTAGTTATGGTGCACAGGCTTAGCTCCCTGTAGCATCTTAGTTCCCTGACCAGGGATCAAACCTGCATTCCGTGCGTTGGAAGGCAGATTCTTAACCAGTGGACCTCCAGGAACAGCCCAGTTTTGTTTTTTTTTTTTAATGAAAGCATATTGAAAGGACACAGGAACCAACCTGAAAGAATGGCCAAAGCTGGCATTTAAGCAGTAAAAGTAAGTGGTGATGATAATATTAAGATTATAATCCAAAGAATAAAATATTGCATACTGTGAGTCCATACTGATACAAATATGTAATTAAGTAAATAAATGGGAGTGAAGAGACAGCTTTTCCTTACAGAAAACTTCTAATTAATAAATTACAAGGAATGAGAAAAATCAAAAGTTATCTTTAGAGCACAATAGTAATTGCTGCAGGCGAGTTCCACTGATGAATCCTAAAATCAGTGGGTGAAAGTTTAAGCAGAAATAGGATTTTGCATGGTCACAAAGGGTTGTCCCCCCTAAATGTTTATTAACTACAAAAGAAAAATAGTCTTGTTATGATGCAAAGCCCACTGATATACGCCACCTAACCAAGTGATCAAAGTTTAACATCGTTAGTAATAAGACTTCTCAGCGTCATGTATACATACCCCCTGATAGCATGTGCTGAGAAGGGCACATCACCTCTGTAATATTCTTTCCTAGAATCCATAACCCCAATCTCATTGAAGAAAACATGAAACCAACTCATATTAAGGAATATTTTCCAAAATACAGTTTCCTTCTGAAGTGTCAAGGTAATAAAAGACAAAGACTGAGGAACTGTCTTCTATCATAGGAGACTAAGGAGTCATGGTAATTAACCACAACGTGGGATCCTGTATTGCGTCTTGGGATAGAATACCAGTGGAAAAGACATCAGTGGAAAAACTCATAAGATCCAAATAAAGTCTGTTTTGTTTTGTTTTTAAGTCTTATTTATTTCTTTAGGGCTTCCTAGGTGGTGCTAATGGTAAATAACCTGCCTGCCAGTGTAGGAGGCATAAGAGACTAGAGTTCAATCCCTGGGTCAAGAAGATCCTTTGGAGGAGGGCATGGCAACCCACTCTAGTTTCTTGCCTGGAGAGTCCCTGTGGACTGAGGAGCCTGGTGGGCTACAGTCTATAAGGTCACAAAGAGCCTGACACAACTGAAGAGACTTAGCACACACATTCGTTTTTGGCTATGGTGGGTCTTCCTTGCTTCACTCTGGTTTTCTCTAGTTGCCGCGAGCAGGTCTGTTCTTCGTTGCTGGCTCAGGCTTCTCACTGCAGTGGCTTCTCTTGTTGCAAAGCACAGGTTCTAGGGCTCGTGTCTTCAGTAGTTGTGTTTCACAGGCTCTAAAGCACCAGCTCAGTAGTTGTGGTGCACAGACTTAGTTCCTCTGAGGCATGTGGGACCTTCCCAGACCTAGGATCGAACCTGTGTCCTCTGCATTGGCAGAGAGCTTCCTTACCACTGAGCTACCAGGGGAACCCCCATTCCTTTTTTTTTAAAGTGCACACATGTGCTCAGTCATCAGGTTGTGTCTGACTCTTTGTGACCCCATGGACTGTAGCCTGCCAGACTCCTCTGTCCATGGGATTTTCCAGGCAAGAGGACTAGAGTGGGTTGCCATTCCCTCTTCCAGGGGATCTTCCTGACCCAGGGATCAGACCCACATCTCCTGCATTGGCAGGCAGATTCTTTACCTCTCAGCCATCAGGAAAATGTTAACAAAGTATACACAACATATTCTCACAAATAAATAACAGAAGAGGTGGAAGATGGCTGCAAAGAGAGAAATGTGGTAGACGAGGGAACAGTTGTCCAGGAGGAAGTGGTTACCATCAAGGCAGTGAAAAGACAACCACAGAATAGGAGAAAGTATTTGCAAATCATATATCTGATAAGGGGCCTGTGTTCAGAATATATAAAGAATTCTGACAACTCGATGGCAAAAAAGACACATACTGCAATTAAACAATAGGCAAAGGGTCTAAATAGGCTTGTCTCCATGGAAGACATGCAAATGGCCAATAAGCCCTTGAAAAGATGCTCAACATCATCAGTCAAAGAAACAGAAATCAAAACCATAATGAGGTATCACTTCACATTTACTAAGGTGACTTAGAATTAGGAAATCAGACAATAACGAGTGGTGAGGACATGGAGAAATTGCACATCCCATCACACTGTTGATGGGACTCTGAAATGATGCATCTACTTTGGGAAACAGGCTGGCAGTTCTTCAAAAATTTAAACTTAAAGTCACCATATGACCCAGCGGTCCCACTCCTAGGTGTATACCCATGAAAGCTTTCATCCATGTGAAACTAACAGCAGTGCTTAGAGCAGCTTTGTGCATAATAGCCAAACAGTGGAAATAGCTCAAATGTCCATTAGTGGCTGAATAGATAAATTGTGGCGTAGTCATACCATGGAATATTATTTGGCCATGAAGAGGAATGTAGTACTGATACATGCTTCAACAGGGATGAACCTTGAAAACATGCAGAGTGCAAGAAGCCAGTCACAGAAGTCCACCTGTTATATGATTCCCTTCATACGAAATGCCCAGAATGGGGAAGCTATAGAGACAGAAAATAGATGAGTGGTTTCCTAGGTTTGGGCATGAGGGGATGGTAACTAAGGGGTGATGAAAATGTTCTCAAATTGACTATGGTCATGATCTATATATATATATATCTGTGAATATGCTATAAACCCCTGAATTGTACGCTTTAAATGAGTGAGTTGTGTGTGAGTTGAACTATGTCTCTAAGCTTTAAAAAAAAAGTCCAGCAGGAAGTAACCACCAGAGGCACCTGAGAAAGCAGTGGGGACTGAAAAGTACTGTAGGATTTAGCCTTGTGGCAGTTACTGAAGTTGGACCAGGTTGAGGAAAGAATGAGAAGGAAGGATGGCTTTTTTTTTTTTTTTTAAAGAAGTTTGGCTGTGAAAGGCAAAAGAGGACAGTGTCTGGAGAAATGTCAAGGGGAAATCACTTTTAAGATGAAAGTACCTGAGAAGTTGTAAAGGTAGATGAGAAAAATCCGTTCTGGAAGTAGACCCTGAAGTTGGGGAGGGTCTGGGACAGGAAGTCCTGGCCTTGCTGGGGGAAAGAGCAGCCCCTCTGCTGTAACAGGAGGAGAGGAGGGACAGAGGAGGGGAGGGTGGTGGCAGGAGGTTTGAGGGGTTTTCCCTCTGATGGCCAGTCCTCTGCGGAAACAAGGGAAGATGGTAGACCAGAAGTATGAGGTGATTGGCAAAGGTGTGACATAGTTGTTGCCAAGAATGAGAGAGCAACTCTAAGCCTCAGTAAGAGGGCCAGCAGGACTGCCCATCTGGCTTAGATGGCCTTCCTTTAGTGAAGAGACAGTGAGAAATAATGTGAGACAAAGCCTGGGGACAGAGTATCCAGGCCTGTGTTTCCTTCCTGGTAGCCTCTGGACTGGAAAGAGGCTTTGACCTTGAATGCTAAAGTCAAGAGGCCCAGGGATCTAACTTCGCTGTCCAGTATAGTCGCCACCAGCTGCATATGGCTTTTTAAATTTAAAATTCAGCTCCTCCATTGGACTAGCCACATTTCAAATGTTCAGTAGCCATATGTGGCTGGTGGCTACCATGTTTATTAAACAGCACAGAATTAACATTTTCATCATCACTAAAGTTCTCCTGGATAACATTGTTCTAAGAAAAGTGATTCTTTTCAAACTATTGAGTCTAAGGACCCCTCTACACTCTTAAAAATTGAAGACCCCCCCCCAAAGAGCTTTGGTTCACATGGATTATACCTACTGACATTCACTGTCGTATAAATTAGAACTGAGAGTTTTGAATATTTAATTCATTTTAAGGTAACAATAACCCATGTTAACATTTTATGAAAAACAATTATCTATTTTCCAAAACAAAAAATAGTGAAAAGAATGACATTGTTCTTCATTTCTGTAAATCTGTCGTGTCTGACTTAATCAGAGGCAGCTGGATTCTCATATCTGCTTCTGAATTCAGTCTGTCATGCTACCACTTATCCTGTAGTCTCTGGAAAATGTCACTGCCTGCTCATGAGACAAAGAGAGTTAAAAAGACAAATCATGTCTTAGTGATATTGTGAAAATAGTTTTGACCCGGTGGATTCCTTGAAAGGGCCTCAGGATCCCTGGACCTCACTTTGAGAACCGCTGCTCTAGAAGAACCTCCACTTGGCATGAAAGAACTAATCCTTGAGAAATGGAGCGATCTGCCTAAAGTCACACAGCAAATAAATTGCACTGTTGGAACTATAAGCCAAGCCAAACCATCTGGCCTGAGGCTTTTTCCAGTTCCCTTGGCCTGGCCAGGATGGGCCTGCTGGACTTTTGGGAGTGGGGCTAGGCGTCTTGGCTGCAGAGCCCCTGGCGTGTGGCCCTATAAATAAACCCATTGAGTCTGTCAGAGCCCCTTCTCTCCCTACCCCCAGCGGCTGCTTTTATTGTTGGGTGATGCAGTGAACGGGGAACAGAAAGGATCTGGGGAGGAGAGACAAAGGGTATCAACATCTATAAGCCTTTTGGGCTCACAACACCGCTACCCTTCCTCCTGCCCTGACTGACCTACAGTCGGTTTGAAAGAACCTCCACCATGGTCTGGAGGTTCTTGGAGTGCCTGTGAGGAGGAAGTTGGAGGAGGGGTGCAGTGGGCCCCTTCCCCATGGACACTTGCCCCTCAGAAGGGCTATTGTTGTCAACTGCCCCCTCCTGGGGCCAGTTGTCAGGAGGAGGGAAGGAAATTCTTGTCTGCCTCTGGCCCTGAGTGAGGGGGTGGGGGAAACCAGTGGGAATACTTGGGGCTGAGAGATGCTTTAGGCCAGAGGAAGGAGCCACTCTCAGACCAGGAATGCCCGGGGCCTCAGTCCTCGTTTTGTTTTTTTTTCCCCTACCCTCAGCCCAGGGCAGATCTTGTCTGGAAAGGAGTGTTGCTGTGGGTGAAGAAGTTGCTGTTTACAAGTAGACTCCTGGGTGTGACGGGGATTCCAGAAAGCAGCTGGGGGATGGGGGGGGGGGAACAGAGGGGGAAACGCTTGGATTACACGGACAATTCTGTTAGTAAAGCCAACTCCATCTCTGCCTTCCCACAGCTGCCCACCCCTCCCCCAGCCCCGGCCCCTGGCTCTTTTTCCCTAGAGGACTCTAGGGGGAAACAGCTGGTCATTGAGGGGCTCATCAGGGCCCAGAGGCCTTGGCTAAGGGCCAGGGTGAGGGAGTCTAGAGGACCGGCTCACTGCCATCTCTCTGGCCCCTTCCTCCCAAGCCTGGACTCTGATATTACAGAGGGGTCTTCTTGCCTGTGCTCTGGCTGGAGAGGGGTTGGGAGCTGCGGGCTCCCCCTCCTTGATCTGGCTGCCTGAAAGGTCAGGACAGTCTTTTTTGCGGGATTGCCCAACATGCCTGACCAGGCTGAAGAGATGAGCGACCACCCAGGTTCACTCAGTCATTGGGCTGCACCTGCCCCTTCCCTAGGTTACCCAGAGAAACCCCTGAGCAGCTGATCCCCCTTCGCTGTCTCCTCTGAAGGAGGGCCAGAGAGGCCCTCCTCTTCCTCTCCCTCCCTCCCCTCAGCACTGAGGTCACCTCCCTCTGAATCAGGCCTTTGTGGAGGGCGGGGTTGCCCGTTGGCAGTTCTGGCGGGAGAGCCTCCCCATTCAAGTTCAAGCTCCCACCCACTGCAGCTCCATCTCTACCCAGCTGGGCCAGTGTCCTGTGTTCCAGACCCACATCGGACACCCGGGATATGTTGTGGGACCCCCCAGAGGAATGCTTGAAAGCAGGGCCATCCCGAAAAACCCAGGCCAGGGGTTTTCCTGGGCTCCAGGTGGGGCTGAGCACAGAAGCTGTGAGTAGCAGTTGTGGGGCCTGAGGGTGGACGAGGGTACTTGGCCCTGGGGAGGGGACCCCCTTGACCCTGCAGGGACAGCCACTGGGGAACTGACCTGGATTGATTGCTTTTTGGTTTTGTTTTTTTCCTCAAGAGATTTGGGTCAAAACCTTAGACTCTGAAGGGCCAAATTCCTAATTGGGCTCAGTTTGGGAGCTAGAGGTGGTATTATCGCTCTGGATCGTAATTTTCCCCAGAGGAGGCTAAAGATGCAAGAAGTTTTCAGTCTAGAGATCTTGAGCCCAGACTTACAGCATGCACCTCCCCAGCGCCAAGTTTAAATGCAGGCCTCTTCCGAGTGACTCAACAATCTGGGCTGACAGCTTCCTGCCTTCATCTTGTGGCCATGCAGACACACAGAAAGCCCAGCGTCCGGAGCTGGCCAGACCACTTGGGCTGAGGGCAGAGAACTTCTCCCCAAAGTGGGGCTGAGTCACAGCCCGCCTTCAGCCGACGTGTCTGGAGCCTCTCCCAGGCCCTGCTCGGACCCGGACGCTGACGCCCTTGACGAGCTGTTGCACTCCGGTGGCTTGTCCCTTGGAGGGTCTCCCCAGGTCACAGTGGGACTCAGGCCGCCCTGCCTTGGGATTCCCGGGGGCTCAGATCCAAGGGTGGTAGTGGTTGGCTTGGTTGGCGTGTTGGGTCCCCACCCTCCTCAACACATACACAGGCCTCATGCCTGACCTGGATGCCTTTTCATTCATTCGCTTATTTATTTTAGCAAAAGATACCCTCCTAAACCACCTTCACCCTTAGTTTGGTTTCTGTGGTTGTGTGAAGAAAACAAAGACTGGAGGTTTCTACCACTTTATCTTTCCCTTTTGTGGCCTCCGGACACAGCCCTGTTCATCCCACTCCCCTCCTTCATCCTTCTGTTTTTTTCTCACCCTCCCAAGCACTCCCTTCCCTGCCCATGCCCCTCTATTTCTAGAGGTGTCCACTGGGAATGTAAGTGATGAGGAGGTCAGGGGGACGCTGGTGACCTGTGGGGACAGGCCTCTCCTAGAGCAGGGGGAGCCCCCACCTGGCAAGAGGATGGTGGCCTGGGGATAAGTGACGCGCGGTGGGCTGGAACTGGTCCTCCGAGGCCTGTTTTGGTTTTAACCCCTGTTTGTGTATGTGGGAAGGAGGCTTTTTCCTGAATTTTTTTCATTTCTTTTGAGGTCTGTCCATTTCTAAATATAGCAAGTGTGATAATGTTATGAGCAAACAAAGTTATAACTCAATACATTTTTATGATGTTAAAATAACAAAGGACTTTAGATTGTGGTGGAGTGTCAAAAATAAGCATTGCACAGTTTTTCCTTTTTCTCTAGCTTTCAGAAGCCCCCTTCCCATTGTTGTGCACATGCTTGTTTTTCCTCCCTCCCCACTCCACCCCCACCCAGAAAGAAGCCTTTTCCTCTTCTCTCCCTTTCTTTCTAGAGTATCAGGTGGAAGAGAGTGAGGGCTGGAGGGCTGCCAGGGAAGGGGTCGGAGAGGAGGAAGCCCCTATGGGCAGGGCAGAGGGGCAACACTTCAGATCTTCAGGAGCTCCTCCTTTAAAGACCCCCAGGGAGAGGGACCTGGGACTTAGGGTCTGCTTACAGGTGAAGTGCTAGAGTGAAAAGCCTTCATTTATCAGAGTCCGTACAAGACTCTCTACATACATTATCTCACTTCCTGCTCCAACAGCCCTGTGGACTAGGTATTCTTACCCCATGTTAGGGGTGAGGAAACTGCTTTTGCTGAGTCAGCTTCTAACCCAGGTCTGTCTGACTGCAAAGCTCCGGGAACGCTGAGACTAAGTGCACGGAGCACAGAGGACAAGGATGTACAAAGAGGCTGCACAGGAAGGGGGCCCAGGCCTGCCCACTGTGCTCTGTGAACCAGCCATATGGTGTGGGCAGCATCCTTTGTCTCTGGAGCCTGCTTCAGAGCAGGCTGGCACCTCCCCCCGTCACCCTCCTTACGAGGTCGAAAGGAGAATCAGATGTGATCTGCGACACGGGAACATGCCAGCGCGCAGGATACACTCCGAGGATGCAGGTGTAGCTTCCTTTGCCTCGGTTTCCTCATCTCAAATACGTGTCGATAATAGCACTTGACCCCCTCTGTGGTCGTGAGAATGAAAGAAGACGGCGTATGCTGGGTTGCTGTTCGTTCCCCTCTGGCTGAGAGCTGGGGCCATTTGCACTGGCTCTTTCCTCTGCCTGGAAAGCTTTTCCCATTCCGGGATTTCATCTGCCCCTTCACGCAGGTAGGTCTCTGCCTCGCTGTCACCTTCAGCGCCTTCTCAGGACCTGATGTTGGTTCATTGGTTTATCTCTGGTATTACCTGCTGGTCCCAGTAGAATGGCAGCTTCATACGGGCAGGATTTTCTCTGGCTTGTTTATCCCTCTTGTCCAGGATGCCAGGCAGTAGGAAGCCAATAAATGCACGGCTGACCTTGTCTCCCTCTGTCTCCACAGGCAAGGTGACCATTCTGGCTGCGTGCGTGAGTGTGCCAGCCTGGGTGAGGAGGCAGAGACAGGTGAGGGGCTTTGGAACTTGGGTGTGCTTGTGGTGGGGACTGGAGGAGGGCTGGGTTGGGCAAGGCAGCCTCTGCCCCACAGGGGAGGGAGGAAAAAGCATTCAGATGCCTGGTAGGTGAGCTGCTGAGGGCTCCTCTTCCTTGGTCCAAAAGACCTAAGCCCCTTTTGTGGGAGCTTCAGAGGGTCAGGGAGGCAAGCAGTTGGTGTAGACTGGGGACCCCTACCCTTCTGCATTAGGATGGGTTTCCCATCTATTGGAAATTGCAACAGTATTTGTTCAGAGGAAGGAAAGGAGTACTTTGCTCTACCTGAAAAATTAAAACTCAAATGGAAGATGAAGACTAGTTGAGGAAAGCCAGTCACTATGGCAGCAGTTTGGAGTAGGGTGGGAGCAGGGATCACATAATGTGATACAGGTCAGAAACCTGGCTCTGTTGTGTTCAGGCAATGAACAGACTAGTCTGTTCAGCCATCAGTTGGTCTCTTCCACACCAGGTATCACATAGGGTATCTAGTCAATGAAATGAAGACAGTGTCCCTGCCCTCGCAGAGTTGACAGTCTGGGGGGACACTTACAGAGCCGAGCTGGAGGAGTACCTGACTCAGCCTTGGAGTGGGGGCCCTGGAAAATGAGTGAAAGTGAAAGTGAAGTCGCTCAGTTGTGTCCGACTCTTTGCAACCACATGGACTGTAGCCTACCAGGCTCCTCCATCTATGGGATTTTCTAGGCAAGAATACTAGAGTGGATTGCCATTTCCTTCTCCAGGGGATCTTCCCAACCCAGGGATCGAACCCCGCATTGCAGGCAGACAGACGCTTTACCATCTGAACTACCAGGGAAGCCACCAGGAAGGAGCTGGGAAAGTGGAAGGGGGATGGGTATCAAGAGACCCCTGCAGAGGGCCCAGCGCTCACAGAGGCTGGTCTGCTGGGGCCTTGCCCAGAGCACGGGGGCTTGGAGGCTTGCAGGCCACCTCCCGCTCTGCCAGGAAGATACAGAGTGTCAGTTTGAGACCAACCTCAGCGGAGAATTCAGGTTTCTTGGCTCCTGGCCAGTGTCTGTGTAATCTGTAAGAGGGCAAGGGCAGTCATAAGGGTTTATAAAAACAATGGTCTCTGTTCTTGAGATGGAAGGGCATGTCTATGTGTCTGTCCCATGAGCAGGAATCTGAGCCTCACCCCGAGTTGTTACAGTGTCCAAGGCACAGGGGTCACACGGATGCCAACTCCGGGAATACTGACAAGTTCTGTCTCTGTCCTCCTCCTCCTCCACTCACCTCCCTGTGCCCTGGAGTAGCCTGCTGGGGCTTCTCTCACTTATCCCCAGGGCCTGATGTCAGAGGCCATGGACCAGTCGGCCGGGAGCCCTGGAAACCTGAACCCAGGAGAAGGTGGTGATGGCAGCACGGAGCCGGGTACCTGCCAGGAACTCCTGCACCGGCTGCGGGAGCTGGAGGTGGGGCACGGGGCAGGCTGGCCAGAGCCCTGCAAGCTTGGGTGGTTTTGGAGGTGCAGGGCAACCTTCCTCTCAGCCTGCTTTTCCAGGCTGAAGCAGAGCTGAAACGTTTCTTTAGCAGAGCCGCTCTGAGACGCCCTTTCCTTACTCTTAGCTCTCCAGCCTTCATGCCAGCTCAGGACAAGAGGCGTGCACAAGGCTGGGGCTGTACTAACCCCCAGATATCTCCCTTCTTTACCTGACTTTTGTGCCCTGGCTGTAGGAAAGGGGTGGCCACAGAGGCCACAGAAGGAAAAGTCTCAGGCATTGAGGGACCAGGGCACGGATCCATGAACTAGGCTACTTACCACGTTCGTAGACCCTGCCCTCCTCCCTCCAGCCTCCTCTGCCTTCTCCCCAGGGAAATAAGGGTAACGTTTAGCACCTCCCACCTTGGTCCTCCTGGCCACTGTATCTCCCCAGCCCCTCCAGCCTCATGGACTGAAGTCGGGGTAACAAAGGACCAGGCATCTCAGCTCTGCCTTCTGGATGCCCTGGGTCTCTATGTGCTCGCCCCTGACAGAAGCACCCCGGAGCCAAGAGCTGGGGCAGGGAGAGAGCTACTGGACTCCTTGCCTCTCCTTTCCAAGAGGAACCTGCCCTGGGAAGAATGATTGCTTAGCCTCCCATTTACCTTCCTCCTCCTCCCTGCAGGCAGAGAACTCAGCACTCGCCCAAGCCAACGAAAATCAGCGGGAGACCTACGAGCGCTGTCTGGACGAGGTGGGTGGACTGATACCGCCTGTGGGAAGCATAGCTTGTCGGCTCCAGGCTCCAGGCAGAGACTCAGTCATCTGACAGCTTTTCCTCAGCTCTGCCTTTCTCTCCCCAGGTTGCCAACCACGTGGTGCAGGCACTGCTGAACCAAAAGGTAAAAGGCCACAGGAGACATTCATACCCCCTGACCTGAGCCCAGATGCCCTGGGAGGAGGCCCTGGGCACAGCAGGGGAGGTCCTTCCTGGGGACCCCTGAGCCTGCTCAGCTACGGGATCGAGGAAGGTGGAAATGGCCTCTTGGCTCTCCAGCAGAGTCCCCTTTCTCTATCTTGGACAATCCATACTCTTTGACCTGGAGCCGGGGCCACGCTAGGTAAGGCCGGGTCTCCAAGCGATAGTAACTTTGATTTGGGCTCGAATCCTTCCATTATCCAGGCCCCAGCTAGTTTCTCCAGATCATTATAGCCCTGATAGCAATGTTGATGTTGTGACCATAAAGTGACATCTAAATATTGACCCAAGTACTGGGGGTAATTTCTTGACATGTGGGCTACTCTGACCCCCAAGTCTTCCCCTGCCTTACCTGAGCCCTTCTTTGATGTGTGGTTTCTAAGAGGCAGAGGTTTGGCTCCAGAGATGAGAAAGCTGCCAAAGGGAATGAAATTACTTCCGACCAGGAGTGGTAAACTTTAGAAAATTTACCATCCCCAGAAGATGCGAGAGCCATAAATATAGGCAGGCTCAGCTCCTTCATAGGAGGTTGCAAGAGAAGCGCATGCCCAGCAGGAGTGCCCACTGCTCTGATGAAGCGACTGTGCTCATGCCACTCTCCCTCTCCCCACCACCTTGCCCTTCTTCCGCCTCCTGGGGGTGGCAGGACCTGCGAGAGGAGTGCATCAAGCTGAAGAAGAGGGTGTTTGACCTGGAAAGGCAGAACCAGATGCTGAGCGCCCTGTTTCAGCAGAAGCTCCAGCTGACAGCGGGCTCCCTCCCTCAGGTGGGCACACGTGATTCCCCCTCCTTCCTCACCTCTCAGCCTCAGACCTCCCAACCAGCCCTGTCGTCGTCATCACCTCAGAAGCAGGTTGTCAGCCACTGGCCTCCATTCTGGGCACTGTGGCCTTCCAGGGCAGGCCCACCTCGCCTGATAGATCTGAGCCTTAGGTGAAGGGAAGCTTCCTAAGACCCCTTACACTTGGCTGTCCCCTACCTCCCCAGTGCTGCCCACCCAGCCAGTTGGTGTCCCTTTTTGTTGACAGAGAAAGTCCTTGCTTCCTTCGCCCTGAGTAGAGAGATGGGTGGATGCTGAAAATGCAGTCATTTCAAGCTAGCTCCCACGAGGCCCCTTTGGCCACTGCCTTTCCTCTTCTTGGCCAGGGGCAGGGGTGGGGCCGGGTGTAAGGCACCCAGTGCTTGGTGTCATGGAGAGGTTAGGGAAGGCCCTTCACCCGGGTGACTCTGCGCACGCCTGCTGCATCTGCCCACCCGCTAACCCAGTCTTGGCCACAGACACTCATCCCTGCTTCCAGCCCTGACACCTGCCTTATCCCAGGAGAAGCAAGAGGCTAGTGGTAGTGAACCCTGGGCTCAGTTAACATGTAACATGGGGTCCACTCTGTTTGGAAGCCCCAAGGATGTGGTGTGCCTGTGGGGAATCAGGAGCAGCTCCATGTACCCAAGGTTCATGGTGGGTTCTGAGGTCAGCCAGCACACCCCCAACCCACCCTGACTTGCCAGGAAGAGAAACACCTTATGTGTGTTTGTGTCTAAATTTATATGTCTGGGATACAAACCAGGTGGCCATTGCCCCCCCCCAAACCCTGAGCAGGATGCCCTCAGCTCCCTGGGAAGCCTGACCCCTGGCAGATGAAGCCTGTGTCTCCCCAGGCCGGTGCAGACACGGGTGACTGAGCTGCAGTGACTCTGCAGCTTCCTTTGTCCTGTCCTGGCCCTGCCATGGGCTGACCTGGAGGCCAGATCACACCAGCCAAGCTCGCCCTGTCCACACTCTTCTCAGTGACTGATGATAACAGGCGTAGATCATCCTGAAATCGTTTGTTTTTTAGTAAATGAATTCTGGGATTCGAGTTGGAGATTTTTTAATGAATTTTGGGGTTTGGGACCATAGATTTATCTTCCCCAGAAGTAACATGACATAATGGAAAGAGCACGAACCTTGGCCTCAGATAAACTTGGGTTGGGTCCCTAACTTAGCTAATTCTTAGCTGTGTGACCTTGGGTAGATTATTTAACCATACAAATCGTAGGTTTTTTTCCTTTATAAATGGGGATAAAAATACCTATATTGCAGGCTGTCATGAGGATGAAATGAGATAATATCTAGTGCTTGACCTGTAGTAGTCAATGATTAGCAGCTAGTTATCATTATTAATGTTATTTCCAAGTTGTGCTTTGCTAGGATGGAAGCTCCATTGAACGAATGTTAATTAAGCTCTTACTGTAAGCAGTGCCTTTGCCAACACACATGGAATTTGAGGGAGCTGGGGCTTTTGGACACTAAGGCAGGGCTGCAGAGGGTGACAGTGCTGACCAAAAGCCCAGGGAGGGGGAGAGGCCATCAGAGATGGGCTAAAGAGAGTGCCCTGAGGACGTGACTGCACCCTGATGATGGGAGATGTTTACTTTTTTATTCTAGTTTTGTTTTATTCTTATTTTTATTTTTTGACTGCACAGGGATTTTAGTTCCCTGACCAGGGGTTGAACCCACACCCTCAGCAGTGAAAGCAGAGTCCATGGACCACCAGGGAATTCCTGATGGACAGGAGATTTTAAAGAGTACAGAAGGGGTCTGGGAGAAGGGGTGCCCTGTGGGAGGAACAGAGCAGGGGATCCTAGGGAGCAGAGAGCTGTTCAGCCGGACTTGAGCAAAGGTTGTATACAGAGCAAGTGAGACAAAGCTGGGGATGGTGTCAGGGAAGAACCGGTAGATCTGGCTATAATGCCGACCGAAGAGTTCAGACATGTCAGTGGAGGCTGGCAGAGGAAGCTGTGAGCACAGAGATGCTTTAGACAAAAAAGACTGGAAAGCCACGTGGTCAGGTGAGCGAGACTGAAATGCTGAGCAGCTTTCAGGCCAGAGATGTGAGGATGGTGTGCCAAAGGAGCCGCTGCAGATGGCTCGGCCGGAGGGGAGGCAGAGATACCACAAAGACAGGACTTACCAGCTGTGGAGTGCAAGAGACAGGGGAGAGTTGAAGCTGACTTGTGTCTCATCAAGGTGCCCAAGAGACAAGTGATCTGTGATTAAATCCAACTTTGGTAATCCTCCGAGCAGAGGCCATTCAGGGGAGATGGAAGTAGTAACTGCCACCATCTCTATTCCAGGACCCAGTAAACAACGCCGCTTCCGTTAGTCTGAGCCATTCCTGTGGAGGCTGGGCCACAGGTGGTCAGAAAAGAAATGGGCCCTGAGGCTCACCTTCTCTGTACTCAGGGAGGAGGCTCCACAGAAAAGCAGAGGATCTTGGAGGCTCAGTGGACAGCCAGGCTAGGCCTGCCACTGCCCTGTGGCCCCCGGGCACCCTTCTTTCTCCAGAGGCCCCTGCCCAGTCCCACCTCCCCACCCCGCCACCTGAGCTTGCGTTTCTTCAGTCTGCCTGTGCCGGGGTCTCCCAAGGTACCTCTGACCCAAGTGGTGAAAGCCTTACCTTGGGCCAGGAGACGTCACTGAAGGAGCAGGGAAGGATGCTCCGCTGCCCCTGGATGGGAAGCCGTAGCTCCCTGAGGGCACAGGGCCCTGGGCTGACAGCACCTGTGCTAACCTCGCCTCTCCCCTGTAGATCCCACTTGCCCCACTCCAGCCGCCTTCAGAGCCACCGGCCTCGCCCTCCCTGAGCTCCGCCGAGGGACCGGCCACCCCACTGCCTCTGGGGCGCTGTGCTGGGCAGAGAGAGGTAGGAGGGCTGGGCTTCGTGGTCTGTGGCTCCGCTGGCACTGGGCTCGTCAGCTGGTGCTCCACGACTGTTTCCTAACAAGTCTCAGGGGAAGGACTGCTTCCGGGCACACAGATTCTCATCCAGGCTGGGTGTGAGCCCTCAGCGGTCAGCCTCGTACCAAGAAAAACAGATCCCTGCCCCTAACCGCTGGCCTTGTGAGTAAACATGTTAATACTGCAGTCAGACTCAACAGTTTACACTTCTGAGCTCTTCCTCTGAGCCAGGCACTGTGCCGGACACCTGGATCTCATTTATCTTTTTCTTTTTTGGTAATTTTTGGCATACATTTATAATCCTACACGTATTTATTTATCCAAGTCCAATTCATTCATTCTTTTGTTGATCTGGTTCCATTTATCTTATTTTATGAGATTTAAACACAATCACCATCTTATTTTACAGATGATACAGTGAAGCTTAGAGATTAAATGACTTGCTAAAAGTCTTATAACTAGTTAAGCAATAGACCTGGGTCTTGAACCCGCACAGTCTGGCCCAGGAGCCCAGGTAGTTAACCACTGTACCAGACTGGACCAGGCCTGAGAAGGGGCCAGGGAGAAGCAGGAAAAGGCTCACAGGGGAGTCGTTGCGTCTGCTTCTCCACGGGGATCAGCTCAGTAGGACAGCTGTTTGACCTGAGAAGGCCTGGGCTTGCCTGTAGCGACTGACTGAGGACTTGGCCACATCATATCCCCTTCTTGAGTCTGTGTTCTTTCCAAAACCTGAAAAAATGGATGGGTCTCCCTCCCCTGGGGCAAATAGAGATATCAGGGGTATAGATGGTCAGCCTTCCTGACTCATAGTTGTAGGAAGTAGTGCTGGGATAACCAGGAAGGAAGGTAGGTGCCCCCTAAGTGTGCCGGGAAGGACAGCTGGGGTAACCAGAACTCAAACTCTTGAGGAAACTTTCCAGCACATTCCAGAAGCCATCAGTTCCTTTTGGGGACACAGACAAACCCGGCCAGCTCAGGTTATGCCAGCTCAGTTACGCCAGCTGACATGCTCAGTTATGCCAGCTCGGGTCCCAGGCCTGCTCATGGTTTCCTCCTCATGCCATTTCTCCCCCAAGGTGTGTTGGGAGCAGCAGCTGCGGTCAGGAGGCCCAGGACCCCCAGCCACCCCACCCCCAGCGCTGGATGCCCTCTCCCCATTCCTTCAAAAGAAAGCGCAGATTCTGGAGGTGCTGAGAGCCCTGGAAGAGACGGACCCCTTGCTTCTGTGCTCACCTGCTACCCCCTGGCAGCCTCCAGGCGAGGGTCCTGGCTCCCCAGAGCCCATCAATGGCGAGCTGTGTGGCCCGCCTCAGCCTGAACCCTCTCCCTGGGCCCCCTACCTGCTACTAGGTCCTGGCAGCCTGGGAGGCCTGCTGCACTGGGAGCGCTTCTTAGGGGCTCCAGGGGAGGAGGAGGGTGCTGGGCGGCCCTGGGGCCCTGGCAGGGGCTCCCCACAGGCCCAGGGCACTGGTTCTGGGCCGCCCTGTGCACCAGGCAGTAGCTCCTCCTCCTCTTCTGATGAGGCCGGTGACCCCAATGAGGCCCCCAGCCCGGACACCCTGCTAGGGGCCCTGGCCCGCAAGCAGTTGAACCTGGGCCAGCTCCTTGAAGACACAGAGTCTTACCTACAGGCCTTTTTGGCCGGGGCTGCTTGCCCACTCAGCGGGGACCACCCGGGTCCCAGGCAGCCATCCTCCCCAGACCAGGGGCCCCCACAACTGTCCAAGTCCAAAGGCCTCCCCAAGTCAGCTTGGGTTGGGGGTACCCCAGAGGCCAACAGGCCAGGCTTTGGTGCTACCTCAGAGGGCCAGGGGTCCCTCCCCTTCCTCAGCATGTTTATGGGTGCAGGGGACACCCCCCTGGGCTCACGGCCTGGCCACCCCCACTCTTCATCTCAGGTGAAAAGCAAGCTCCAAATTGGCCCCCCTTCTCCTGGGGAAGCCCAAGGACCCCTTCTGCCCTCTCCAGCCAGAGGTCTCAAATTTCTAAAGCTGCCTCCAGCCTCAGAGAAGGTCCCCAGCCCAGGAGGTCCCCAGCTTAGCCCCCAGCTCCCCCGGAATTCCCGAATACCCTGTCGGAACAGTGGCTCAGACGGTAGCCCCTCCCCACTGCTGGCCCGCAGGGGTCTGGGCGGAGGAGAGCTGTCCCCAGAGGGGGCACAGGGCCTGCCCACCAGCCCTTCACCCTGCTCCATGACCCCTGACTCTGCACAGCTCAGACCTCCCCAGCCAGCCTTGTCCGCTACACTTTCCCCAGGACCCACAGTGTCTCCTTGCTACGAGAACATTCTGGACCTTTCCCGGAACACCTTTAGGGGGCCTTCCCCAGAGCCACCTCCATCTCCTCTGCAGGTGCCCACCTACCCACAACTAACTCTGGAGGTGCCACGGGTCCCTGAGGTCCTCAGAAGCCCTGGCATCCCCTCCAGCCCTTGCCACCCAGAATCCTGCCCCTATGAGGGCACCCAGGAGAAGAGTTCGGACAAGGCAGGCTCCGAGTCTCCCCATCCTGGCCGCAGGGGCCCAGGCAGCTCGTCCAAGAAGCCCAGCCAGGGGGCAGGACGGCGACCTGGGGATCCTGGCTACACGCCTCTGCGGGACAGACTGGCAGCCCTGGGAAAACTGAAGACTGGCCCTGAGGGGTCTCAGGGCCCAGAAAAGAATGGGGTGCCTGTCAAACCTGGCACTGAGAAGGCCCGGGGAGCAGGGAAGTTAGGGGAGAGCACTGGAGACACAGCACCCCCTGCTTCCAGGCCCCCTGAGCAGCCAGAAGCCAAGGGGGCCCTGCGAGGGGCAGTGGCCTTAGGCACAAGCAGCCTGAAGCAACAGGAATCTGGGCTCCTGGGGGACCCCGGGGCCCGAGTCTACTCTTCCCACTCCATGGGGGCCCGGGTGGACCTGGAGCCTCTCTCACCAAGGAGCTGCCTCACCAAAGTGGAGCTGGCCAAGAGCCGGCTGGCAGGGGCCCTGTGCCCCCAGGTACCCCGCACCCCTGCCAAAGTGCCAACCTCAGCCCCCAGCCTTGGCAAGCCCAATAAGAGCCCCCACAGCAGCCCAACCAAGCTGCCTTCAAAGTCACCCACCAAGGTGGTGCCCCGACCTGTGGTCCCACCAGCCACCAAGGAGCCCCCCAAACCTGACAAGGGGAAGGGCCCACCCTGGGCAGACTGTGGTGGCACCATGGCCCAGCCCATGTCCCCAGCACCTGGCGCTGCGGACCCAGGCCCAGGCCCTGAGGGGCGGGCTCCACACTCAGCCATTGAGGAGAAGGTGATGAAGGGCATCGAGGAGAACATGCTGCGGCTCCAGGGCCAGGAGCGGGCCCCCGGCACCGAGGCCAAGCATCGGAACACCAGCAGCATCGCCAGCTGGTTTGGCCTTAAGAAGAGCAAGTTGCCAGCGTTAAACCGCCGCACAGAGACCACCAAGGGCAAGGAAGGGGCCGGGGGCTCCCCGCTCCGGAAGGAGGTCAAGGTGGAAGCCCGGAAGCTGGAGGCTGAGAGTCTCAACATCTCCAAGCTGATGGCTAAGGCGGAAGACCTGCGCCGGGCCCTGGAGGAGGAAAAGGCCTACCTGAGCAGCAGGGCCCGGCCTCGGCCCGGGGGCCCAGCACCAGGGACCAGTGCAGGCCTGGGGCAGGGGCAGGGCCAGCTGGTTGGCATGTACCAGGGTGCAGACACCTTCATGCAGCAGCTTCTCAACAGGTGAGAGCTGGGACTGGCTGGCAGAGGCTAGTAGTTGGGGGCACTTTGCTCTCCACAGGCACTCTGGGTTTGGGGGCTGCCTTTCCTGGGAACAGGCTTCCCAGAGGTCAAAGAGTGTAGGAGGTCAGATGACATGGCACCAAATCTTCTGGAGGTTAATGGCCCTGCCCAGAGGAGGGGTCAGGACCTCAAACAAGGAGCTAGGGATTTGTGCCCCAGCTCCCTTCTTCCCTGGCTGTCTGACATTTGGCTTGCTGAGACTCGGTTTCTCCTTTGAGAAGAGTTACCAGTCAACGTTTCCCTGAATCGCCTCGAGTCAGGTGAGGCAGCCTGTCTGGGGTCCAGGGTAGTTAAGACTGCTAGTACCTAGCCATGGGCTAATGCAGGTCTTCTCCCTCCAGGGTTTTATATCCTGTAGAACAAGGAGGGCTCCATCCCTTTGCCTTTTGGCACTTGCCACAGACTCAGCAAAGGGAGATGTGGTTTAGAGAGGGGGTTGCTCTGTCTGGGCCAGGTAAGGCAGAATGTCTGCAGGAATCTGGCTGCAGGCAGAGTGTGCTTTGGACAGCAAGTACACGCAGGGCCAGCTAGAGTAGGCAGGGTGTGTTACATGTGGACCAGGGTGTGACCATGTTTGTTCCTACTGGGGGACATGATCAGAAAGGTCTGTAGGCTTGACCCTAGGTAGCTATGGAGATGTTCTCCCATCACTCCTGCCCCTGCTGGTCCTCTGGGGTTTCCCCTGGGGTCTCCCCTGGGGTCTTGGCCTATTCCTGGTGTCAGGAGAGTTGATGCAGAAAGCCAACAGGCATATGTCCTCTTCCCCAGGAGCAGGGGGCAGTAGGTACCTCTCTAGACCCAGCCCCACTGGAGGAAGTGAGGCCAGAATGTGTGGGTGGGCCTGGGGCTCCCTCACTTCCATGTGCACTGCCTGCCCCTAGGGTGGATGGCAAGGAACTGCCCCCCAAGAGCTGGCGGGAACCCAAACCTGAGTATGGCGATTTCCAGCCAGTGTCCTCTGACCCCAAGAACCCCTGGCCCGCCTGTGGGCCCCGAAATGGCCTGGTGGGCCCTCTCCAGGGCTGTGGAAAACCTGGGAAGGTAAGTTCCTGGGGTGGGGGCTGGGTGGAGGCCCTGGCTTTGTGGCCCTGCCAGATCTCTGACCTGGAGGGCTACCCTTCCCTGGGGCCAGAAGGCTGCTGGATGTATTTCTGGTTTCCAAGGAGAATGGGGAGGGGAGAGGGCTTTCTGAGGGCTAGCAGGTTGCCAGGACTCTTAGATCCATACTCCAGGGGTCCTGATGGAGGGCATTGGCATGGAGGAAGAAGGGGCTCTGAAGTCTTCTGTACCCCATACAGCCAAGCATCGAGCCAGGGAGGCGAGAAGAGATGCCCTCCGAGGACAGTCTGGCGGAGCCAGTGACCACCTCACACTTCACAGGTCAGCAGGGTCAAGGGCCAAGGCTGGGACCTGCCCCTCACCTCTTGCTCACTTTATTCCTTCCTGTCACCACAGCAGGTGCCAAGCCCCAAAGGGCACTGGGACTACACAGGAATATCTCCCTGTCACTTAGGGTACCTGCCCTGTCCTCTTCCCCAAGACTAGGGGAGATGGGGCAGGGCAGGCAGGGACAACTGAGCCTGTAGAGCTAGAAGGGTGTCCAAGGGTGGAGCCTGGGCTGGGGCAGGAAGCCAGAAGAAGGCAGAGGGGCTGAGCCACCTGAGCCTCACATCACCTCCCTTCCCCTCCCCAGCCTGTGGCTCTTTGACTCGAACCCTGGACAGTGGCATTGGGACCTTCCCGCCCCCAGACCATGGCAGCAGTGGGACCCCCAGCAAGAATCTTCCGAAGACCAAGCCACCACGGCTGGAGCCCCCACCAGGGGTGCCCCCAGCTCGGCCCCCACCCCTTACCAAAGTCCCCCGCCGTGCCCACACACTGGAGCGTGAGGTGCCTGGCATAGAGGAGCTGCTGGTGAGCGGGAGGCACCCCAGCATGCCGGCCTTCCCTGCCCTGCTCACCGCTGCCCCAGGCCACCGGGGCCATCAGACCTGTCCAGACGGTGAGTGCCTGGGCAGGGGTAGGGTGGGTCTTTCTGGGAGCTCCGCCCACCACCCACCTTCCCCTTGTCCCCGGACAGATCCCTGCGAAGACCCAGGCCCACCCCCTCCAGTCCAGCTGGCCAAGAACTGGACCTTCCCCAATGCCAGGGCAGCCGGCGGTTCCTCTGACCCTTTCTTATGCCCACCCCGACAACTGGAGGGGCTGCCCAGGACCCCCATGGTGAGCATGGCGGAAGGGGAAAGGGAACAGCACTGGAGGGCAGCGGGGAATGACGAGGGGTGAGGTACCGCCCTGTCCGGGAGGAGGACTGAGCCGTCAGCCCTTTGGATGCCCGTCTGGACAGCCCAACCCCTGCCTTTTCACACCCGTCTTGGGGAAAGGGTTTCTCTCCCTTCCGGAACCTTGGTAGGACTGGCTCAGTCGCGCCTCCAGTTTCCGTCCTCTGCAGCGCCTGGCTCAGGTGGGCAGAGCCTCTTAGGAGGTGAGAAGTGAGAGGTACCTGCTCCCGAGCCTGCCCTCCTTCCCCAGGCCCTCCCCGTGGATGGAAAGCGGAGCCTGGAGCCCACCCGCCCTGCCCCTGCGCCCCAGGGCCCGGCATTTGGGTGCAGCCGCACCCCCAGCACATCGGACGTGGGCGAGGAAGGGAGAGTGGCCAGCGGGGGACCCCCGGGGCTGGAGACCTCTGAGTCTCTCAGCGACTCGCTCTACGACTCGCTGTCCTCTTGCGGGAGTCAGGGCTGAGGGGAGTCAAGGCTGAGTGGCAGCGGCAGTTACGCCCCGCGCTGGAGGCGGAGACCTCGGATTGGACTGCTCTCCTCAAGCCCCGCCCCCGGGGGCCCCGCCCTGAAGGAACCAAGGAGGCAGATGAACCAGAAGGTGAAGGGGGTTCCTGGCACAGCCCACTGCCCGCCGCCGCCGCCGCTGCTGTGGAGGAGATGACTACTCTCAGCTCAGGGAGAGACCCCACCCTTGGTCCTTTCTCTCACCCAGAGTACGGCTCTTCCTCTGAGGGACTGGGGGGTTCAAGGCCGCTGTGTCCCGGCCCCCACTCCCGCTTCAGGCTGAGCCATCTTGTGGTGCTGGGCTTCCTGCCCACCGGTCGTGCCATCTCCGCCCACCCTGGCGGCTCCCCTGCCTCAGCAGCCCCGTGCTGGTGGAGTTTAGGGGCGAGGGGTCACGTTGCCTTCTCTGTCTGCCCTGGTCCTCCCCGCTGTCTGGATGGTGCTGCCCTCTCCTGCCCCATATCTTTGGGGCCCACTTGTCTGTCTTTTTTTGTTGGTTGTTTATATATATATATATATATATATATATATATATATAAAAGCGTCTGACCCAGCCCCCACCCACCCCCATTCCCACACTGCGGTTAATTTATCTGTTGTTAAAAACGCGGTTGCTCTGCTTCCAGCCTCTGCTTCTGCCCTATCCCTAATAAAACGTGGAGGACCCCCCCACTCCCGCCCCAGACTCAGCTTGTTCTATGGGAGGACTCAGGGATGGACAGGCCAGTAGAGACCTCGTGGGCACCAGAGTGCAGGACTCCAGGGCTCTGCTCCAGGAGCTCTTGTGAGGCAGTTCAGTTTACCAGGGCTGCTGACTTGAGTCACCCTAGAATGTAACTAAGGCTGGGGGATCTGTTTAGACCTGGAATGGTACCTGGCAGTGGGGAAATTCCCCTGGCCCAGGGCTTGGTCAGGAGGAAGGCTGTGCTGCCCCTCAGAAAGGGAGGTGGAGATGGTGGCTGTGGACATGCACTCAAACCCTGGACATACCAGGTTGGGAGGGTATATAAACTGTAAGCTTCAGGAGTCCAGGGGTAAACAGAGTTAAGTGTCCACAGCTGCCTGTTGTCATAAAGGGAGGCACGACTGGGTTTCTGACTTGGCACCTTCTAGTCACACCTCAGCCTTTGGGCTTGCCCATCTTCTTGCCCCTATTTCGCCCTCAGATTTCAACCAGAAGTTCTCCTGGCTCTCAAATTCTTACTTTAAGATGGGAAGGCCAGGAATGAGGCTGTGTGGAAGGGTCTAGGCTTCTAGGAGTTATTTCAGACTCTCCATGGGATGTGAGAAGGCCAGGGGGTGGTTGTGGCCCTCCAGCCCTCGGATTTCCTATTGAGCATAGAGTTGGACCTGAAGGTGGCCCCAGCCCATCTCACACTGACCAGCCAAGTTGGGCCTCAGGAAGGCCTTCTTCTAGCCCAGGTTGCAAGGTGTGGGCTGACTTGCTCAGAGCACCCACCTGCCATAGTCAACACTCACTGCCTCCCCATGCCATCTGTAGGCCGCCTGGACATTGTGCATGCTCCACAGCCCTGGCCTTGTGGCTGGGACTCTGGACAGTTCATCACGGGGGTAGGGGGCTGTGCAGTGAATACACGGTCTGTGTTGGCACTTCAGGCTTGCCAAGCCAAGGTCAGGAGTGCCTGAACAGGGAGCAGTGCTGGGCCAATTCACAACTCAGTTATACCACTGGATGCTGCCATGCGCTCTGACCAGCCCGAGGAAGGCTGGGAGGGACGAAGGATGTCCGTGCCTCTCTTTATACTAACTCCTCCCAGCAGTGTCTCTTCAGCTGTAAATGGTCCAGAGAGCAGTGAAAGAACTCCCTGTTAAATACCTACCATATTGCCAGCCTCCTGATTCATTTCACAGGTGAAGTTATTGAGGCTCAAAAATATTTGAGTAGATGAATTCCCTGGTGGTCCAGTGGTTAAGACTCTGTGGGGGCACAGTTTCAGTCCTTGGTCAGGGAAGTAAAACCCTGAATGCTGCATGGCCTGTCCAAAAACAGACCATTCAGTAGTTTTCCAAAGCTGAGAAGTGATGGGTCTTGGCAGGAGTGATCCCTTTTGGGTGTGTAACTTTGCTTTCTTCTGTCAGGACTCTAATCCCCTCCTCCATTTTTAGCCCTGGATCACTCCTGATGGACAGGGCTGGAGAGCACTAAGCTGAGAGTCAAGGGTCTTAGCCCTTGAGTCCGGGTCTGTGGGGAATGTTACATCTTGTCTCCGGGCCTTGGTTTTCCTTATCTATGGAAGATTGGAAAGTTGGTCCAGACTAGCTTTCCCCTTAGCTTTCTGCTTTTCCCACCATCTCCCAATCTGGCTGTTCTGCCTCCTGTTTCCCTTAGTGGATGTCATTGCTGAGGAGGTTAAAACGACTTAGAGAAGCATCAAGTCAGATGTCTTTATTTTCTTCAAATGTCAGGATCGCATTTTCTTATTTCTGTCTCCTACTTCCAGGTATCCATCCCACTCTCCCTTCTGCTTTATGGGCTTAAGGATGTTATTACCAAGCTGTTGATCTCTACCTCTTGCCAGGCAGGCTTGGAGAAGTCTACATCCTTCTCTAACTTTTTATTTCTTGGTTTCTTAAGCCCTTTTCTCTGTGTGAACCTGATGGATTACCTCATTTCCTTGTTAGAATTGTTCACCTACAGGATATTTATCCTATTTCCTTTCTGAGAAGGAATTTGGCATGGTGGGTTTAATTCTGGACTCTACCTCCAACAAGCCGAGATCAAGGGTCCATGCAGGTTTCTGTCACCAGACTCTGCTCATTCCGCCGCCAGGCTCTGTCCTGCAGTGTTTCCACGTGCTAGGTGACCTCTTGGGCCAGGGGACACTGTGGGCCACTTGAGAAAAAGCCCACTGTCTCGCCAGGACAGAGCAGCATCAGCCACAGCTAGTACCTGGAGCCAGCCCTTCCCTACCAGGCAGCTCCTCATTCCTAAGTCCCCCAGTGTGCTGCTAAAGGGTGCTGGGCCCAGACAAGCCATCTGTGGCCCACATGACTGTGTATGCCCTCCACACAGACAGAATATTCCATCTGAAGTAATTCTGTGGCAAGGGACACATAGCTGAGTTCGAGACCCTTCCAGGTAACCAGTTTCTCTTTGCCCTTGAAGAAAAGATTTATCTAAAAGACCACTTGATCCTCACCATGGCAGAATACTTCATATCTGAGTTTGTAACATCTGCTTGCAGGATTAAGGCGACCTCACTGTTTTCTCCACGAACAATGGGTAAACACTTGCTTTACCATTGTATATGACCCTTTCTGCTGGATTTCCCAAAGAAAAGAAGCCCAAACCACCAAACTCCTCTTGTCCCCCATAAATGGCATCAACAAAAAGCTATGAAAAGACTCCAGATTCCACCTTTCTGGGCACCCTGCTTCTTGTAAAAAGTGTCCCAAAATGTTAACTGAGATTTTCTGTGAGTTGCCAATGGTTTTTATTTTCTTCTCTACCCTTGTCTAGATTTTCTAGACATATTTGAGTCTCAAATAGTATGTTTTGTTTTCCTTACCCCCCAAAAAAATTTAAAAAGAAACAACCATTCTCTGCAACAAATTCTAGGTATGTAACCCCATTCTATAGTCCTGAGTGAGTTAATTCAAGCATATAAGTATTTTTTAAAGACATGAATTTAAATATAGGTGAGTATTTCTATGATCTTGAGGTAAGGAAAACCTTTTTAAAAACCTTTTTTTAATCATTAAAGACATACAAATTAGAAAAGTGCATGTTCAGGACTTCTCTGGAGGTCCAGTGGCTAAGAATCCACCTTCCAATGCAGGGGACATGGGTTTGATCCCTGGTCAAGGAACTAAGACCCCACATGCTGCGAAGCAACTAAGACCACGCATCTCAACTACCGAGCCTGCAGTGCCTCAACGCAAGATCCCGCACGCCACAACTAAGATCCGCTACAGCCTAATAACATATTTTTTTAAGTGCATGTTCATGGTTTTTAAAAATAATTAAGGACTTCCCTGGCAATCCAGTGGTTAAGACTCTGGTTTCCACTGCAGGGGGTGTGGGTTCGACCCCTGGTCAGGGAACTAAGATCCTGCATGCCATAGGGTACAGCCAAAAAAATAAAAATAAATTTAGAAAGTCAAAATTGAATAGAATATCATGTAAGGAAGAAGAATAATCTCATATTCCAAGTTCCAGTCTCACTGCCCAGATATAACCCAAGTTGATTAGAATTCCTCTCAAATCACTTTTTTTTTTTAAATTGTGCTCTTTCAGTAGACATTCTGAGGGCTTCAAGCCAACCACAGCCTCTCAAATCACTCTAAGGGACAGCTCCCTCAAATCACTCTTTAAATGCACACTACACAGAGACAATATATTTATGTTGACCTTTTACTAGACAATGAGATTATTCCATAATTGCTGATCTGCTTCTTTTAGTACTTACTATTATATCTTAGAGATCTTTCCAAAGATCATGATTCTCCATTATTATACACGCTCTCCCATTGGATGGATGTGTGATATTTACATGTTTTGCCATGACAAGCAATGCTGCAGTGAACATTGTATATGTGTCCTTGGCCACTTGCATTTTTCCGTAAGATAAATTCCTATAAATGGAATTGCTGCATTATAAAATATGCTTAATGAAAAACTTTTTATAGATATTAACAAATCGCACTTCACCAACCATGTGTAAGTGGGCTATCTTCCACACTGTGTATTATCAAACTTTGCTATTGCTAAGTCACTTCAGTCATGTCCGACTCTGTGTGACCCCATAGACGGCAGCCCACCAGGCTTTCCTGTCCCTGGGATTCTCCAAGCAAGAACACTGGAGTGGGTTGCCATTTCCTTCTCCAATGCATGAAAGTGAAAAGTGAAAGTGAAGTCGCTCAGTCGTGTCCAACCCTCAGCGACCCTATGGACTGCAGCCTCCCAGGCTCCTCTGTCCATGGGATCCTCCAGGCAAGAGTACTGGAGTGGGGTGGTGCCATTGCCTTCTCCGATTATCAAACTTTATTCTTAGCTAATTTGGTAGGAGTAAGTGATCATGTCTTGTAGTCTTGGAGCCCAAAGTAGGGACTTTGGCTTTTACTCAGAAAGAAATGAGGAGCAATTAGAAGAGCAATTAAACTGTAGAGGGCAAGTATGGAAATGAACCAGTAAGGAAGCCTCTTGGGTAACTCCAGTGAGAGATGGGAACCTGTGCCAAGGGCAGAGACACCATGAACAACAGGGTTTGCTAATGTAATTTCGATGGGGGGAAAGAGAAGAGTCAAGGACAGCTTCGACACACAGATGGCAGATAGGCACATGAAAAGATGCCCAACATCACTAATTATCAGGGAAATGCAAATCAAAACATTGAGGTACCACCTCACACCAGTCAGAATGGCCATCATTAAAAAGTCTATAAATAACAAATACTGGAGAGGCTGTAGAGAAAAGAGATCACCTCCTACACTGATGGTGGGAATGTAAGTTGGTGCAGCCACTATGAACAGTATGGAGGTTCCTCAGAAAGCTAAAAATAGAGTTGCTATGCAATCCAGCAATCCCAGTCTGGGACATATATCTGGACAAAACTATAATTCGATTAGATACATGCACCCCTGTGCTCATAGCAGCACTATTCACAATAGCCAATGACCTAAATGTCCATCGAAAGATGAACGCATAAAGAAGATGTGGAATATACATATAACGGAATACTTCTCAGCCATAAGAAAGAACGAAATAATACCATTTGCAGCAACATAGATGGAACTAGAGAGAACTATACTTAGTGAAATGAGTCAAAAGAGAAATATAAATACCATATGATATCACTTATATGAAAAATCTAAAATATGACACAAATGACTTAACTACGAAGCAGAAACAGACTCACAGACATAGAAGATAGACTTGTGGTTCCAAGGGGGAGGGGGAAAGAAAGGGGATGGACTGGGAATCTGGGGTTAGTAGATGCAAACTATTACATATAGAATAGATAGGAAACAAGGTCCTCCTGTATAGCACAGAGAATTACATTCAATGTCCTGGGATTAACCATAATGGAGGAGAATATGAAAAGAATGTAAATGTATGTATAGCTGAATCATTTTGGTGTTCAGTAGAAATTAACACAACATTGTAAATCAACTATATTTAAATTAAAAAAAAAGGATAACTCCAAGTTTTTTGGAACAACTGGTAGAATTTGCTATTAACTGATATGGAAAGGACAGTAGATGGAGCAGACTTGAGGGAGGGAAGATCAGGAGTTAAATACTGGACGTGTTAAATTTGAGATGTCTGTTGGACAACATCCAGTGGAAAATGTGGAGTAAGCAGTGAGTTATAGAAGTCTAGAATTCAGAAAAGAAGCCTGGGTTGGGGATATAAATCGGCAAGTCATCAGCATATGGATGCTATTTAAAGCAGAGGGACTGGATGAAATCACCAAGAGAGTAAGAGGAAAGGTCTGAGTCCTAAGCCCTGGGGGTACTCCATCTCTTTAGAGGGCAGAGGAAATTAAGAAAAACAGCACAGAACATAGTGGGGGCTACTTTGAAACTGTGTAAATATTTCACTTTTAGGAAACTTTCCATTTGTGTATTTATATCAGTATAGGTTCATGGTTTCCTGTTTAATGGTTTATAATCCATTATTACCATTATCTACTTTGGTGCTCAAATTGTCCATGATTTGGCCAGTAGGACCCCCCCTTAAAACTGGCTTTTGTTTTGCTTTTTACTAATCTCCATCATTCTTTTTGAGTACATACTTTCTGGCATAACATGTTCAAGATTCATTTTCACAAACCCAGCTCTGAAATCAACCATTTTTCCAATGAACCCTGGTTTCTTTGAGTGAGGGCATCTCTAGAAACCAAGACCTGGGGGCTGTGTGTGCTTATTGTTATGGGGGAGTTGCTTCCCCCAGGTTCTAAGAGAGGTTTCTTAGAGACTGAAGAAGTTAAAGCATTTTCCTGTACTTATGGGACTGATCAGATAGAGAACATTTGATGATGCAGGAGAGAAACCAGGAAGTGGTTGGGTATTCAGTGCTCAGGTAGCCTCAAGCATCATCTACAGGTACAGGAAGGAGGAGGGAGCACAGGCAGGTAGGTGAGCGTATGTGGTGGTGTCAACTTAGAGAAGAACTCTCCTGATTGCTTCTGTTTTCTCAAGCAAATAATCAAGATCATCAGCCAAGAGGAAGGCTGCGAGAAAGTTGTTGGAGGTTTGAGAAGAGAGAAGATAATATAATAGTCATTTAGGAGCTCAAAAGTTTTTTGTTTTTTTTTTTTAATCTGAGGGGTTTTGGACTTTTTTACTTACTAATTTTAAAAAAAGATGTGTTTTTTTATTTGACTGCACCAGGTCTTAGTTGCAGCATGCAAGATCTTTAGTTGTGGCATGCAGGATCTGGTTCCCTAACCAAGAATTGAACCCAGGCCCCCTGCATGGGGAGCGTGGAGTCTTAACCACTGAACCACCAAGAAAGTCCCTAGGATTTCAAAAGTTTGTGAATAAGTTAGAGAAATGTAGTAGGCATAAAGGGTCCACTTGAGGTGATTAGGAATTAAAAACAAGTCTTACTAATGTGAATGTGTTGGAGGTTTTCTTCTGCCATATTAGGTGCAGAATAGGCAGCAAGTTGGATTAGCCAGAGCTGCCAATTTGTCAAATAAGCAACAAAGAGAGAGAGGCAAGAGTACTGAAGGTATATATATTCAAGGAAGTGGTTCTATTAACTGGCTGTTGGCTTTGCACTGGTTAAAGAGGGAAGAGAGTACAATAAAGGAGAGAGGCATGAAGGGAGGTAGAATCAGTAGGCTGAAGGGCCTGGTGGGATCAAATAAGTTTTGGAGATAAAGTTCTAGCGGGAATGAGCTGGAAAGATGTTGAGAAGAAAAGAGGTGATGGTCAGAGGGTGAGTTGCATGAAATTGAGATTATGGGAGAACAGGAAACTTTATGGGTTGAATTGTGTCCCTTCCTTCCTTAAAAAATGCTGAAGTCCTAGACCCCAGTAACTTCTGAGGTTACAAGTTAAAATGGGGTCATTTGGGTGGACCCTAATCCAAAATGATTGATGTCCTTATAAAAAGTGGAAAATTGGACATAGGGAGAGTGCCATGGAACATGATGATGGCAGAGATCAGAGTGATGCCTCTGCAAGCCAAGGAATGCTGAAGTGTGCCTGCATATTACCAGAAGCTAGAGGACAGGTCTGGGGGAACAGATTCTCCTTCAACAGCCCTCAGAAGGAACTAACACTCCTGACAGCCTGATCTCAGACTTCTAGCCTCCAAAACTGTGGAACACTAAATTCTGTTCTTTGAGCCACCCAGTCTGTGACACTGTGTGATGGCAGCCCCACACTAAAGCAGAAAGGTTGCAGTTATGGGTAAGTTAAGGACCAGGGAATGACCATGAGAGTGAGGGGCTCAGAGGGCCAGGGCGTTGGAGAAGAGGTCATGAAATGCAGAGGCCAGGGACTGTGACGATTATCTCTGTGTGTATTGAGAGGTCTAAGCATCAGAGGGGGTGACAGTGAGGCAGGAGCCAAAACCTCAGGAAAGAAGGGGAAGTAACCCAGAGATTGATAGATAAGAGTGGGGGGCATGGTAGGTGGAATAGTTCGTCAGCATGAGATTCAAAGCTGAGGGAATTTCAGGAAGAAGAACCATCTGAAAGCAACCCTGAGGAATAAGGAGGGCACCTACAAACCCTCTGGCCTCCAGGCACAGGGCTGAGGGAGAGAACAGTGCCCCCTTGAGAGGCCCACAGGGAAGGCGTGCTCAGGGAGAGCCAAGAGGTCAAAGGGGAACTGTGGAGCCCTATCCCTAGATAACCACAATGATGTGATCACTCACCTAGAGCCACACATCCTGGAATTCGAGGTCAAGTGGGCCTTAGGAAGCACCACTACGAACAAAGGTAGTGAAAGTGATGGAATTCCGGTTGAGCTATTTCAAATCCTGAAAGATGATGCTGTGAAAGTGCTGCACTCAATATGCCAGCAACTTTGGAAAACTCAGCAGTGGCCACAGGACTGGAAAAGGTCAGTTTTCATGCCAATCCCAAAGAAAGGCAATGCCAAAGAATGCTCAAACTACCACACACTTGACACATCTCACACGGTAGTAAAGTAATGCTCAAAATTCTCCAAGCCAGGCTTCAACAGTATGTGAACCGTGAACTTCCAGATGTTCAAGCTGAATTTAGAAAAGGCAGAGGAACCAGAGATCAAATCGCCAACATCCACTGGATCATCAAAAAAGCAAGAGAGTTCCAGAAAAACATCTATCTTTGATTTACTGACTATGCCAAAGCCTTTGACTGTGTTCAGTTCAGTTCAGTCACTCAGTCATGTCCGACTCCTTGCGACCCCATGAATTGCAGCACGCCAGGCCTCCCTGTCCATCACCAACTCTCAGAGTTTACCCAAACCCATGTCCATCGAGTCGGTGATGCCATCCAGCCATCTCATCCTCTGTCGTCCCCTTCTCCTCCTGCCCCCAATCCTTCCCACCATTAGGGTCTTTTCCAATGAGTCAACTCTTTGCATGAAGTGGCCAAAGTATTGGAGTTTCAGCTTCAATATCAGTCCTTCCAATGAACACCCAGGACTGATCTCCTTTAGGATGGACTGGTTGGATCCTCTTGCAATCCAAGGGATTCTCAAGAATCTTCTCCAACACCACAGTTCAAAAGCATCAATTCTTCGGCACTCAGCTTTCTTCACTGTCAAACTCTCACATCCGTACATGACCACTGGAAAAACCATAGCCTTGACTAGTGTGGATCACAGCAAACCATGGAAAATTCTTCAAGAGATGGAAATACCAGACCACTTGACCTGTCTCCTGAGAAATCTGCATGCAGGTCAGAAAGCAACAGTTAGAACTGGACATGGAACAACAGACTGGTTCCAAATTGGGAAAGGAGTATATCAAGGCTGTATATTATCACCCTGATTATTTAACTTATATGCAGAGTACATCATGCGAAATGCTGGACTGGATGAAGCAAGAGCTGAAATCAAGATTGCTGGGAGAAATATCAGTAACCTCACATATGCAGATGACACCACCCTTAAGTCAGAAAGTGAAGAACTAAAGAGCCTCTTGATGAAAGTGAAAGAGGAGAGTGAAAATGTTGGCTTAAAACTCAATATTCAGAAAACTAAGATCATGGCATCTGGTCCCATCTCTTCATGGCAAAAAGATGGGGAAACAATGGAAACAGTGAGAGACTTTATTTTGGGGGGGCTCCAAAATCACTGCAGATGGTGACTGCAGCCATGAAATTAAAAGATGCTTGCTCCTTGGAAGAAAAGCTATGATCAACCTAGACAGCATATTAAAAAGCAGAGACATTACTTTACCAACAAAGGTCCATCTAATCAAGGCTATGGTTTTTCCAGTAGTCATATATGGATGGATGTGAGAGTTGGACATCTCTCTGAAGAATTGATGCTTTTGAACTGTGGTGTTGGAGAAGACTCTTGAGAGTCCCTTGGACTGCAAGGAGATCCAACCAGTCAATCCTAAAGGAAATCAGTCCTGAATATTCATTGGAAGGATTGATGCTGAAGCTGAAACGCGAATACTTTGGCAATCTGATGCAAAGAACTGACTCATTGGAAAGACCCTGATGCTGGGAAAGATTAAAGGCAGGAGGAGAAGGGGATGACAGAGGATGAGATGGTTGGATGGCATCACCGACATGATGGACACGAGTTTGATTATGCTCCGGGAGTTGGTGATGGACAGGGAAGGCTGGTGTGCTGCAGTCCATGGGTTCGCAAAGAGTGGGACACGACTAAGCAACTGAAATGAACTGATCCCTAGGTCACAAGGAGAGGCCTTGAACTGAGGCCAGAGAAGTGGAGTCCAGAGCCAAGGTCATCTCCAGAACTGACTGTGCCCCATTGTAACCTTGCCAAAAGACCCTTGACCCTTACTAACCAGCCAAAAGCCCCTTGATCCTTACTGACCAGCTTCCTGTCCCCAAACTAGGTGAAAACGCCCACCCTGCTACTCACCCTATAGCGCCCTAACCAACCACCTAATGCCACCCTCCAGCAGGAATTTTCCTTGTCTCGAGTCTACAAATTGGCTACTAACCCACAAATAGAACCATCGGCTTTCCCCGGCCCACTGCTTTTGCAGCACCTTCATTATCTCTGCTCCTTGCTGTTTATATGCTCGCTCCCTTCTCAAGTGCTCTGTGTCTGGAAATTCTTTTCCAACCTGCCCTTGGACTGCTGCTCCAGGAATGTTTAAAGAGGCTGGATCCAGGGACATCCCTGGTGGTCCAGTGGTCATGACTCTGCCTTTCTACTGCAGGGGATGTGGGTTCTATCCCTGGTCAGGAAACTAAGATCCCACATGCTTCAGGGTGTGGCCAAAATTTTAAAAAGAAAAAAGAAAAGCTTATGTCCAAGGGAGTTTGCTGATGAAGAGCCATGAGCTCAAGAGGATCCAGTGGAAGGGTTTCAGGAGACAGGAACAAAGCAGGGCATGTGCGGGGATGTGAGGATCAGAATGTGAGAGCCAAAGGGTCATCTCATGTCAAGGGGAGTGACTATAGAATACGGTGGCTCTGTTTATCAAATTACCACAGAGGGACCCTTTTATCACTGTAACCTTTTATATATTTTGAATTTCATATCCTGTGAATGGAGAAAGTGGTGACAATGTGGAATGGTCACTGCACACAGAAGAGAGGAATGAGGCTAAAGACAAGTCAAGGATTTTTCAAAGGAGACTGGAGCCCAGTGGAGGCTGAGAATCAGAAATATCCAGTGGCAAAATTGGGATTTTTGTGTTTTCTGTTTCTTCTCTTAGCAGAGTGCAGACGCCTGGTTCTAGGATGAAAAAGGAAGATTGTGGGCTTAGTGCAAGGATGGGCTTTGTTGAGGTGGCTGGTAAGGTCATCCGCCATAGGCTCCCGCTTGAGCAATAATAACATATAGCAGCAAACACCTCTACAGCATTTACAGTGTGCCAGGCACTGTTCTAAGTGGTCACACATCTTCACCGCAACCTTTTAAGGTAGGTATTCACCACCTCCCCCATTTTAATGAGAGAGTGAGGCTCAGAGAGCTTAAGTGAGTTGCCCAAAGTCAAAGCTTGTCTATGGAAGACCTATGATTCAAACCCAGGCAGTCCAGCTCCAGAGTCCACACAAACGCAAAGAGGCTGATGCTAGGCAAGCGCTGAAAGAGCAGAGAAAGTGGAATAAGAGTTAAGAGAGGAGTTAAGGGGCAGGACTGGAGTTTCAGCGCATCCAGAGCGCAGAGGAAAGAGCATGCAGGAGCTGGGATGATGTGAGCGATGGTCTGAGACTGGAAGACTAGATTTCTGTACGGACTTTTGTACTCTGAGGCTGGCTGCGATGAGCCAGAGGTGAAAGCCCTGTGAGGGGTGAAGATCCACGAGCCACGGAGTGGGTGGACCACCCACAGGAGCACAATTGAAGACAGATCTCTAATAAGTGCGGTGGATGATTCCTGCAGGAGAGTGAGCCTGCAGAGCAGAGTCTGGACCGAGAGCAGCTGGAGCCTAAGAGGGCAAAAGCCACCAGGAAATCGGGTTTCTGTCATTGACTCGTGGGAAAGCTAACAGGATAGCACTGGGGGCATTTTCTAAGGCAGAAGCACTCCAAGGAGTTCTTTAAGAGCCTCATGTTTAAGTTTGCCACATATGTTCTGTGTGAGATTCTTCAACTTCAAAAAAATCCTTTCCTATCCAACAATTGGAAGACACATGGCCACCAGGTGGCGCCCAGGCGGCAGCGCCCATCTGAGAGGTTTGCGGGTCTGAAGGGCCACCGTGTGGCGAGAAGAGGAGATGCAGGGTGCCTCCCTTCAGCATCGATGACCCTTACGCAAGGAACCTAGGTTGCTATCTCCTCGCACCTACTACATGAGTTGCAAAAAGTACGGAGAACAGGAATATGTGGACTTGGATGGACATAAACTGTCTCTGTCAGAGTCTGTTTCCCCTGAACTCCCCCACCAAGTCCGCCCCCACCTGGGACTCGTGGTGGGCATTTTTCCCACAGCCAGTCCCAAGGCAGGCAGCATTGGCTAAGGAACAGAGGGGACTTTGGGCTTCATTTGCCTCTCTCTTCTTGCCCCTTCTGAAGTCAGGACACTCAGCTGGGGCCCTTCCTCCCCACGCCATGCCTCCCCTTTCACTCTATTTCTTCATCCACCCCCTCTGTCCTTTACTCAGGGAACATTCACTGGACCCTTAGTAGGTGTGAAGCAATGAGCTAGACCAGCGACCCAGGGATGAACACGGCAGGCCCCAGCCCTCAGGACTCAGTTCTGGTGGGTGATGCCAGTGATGCCAGTCACCAGGTGACGGATCATAGGAGGACGTGGGGAGTGCTATGATGGAGGGTGCCCAGACGCTTAGAGGCCCCAGAAGGGGCTAAAACCCAGTCTTGGGGGTTCAGAGAAGGCTTCCTAGATGAGGTAAGAAAACTAAGGCCTGCAGGGTGGGTGTGATGAATCAGGCAGAATGGATGCAGATGAAAGTTCTAAGCAGAAAAATAAAAATACCAAGGCCTAGCAGCGAAGGATCAAATGGAACATTCTAGCGTAAATTTGAGTTTATTATGCCTAGAGGACTGAAAGATGAGAGGACAAAGGTAGGCAGGAGACTCGAATGTATGATGTAAAGTTTGGACTTTATCCTGACAGCAAAAATGAGTCATTGAAAAATTCAGTGTTCACCATCAGAAGGATTCATCTAGAAATAGTGTGCAGAGTGCGTGGGAGAGAACCAAGGCTGGGAACTAGGAGGTCGGTAAGGAGGCTGGAGCAGTACTCCAGGTGAAATCCAGTAGGGCCTGAACCTATGCCGCAGGGGTTCGGTTAGAGGGCAGATTAAAAAGATTTCCACAACTTCCTTAAGGTTGCAGGACTTCCACTGGGGTCACTATACCTTCATAAAATATTGCCTTTGAGATCCACCTGATGCTTTTGAACTGTGGTGTTGGAGAAGACTCTTGAGAGTCCCTTGGACTGCAAGGAGATCCTACCAGTCCATTCTGAAGGAGATCAGCCCTGGGATTTCTTTGGAAGGAATGATGCTAAAGCTGAAACTCCAGTACTTTGGCCACCTCATGCGAAGAGCTGACTCATTGGAAAAGACTCTGATGCTGGGAGGGATTGGGGGCAGGAGGAGAAGGGAACGACAGAGGATGAGATGGCTGGATGGCACCACCGACTCGATGGACGTGAGTTTGAGTGAACTCCGGGAGTTGGTGATGGACAGGGAGGCCTGGCGTGCTGCGATTCATGGGGTCGCAGAGAGTCGGACACGACTGATCGACTGAACTGAACTGAACTGAACTGAACTGAATGACTACTGATGTTTAACAGCTTTTCATGTGCCAGTTTGCTATTTGTGTATCTTCTTTGGTGAAGTGTCTGTTCAAGGAGCTGACTCATTTGTATGGTTTTTCAATATGCCAAACAGCCTGCATGTCTATCCCTCACTTGTCCTCAGAGCTGACATCTTCGTGGAAGTCCCTCATGCTGGCCTTCTCAGCACATCCAAAACCAGAACTGCCATCCCCCTGGGCCTCCCCAGGGAAGAACTAACACTGGGAGGGTTTACTATTGTTCCAAACACTGTCCTTAGTGCTTTATATGTTTTAAGTAACTGGATCCTCACAGTCATCCTGTGAGGTGAGTACTGTTTCTGCCTCTGTTTCACACATGGGGAAGTGAGGCACAGACATCTTGGTTGGTCCACCCCAGTTTGCAGAGCTACAAGCGGACAGTAGGGCCATCCAGACACCTGACAGCCGCCCTAGATGTTTCCTTCTCCCCTCTCTACATCTGTTCAGTCACTAAGTCCTGAACGTTTCGCCTCCTTATTTTATCTCATTGTCTATCTTCCTGGCCTTATAATTACTGCTGTTTTTCAAACCATCTTTTCTCTTGCCTGGACCATTTATTTCCAACTTTATATTATAGAAATTTCCAACAATAGAAAAAAGTAGAGAGAATAGAACAACGAATGTGTCTATTGCCCAGCTGTGTGTGTGTGTGTATGCACACGCGTGCACCAGGGCTCAGTTGTGTTAGACTCTTTGGGACGCCATGGACGGTCGTCTGCCAGGCTCCTCTGCCTGTGGAATTTTCCAGGCGAGAATATTGGAGTGGGTTGCCATTTCTTCCTCCAGAATCTTCCTGACCCAGGGATCAAACCCGTATTTTCTACTTCTTCTGTATTGGCAGGTGGATTCTTTACCACTCAGCTGTCATGGAAGCCCAGATACAACCAACATATACTCATGACCATTCACTTCATCTATGCCCTCCACTCCTTGCTGCCACCCAACTGCGTTATGTTGAAGTGAATCTCAGGCAGTATATTAATACATCTATAGATACTTCTGTATGTATCTCTAAAAGATAACTTTAAAAAAATCACAATTACATGATGAGCATTATGCATTAGCAATATTTCTTTAAATCATCAACTATCTAGTCCAGGTTGGTGTAAGTTATCTATTGCTGTGTAACTAAAGTGTTTTAAAGCAACAATAAACATTCATTGTCACTCGGTTGCTGTGGGTCAGGAATTCAGGAACAGCTTAGCTAGTTCTGGGTCTGTATCTCCTGAAATTTCTGTCGCTTGAAAGCTTGACAGGTCCTGCAGGATCTGCTTTCCAGGTGGCTCATTCACACTGGCTGGCAAGTCAGAGCTGGCTGTTGACTGGAGACTCAGGTCCTCTCCTGAGAGGGCTCGCCACCTGGCAGCTTGAACCGCCTCAGAACCTGTGCCTGGCTTCCCTCGGAGCTAGTGAACCAGGGAGCCAAGGAGGAAGCTACAATGCCTTTCATGACCAAGCTTCATAAATCGCACACACTTCTGTGGTGTTCCTCCCACCATCTGTGCCAGCCTGCTTCAATGTATACAGGGTGTGAATGCCAGGCCAGGAATTTTTTAGGGGGAGGCAAGCATCCTGGAGAATGGTTACCACAGGCTGAAGTTGCCCCACGCGTCTCTCATTTACAATTTTTGAAAGTGAAAGAAAGTGAAATCACTCAGTTGTGTCCGACTCTTAGTGACCCCATGGACTGCAGCCTACCAGGCTCCTCCGTCCATGGGATTCTCCAGGCAAGAATACTGGAGTGGGTTGCCATTTCCTTCTCCAGGGCATCTTCCCAACCCAGGGATCGAACCCAGGTCTCCCATATTGCAGGCAGGGTCTAATTCAGTTTTACATCACTGCATTTTCTTGATACGGCTCAAACTCTTTAATTGGAGGATAATGATAACATTGTGATGGTTTTTGTCATACATCAGCGTGAATCAGCCATAGGCGTACATGTGACCCCTTCCCCCACCTCATCCCTGGCTCATAACTAACTTCTAGATTTCTTTCCCTCCTTTTTTTTGGTTCTTGCTTTATCTTTTTGTTGTTTAAAGAAACCAGGTTGTTTGTCCTTAGAGTTTTACTAGATTTTTCTGCCCACCTCCCCATGATGTCATTTACATAGTCCTCTGACGCTTGTCTTTCCCATAAACTGGTATGTAGATCTAGAACCTAATATGCCTGAGATTCAACTTTTTTTTTTTTGCAATTAACCTTTACTGGTCGTGTTGCTTACTTTCATCAGGAGGCATGTCAGGTTGTCTCTTAATATGATGTTGGTAGCTATTGATTAGCATCACCCAGCTTCATTATTTCATCAGAGGTTTACAAAACAGTCATTCTAATCTTCTGGGGCTTCCCTGGTAGCTCAGTCAGTAAAGAATCTGCCTGCAGTGTAGGAGACCTGGGTTCAGTTGTTTGGTGGGGAAGATCTCCTGGAGAAGGAAATGGCAACCCACTCCAGTATTCTTGCCTGGGAAATCCCATGGACAAAGGAGCCTGGCGGGCTACAGTCCATGCGGTCGCAAGAGCTGGACACGACTTAGCGGCTAAACCACCAATCTTCTAATTTCTTCATCTATTAGCTGGTATACGTCTATAGAGAGAAACTTGAACTTATTTTTGATTACCCTTAAGTACAGTTTATACAGAAAAGAAAGGATAGAGGAGACTGGCGGGCTACAGTCTGTGGGACTGCAGAGTTGGACACGACTAAGCACTTAGCAGCAGCAGCTAGCATCCACCAAAAGTGATCAATATTTTAAAAATATCATCATGAACTTATGAGTTTAAAAAATTTGATTTCAACCCTTTACTCTTATAATTCTTAGTGATGCTCAAATTATCCCATCTTTGGCCAGAAGAAGCCTCTTTAGCCCCCGAGTCCTTCTGAATGATACTGCAGTAGTCATTTTTGATAGTTCCTTTGCTTTCTGGCCTAACATTATGTTCCAGGTTGATTTTGTACATTTCCTGGGCCGACCTCTAAGCACCGTCTTTCCAAGGAGCTCTGCTTCCTTTTACTGACATGTGAGAGACCACATCTGGGTGTTACTCTAATAGTTGCCTTTCAACTAGCCCCTTCCCCATTCTACTCTGTAGCCACCTGAAATGTGAGGACACAAATCCAACCACTCCCTCCCTCCAAGCTCTTCAGTGCTCTCAGCTGCCCTCAGGACAAGGCCAGATCCTTAGCACCCAAAGGCAGGCCCTAAATTAGTTAGTTCCCTTCCTCCTCCTCATGTCCTCCTGGTTCTCTCAAAATTTACAACCCGGCCATTGCAGCCCCCAGTGCACCCCATGCTGAATCACACTCCTGTGCATTTTCTGATACTAATCTCGACCTGAAAAGGCCCATTCCCAGCACTGCCCATCTTAACCTCTGACTCGATCTTTGAGATCTCACCTTTGCTCACATACCACTTCCTACACACTTTTCCCTGAATCAGGGCACAGGGCTCTCTCTCTCTTGTCCCATGGCCCTGCATTTCTGTGGTGACTGAATAGCAGTAAGTGCCTTATCCATCTTTACCCCCAGCATGGAGCCTGTTACCTGGTGCCAGGTGGACGCCCCGTCTGACTCCCTGCCTGGTCAGGAGACTGTCTCCTCTCCCAACAGACACCTTTCCACTTCTGACGTCCATCAAGACTTTCCCCACTCTAAATCAGCCTGCAGACCTGTTAGGCCTGGAATGAGTAGCTACATCATCTCTTAAAATTTTAACTTGTGACTGGTGGGCAGGTTGGGAGACTAAAACAGAGCTCACTGCCCTGCTCTGGTTACAAAGATTGGGGTTGGGTGGCAGGGGGAACTATTCCCTGAAGCCCCTCCTATTTCCTGCTCCACCACAGCTGGAGCCTCAGCCAGCAGTCAGACTAACAGGAAGCTGTTGAGCAGCGGGCAAGCGAGCCAAAATGGAGCAACTGGAATGCAAATTTTGGCTTTTAATGGCATACATAAACACTATGAAGACAAGGATTTTTATTTTCACTGATTTCTAGCATCAAGAACAGAGCCTGGCCCAGTTGGGCAACCATGAATACTTGCATAATGAGTGGGTTGTGATGCTTTTTCCATTACACGCTGTGCTTAGTTGCGTCGGACTCTGGAACACCATGGACTGCAGTCTGCCAGGCTCCTGTCCGTGGGGATTCTCCAGGCAAGAATACTGGAGTGGGTTGCCATGCCCTGCTCCAGGGGCGCTTCCCAACCCAGGGATCGAATCCAGGTCTCCCGCATTGCAGGTGGATTCTTCACCATCTGAGCCTCAAACTTCAAAGCTTGGCTGTATTCCGGAATCAGATATACATGCTGCTGCCATGAGCTCCCTGCAATAAAGGCCTGGGTTGTGTATGGAACACAGAATATTCCCAACACCTGTGGCAAGCTGGGTCTACAAGAATGGGAGGCCTAAGTGGGGTTTCTTTGTTTCTATTGATACCTAGAGCAGAAACTTAATCCTGTCCCACTCCCAGCCCCAAGAAGTCAACAGCACCTCAAACTCAGCTGTAGCCTTGAATTCCACACACACACACCAGAAAAGGTTAAGGAATTTTATTTTTTACAAATTAAGACTATGTAGATTTCATATATTTCTGGATCAAAAACACCTTTGTCTTCACAGTATGAGTTAGAGAATGCAGCCTGAGCTGAAAACCAAGGAACTAGAAAAGAAAGTGATAACTACAGTGATTACTGTATTAAAAACCTGTTAGGCATTTTCTTTAAAAGTAGTTTTTTATATCTTGTCATTCTTGGCACTGTTTCTAAAAGAAAAACTCCTTTAATCCCAAGCAAAAAAGCACAAGAGGTGGAGTTCGGCTTCAGATGTAACTCAGATTCTCAGGCCTAGCAGAGAATCAACAAATTTATGGAGAGTTGCTAGTGGGGGGTTGATAGGAAGGAAATTCCTTCTGGTAAATGTCAAGTGACAGGCTGGGGACAGCAGCTCAATCAGAGCAGCATCCTCTGCAGAAGCAAGCCATTCTTCCGGGTGGCATGCCACTCAAGGAACCACACGGCCTGCCAACACAACTGTCTCATAGGGTACGGTGATGTGGTACGCTGCGAACCAGCAGCCACTGGGTCAAACTGTATACTGGTTGTGAACAAGGAAAGCCAAAAATGGTGTCCTACGAGCAATGAGTTTTCAATGGCTCCAGCCCTCCTTAGGCTGAAGCTCTGTGAACAGCCAAAGCCACAACCATTCCCAAGGTTGCCTGCCCTTCCGGGCCAGCTGACTGTGGCAGCTCACGGGGAGCAGCTGGTGATCCCCATTAGTACTGCCCCCTACACCTGCAAACAGAAAGTTGCAGGAAATCAGGGGTTTGGTCGCGTGGCCCCTGCCTAAAGGCAGCTACAGACTTCTAGAAATCAGTGAACAGACCAAAACCTAAAAGTGCATCTGTAAAACGGACATTTATCGACTGCCCCAAATCTCTGGCCTGATACTACTTATTAGTGCTCAGGTGGGATAAGACAAAAATGCACCTAAGGACTGTTCTGAATGCTGCCTCCTGAGTCATCACAGCCGGTTCCCCTGGTCTAAACAAAGATGCAGTTAGTGGAGATTTTGCTCTCTCCTGCCTCAAGAAGGTCCTTATCTGGGTTTGTCTGGCAGGATTAGTTACAATCACCCTAGAGGCACAACCATGCCCCTTCCTTATCCTTCCTCTCCTGGGATCCTTATTCATAGTCACCTAATAGAGGCCACTCAGTAATTAAGACAGTGATCAAAAAAAAAAAAAAACACTGGGACAGTTTGGGAATTTTCCATATCTTGCCATACATAATCAGCCTTTCATAAATGCCTGACAAGAATTTCCCTTTGTACTGAAATCCTCCCATCCCCATGGAAGGAAAGCAGGCAGATTCCCTGAGGATCAGATAAGGGACTGGGAAGGGAACACACACAAATCCACATTCCTTTTGTGATAGCAAGGCAGAAAGGTGTGTTTGCCAGACCAGTGGAGACTTAAGCAGCTCAGAGGAAGCTCAGCATCCACCAGAAGAGGCTTTTTCCTTGTAGGGGCTGACAGCTCAGATACAATGAGCCCAAGTAACAATGGGACCAGAAGTCTTTCCAGTGGAAAACACACTTCCTAGTCCCACAGGAACTGTGCACAAACCAAACAACGCTGAGGAAGGAAGGGCCGAGGCGTCTTTACCAAACAGTCCAGGTCCTCTTGGTGAAGCTCGGCCGGAGAGCGGACTCTTGGAGCTTGCCTCTGCTGCAGACCCCGCTCCTTCTCACGGTGGGCTGGCTGCTTGAGGAGAGGAAGGGGCTAAGGGTGGGGGCTGACAGAAAACGAAAGCAGGGAAAAACCCCAGGAATACGAAGCCAAACTCCAAACTATATTCTGCTAATCAGTTTTTTGGATCAAAAAATTCAAAATAGAGAAAACCACAAAGTACAAAAGCTTTTCTGATGCTTTTCATTATCACAGAACACGCCACCTGTAATGTGTGCAAAGAGGAAATGAAGGGCGGAGGGAGAGGAAGTCAAATTGGGGAAGGCTGGATGGCTGCTTCACTTCTTCTTCTTCTTATCCTAGAAATGGAGGAAAATGACCCAATTAACTTCTGGTGTTGACAGTTAAGCTAAAACTCTTGAGTGAGCCAACAGCTGACTGCCTTTGATTAGGTACTGTAAGACGGAAGGAGAGAAGCTACTTTGGTGTAGGAGGAGCTAAAGCTTAACCGTCTTCCACTGGCAGTCCCCCAAATTGCCAGACTTGACAAGAAAAAAGTCTACGCTCTCGCTCCCGCTTCTAACCGGCGTGAAGCTAGGTGCGTTGCCTGACCACTCCTGGTACTCACAACCGTGACAGCTCAGATACCCACCACCAAAAGCTGCAGACTGGCAGTCTATCCTAAAAGAACTAAATCAGAGGCCAAGACCAACTTTCCATTAGGCCTGAGACGGAAACATAAATCCTGGGCGTAAGCCAACATGCAAAATAATCCAGTCCAGCCAAACTCTTCACTGCACGGGGGTGGAAGCCCAGTGTATAATTACATGAAAGAAAGGCAAGTTGTTTGGACCGAAACTGGGAGGCTGGCTTCGTGCTCAGCCCATTCGTGGCACAGCCGAGACAGGGGCCACAAATCCTATCCAGTCGCCAGCACCCACCACTGCTGCACTGTCCCTTGTTCCATTTTAAGTTCCGTGAAGAAAGGCTATGCTTTCAGCTGTTCCCCTACTACTGGAGTGGACAATGCTTGCTCCTCACTAACCCTACCTAGCATACCTCACTTGGGAAAAAAAAAATTAGACCAACAAATGGATACAACTGGCCTATTTCTGAAATAAAGATAAAAAAGCTGGCTGTCATTTTATCCAAATCCTCTAGGATCTCTTTTTGAGTCAAAGCTATCTTTACAGCCTTTAAATTCTTCATATATACTAATTGTTTCTTGCTGCCACTGAAGCTCTTTTCCTTCTGATACTAATCTTGGGGAGACATTTTCTAAAAAAAAAACAGAATTGTCTTTACTTGTTCCTTTTTATCCAACAGCTAATGACTTCTAGTTTAACTTATATGCAGTGGCCTGCCTTACAAGTACCCTGGGCCCACACACAGTGTGAGCAAGCTCTCAGGTTTGAAGGACACACAGATGCTGAGCTCAGGAGCCCGTCTTTCCTCTTCGGGTGGTGCTAACCTTCTCATTCATAGCCAGGATCATCATGAGCTTTCTGAAGAGAGTTACGAAATCCAAGAAGAGGTCAACGCAGTGCCTGAAAGAGAACCACCAGGTTATAAACTGCACTTTCCATGTGTCTTTATCCACAAGCCCACAGAGGTACAGGGCATAAAAACCTCACCCCAACCCCAAGAGTCAACCTCACCAGCACCCTACCACCAACAAAGTACCCTATTGTCTCAGACCCTCTTTGACTCCATGAATCCATGAAGCACAGAAAGAAGAAAATTTAGACTGTTACATTCCTCTCCCTCTCGTCTACCTAGAGGTAACCACTATTCAAAGGATAAGATAATTAACCATCTATCAATAGTCCAACTTTTAAAAATCTGATGTCTTTCAGGAACTGAGAAAGACAATGCTTTCTAATGGATAGTTCCAGAACCCTGGATATTCCATCATGTATACCCCTGGTAGGCTGGCCACGTAAGTCAGCCAGTGCCACCTGGTCCACTCTTATTCCTACCAATGTGCAAAGAAAGGTGAGTCAGACAAAAGATCATCCCAGAGATTCAGGAAAGAGCCACTGAAGAGTAGCCTCCTCCTCCATACTTATTAAAGACCATTTTCACACTCACCAGATATAATCTTTATCTCCATTTTCAGCCTTTTCAATAATGAGTTGAGTATCAAAAAGGACAAAGCCACACATGACCACCAGCCCCATATACAGGTTTGCCTGGCAAAAGAAGAATGAGATGTTACCATGTGGTAGACCTTGTAGAGAAGAACAGTCATACCTCTCTCTGGTCCTTGGTCACTTCAAAGTACATCAAACACTAACCCTACAGACATAAACATTCACGAAAATTGAAGCCCACAATGAAGACCATATTACCTTCCCAAGCACAATTCTGCACTTATTTTTTTTTAGGTCACTGAAAGAGCTTTGACCATTTTAACAAGAAGCCACTGCTGGACTGGTTTTAGAAAAATGACTTCTGAGCAAACCATCATCTCCACTGCAATGCCCAACCCCTGTTCAGTCTGTATCTGACCTGGAGCAGAAGGCTCCACTCTGAAAGGGTGAGTGGGGAGGCTTCAAGAGCACTGCCCATGAAGATAAGAGTTTTGGAGGATTCCTAGCCTATCCTGGTTTTAGGAGATTAAACAAGGAAAAGAAACACAAGGTAAATGGGGACTGGAAAGTTATATGCAAATCTCACCTGGAAAAGCCAAACAGATCCGAAGAAAAGGTTCCCCAGGGAAGACAAGAGCATGAGGCTCATGGCCGACATCAAGATACCTAGAAGGGAAGACAAAAACCACCTTGAGAAAAGCTAACACAAAGTTCAGCAATCTCATTAAAGCCATTCTTTACTTTTTCCCCCAAAACAGAGGCTTTCATTCTCAACCCAACAGTTACAAGTTGGAGGGAGGGAAAGGGTCCCAGGGAGAATTTTGGCTAAAGCCGAGATCCTCTCCCTGTTTTCCAGCTCATACATACCTCCTAGAAAGAGGTAGCTACGGCGCCTGGCATAGAGTGCACTCAGGGTGAAGCAGGTGAAGATCATTGCTGTGCCCATGAAGGCAGTGGGAAGGATGCTGTTAAAGGAAAAGGCCGTTATATCAAGGGCTACAGGCATATAACCTTTGTTTAGAAGGTATCTTCATTAAGGTAGAAAGACCTAAGACACTACTAACATAGTTACCTGGGGTTGATGGCAATGCACAAGTCCAGAGCAGGGCCCAGGCCAACTCCTAGAAAACAAAAAGCCCCAGAACATAAAATAAACACCAATTCTTGAAGGATTAATCAATAGCATGGGCATGCCTACAGTCCTAGAAAACAAAACATGTGGACTAAGATAATTCAGTCTCCCTCCCTTCCATCCTCAACTGTTTTCCAGAGAACATATACTTGACTAAATTATTTATGGACAGAGCTGCAAAACCAAGTCCTTGGTTGAAAATCATGGATGACACAGAAGGAACAGAGATTAGGAGAAATGAAGCAGGGAGTTCAAACATTGTCAAGCTAAACTGTAAGGCTGAAAAATTCTGAAGAGCAGTGATGTGAGACTGTAATGTGGGCCAGATCAGGAATCAGAATAGAAGAAAAGGATAAAGAGCAAAGTGGTGAAAAGTGGCCAACAACCTGTAGTCATGCAGACTGACTCCCTGTGTAGCAGAAAAGGCCAGACCGGTTCTGCAGGTGGACACTTGCCAACAGGAGGGAAACCTGTCCCAGCTCCAAACACTTCCTCTACTCTGGCCATGCCCTCTCCTTCTGCTCATCCCACCTCTTAACACTTTCAAAAACCAGCTTTTCCTGATCTAAAAATCTAATCTCTAAATCCCTTCCTTCCTACAATTTCTTCAACACTGTACAGATTAGACGCACTCAGAACAAGTTGTATTAACTCAAATGTTGCTCTGTGAGTATTTTTATTAGGTAGGCTTGAACTGTTTTCCTTAATGATTATTCTAGAAGAGCTGTGCTTGTACTTCTTTTCTTGAGAATCAGCAAAGTGCCCTGTAGGATGAATCTCGATGTATGGCTTTAATGAACTGTCTGCAAGATTCAGAACAGATGCTCCTACGAAAGTTGCCAGCGTTGAGTCCTTAATTCATTAAATCAGATTCTCAGGCCGCTGTTTAGTCCCATGTCCACTGTTAACAAGTCATGCTACCTAAGCTCTTAAACTTCATTCATTCAAGCACATGAATGCTTATTTTTGGGTACAAAAGTAGAAGTCATAGTCACGAGTCACAAACAGCTTACCCTCTGGATGGGGGAGCAAGATGTACTTATATGAAATAAGAAAGTAATACAAGGCACACTCAAATACAAGACAGGATAATACAGTGTGCCAATTGGGATGCATCAGAATATATACATATCTTGGGCCTTGGTTTAAAGAGATACTAAAATACAGTGTCGCTCCCTCAAAAATCAGAGCCATCCCAAACATACCTGTAAGGAAAGCAAATCCAGCCAGAAGTCCCAGTCTTTTTTGCTCAGTTTCATGGCTGTGAGGTGTTGCCATCAGCCAAATCATCAACCCCAAAGAGCCCAAGGCAGAGAGCAGGCCAGCCTGTCAGATCCAGAATCAATAATTAAATACTTGAAACTATCAAATTTATCTTACAGGAGACTTTATTGGATTAAAATATTCACCTGAACTTCCTAATATTTGATCTTAACCTGGAGGCAGTGGAAAAGGCAGTGAAGGCAGAGGAGAAAAACCAAAAGCCTTGTGGAACAGGCTTAGAACCATGACAGATGCTGGAGGCAGTCCATCCACTAGAACTACCCAAGTCAAATTATGAGTCTTGCCCAAGAAACAGAAAAGATGAATCAAAATTGACAGGTGCTTAAAGAACATTTCAATCTGCAGAATTAAGTAGGAATGACCTCTTTTTGATCCCTTTAAAACATACACACACAAATACACATAGAGAGAGAGAACTGAATGACCGTGTACTCATGTACCCCAAAACTCAGGTTTAAATCCCAATCCCCAATGTAATGGTATTTGGAGGTGGAGTCTTCAGAAAGTGATTAGGTCACAAGTGTGGAGCTTTTTTGAAGGGAGATTAATGATCTTATAAAAGATTCCAGAGAGCTCCTTTGCCCCTTCTACTATGTGGGGACACAGAAGGTGGCCACTTACACAGGAAGCAAGCCCTCACCACACAACAAATCTGCCAGTGCTTTGATCATGGAATTCCCAAACTGTGAGAGATGTTTCTTGTTTAAACCACCCAATTTATGGTATTCTGTTATAGCAGCGTGAATGAACTGAGACAGAGTAAGAACCAAAATGTTAAAGAGTTATTTTAGGGTGATGGGATTACAGGGTTTTATATTTCCTTCTTTAACGAATCTGTTTTCTAAATTCTCTATGGTGAATATGTATTAGTTTAAGAAAAAAAAATTTAAAGCAAATGGGAAAAGTAACAGGCAATAGAGACAGAAAAAAATAATTAAAGATGTATGCAGACACCGAAGTTCCTTCCTTCTTTTAAAGGTAGAGTCAATCCTCAGTGTTCACAGTAGTTATGTTCTGCACAGTCACTGTGAGCAATGAATCAGTGATGCCCAACAAATGCTCCTGGAGGAAATGAAGGTGTAATTCTTTCGAGCGTCTTGTCAACATTTTTATCAACTGGCCTAAATAAAATACAAAACCTTACTGAATGTGTGTTTTCTGGTTAAAGACACTTGGGTATGTAGTACTGACTCTTTAACACAACTCGTGCTCAGCAGCACTGTAATTCATGCCTGAACAAAGTTTATCTAACACACGTATTTTCTCTAGAAGGCACATCACAGTATTGCATTGAGCAATACCAGACATTTGAGCGTTATGCTTGGGGCCATTTTAAACATCAAAATCACCAACAAAAATGATAAAAATGCAAAAAATGTGGCACTAAATAGACTATGAAAAGGACACTTGTTGACAGTATGAGAGTTTGAAAGAAGGCAGTATTGCTTTGCTCAATCTCAGCTAGAACATGGTGCAGCGGACAACTCAAATTTTTTGCCACTCTGTGTATGGCTGCAAAAGTCCACAAAAGCACCACAAAGGCTGATTTTAGAGTTACAAATGAATCTTGGCAAGTAGGTGAATTCACAAATATGGAATCCACAAATAATGAGGATGACTGTGTCTCACTTAAAAAAGCCAACACGACCAGAAACCAAAAGGGCCACTGCTGCCTAAAAGGTACAATGTTTTGGTCTAAACTCGAAGGATCAAAGCTCTATCTTTGAGTGTCCAAAGTAATTTTTCACACAGCTTCTGCCAGATGCCTGAGCACTGGGGTGTCTGAGCATGCCACTCCCCAGCTGCGGCAAATGCCAACATAATTACATCTCCATATTTACATTAAAAAGGACAACTCTAAAAGGGACCAGTCTTGGTTAGTGAGCCTCAAACTTTCTGGTTTTTCCTCAACTGTTCCTTTTATTGATGCTAGCCAAACTCAAACTCTCCCTCAACAAAGGAAAATGCGTTGTATCATAGAATAAAATGGACCAAGTCCTTAAAGGTCTCAACCCTGTCTCTCCTGGAAATTAAACATACAATCAGTGTTTTGTATCCAAGTACTCCACAGTCATTCAGGCAAAAAGAGGAAGAATGGAAGAACAGATAAAAAGGTTACTGTGCAAAGTCACCCCAGCATGCATGTCAAGTCTGTACTCAGTGGGTGGGGGCCTCGTACGTCAGCAGCTCAGCATTCAGTGTCAGGGTCAAGACATCCTGTTTTCAGTACCTAGAGAGGGCATAACTACCAGAAAAAGTAAATGGCTCTGCATGTCCTGATTCATGACTGGTTTTGGCTGGGCTTCCCTGATAGCTCAGTCAGTAAGACCCCTGTTCGATTCCTGGGTTGGGAAGATCTACTGGAGAAGAGATAGGCTACCCACTCCAGTATTCTTGGGCTTCCCTTGTGGCTCAGCTGGTAAAGAATCCACCTGCAATACGGGAGACCTGGGTTCGATCCCTGGGTTGGAAAGCTCCCCTGCAGAAGAGAAAGGTTACCCAGTCCAGTATTCTGGCCTGGAGAAAGTCCAAAGCGACAGACATGACTGAATGACTTTCGCTTGGCTGGGTGCAGATCCCAAACTACTGAAAAAGACTAGGGAGAGACACAGGCTTGTACCACCCTGCTGAGCTCGTTTCTTCCTAATGCAATTTATGCCACAGCGACTAGAGGAGAAAACTGTTCTTACCTGAATGAAATGGGTGACCACATGGATATAGGCCCCCGCAGCCGCCACAAACATACAGAGGGCAAAACTGGCATAAACCTTCTTCAGGTGCTGCTGTGTCGAGGGGGTTCTAGGAAAGAAGGTTAATAATGGCCATCACTCCAGGACCAATCTATTCTCTAAGCTAAGAATAATTTTCCTTCTTCTCAGGGAATATATGAAAGTTTTAATACAATAAAGAAAGAACAGAAAATCTTAAATTCTGAGGAAGGCCCCACAGCCCAGAATTAACAATCAGTACCCAAACTATAATAACTAACTAGCTTTCAGTGACCACACAGCAGCCCTTAAGAGTTTGGATGCTTTTATCAGAGCCTCTGGACTCTAGCGAAGTTAATATGTTAGTTCATACACGCAAAAGTTAATACAACAGGAAAAGGAAAAGAAAAAAGACATAAAAGGAAATGTAAAAGGAAGCACAGTCAAGGTCAAAGCACTTACATGTGGGAAAATTTAAAGAGTGCATCAAAGTTGATCTTCCGATCAAATATATTCATGATGCTAGTGTCTGTGGGACACAGCCTCCGCTCTGTGGAATCAAGGATATAAGAAAAGTTATCCGAAAGATACAGGGACACACAAAATAACAAACAACTTTCTTTTGATTTTTTAAAAATTTATTTACTTTTTACTGAAGGATAATTGCTTTACAGAATTTTGTTGTTTTCTGTCAAACCTCAACATGAATCAGCCACAGGCATTTGTTATGAAAAACAGCAACATACAAGTTGGGAAACATGAAAGTTATCTGAAAATCCCACTGCCCTAACACAACCATTTTCATTTTTACATATTTCCTTCTAGAACACATTTGCAATCATATGCAACCAATTTAAAAGGGACAAACTCATCTTCTGCCCAAACTGTTTCATTACCAGCAATCGATTTCCATTTTTTCAGTAGGTAACTTGCCCCTTTAAAAGACATTCTGTTTCTTGGAGAAACAAAGAAGGAAACTTTTTTTGGTTACAATCCCCAAACTAACTTCCTGAGGAATCCTGGGCCATCCTTAAGAGTTCACAGGCACTGCTACCATTTGTTCCCTGAGGTTTCTCTCTCACAAATGAAAACAACTACAATGGCGGGCTTGCTTCCTGATTTCCTCTTTCCTTTCTCACCTGCATCCCTACTCACCTCAACAGCACCTTCAGTTTTGTTCTTAAGGATGGATACAGTGAGAAGCTCCAGAACCTACTAAAGCCATTCCCCTCACCTCTAAGTCATGGGACTCTGGCCCTCTTGATCGAGATGGTGCAATGATTGCAGGCTGTTGCACGGCCAACCACAGCCTTCCATAACCATGATGAATCCACCCTCTAGAGAATACATTTATAGGATGGCAGAATCCAGCATCTGGAAAGTGTCTTTGTTTAAAGCTTCCATTAAGTGCCCTAATGACATCCCTAGACAGAACTTGCAACAGCACTGAAGCAACCTGCAGAGCTAAGTTTCTCTTACAACAAAGCTAGAGTGCCTCTTGCTTCCAATTTCAAGAGTTAAAGGTGGGGATGGGGAAGGGGGGTTAAATCCTCAAATACCCTGGAGGTTGTTAGTCAGAAAGGGCCAACATTCTGTAACCAGACCCCACTGAGTGGAAATTGTAAGAGGGGAGAATGGCAGTTTGCTCTTTGGCATTTCCCAGGGGGTACTCTCTCTCTTAAAACTGCTGATGGAAAAACCAAAGTCATCAAAAGCTGTTAAGATAGGGAAGGAGGTGTCAAATAAGAATTTCTCCATGATTTAGTGTCTTGTGATTTAAAATCACTAAAAAATTCATTAATTAAATAAAACTAGTTTTCCACCATTACTATCAACTCTAAGTTTTTTTAAATCTATCAACTCTAAAATTTAAGTGAAATATGTAATTATCAAATTTTCTAGATGCAAAGGTAAACAGCAATTGTAGTAGCAATTTTACAGGGAAAATGCAATAAAGTAAACATTTAATAAATATGACAAGGTGTATATGACAACTTCAGAAGTGTTAAAATCAGAGGGGAAAAAAGTTAGGACTTTGAATCAAGGAAACATATGACAGTTTCCTCTTGGTCTGTTCCAAATAGACACTAACATACAGACAAGTAATGAGTTAAAACTGTTCTTACAAGTTTTGCCAGACAGACTAAACGCACCAGTTTTCAATCTTAGCCTTAACTACCTGTGCTCAGAAGCGTAGAGAAGAGATACCTACATTCAGTGGTTCCTGTGTAAACTCAGCTGAACAAGATTAAATTGCATTCATAACTCAAAAATAGCAGCACCCATACCAAAAGTATTTTCAGTCCAGGAACAGTCAGTTCTCAGCCCAGCTTGAAGTATTCAAAACCATTAACCAAGTAACTCAGTTAACATTCCAGAGGGCCCCCACAGTTAAGTGAAAATCTTTGTTTAAAAATTTGCTTTTAAAAAAGTACAAAGAATTCCCTGAAGTCTGGTGGGACTCCATGCTTTCACTGCCAAGGGCCCAGGTTCAGGCCCTGGTCAGGAAGCTAGGATCCTGCAGGCCGAGCAGCTTGATCAAAATAGATAAATAAAATGTAAAAGCACATTAAAATAATTTTTATGTTATGTGTATTTTACCAAAATAAAGGAGAAAAGTATACTGCAAGTATCTAAAAAGGTACTCAATAAAGGATTTCCCCTAACATACATTGAAACCCATTACAGAATGGATACCAGCATTGGTTTGTCTCACTCTGGACCCCAACTCGTACACAGTTCTACACTCCGATCTGAAACAGTAAAGTGGACAGTGCCTCTGAGACTCATGGGAAATTTGCCTGCACTGCATTTGTAAATGAGAAGTAAATGTTCAAGTGTTAATCATAACTAAATTTCTTTAATTTAGAGACTCATTTTATGCTTTCATCCTTAGAAAAGCAGAATACCAAAACTTGTCAAAATTGGTCACGCATACATTGCTAAAGCTTTATTGTAAGTCACTACCTGTGGTTTCCCAGGCCAGCCTCTCTGCCAGAGGCACCCAAAAACATTGCATAGTTCTACCAAGAAAGAAAAACTTAAGTGAACACATTGCTTTGAGTCGGTATTCATGAGGTCTGCTTTGGTTTGAGGAAGGAAGGGCAGCAGGGGCAGGCAGAGGGAGACAGGAGTCAGATAGTCTGATCAAAGAACACCTATGTCTTCTCACATACTGTTAAATCTGATTTATTCTAAGCATCTCCCTTAACCTGTTCTAAAACATAACAGCCAAGTCTTAAATTAAAAAAAAAAAAAAATTCTCCTCAATCTTATTCTAACACATATTAAGTACAAGGCAAATGAAACATGGCCAAGTGGCCAAAAGCTATGCAAAACAACCATGCATTTAGCATTCTAATTAAAAAAAAAAAAAGAAAAGCTTGCTGACTTTTGGAGCCAGCACAGAAGCTGCCTCAGTGTATACAATTTAACAACATTAAACCAATTAAGTCAAAGAAACATTGGTCACACGTTGATTTCAACATTCAGTGTGTGAATTATATGGTTCTTTATTCCTGTTGTAGTAAACTCAACCAGATGAATCCTGTTCCCACACATCCAAAAGGATCTGATTGATACTTAAGAAAAATCTCATGTTAAAAAAAAAGGGGGGGGGGTGTGGAGCAGTAATTTTTGTTAGCAGTTCTTCCTACTAAATAGCTTGTAGACTCTGTACAACCATGTCCCTGGAACAGTGGTTAACATGGCCAGCTGCCTCTGAACCCTGGCTACTTCCTTAGCTGTATGATGCAGCAAGTTTCTGGCACTTAACCTCACTGTGCTTCAGTTTCCTCTTTTGTAAAATAGTAACACTTAATATTCCCTACTTCATAGGAATGAGGACTAAGCGAGAGAATACAAATCAAGTGCTCAGAGTAGTGCTTTTTTTCGTAAGACCAGCTCAGTATGTTAACCATTGTTGTTACCAGTGTAATTCATTACTCTCATGTCCTCAGTGCATGACTTCCCCTTTTTTTTTTAATTTGTTTAGAATCATTTAACAGATGTTCCAAACACACCCTTCACAGGGCTACAGGTGGTGGCTTTCCCTTTTTTAAAAGTCTAGTTTTAGAAGACATTTATCTTAGACCTAATTTATATACACTCTGTATTTTACTTAAAAAATATATATTATCCAATAACTAACTATATCCTGAAGGCTTAACAGTTACACAATGAGAGAGTAAAATTAAATGGGAGGAGGGGAGAGTCTAGGAAAATTATAAACTGGAATTGAAAGGAACCTGGTTAAGCTAACTACCGATTAAAAGGTTTAAATGGCATGTCTCTCTGCTGGTACATTTACACTGTCTCTCCTGTCCCCCAGGACCACAAAGGTGTTTTGAGACAGTCTAATAACCACTAAGTGATCGTCTGATGTGGCAAAGAATTTGATGAAATAAATGGTTATTTATTAGCTTGATGTTTTCCTTGCCACCCTTAGGAGGCAGGTCAGTTTGGTTTCAGGAAATCCAAGAAATTCTGTCTCAGCTAGGGCTGAGCTCTGATTGTCCTAGATTTGGATTCCAGATGTCCCAGCCCATCCCTTAACTTGGACCAAAATTCCTGGATCAGGTAACACTGCATCTCTAGGAGGCTGCCTCAGAACCTAACAAGTAACTGGAGATGGAATGCCTATTGCCTTCAATAAATTATTTTTTTGCATCAAGCTGACACTACTAAATCTCCCTCACTAAAGCACAATTGTTTGACAGACACTGAATCGCCTTAAGAAGGTCTCGATGTCCTAAATGCATAATCATCCTCCAGTATAAACCAGCAATCCCTCCCCAATAAAACCATATTTAGCCCAAGTGAGAGCAGGCATAGATTAGGACAAACGGCACACTCACTCAACCCTCATTCCTAAAGCTCTTTTTTCCCCAAGTGTTTTGGATTCCAGTTAATTGTGCAGGAACTGTTCTCACACATTTTGTTGTAATCACTTTAAGAACCTGCATGTGATTCATCTGGCTATCCCCCACACTTAAATCTCCAGAGTAAATCTAGATGCTACTATCTAATGAAGCGTTGCAACCACACATCAAGATTTCTCAGCTGGCTCAGAGAGGAACTTCCCTTAAAGGGTCATTCAAGTGGCCCTAAAAGCCAGTCTACAGTTTTTCTCTCCTTGGTTTGAATACTGTTTTTTGAAAACAAAAATGTGTATGTGTCATATAAAAGCTACTCCATACAATTTGGTTAGTAACTCTAGAGGAGAGCAAGGTGGAGTGAAAGACATTTCTACCAGTTTCTACACCCAAATCAAAGTAGCAAAGAAAAATTTAGCAAGATAACGCATCAAGAGAATATTCAGTGTTTTCCCAGAGGAGACTAATACCCTTGGGTAGTTTATGAAATAAAGTGAAACTCTTCAGGCCAGTAACGGTACCTCCTGTAACAATACCACCGACTGCATTTATATAGAACTTTACAACTTTCAAAGCATTGTATTATGTACATTATCCCCTTTGATCATCATACACATGAAGAAAGGACAAAAATGATTAGTACCTCTCTAAAGATTAAAAAGACAGTTCAAAAAAGTAACATAATAGTATCATGAGCACTGGATTTGAAGTTACAAGTCCTGCCATCAGATCAGATCAGATCAGTCACTCAGTCGCGTCCGACTCTTTGCGACCCCATGAATCGCAGCAAGCCAGGCCTCCCTGTCCATCACCAACTCCCGGAGTTCACTCCTGCCATAGTCTACCACATAACTTTGGGGAAATCACTTTACCTAAGGTCATCTAGGCTTCCTCATCTGCGAGAGAACGACGATTAACACCTTCCCTATTAAGCTCACTGAATGCCAATAAGAAAATCTCTGTGAAATTACTGTAAAGTATTAAACACTACAGTGGACACTGAACAGACAGTAGTGCTGACAAACGTCAGAAAGTTAACAGTGGAGCCAGGACCGGTTAGGTAAACTCTAGTGCTCTTTATATATTACACCCGACAGCAGAAAAGCAAGTTTTCCTTAAAGCAGTTTCAGCTGCTGGTCAAGAGAAATTGTAAAACTATGACAACAAACACATCCCGATTCCTCTTATACTTTTCTCTGTATTTTTCAGCATTTCTACAGTAAATACGAACCATACACATATGTCAGGAAAAAACCTGGCAATGGCTGACCAAATATCTGGATTAATTTTACCTTTCCTATTCTTTAGGAGAGTGAGACTTCAGTGGATCAACAGGGGAGAAGGGAGAGAAGGAAAGAAAGAGGGTACTAAGCCAGGTATCCACAACAAAATAATGGAAAAGGGAAACTACAGACTGCACTTCTCAAGGCTTCAACCATTCTGACTCCACTGGAGGAAAATGGCAGAAAATCTAAATGTCAACATACTCTTGAAGCAAGGACAGAAAAAAACATTAGACGAGGAAAAAGAAAACACTGAAGAGAATAAGTCAAGTAATTACACAAAGGTGTTTGCAGAAGCCATAAGAAATGTGGTTATGAAATTTTTATCTTTCCTGAACTTAATTCTTAAACTACACATTCAACCAAAATTCAAGATAAACTTGAAATAAATAATTAACTAGGAAAGCCCATTTGCCGTTAACCTTTAACCTTGAAATTTCTGTCTATGTTTCAGGCACAGTCAGCTCTTCTGCATGATTACACATTCACAACTAAACTATTGCTGGAACAGAGTCTCAAGTTCAGAAAGGTTTTTGTTGTTGTTTGGTCAATGAAAGGCTGATGAAGCAGGCAACGCAACCTGGGCAGGCACCGGGCTGCAATTCCTCACTTAATAAATACACAAAAATACCACAGCTCCAGCAAGTAGGTCCAAGGGAAAAAACAAAAAACTGCCCGATGACGCCTTTCCTGGGCGAACTTTGAGAAAGACGCCCACAAGGCCCAGGCCCAGCAAAGCCAAAGCCACCTCACCTGTCCAAAGGTAACCAATCAGGTCAGAGCGGGGCTGCCCAGCGGGGCTGGCAAACCAGGCCTAGCCCTGGTCTCTCCTCACCTCCCGCCTCTGCTGTTGGCTTCCAAGTAACTAAGGTGCCTCCCATGTCACAAAAGAGTGTGGCATCACCCGCCCCGCCGTGACAGGGCAGCCTGTCGGACCAGGTACTCCCGAGTCCAAGCCCCAGCCCCTCACCCACAGGCAGCCTAGCCAGAGGCCTCCCAGCAGGCCAGCAATCGGTCGGGAGGGGTTGGGATGACCACAAGCCTGTAAGGTTTCGCTTTCATTCTCCTCCGAAGGAAGGGGTTGCGGGGGGGGAGGGGGGGGCGGGGAAACGCGCCCCGAATTCAAGGGATCGAGGCTAGGCCTAGGCAGTTTACACTTGGGCGGAGCAGAAGGAGGGACGCGGCCTGGGCGGGGCAGGAAGGCCAAGAAAGGGGCCTGCGATAACATTTATGCGCAGAATCCCCGCCTCGACGCCGCGCAAAGACCCAGCAACCCTGCCCGCCGCCTCTCCCCTGCCCGCCGCCTCTCCCCTGCTACGGTACAGTTGCGCATGCGCCATTGTAGTTCCTCGCTTCCCTCTCCGCCTAGCTTTCCGGAGTCCAGCGGCCGAGCAAGGCCCAGTTCCCCCAGGATGCAGTCCGTCCGAAAACGGTGACTACTTCCACTCTTTCTCAAGCAATAACTGCTAACCTTCTTTCCATTTCTCACTCCCAGCCTGCGCACTCCTAGCTTCAGACATACCTTCTATCCCGCCTCTCAGGAGCCCACACAGCTCTTCTAACACCGGATGTGCTTCTGACGCTCCCAGGGTCCGCTCCAGACTCTTTACCTTGCGTCTCCGCCCCTCGAGGGAAGCCCCGCCTCCGTATTCGGCCTAAGGCCAGTCCTCATTGGTCGTTGATTGCACTTCTGCCCTTCCATTGGTTGTACGTGCATAAACAACGACTACTTACTTCAGAGCTATTTGCTTAACTCCCTTGTCGATCAGGACTCTAGCCGCCAACCAGCGTCGTTGCAAAAGACCTCCACCTTCTTCCTGCATAGTAAGGAAGGGTCGCGGTCCAAAGCCGCCTCTAGTGGACAAAGGGAAGAGGGGCAGGCCCCACCCAAAACACAGGGCAACTAATGCAGCCTGCAAAACGCGTGAGGTAGCGCCGCAAAAGTGTCAGGATTCTGGTTTTAGGCTTGTCATGTAATGTTAAAGGGGGAAACAGATTCAGAAAACACGTAGAAAAACGCTGTCACAAGGGCCAATTTACCGTGAATCTAGTGAAGCTTAAACTTCAGAACACCTACGGAGGCTCAGTGAATTCTCCAGGAACGCGAGGAAGAATTAACAGCCCCAGTCCTGCATCGGACGCACGAGCCCACCCTGAAAGTCCCTCTCTGAGCCTTAATGGTGGATCTGGGGTCGTGGGCGGGGCCAGCGGGCTGCCAGGACCACCTCCCTGTCCACCTTGCTTCGGGGAGGTGGATATTATTAGTCCGATGGGTGGGAGGGGAACGAGGGTGGCTGTCTGGCCGAGCTGCCCTGACAGCCCTGAAGAAACTAAGCCATGGAAGATCAAAGGGCTCGAGCTCTCCGAGGACTCCTAAGCAATACTTGCACAAGAACTTACAGTAAGGAGTTATGAAACTGATTTTAAAAAGTTTCTACACTATCAGTTTTTTTCAGAACTATTTTTTTTTTTTTGCTGATTTATTTTTCTAATATCTCTACAAAAATAATACAACATGGTCATACGAAGAGGCAAAAAGTATGCAGCCAAAAAAAGTAGAAAAAGAAAAAAAGCTTAAAGTGGTTTGCAAGCAGTTCAGTTCAGTTCAGTCGCTCAGTCGTGTCCGACTCTTTGCGACCCCATGAATTGCAGCATGCCAGGCCTCCCTGTCCATCACCAAATCCCGGAGTTCACTCAAACTCACGTCCATCGAGTCAGTGATGCCATCTAGCCATCTCATCCTCTGTCGTCCCCTTCTCCTCCTGCCCCCAATCCCTCCCAGTTAGTAATAATAATGTAATTTTTTTGATTGGGGTGATGTTTGTGGTTTTGTCATTATTTTAAAATCTGTAATGATTTATTAATATTCTTATTCTAAATAAATATTGACTTTATTACATAATTTTGTATTCTTTTTCTGAAATACAGCCCTACAATTGTAGATGTTTTGGGCTGTACAAAGCATAGATCCACCCCTGACCCTCATTTTACAAATAAGGAAACAAGCCCCTGGACAGAAAAGGTTCTAGCAAAACAAGGGAAGAAATTTAGATTAAGGATTTCATCAGTGAATATCAAATCAGAATGAAAGATTTAGGAAACTGCTTTCTAGAAGGATAGGTTATTTTTCCTTTTTTTTCTTTGGCAGCGTCTCCCTGATTCAGGGTGCAACCCAGGCCCTGGGCAGTGAAAGCATGGAATTCTAACTGCTGGACTGACAGGGAATTCCCTAGAAGGGTAAAATGGTTATCTTTTTTCATAAAGAATACAAATGGGCAGGGTATGATTCTTGGAACACAAACTCAGATATGCAATAACATTTTATTTTTTGTAGTGCAACCTAATGTTTACTCTGAACCTTATTCCATCAGAGTGGAAAAAATATGTATTATCAGTCTTCCTTGAGATTTCTGTCCCTATTCCACCCTAATTTCTGTCACATTTCTGGGGCTAAAGTGCTTGGGAACAGGGCCTATCTGGTTCCTGGTCTTCGATCTACACAGGTTGCTGCAGAAGTTTTTACATCTGTACTGGTGTCCTTTAAGGTATAGCAGTAACTATTTCCTTCTATACTTAAGGCACAAGAAACCTTTTGTCAGGCTAATACTGAATTATCCACCTAGAACAAGAGGTTGCTAAGAATTTGGCCTGGATAGTATATACTGACATAGGTTACTCATTCATTGAAGACATAGATTATTCACTCCATTTCTGGCTCAGGGTCTTTCAAGAGGTTGCAATCAGATGTCAACAAAGGATGCAGTCATCCAAAGGACTGACTGAAGCTAGAGGAATTATTCCAAGGTACGGCTGACAATTTGGTGCTGACTGTTGGTAGCAGACCTTAGAAGCTTTCCAAATGCGTTCCTTCTTAGGGCTGTTTGAATGTCCTCAAGTTTGAGGCCTGGCTTTTTCCAGAAAGAGCAATCCCAGAAGCAGAGACAACTAGATGGAAGCCCTTTTTACAACTTATCCTCACAGTTGCATAACAATCACTTCCTTATAATAATACCCTTATTACCAGAGCCCTGTCCTGCGTCTCATGCCTCAGAGGGCCTCATGCTTTGGAGGGCCTTCCTAGAAATTTTCTAAGTCTTCCTCATGTGCCTGGGACCAATCTGGGCCAGTTATGGCATCAAGGTTCAGCCCAGATCGGGTCCTGCTGAGCTCTTGTTCAAATTTCTCCCCTTCATGGGATTCTCCAATTCCAGGATGCCCAAGGAACTCTGGAACTCATGTCTATAGCATTATCCCAAGGCCCTGTGATCAAGTCTCTGCCCCAAGAGGGCAGCCTGATCACTCTTGCTGGCCAGGATAATATTTCTTTTGTGGAATCCATGAGATTGGATCTCCAGGATCATGCTGATAGGCCTACTTGGGGGTCAGACAGAAGATGAACTGAGGCCTCTGGGCTGCCAAGAGTCTTCTACTAAGCCTTGGGCTCGAATTGTGTGTATGGGTCCCTGTATTGATCCTTTCCTGTCTGTGTTCTGACTGTGGGGCTGTGTGTGGTCCATAGCACCAGAGGAAACAGAGTGACCGCAGGCATTTCTTCTTCTGTACATCACCACACACAAGCCACCCCCACCACCCCACCCCCCACCCATCCTACCACTGACATCCAGGGCATTCACTGCATCTCCTTCAAAGACTGTGGAATGTATGTCAAGCAGTCCTCTGGGAGTAGCCCCACCTTTCTCCTCCAAGATCGCTTCTGAGTGCTTTTAAAACTGTTGGTCCACAGTGTCAAAAGGCCTTCCCAACTAATGTCCTCTTCTGTTTCTGAATGCTGTGATGATGCCGTGTTCCCACCCACATCAGTCTTAAGTCGTGCCACATGAGTGCACATATGACATTATGCCTCTTGTTTTATCCTTGATATGTGGAGGGTAGGGATGTGGTTAACACTGAAAGAGATCACAGTCTGAGAATGCTAGGATTATGGTTTAAAGAGTATAAGAGAAGACATGCTGAGAAGGGATGTTTATCCATTCATCCATTGACATTTGGGTTGTTTACACTTTTTGGCTATTATCAATAATGCTGCTGTGAATAGTCATGTACAAGCTTTTGTGTGAAGATATGTTTTGATTTCTCTTGGGCCTATTCCTAGGTGTGGAATTGCTGAATCTGGAGCCATAATTGGGGTAGGTTTTCTAAAATGGCCTTGAATGCTTGACACTTATCAACAGAGTAAGTCTATTCCCTCTCCCTTGGATCTGAACGAGCTCATGACTACTTCCCATAATAGACTATAGAAGTATTGCTGTGTGACTGCTAGTGCTAGGTCATAAGAGACCATGCAGCTTCTGCCTGTTTCTCTTGGAGCACTGTTTCTTGGAATACTCTCTGAAGACTTTCTTAGAACCCAACTGCTAGCCTGTGAGTCTAAGCTACTTGAAGAGGCCTTGTATAGGTTCTCCCATCAACAGTCACAATGGAACCAACTTTTGAGTCATCCTAGCCCAGATGTTACACATGTGAGCAATGAAGTCTTTGGATGATCCCAGCCTCCAGATGATTCTAGCAATTCATCTTCCCAGCTGATATCCTGCTGTGTCCTCTCCAAATTCCTATCTCATAGATTCCATAGGCTTAATAAAGTGGTTGTTGGTTTTTGTCATGGGGTGGCATGGACAAGTGTGTTTTTTCTACAAATCAGTAAGAAAAAGACCAAAACCAACGTAAAAATGGGCAAAGGGTATAAACAGGCAGTTCACCCAAGGGAAAAACCAAATGGTCAATAGACAAAGGAAAGTATGTTCGGTCTCACTAGTATTTAGAAAAATGCAAATTAAAACAATGATAGACCATTTTACATAGATTGGCAAAATCAAAAAGCCTGATAACTCCAGCTTTCGTAAAGAAGTGGAAAAACAGAAAATAATATGCTACTGGTGTAATGGAAAACTGTCATAAACATTTTGGGGAACAATTTAACAAGATCTATCCCAGGGACCAGAGAAGGCAATGGCACCCCACTCCAGTACTCTTGCCTGGAAAATCCCATGGACGGAGGAGCCTGGTGGGCTGCAGTCCATGGGGTCGCTAAGAGTCGGGCACGACTGAGTGACTTCCCTTTCACTTTTCACTTTCATGCATTGGAGAAGGAAATGGCAACCCACTCCAGTGTTCTTGCCTGGAGAATCCCAGGGATGGGGGAGCCTGGTAGGAGGCTGTCTATGGGGTCGCACAGAGTCGGACATGACTGAAGCGACTTAGCAGCAGCAGCAGCAGCAGCAAAGCTTAAATGAACATACCTCATAACTTCTAGGGATATATTAATATTTTAATGCGTATGTATAAAAATATAAAACTAAACTCTTCTTTGCAACAAAAAGTTAGAAACATGGTATATTTATACCATACATTCTAAACAGGGGCAAATATCACCCTGAAAATGGTGAAAGTTGGTTCTCAGGGGGCCGAAACTTAGGTGTGGCTTGTGGTTTGTGAACTCCCCAAAGCTCAGTTCTAGCCAATGAAAATTTTATTCCTTAGTACTTTTTTTCTCTTGTTGGAAGAAATTAAATTAAAATTGAATGTTATTCATTTAATAACTGGTAGTTAACAAAATTTTCTCTTTGGGGAAAATAACAAAAGAAAGGTTGAGAAACAAGTTTACACAGTGAAAAACCAGTGCAGCTGCTACAACAAATGTAGTAGATTCATATGTATCAACATGGACACATCTTCAACACAATATGAATGAAAACAAATTATATAATGCTACACCCAAAATGGTACAACTGACTTAAATATAAAGTAACACTCAGAACAGTAATGTATATATTGTTTAAATATTGGGTTGGCCAGAAAGTTCTTTGGGCTTTTTTCCGTAACATTTTACAGGTTTTAGAAAGTTTTTTTAAAAAACTTGGACTTTTTTGTCCAAAACTTGTATAAACATTGGACTTTCCTGGTGGCTCAGATGGTAAAAAATCTGCCTGCAATGCAGGAGACTCGGGTTTGGAATCATGATAATAGGGGTCTCAGAGGATGCTTTGTGAGTGAGATTAAGGAAAGTTTTGATGTATTTATAATATCCTATCTTTACGAGAAATTTTCTGAAGAAAAAGTTATGAAATCTTAACATTCATTAATTGTAACCAATGGGAACATGGGCATTTATTATTATTGTCTGTGCTTTTTTTTCTCCCAAATTTTTCAAATTGAAAGAAAGTAAAAAGTTAAATATTTTAAAAATTCCTATTTGTTTTAGGTGTGTGTGAAGTGCATTTATGGAGAAGGAAATGGCAACCACTCCAGTATTCTTGCCTGGGAAGTGCATTTAACTGGGTCTGTGTCAGTGAAATCCAATTTAATGAGAGAATATGAATGGATGGAGCAGATAGAGTTTGCTTATAAAACAAATAGCTTTTTTTAAAAACCCTGCCTGCTTCACCCCATTCATATCATTCTCCTGGCCCTGAAGATATAGATGGGTTTACTTGGTCCAGAAACCCTCTGCTCTCAGGCCCCTACAGACCTCCCCTCCATCCTGTCTCTAATCCAGGGGAGGGAGATTCTTCTTAGTTTGGTGAAATGAAGGTCCTTTTTTATCTGTCCAAGATACTATACCCATGCCCTTGAGTACTTTGCCAGTAAGTAAAATGCTTAGCAGGCATCATTTGTTCACCGACCCTGCTCTACTTGCCATATCTTCCACGAAGACAATAAACATAAAGTCCACCGACTGCTTGATGGGGGGAAATAGGAAGAAAACCAAGGGAAAAATCTTAAAATGTGATTTAAAGCAGTAGGCCATAGCTGCTGTTGAAGTACCTACTATCTGATAGGCACTGGACTCTAGATCCTTTAAAAACATTGCGAAATTTAAGCTGACAGGATTCCTAAATTAGACTTTGACTTCTTTTCCCATTGCTTCTTTATTTGTCCGTCTCACCGTTTACCCTTTGGTTCCCATTCTACCCACCAATGCCAAGTTCAGTTACATAAAATGCACCTCCCAGGAGGGCCTGGAACTTGGCTTTTAGAAAGCATAGACATATTCTTTGGAAACGACTCAAGGAGACTATTTCCAGATAGCACAGAGACCCAGGGAAATGGCCATCACCCAGTCTACCTGAAGATCCTCCGAGTGTGTATGTCCAACCTCAGATTAAGGGAACAAAAGACCAACCATCTATTTACCTGGGTCAGGGAGGTTTCTCAGAATGCGGGACTTTTAGTGCTAAAAGCAGGACAGGCAATTTGGGACAACTACCAGCCCCAAACCTGGGACAGAGTGGAAGTTATGGGACACAGGGCTAGGCAGGGAGCTAGTAGGAGAAGAGAAAGCTAAGCGACCTCCTCCCACAACGTGAATTTGAAGGAAAATTCTGTTGGGTTTCCAGTCATTTCAAGGAGTGTAGATGTAACTAATGACCAAGAAGCAAAAGACTCCAGAAAGATTTCTTAAGCTTCATAACTTCCGCATATTTGTAGTGTTATTTTTGGTCTGTTTTTATTAGCAGAAGCAAAACACTTGTGATTATAGGTAAGATTTTTCTGTTCCTGTTTTTTTTGTTTTCGATCATGCAGCACGGCTTGAGGGGTCTTAGTTCTCTGACCAGGTACTAAACCCCGGGCCCACTGGACTGCTAGGGAATTCAGGTAATTTTTTTTTCCTTTGCTTTCTATAATAATACTAGTAAATATGTATTGTGCACTGTTTCTTACATGTTAGTCAATGGATAAGATGTTTTGTATGTATAAACTAATTTAATTCTTATAATCACCCTGCGAGGCAGCAACGAATACTACATTTAAGATGAGGAAATTAAGATTCAGTTTGCCCAAGGTCACAGAGCTTCAGTTTGACCTCTGGGTATCTCATTCTAAAGCCCTTATTCTTAATCATTAAGCTATACTGCATCTCATAAAATTGGCATGTGTTGTTAATGCAATTTTGTAAAGTTCTGTGTGTTTTTGTATTTTAATAAAATCTTTGAAAGAAAAGAGCAGTTGTACTTGACATTAAGAGCTTGGGGAGCTTAAAAAATGGTGAGGAAGGGACTTCCCTGGTGGTCCAGTGGCTAAGACTCTGAGCTCCCCAAGCAGGGGGCCCAGGTTTCATCCCTGGTCAGAGAACTAGACATTGCATGCTGCAAATAAATAATAATAATAAAAATTCCACGTGCCACAACTAAGACCTGGTACAGTCAACAAATAAATTTTTTAAAAAAGAAAAATGATAGGAAGGAGGTGGGAAGACAGCAACAGAGTCTACATTCCAGAAGCTAGGGAGGAGGTGAAAAGCAGGGTAAGGAAGGAGAGGAGGATGAGAGGGATAGCTTGGAATGACTGCGGGTCCTACTCTCAACTTAGCCATAGGGAGGTTGACTGGTTTCCTAACAATAACGATAAACATGGCTTCCCTGAATCTTACACTTTTCCTTGTCTACTCTTATATCTCCAATCCCTCCTTCAAACTTGCTGACCTTGTTCTGCCCAGTGATTATGAGAACAAGCAGTGAACAGGATTGAAACACATCAAAACCCGCACCATCACCCATAAATGTGTATTTAATATTCTGCTTAAGATTCAGGAGGAGCCTTTTCACTTCCCAGATCTCATTTGCATTTCCATTGACATCTGAGGGACAGAAGTGAAGAAACAAAACTTGAGCTTTCTTTTTCAAATCACAGTATTGTAGGCTATTATTACTGAAGACCAGAAGAAGAAAACAACTAAACTACACAGTTTACAGTATTTTTTACTATCAACTCAGCCCATTGTAACTTTTCAGAGGGCAGTGATTAACAGTAGCAAGAGTATTAGAAGAATGCTTTACTCTTTTCAAAATAATTTTCTATCTGTCGTTTCACTTTCTCTGTATAAAAACTCCAGTGGAGAAGGTAATGCAGATATTATCAGTCCCATTTTATAGATGAGGAAACTGAAACTCAAATAGATTAAGTTAGTTTCTGTGAAGAGCTATGAGAGATGCTTTGGTCTTAGATGTAATTAGCTCTCTCCATTTCTGTTGAGTTTCAGTCTGAGTTTCAGATCAATTACTTTAGTATTTCCCAGCACTCTAAAATCTATACTCAGGACTTCCCTAGTGGTCCAGTGGTTAAGAATCCACCTGCCAATTCAGGGGACACAGGTTTGATCCCTGGTTCAGCAAGATCCCACATGCCACAGAGCAACGAAGCTCATCCTCTGCAACTACTGGTCCACTCGCCTAGAGCCTGTGCTCCACACTAAGAGAAGCCACTGCAATGAGAAGCCCCCGCACCGCAACTAGAAAGTAGCCCCCACTCACCACAACTAGAGAAAGCCGGCTTGCAGCAATGAAGATCCAGCACAGCCAATAAATAAATAAAGTCTACACTCTTCTATTCCATCACCACTTCCAAACTCCGGACACTTGGCCAACCTCTTCATCCACTTCATCTTCATCCTGCCTCTGTCATGGGTGCAGGTAGTGAAACACAGCAAAGGGCTCGTGTGCCCAGGGCACACAGAAAGCCAACCCTGGCAGCAGGAGTTTGCAGCAAAGCAAGGATTTAGGCTTCCTTGATAGCTCAGCTGGTAAAGAATCCGCCTGTAATGCAGGAGACCACAGTTCGATTCCTGGGTTGAAAAGATCCGCTGGAGAAGGGGTAACCTACCCAGTTCAGTATTCTTGGGCTTTCCTGGTAGCTCAGCTGGTAAAGAATCTGCCTGCAACGCGGGTAGGCCTGGGTTCAATCCCTGGATTGGGAAGATCCCCTGGAGAAGGGAAAGGCTACCTACTCCAGTATTCTGGCCTAGATGATTCCATGGACTGGATAAGTCCATGGGGTCACAAAGAGTTGGACGCAATTGAGCAACTTTCTCTTTCACTTTCAAGAATTTATTTCAGGGTGCCAAGCAAGGGTGTGGGAGACAATCCTCAGATCCACTCCCACTAGGTCCTGAGTTAGTGGATTTTTAAAAGGGAAGAGCCAAGAGGCTGGGATTAATCATTGTCCTGTGACAACTTTGTGACATTTCTTCATTGTAGTTTTGGAAGCCAGGATATCTCTGGTTTATGATTCTCTCTCTGGCCAGGTGGTTCATGGCTTGGGGGTCTTTTAGTTCATCTTGCCCTGGAGGAACAGCCTGAGTTTGTATGGTGGTAGTTTGTATGGTAGTAGTTTGTATGGTGTTTGTTTGTATGTTGTGTTACTTACAACAACAATTTTAGCCATCTGACTCTGATTGATTAGCATTCAGTTAGCACAGGACTGAAGTCAGAGGAGACAAGAAAGGGAATAAGTTTTGGACAGAGAAGTTAATCACAAACTCTGCAGGGGAACTAAGTTTTAGAGGGACTCGGTTTCAGTAGAGAAGCACTGCATTGTATAACCACTGTTTTACTGCACTGGCTCCTTGAATGACTATTCACAACTGATGACAAAAATCTTTCTTGCCTTAAGGCTTCAACATACCTTTTTCTTTTGCCTTCCTTTAACGGTTTTAAAATAGATAAACACAAGTTCTTTAAGATTTCTCCCTTCAGGTATATGTGCATGTGCTTAGACTGTTTGCGATCTCAATGGCACCCCACTCCAGTACTCTTGCCTGGGAAATCCCATGGACAGAGGAGCCTGGTAGGCTGCAGTCCATGGAGTCACTAAGAGTCAGACACGACTGAGCGACTTCACTTTCACTTTTCACTTTCATGCATTGGAGAAGGAAATGGCAACCCACTCCAGTGTTCTTGCCTGGAGAATCCCAGGGACGGGGGAGCCTGGTGGGCTGCCGTCTATGGGGTCTCACAGAGTCAGACACGACTGAAGTGACTTAGCAGCAGCAGCAGCAGCAGACTATAGCCTGCCAGGCTCCTCTGTCCATGCAATTTTTTAGGCAAGAATAGTGGAGTGGGTTGCCATTTCCTACTCCAGGGGATCTTCCTGACCCGGGGATCAAACCCACGTCTCTTCTGTCCCTTGCATTGGCAGAGGGATTCTCTACCACTGCCTCACATGAGAAGTCCTCTCCCTTCAAGAAGCAGAGCTTAATTCTCCTCCCTTCAAGCATGAGCTGGATGTTAAGTTGCTTCTAATAAATAGAATGTAAATCTTCCTCAACTTACTATGGGACTTTGTCCCAATAAACCCATCAAAAATTAAAAATATTTTAGGTTGAAAATGTACTTAATACATCTAAGCCACATAACACCATAGCCTAACCTAACTTAAATGTGCTCAGAACACTTATTAGCCTACAGTTGGGCTAATAAAATCATCTAACACAACATTTTATAATAAAATGTTGAATATTTCATGTAATTTATTCAATGTGTACCGAAAGTGAAAAATATAATACTTGTATGGGTACAGAATGGTTGTAACAGCATCAGTTGTTTACCGTCATGATCCCCTTTAGGGAAGAGTATGGCACTGCATCTCAATAGCCTAGGAAAAGATTACAATTCACAATTCTAACTTCAGTTTCTAAGGAATGTGTATCACTTTCAAACCATCATAAACACGAAAAATCGTAAGTTTAACCATGGTTAGTTGGGGACTGTCTATAAAGTGGAAGTGATGAGGATTAGGTAAAAACACTAGGTCAGAAAAAGCACTGCAGCTTCCTCTCTGCTCTCTCTCTGCTCACAGCTGCCATGTCAGGAGGACACTCAAGCAGCCCTGTGGAAAGGCCCAGGTGGTGGAGGAACTGAGGCCTTTTGCCAACAACTAGTAAGGAAGTGAAGCATCTGACCAACAGCCATGTAAATGAGGCATCTTAAAAGTACATCAAGTTGGGGATTTCCATGGTGGTCCAGTGGCTAAGATTCTGTGCTTCCAATGCAGGGGGCCCAGGTTCAATCTCTGATCAGGGAACTGGATCCCACAATTAAGAGTTTGTATGCCACAGCTAAAACAGATTCAGCATGCCACAACTAAAAGACCTCACATGCTGCAACTTAAAGAATCCACACGCTTCAACTAAGACCCAGCACAGCCAAATAAATAGATACTAAAAAAAAAAAAAAGAAATCAAGCCTTCAGATGACTGGAGCTGCAGCCGAAAGCTTTATTGCAACCTAATGTGAGTTCCTGAGACAATAGCACCCAACTAAGCCTCTCCCAGATTCCTGACTCTCAGAAAATGTAAGATAATAGGTTTTTTTTTTTGGTTTTGTTGTTTCAAGCCTCAACGTTTTGGGGTTATTTGCTAGGCAGAAATATATCACTAATATCCTATGTAGTTTCCTTTCTTGATTCCAGCTGATGATGTGATGTAGCTTGAGAGTTTCATAGCTTGAACACATTTGGGTGCCAATCATTGCAGTGGAGAGATAAACTGAATGACAAGGAGATTCCAAGGAAGAACTAGGCACAGGACCTGTGTCTCTAGTTTTAAAACTCTAGGGACTTTTCCTGGTGGTCCAGTGGTTAAGACTCCCTGCTTCCAATGCAAGGAATGTGGTTCAATCCCTCATCAAAGAACTAAGATCTCACATGCTGTGAGGCCAAAAATTAAAAATAAATAAAGTGTACAACTTGAAAAAAAAATCACTCTAACTTGTGACAGAAGAGAACAAGAGTGGCATCCAAGAAACTCCTATTGGAACAGAACAAATGAGGAACAATGAGGGCTTGGACTAGAATGGCAGCTTGTTGAAGATGGAGGAAGCCAAGTAGGTGTTCTACTGTATAGGGAAGTTTTGTGTTTTGTATATAGGGAAGACTGGGGAGGGAAAACAACCCGGTATCTGTCTGAAATCGCTTTCTTCAGGGAGCCAATGCTGTCTAACTGCGGAATCCAAAAATCCGAAGGCCTTTTCCCAACCCTCCTGCCTGAGATTATCTCTCCCCTTGGCTTTGCGGACATAGTGTCACGTGGCTCCCTTTCACCCTCTTAGGGTGTTCCACCTCTGCCTTGCCTCCTGATTCCTCCCTATCTATCAACAACGACACATTTTCTCTTTCACTCAGGGTTAAAACTTGGAGCTCTTCTCAACTCTTCTCTCTTTTCTTTCTTCAACATGGATTTGTCAAATCCCTAACAAGCACCAGGTTCTGTGTTAAACATTAGAGATGCAAATAGGCATGGCCTTAGCCTTTATGATGTTTTCACTGTATAGGGGAAGACAGACATCAGACATTCACGAAGTGAGAGAAGTGAGAGAATTCCCTGGTGGGCCAATGGTTAGGACTCCGAGCTTTCACTGCTGGGCCCAGGGGGCCTGTGTGTGATGCTTGATTGGAGAAATAAGATCTTGGAAAACACACACACGAGGAGCATAGCAGTTTTTTCCCAGTTCAAAGGCCTCTGCTTTATTTTAAATTTAAACAACTTTATTTAGGTATAATTGACATATAATAAGCTGCACATATTTAAAGTGTACAATTTCATGATTTTTTTACATGAAACCATTACCCTAGTCAAGATAAAGAATGATTCATTATCCCTTCAAACTTCCTCATGCCCCTTTGTTTCATGCGACGATTTCTCTTGCCTTCACCCTCCTCATCCCCAGCCAACCACTGACTTGCTTTCTATCACTATTAGATTGGTTTGAATTTTCTGGAATTTTATGTAAATGGACTCATACAATATATACTCTTTTTTCTTTTGCCTCTTTTTACTCACCATAAATTTGAGATTCATTCATTGATGTGAATGAATCACAGTTCATTTTTGTTTATTGTTTATTTCTATTTATTGTTCAAACAGAAATCATAGTTCATTTCTGTTTATTCCTGAGAAGTATCCCATTGTATTTTTTGCTGTTCAGTCACTAAGTCATGTCCGACTTTTTGTGACCCCATGGACTGTAGCATGCCAGGCTCCTCTCTCCTTCACTATTTCCTAGAATTTGCTCAAACTCATGTCCATTGAGTCGGTGATACTATCCAATCATTTCATACTGTCTCCCCCTTCTCCTGCTGCCCTCAATCTTTCCCAGCATCAAGGTCTTTTCCAGTGAGTCAGCTCTTCACACCAGGTGGGCAAAGTATTGAAGCTTCAGCTTCAGCCTCAGTCCTTCCAGTGAATATTCAGGGTTGATTTCCTTTAGCATTGACTGGTTTGATCTGATTTATCATAAATCGTTTATTCATTTACCTGATGATGAATTTGGGGTTGCTTCCAGGGGACTTTTTTTTTCCCCTTATAAATAAGGTGCCGAGAATATTTGTGTACAAATCTTTCTGTGCTCATTGGTTTCTTCTTCCCTGGGGTAAATATCTAGGAGTACAATTGCTGAATCATATAGTAGGTATTGGGTTGGCCAAGAAGTTTGTTTGGGTTACCCATACCATCTTACACAGTATGTTTAACTTAAAAAAAAATTTCCGAATTGTTTCCAGAGGGTTGTACCATTCATTTTACACTCCCACCAGCAGAATATGAGAGATCCAAGTTCTCCACAGCTTTTCCAACACTCAGATCACTTTAAATTTTAGGTGTGTATATAGTGGTTTTTCACTGTGGTCTTAATTTGTATTTCCCTAATGACTAATGATTTGAATATCTTTTCATGTGTTTATTTGTCATGCATATATCTTCTTTGCTGAACAAGCCTCTAAATCTTTTGCCCAATTTCTTTTATTGGGCTGTTTGTTTTCTTATTATTGATTTTTGAGAGTTATTTCTGTGTTCTAGATACAAGTCCTTTGTCAGATATGTGATTTGTAATCGTTTCTCCTAGTTTGTGGCTTATTTTTAGTTCTCTTAACAATGTCTTTCAAAGAGCATTTGTTTTTAATTTTGATGAAGTCCAGTATATCCATTTGTCCTATAAAGGACTGTGCTAAGGATAACTAAGAACTTTGGCCTCATCCACGTCACAGAAAAGGGCAAACTGTAGCCTAAAGGAGAGGACTGAGAGACAGGACCAGAGATAGTCACCAGCAGGGGCCCCTGGGTGGGTTGGGGGAGTGGGAGTGGGATGGGGGCTGGGGAGGGAAGGCGGGGGGAGGGGAGACGAAGAGACCCAGTTACAGGTGATTAAGACATTGGGTGGATTGTCATACAAGCAGAGTAGTGGATATGTTTATTAGCATTCAGCATATATTCCCACGTTCCTAACATGTTTTTTCCTTCCAGTGTGCTTTCCTATACTGCAGAGGCTGAAAAAAATAAGGATTATATTTCTCAACATACCTTGTAGTCAGTCAGATGTACTTGGGTGAGATTTAAGAGGCAGAAGTGAGACAAAGGTCATCCCTCTGCTACTTTGGCTATTTCTCCTGGCAAGCAAGGCCTTGGAGATGTGATCTATTTCTACTGCAGCAGCCCAGTGATGTCTCAAGCTTTGCAAACATTGAGAGGTGGTTGCATCAGAGTGCAGCGGCGGCAATGTCCTGATTATAGCTTCCAGATCCCTGGATCACAGTTGCGACCACTTGTTCTCAAGCCCCATCATCAGTGGAGACGTCCAGGTGCTCCACCCTCTCTGACTATGGCAGAGGTAGCAGCTCGTCTGATAGAGCACTTTTATCATGTTCTGGAGCTCCATTGCTGGAGTTTCAGCCCAGAGTGGGTGCTTCTAGACATTCCAAGTGAGTTTGTAAGCACGTATGTCTTCATATCCTTGTACTACTTGGAGGGGGTTTTGTTTTCTGCATTGAACCTTCAGTGATACAAGCAGTCAGACTGTATCTGAGAGGAATGATAAAGAGTAAAAGGGCTCTGTGGTGTGGGAGGAATGTCACAATGTATGAAATCATTCATTTATTCAACATGTAACAGACACAAAGTGGGTGCTATTGCTAGATACTAGGAATATCAGCCTGCCCTGAAGGAACTTACACAATCTTATGATTCAAGATATGATGACAGAAATATATTGGGGCACTATGTGCTCACAGACATGTTCTCATCAATTCTGGAGAGGTCATGAAGGAGGTGACCTATAAGCCTGGTTTTAAGGCATGAGTAAGAATTAGCCAGTTAAGAGGAAAGAGAAAATCCTTCTCTCGGTACCAGTGTAAATTATGAAAAAAAAGTTTAAAATTTCTATATTCACCCCCCCCCCCAACATAACTTCCCACAAGAAAGGAGAGAGCAGATGTGTGTTTCTAAAGACCTTAGAGGAGGGGGCTAGAGATAATATAGAGTTTCCTAGGTAGGAGGGAGTAGCAGGAGTTTGAATGTGTTTTGAGTAAGCAGTTGACTTAAGAGAGAGTCTGGGCTCCCCAGAGAATAAGGGTAAGGGATCCAAGCTGGCCTCAACTTTTCAGTCCTCTTTACTCCCTCACTTCTCACAAGAAAATCAGAATGGCATGGAATTCCAAGTCGAAGGCCAGGTTCAGTGCCAGGGTCTGTACTTACTTGCTATAAGGCCTCAGATGTATTATTTAACTTCTTTTAATCTGTTTACTCATCTGTGCAATGGGGATAATAATATCCCTTTCCCACAGTGTTGTGAAGGTCTAACCAGATAATAGATGTGGGAAAAAATTCTGTAAATTACAAACACTATAAAAATATTAGTCACTGTTATCAAATAGGTAACTATGTCTTGTTGATTCTGTCTCAGATATATCTCTGTTACAAACTGAATTGTATCCTCCGCAAATTCATATGATGATAATGTGACTGTAGTTGGTAACTGGGCCTTTAAGAAGGCAATGAAAGTTAAAGGGGGTTAATGAAGGGTTAATGAAGATTAATGAAGGTTAAAGGGGGCAATGAAGGTTAAAGGTCATAAAGGTGGGGTGTTAACCTGACAGGATGGTGTCCTTATTAAGGAGAGGAAGAAAGGGACTTCCCAGTGTTTGGGACTTCGCTTTCCAATACAGGGGGTGCAGGTTTGATCTATGGTCAGGGAGCTAACATCCCAAATGCCTCAAGGCCAAAAAACCAAAACATAAAACAGAAGCAATATTGTAAGAAAATGCAATAAAGTTTAAAAAAAAAAACAAAAAGAGGAAGAGCCACTAAAGCCTTCTCTCCATGTGAATACAGAGGGAAGGTCCCGTAAGGGCATGGCGAGAAGACAGACATCTACAAGCCAGGAAGAAAAGTCTCTCCAGAAACCAACCCTGATGGCACCTTGATCTTGGATTTCTAAGCTCCAGGACTGTAAGAAAATAAATATCTGCTGTTTAAGACATCCAGGCTCCAGGATTTTATTACAACAGCCTGAACAGACTAATGTAATCTTTCCCAACAATTCTACTTCTCTTCACCCGACCCCTGCCCCTGGTCCTGATTTTGTTCAGGCCTTTATCTCCTCCATATTATCTCTGAATTCTCAAATGCTGCTAAAAGAATCCTTCCAAAGAGTATACTCAAAAACTGACTAGGGAGAGGAGACACCAGTCCATATGTCCTACCAACCTCCCAGAATCCTTCTTGCTGGAATCAATCTCGGCTGAGTAATGCGTGAGCCACCAGGAAGGACCCTGAATCAGAATGATTGGCCAGAGACAATCTGGAAACTAGCCTTATTACCATAAATCTGAGACTGCGAGCCATGTGGCAAAGCAGTTCTCCTGGATTTTCTTACCCAGCTGCTGTCTGCACAGTCACCTCTTCTCAACAAAGACTCTTTGCTTTGTCAGAAAAACAAAAATAAAATACAAAAAACCTGACTAGAACATAGGACTATCTTCTACAGCAGAAAAGACTCAGCTGAACACGAGACTCCTCTAAACTTGATTCACCTGACTTTTTAGGTTTGTCTCCTGTCCTCCCACCACATACCCTATGCTCCAGCCTCACTGAAATTCTTATTATTGCTCGTTCTGTGCTCTTCTACAGTTCTCCATTTTCACTTGTACAGTTCCTCCTCCTTAAACTGCCTTTTCCCCTTCCTGATCACCCCTCCTTCCATCACCTTCTCATTCACACTGTCTCACTTTTTCCATTGGCACATCTATTTATCCCTCAGCCCTGGATCAAGTGACATCTACTCCCTGAAGCCTTAGACAGCATTTTGCACACCCTTCTCTTATAAAACTTATCTCATTGTTTTATAAACATTATTTTCAGAGTCTTCCTTACTAGATTCTGAGAACCTGAAAGAAAGATACCTATTCATCACTGAATCTTCTTTTGTACTTGAAACAAAGCAGGTACTGGATATACGTGTCTTACATAAACCAAAAAGACCCAGAGTCCAGACAAAACATACACAAAAAAACTAAACAACAATGGCAGTTGAGGAACCACAAGTTATGTATTGGGTATCCTCCATGGCACCTAGCCCAGTGTCTTGTACATAGTAGACTCAGTAACATCACTGAATTAGGTTTCAAATGAAAAGTAAGAGAAAATAAGAATCACAAATCTGGGAGAACTCCAGGATGGGATTTCAAAGCTGGTACCCACTAATATGGGCTTTCCTGGTAGCTCAGCTGGTAAAGAATTGGCCTGCAATGCAGGAGACCCCGGTTCAATTCCTGGTTGGGAAGATCCCCTGGAGAAAGGAACGGCCACCCACTCCAGTACGCTGGCCTGAAGAATTCCACAGACAGAGGAGCCTGGCAGGCTACACACAGTCCATGGGGTCAAACAGGGTCAGATATGACTGAGCAACTTTCACTGTCACCTACTAATATAACCAAAGGTCCTAGCTGGTGCCCTCAAACTTAGTCCATACCTCTATTCCTCTGTACCTTACCTCCTCTGCTCCAGACTATGAGCTCTTTTGAAGTGGGGAGGCACGAGAGTCTCTTACTCATCTTCGTTATCTTGCATTCTTTATCTGTTGGTATTTAGCCAGATGCTTTGCACATGATAAGCATCCAATAATGTCTTTTACATTTTGCTAAAAACCAAAGATTATGCTGAACCTGGGGGCATCAGAATAGGCTGCAGATAAGAAAAATAGAAATCCAGATCAGGGACACAGCAGGAAGGAATTTGTTTCTTGTTGCTGTTCTGACAAATCACCACAAACTTAGTGGCTTAAAACAATAGAGATTCATTATCTTACAGTTCTAGAGATTAGATGTCTGAAAACAGGTCCTACAGGGCTAAAATTGAAGTGTTAAGACCGTGTTCCTTCTACAAGCTCTAGGGGAAAATCTGTTTCCTGACCTTTTCCAGTTTCTAGAGACTGCTGCATTCTTTGGCTGATGACCCTGCATCCTCTTGACCTCTGCTTCAGTTGTCACATCTCCTTCTCTCATCCTGACTCTCCTGTCTCCCTCTTTGAGGACCCTTGTGGCTACATTGAGCCCACCCAGATAATCCAGGATAATCTTCCCCTCTCAAGCTCTTTAACTTAATCTCATCTGCAAAGTCCCTTTTGCTACATAAAATAACATATTCACAGGTTCTGGGGATTAGGATGTGGGTACTTTGGGGAGCCATTATTCTGTCTACCACAAGGAATAAAGCTGAAGACATAAAAATGCACAACTAATGTTAGGAGATGGACCTTTCCTGCTGAAGCAAAGGACTCACGAATATTAGAGCCAAGTAAGATAGGAGAGGTGATGGCACCCCACTCCAGTACTCTTGCCTGGAAAATCCCATGGACAGAGGAGCCTGGTAGGCTGCAGTCCATGGGGTCGCTAAGAGTCGGACATGACTGAGCGACTTCACTTTGACTTTTCACCTTCATTCATTGGAGAAGGAAATGGCAACCCACTCCAGTGTTCTTGCCTGGAGAATCCCAGGGATGGGGGAGCCTGGTGGGCTGCTGTCTATGGGATCACACAGAGTCAGACATTACTGAAGCGACTTAGCAGCAGCAGCAAGATAGGAAAACTAGATTGAAGAGGCCTTGGGGTTTGGAGATGATAGAGATTTTTAAATTGATATTGCCAGCGTGGATCTCTGGTCTCACACATACCAGAAGCCTAGTAGCTACCTCAACTTGGATGTCCAATCAGCAAATCAAGCTCAACATGGCTAAAAACATTGTCCCTGATCTTCCCTTTCTGGCTGTCCTTCACCAAGTCTATTCCTCCCACAAACTTTCTCCATTTCAGTCAATGAAAACTCTACCCTCCCACTTGCTCAGGTCAAATGCTTTGGCACTGATTTTCAATCACTCTCAACATCCAAACTGTCAAACAATTCTATTGGTTCTTCTTTCAAACCCATTAAAAATCCGATCATTTCTACTTGTGCAACTACAACACTGCTCCAAACCACCATCATCTCTCACGTGTATTATTGTAATAGCCTTCTCACTGGTCTTCCTGCCCATGCCTCTATTCCTTTCATTTGCCATGCAGGAGCCAGAAGATCCTTTAAACCATAAGTTAGATCATGTCACTCTTCTGCTCAAAATCTTCCAATGGCTACTATCTTAGTTAAAGAAAAACCAAAGTCCTTGCAACAGTCTACACTATCCTGCACCATATGGCTTCTGGTTACCTTTTTGACCTTATCTTTTTAAAAAAAATAATTAAATTAATTTATTTATTTTTGGCTGTGCTGGGTCTTCGTTCCTTCGTAGGCTTTTCTCTAGTTGTGGTGAGCAGAGGCGACTCTTGTTTTGGAGCAAAGGCTCTAGAGTGTTTGAGCTTCAGTAGTTGCAGTTCCCTGGATCTAGAGCACTAGCTTAGTAGATATGGTGCACAGGCTTGGTTGCTCCATGGAATGTGGGATCTTCCCGGACCAGGGATCGAACCTGAGTCTCCTGATTTGCAGATGGATTCTTTACCACTGAGGCACCAGGGAAGCCCTGATCTCATCTTTTACTACTCTTTCCTTTGCTCATCGCATTCCAGTCACATTGACCTCCTTCCTATTCCTCTAACACATCAAGTATAGCATGTACTTGACATTTCCTCTGGATCATTCTTCCCCCAGATAGTCCCATGACTCAATTCTTCACTTCCCTCAGCTTTGTATCCAAGACCTCACCTTAATAGTGAGGTCTGCTCTGATCATCCTATTTAAAATTACAAAGGTCCGTCTAGTCAAGGCTATGGTTTTTCCAGTGGTCATGTATGGATGGGAGAGTTGGACTGTGAAGAAAGCTGAGTGCCGAAGAATTGATGCTTTTGAACTGTGGTGTTGGAGAAGACTCTTGAGAGTCCCTTGGACTGCAAGGAGATCCAACCAGTCCGTTCTGAAGGAGATCAGCCCTGGGTGTTCTTTGGAAGGAATGATGCTGAAGCTGAAACTCCAGTACTTTGGCCACCTCATGTGAAGAGTTGACTCATTGGAAAAGACTCTGATGCTGGGAGGGATTGGGGGCAGGAGGAGAAGGGGACGACAGAGGATGAGATGGCTGGATGGCATCACTGACTCGATGGATGTGAGTCTGAGTGAACTCTGGGAGTTGGTGATGGACAGGAAGGCCTGGTGTGCTGCAATTCATGGGGTCACAGAGAGTCTGACACGACTGAGTGACTGAACTGAACTGAACTGAACTCATCTCTATTCCATTTCATTTTTTTTTTTTTTTAATTTTGGCAGTGCCAAGAGACATGAAATCTTAGTTGTTCCCTGACCAGGGATCAAACCCTCGCCCTCTGCATTGGCAGAGTGGAATCTTAACCACTGGACCATCAGAGTAGTCCCTTGATTTTATTTTTGTTAACACTGATCACTAACACCTGTACATTTTATTTAGTTTATTGTCCACCTTTTTTCCTACCCAGAAGAGCAAGGAGAGCGAGATGTATGCTTCTTTCTTTTTTTGCGGGGGTGGGGGTGGGGGGTGGGGGTGGGGGTGGCGGGTGTCATACCACATAGCTTGCAGGATCCCAGTTCTCTGACCAGGGATCGAACCCTGGCCCCTGGCAGTGGACCATCAGGGAATTCCCTGTATGCCTTTTTCGGTTTACACATATGTCTTCAATGCCCCAAATAGTATCTGACATATAATGAACTTTTCAGTAAATACTTGTTGAACAAATGAATGAAAAGTCAAGGTGATAACTTCAGACATGGCTGGAGTCAGGTTCTCAGCATGTTATTAGAACTCCTTCTTAGTTTTGCTTTCCTTTGCACTGACTTCATTCTCAAACAGGCTTGAGATCTTATGGTGATGGCATGATGGCCACCAGCAGCTCCAGATTTACATTCTCACAATCCAGCAGCCTTCCCACTCTGGGAAGAGAGTGCCTCTTTCCTGATGATTCCAGTGAAAGCCTTAGAAATGAGTTTTATATTCCGGGTCAAGTGTCAATCCCTACAACAGTCCTAAAGGTAGAGCAAGAAAAAGCCTGGGTCATGGGGACCTTCTGGCACAGGCGTGAAATTCCGCTCTACATAGACTCAGAACAGCAGAACGTTAAGTTCCCAAATGGGGTGCTATCACTTGAAGAGGGATATAGGCTCGGCTGGCAGAAACAACAGATGTCCATCACATAAATGATGACCCACCCAGCAGACCTCGGCCAGAACAGCATTGTCCTGCCTCTCCATTTTCACATCCAATCAGATCAACCTCTGAACGTTGGTAAGGTCCTCTCAACTGCCTTTTCACCTGTCAGTTACGGTATTTCCCTATCCCTGAATGGCCCAAATATGATCTCCCTCATCTTGACTCTTTAACAGATGTGGTCTCTCTCCCACTTCTGAGCATCCTACTTGTTTCTACTTCTCTTGTAGTTATTTTTTTCACAATGTGCCCTATACCTTACTTATTTGTGTATATTATGAGCTGTTGTGGAAAACGGCCGCTTTCCGCGCCCAAGCCGACACACCTCACGCCCTCAGCAACTGCGGTGATTAGATACGCACCAGGGCCGCCAGGGCGCGCCAAGTGCCAGGCGCGAGGCCGCCGGGAGGGAGTCGGAGAAAGAGTGGGCAGGAGGCGCTGTGATTGGCAGTTGCTGCAGTCAATCGGACGCAGGCGGGGGCGGGGCGGGGCGGGGCGCCAGGGAGGCCCGTGGGCGAGAGGCGGGGTCTGCATGAATGGGGCGCGCGGCGCGCGGCTGCAGTCGGCGCTCGGGGGGGAAGCAAGAGTCCTGGCCCGGAGTGGGTGGGAGGAAGCGAAGTGTTGGGGGGAGGGAAAGAGCGCGGGGGGCGGGGAGGGGCAGCGCCGGGGCGGCGCGCTGAGATCGGCTAGGCGGCGGGTGTGAGCGAGAGCCGTGGCCGCGGTGCCTGTCGCTGCGGTGCAGCTATCCGCTGCACCGCCTCCTGTCGGACCCCGAGGAGCCCCCGACCCGGCGGAGGAGTAGGGACCGGGGTAGCTGGCACTGAGGGAAGAGCTGGGTCCGAGCGGCCGTGCCCAGGAGCCCCGGGCGTGGAGGTGGGGGGGCTGAGGCCCCCAAGGGGGCCCCGCCGCGATGGGCAACCTGGAGAGCGCCGAGGGGGGCCCGGGCGAGCCCTCCTCTGTCTCGCTCCTGCCGCCGCCTGGCAAGATGCCGATGCCGGAGCCCTGTGAGCTGGAAGAGAGGTTCGCCTTGGTGCTGGTGAGAGCCGATCCTGTCCCTTCCCCCTCCTACCGCCCCCCCCCCACCCCCGCTCAAGCCCCGATCTCAGCGCCCCGGGGGGGACTTTGCCCGGATTCCTCGGTCCGGCCCACCCCTTCAGTCAGGATCCCCAATGGCCCTCGACCCCCAGCGCCTTTCCAGGCGCTGAGCAGCCCCGTCGGGGACCTCCCAAGCGAAGCCTCTACCTCTAGACACTTAGGAGGAGGGGTCCCTAACCCGGGACCGCCCCAGTATCCAGAGTTCTTCCTCTTCTCTCCCCCTTCTGCCGCCCTTCGCACTTCTCCCCACTTCCTTGACAGTCTCCCCAGATCCCTGGGATTCTCATTTCTAAATCTTTGGCGGGAGAGGGGGAATTCAGAAGCTCTGGGCCGGCCCATTCCTCAGCCTCAGTCCGGGTTCTCTGACTGGGGAGACCGCCTCTCGTGTTAACATGGAGGCTTTCCAGGGAGTGGGTCCTACTCCCAGCCCAGACCAGATGTTTAGGGGAGAGGAGGGGGAATGGAGAGGGGCTGGCAGCTCGTGAAGGGGGTGGAATAAAGAGTGATGCCATTCTACTTATTTTCAGAACGGCCTGCAGGCATCCTGCAAAGTTACAGTGGGTTTGCCTAAAAGGGCTGAACATGTGGATAAACCATTTCACTAGTGTATTTTTCCAATTGAAACAATACACAAACCATCCTGCCTCCCCCACAACCCCCCTTTTTATGTTAAGCCCTAGTGGTTGGTTTTTGTTTTGTGCCTGTGCTTCTTTTTAGTCTTTCTGTAGGTTCCTAAGTGATCTGTATGAGTGAGGTTTTAGGGCTGACTTTGGGACCCTCCTTTGATGTGGAGATTGGACATTGATGTTAGTGGCTGTCTGGAACCAGAGGATCTGATTGATATCACTGAGATGGAGACAGAGAATATGTTGGAGCTAAAAATGATATTTTGGAGAAAGTGAACTAGGTGATGGAACATTTGCTAACAGAGGTAAATCTTAGAGAAACTTGGGGAAATAGTTCCCAGTTGCTCCAAGAACTCTGTTAGAGGCAGTGCCAATGCTGCCTTTATTGTTACTGTGGCCAGAAAGGCTGACTTTGCCTTTGCCTGTGAGGAGGGATAAGTTGTGGACTTAGCAGCCTTATTGGATTTCATCTGCTTTGGAATAGGCAGATTAGATCTGTTGGCATCAGTGAAGCTGTCTAGAGATCCTGGCCTCTCCAATGGTGCAGAGCCTGACATCAGCCCATTGGCACCGTAGCGGGATCAGAGAGGGTCCACGGAGTTCCAAAGGGAAGCTGGCACCTCTCTTGCCCATCAGCTCTGTGAAGGGCCTGAGGGATCTGAGCCACACATCCTGTGGCCCTCTGCATTTCCCCTAGCCTCTTCAGGGGGATGGGGTGAGTCAGTGATTACTAATGTGCTGAGGCCATCTCAGAGGCTGAGGAGGAGAGCCTGGGATTTGGTGCCCTTGAGAACAAGAGCTCAACTGTTGGGGAAAAGAGTAGGAGGGAATCTGCACTCCACTAAGGGTGTGAAAACCCCCCAGTGGCATGAGGTAGCTACAGAACTGGAGAGAAAGGGCTGTTCAAAGGTGGACTGATTGGGGGCTGCCTTAGGTAGGGGCTACCAGGCTGGTTGTTGTGAGAGCTCAAAACCAGAGTTGGTCATGTCCTCTTGGGGGTTTGGTTGACACGTTTGTTTAGTTGGCAGGTTAATGGCTTAATATTCACAAAATGTACAAGGTATCCTGATTACTAGCCAGCAAGCCCAGGTCGGCTCTTAAAGATCCCTTTTTCCTCTGTTCCTAAAACATGCCCTTTCCACTATCCTTTGGGAACTCCATTGGCTATTAGCTGTTTGACCCTGGAACAGGCTCAGGTGTATATCCTAACAGCGAGGATAAGCTTAGTAAAGTAGAAAAGGCAGGGGCTCTGACTTAGCAATTGTCTTAACCTCTCTGAGCCTAGATTTTTTTCATCTGTACAATGGGGCAAATGATTCCCATGCTGGTGGGATTTTGAGAATTAAGTGAAGTATGTATATAAAGTGCTTAGCACCTGGTTCTCAATATAGATTTGTTTCTTTTTTTGATTGTGTGACAGGTTGCTCCTTTTTCACCATTTTCTTTCCCAGATTGTCAGCCTCACTGTGATTGACGTGGTTTATGAAAAAGTTATTTGTTGGTTTTGCTGAGGTGATGCGCTGGTGTCCTGGTTAAGCATATGCATTTTCAAGTCAAAATGGGCTCATATATGGCTCCTCACAGTCTCCAGTTAGAAAAGTATTTGACCTCCAGCAGGTTACTTAATCTCTGTAAGTCCCAGGTTCCTCTTATAAATAAAGATAGTAATAGTATTTCCCACATGAGGTTATTGTGTGAATTTAACAAAACTAGAAGTTAAGTCCTTAGTTAGCATAGTCTGGCATCTACTATATGCTCAGTAAATGGTAGTTTTTAAATGTGTAACTCTCAGCTATGACTCAGATCTGAGAGCACTTGTATTCCCAGAAAAGTATTTTCAGTTCAGAAATCTGATGAAACCAGTTACCCCATTATGTACAGCCAGTCCCAGGATATGCTGCTGCTGTCACATGGAGGGCGTCCCCAGTCCCAATATATCTATGGAAACCCCCCCCTGAAAAACACCCTGGCTGGGGAAGTTGTATCACTGCTGAGTCAAGACCACAGGCTCCCTGCTTTTTGGTGCAGACACGTGATCTGACCCACAATCTGTCAGCTGAGGTTGGAGAACTCAGGTCTGAAGCCATGAGGTGATTTGTGCAGGACATTATTCCCAAGAGTGCTGCCCCAGTCCAGTGTCCTCCCCTGGGGCTTTCCTCCTGGTATGCTGAGATGCTGCCCTTCTTTGCTCTGGGGGCAGCTGACATCCCGGATGGATCCCCTCTGGCTGGATCAGCTTCCACCATTTATTCTGTGTACAGTACAAACAGTATTATTTTCTAGATGTGCCCTCATATTAAAAAGCTGTGAAGCTGCTATGTATGTTACACTGTTTCCTTGGGATCCTCCCTTACCCCATGTCTTGACAGCAGCGCCTATTCTGTTGAGAACTGAGAGTTTAGGATGGGCAGTTATTGGAGCTCCTCTTTATTAACACCAGGATGAGAGCCGATCTCTGGTCTGGTAAGGCCCCCTTCTGTGTTTTGGTCCTGGCTGGATTACTACCCAATCTTAGTTGCTCAGAAGCTAGTATGCTGGCCAGTGCTGGCGTAGAGAGGGGAGACAGCGAGCTTTAATGGTCTTGAAAGGATAGCTTTTCTTGTTTGCACCCTGATTTTTCTATTTGCTAGCTTATTACAGATTTGAGATGAAGTCTAAAGGTTCTGATGCCAGAAAAAGCCCTGGGTATTCCGCAAGAGGAGGCTCTCAGGGCACGAGGGAGGGGCTGTGTGACAGCCTGTCCCTGCCATGGCCCCTCCTTTCACATTTCCCTGGTGATGACTGATGACTTGGGGTTTTGCTAGAAGTGTAGCATTGATGTGGGAGCTAAACTGGCCTGGGTGCTAGTTGTCAAGAGACTTTGAGAGGCCTCCTTTGACATAGAAAGGGGCTGGAAAAAACTTGGACTAAATATCAAGTTCCAAATCGCCATGGTGGAAATGTTTTTCCCAGCCTTGGGGATTGTGGTGAATTAGTTCAGGCTGGGATAGAACTTGGGGGAGGGAAAAGGCTCTTGACAGCAGCTCTGGCCAGAGGAACCCCCTTGTTAAGAGACCCCATTTAGAAGACCCTAGGCCACAGAGAGGAGCCTAATTCCTAGACTTTTCCATGTGACCCTGCTTTAGACTGGGGAGGTGTAGGGCTGGGTGGGAGAGGGATGGAACTGATGCAGTAGACTCCTTGTGATTTGAGGATGTTTCATTGCTCGTAAGGAGATTCAACCTTTTTTTCTTTTTTTTCTTAAAGTAATACTCATTCTCTAAAAAAAAATGTTTGGGCAATTTATAATTTAGATTAAAGGAAAAAGTCCAGATTTTCTCCATTCCTTTAGCAAATGGAGACATGTGTTCTAAAAGTTTTCATATTTGTTTCTCTGTGTAGAGTTTTGTATCAATACAATGTTGTGATAGTAGTGTGTGTGTGTATACATACATATTTATCCAATATGGCTTTTTTTTTTTTTTCGCTTTTGTTATTTCAGTAGTTTTCCCAGGCTAGTCACTGTAAACATTTTTAAATGCTTGCACAATGGTCCATCAAGTGAATGTACTATTGTTAACTCTCCTCCTATTGTTGGACATTTGTTTGCTTCTGTTTGCCGGCATGAACAGTGTTGTGATGAATATCTTGGTGTACATTTTCAGTAGAGTTTTCTTTGGGATAGAAACCCAAAATTGATCTTGCCAGATTGTAGGAAATAATGTTTTTCAGGTCCTAAATATGTTCCAAATGTTTTTTTTAAAAAAGAGATTAATGCATGTGAGTGTCTTTAAAGGGAGGGAGGAGGGTTGAGAATAGCTTCTTTTCTCCAGATTATGAAAATAAAACACTTTTTAAGCAAATTTAGAAGTAAAAAGTTTGTAAAGTATAAAATACATAAAAAATATAAATAAGAGAATTAAAATCACCTATAATCTCTCCATTTACTTTTAACATTTTGATGTACTTATATTTTAACAATTAGTCATACTGTGCATATTGTTTTGTAAATTGATTTTTAATTTGACTATTTTAAGCATTTTTTCATTTGTTTATTCTTCAGTATCGTGATTTCATATCTGCAGAATATTCCATAATATAGTATTTTATTAATGCCTTATATTTCCTCTCTCTCTCCTTTTTGTTACTATAATTAACACTGTGATGAATTTTCTGTGCATAAATATTTGTGTGCATCTCTATTTCCTTGGGATAAATTGCTGGAAGAGAAATTACTGGATCAAAGGCCTTTGAGAAATATGCCTTCTGAAAAGGTTGTACCAGTTGGCTTTTCCACTGACCATGTGTCTGCTTTCTTGATAAGCTAATCATGACTGAATAGTTTAACTTTAAATACTTTTGCCAATTTAATTAGCCAGTATCTTGTAGTATCTTGTAGTATTAGTAGTAGCTTGTTCTAATTTGCATTTCTTTGAACATTTCCTCATAAGTGTTTTGGCCATCTTTTATATGTGTTCTTAGTTCTCTGTTGGGGATTTTATTATATATACATATTTCTGTAGAAAAAAATGTATACACTTTCTATACTTTTTCATTATAAAATATTTTGCGTGTATGAAAGAGCGTATATAACGATAATGTAAGATTAAAATAACGATAAAATGGGTACTAGTATATCCGCTGGGGAGTTCTTAGAATTGCTTCTTGCCCCTTAATTTCTTCTCCCTGCTTTTTTATCTGGGATGAGAAAGCCCTTTAGCTCAGGACCTCTGGGATCTGTGGCTGCAGCGGGGGCGGTCCAGGTGGCAGCCGCACCAGCGCTTCATGGCTGCGTCTGTGGGGAAACAACTGCTGCACTGGTGAGAGCAGGAACCGGCTGTGGTGGAAATAGCTAATCTTCAGTGAAGTGAAAAAAGAAGCCAAGGTGGAGAGGAAATGAGACCACAGATCCTCCCCTGCCCCTGGGGTTGCCTGGGAAGGCTGGACGGAGCCAGGGCCCCAGTTCTGTGGTCGAAACCGAAGAATCTGCCCCGGAGCCGAGTGCAGAAGGCCCAGGGGACAGCAGCCCTGGCCGCCTGAAGCCAGCGTGTGATCTGGTCAGCCAGGCTGCTCACCTCCATTCCGGGGAAATGTTTCTCCCAAGTCGGAGCTGAGTTGAAGCAGTGCCAGGGAAAGGCTGGGGGTTCATTCCAGTTCGGAAATGCTCTTCAGAGAAGAGGAAGGATCTTTTTCTTTGAAGATAAGAGAGGGTGCTGTCTCCACACAGCCCCCACCCTCTGCTTCTTGCCGCGTACTTGAGAGTCCCCTCTCTGAATAGCACCGTATGGAAACGTAGGGTATTAAGGTTGTCATCCACGAAGAAGAAGGTTCCAGAATAGAGATGAACTAGGCAGCTAGAATTCCCGAGTTCCCATCTCCAGTCTGTCTTTGCCTCCCTCAGCAGAGCCACATTTTTATATCTTGTTTTCCTTGCACGGGAGAATGCGTCCCCCAGGAAAGATGTAAAGGTATCAGGCTGCCTCTTGTCTTTGAGATACTCTGGTTGTCTTCGCCTCCCACCCTCCTCTATACTTCTTCTGTTTTCATCTTTCTGAATCCTCTTCCCAGACTCTCTTATGCTTTCTGTCTTCATCACTTCACAACAAAATTGTGGGTTGGGAGTTTGTGTGTTAGGTAGAGGAGGACCTGGATAGGTTTTGGGGAAACAGTTTTCCCCACTCCCTTTACTAATATGCATATTCTTCTCAGTTTATAAAGTGCTTTGAGGTACTTGAAGGGTGTTCTAAGTAATATTCAGAACCACAGGGGGAGAGCAGAATTATTTATGTGACTAGTTTTGCAAGTAGAGGAAGGATTTAGGCTGTTGAATTCCCATGAAGGTTCAGTTCTTGTCCTCATCTCTTTCCTTGTTCCCTCCTTGTACCACCTTCTCCCCTTCTCCCAGGTTATTCCCAGGGCTGGCTGGGCTGATGGTCAGCCCTGAAAACACGAAGGAGGAAGTGATGCACTTTCCTCCTCCCGTGCTCGCTCATTTCCACTCAGATCTAGACTAGAGTGTCACAGCCCTCCTCTGATTGCTCAGCCCCTCTCTAAGGAAGAGCAGGGCCTGAGCCTGGTGTTTGGGTACTTTCAGAGATGGTTATCTAGTTTTACAAACTATCTACAGTTTAGAGCAGAGTTAGTTTCCTCTCAGTTTTTGCCAGCTTCCTTGCAGGGAGCTGGGAAGCCAGCCCCTAGATCCTCCCAGTATTTCCCATGAAGCCTTAAAAACATGTTATTTTGAAAGAAAAAGCACCAGTTTTGGAATCAGGAAACTTGGGTTCTGATCCAGCTTGATAGCCTGTTTTCTTCCCCCAACTGATGACCATTGGCAAAGTCTATAACTTTTCTGATTCAAGTCTCATCTTTATGAAATGATTATACCTACTTTACGAGGTTTTGAAGATGTTTAAAGTAGACAACATAGTGAAAATACTGTGTAATCTGTAAAGGTTCTACAGTTAAATGTCTGTGGCATATACATTACCCACTGTATACCGCCTCTTAATGTGGTTTTCAGATGGGGGAGGTATTGTCCCAGGGGGAGTTTTTGGTAAGTGAGGATGTTTTGGTATCACACTGACTAGGGGAGATGGGGGTGGCTTTTGACATTTAGTGCCCAACGACTAGGAATATTAAACATCCCACAGTGTTTGGGTCAGTCCCACACAATAAAGAATGATCCTACCCAAAATGCTAATAGCACTTCTGCTGAGAATTATCTTCTGTTGATCTGTACCTCGTTGTTTTGTGTTCCAGTTGGGGATGAAGCTTTAAGGGCAGTAAAAGTAAAGGCAGAGCAACAGTTTTTTCGTTTTTCTCATGGTTTTCCCATTTCCTGGTACACCTTCAAGGAAGAGCTGGACCTCCCATCTTTTTATTACCTCTATCTATAGGTTTAAGGGCGGATTCCCTGGTTCCTTCTGTACTGTGAGTTCTATCCTACAACTTGTCAAGGAGCAATTTGGAGTACACATTTCACTGTTGACCTTTACTAACCCCATTAGCTCCTCAAGCCAGGAGAAGTGTTCTTTTAGGTTGGGAATATGTTTAAGAGCTCTTTAAACAGTGTTTCTGGATCTTTTGAGTAAAGGACCCTTTTGAAAATCCACTTAAATTTGTGACTCCTAATTCTAGGCGTGCACACAGCCCTTTAGGGTTTTAAACCCATTCTTGGGTCTGCTAGGGAACCCCTGGCTTTGAGCCTAGAGGAATAGGAAGGGAGACGAGGAGAAGCCACTGTAGGAGCTCCTTCATACAGACAGTACTCAATATTTTTATAAGAGGAAAGGAGTCGTTTATCAGTTCAGATAAAAGGATGCCTTTGTTGGTGGATCCAAAAAGAGAGCGTGTTGAAACGTGGTTGACTGCCATTCAGAGGGAGATATTCTGGTCCCTGGACATCAACTTTGACTAAGGATACTTTGTGGTGAGGTCTGCCCCTTTGAGCCAGACCCTCAACCTCCAGGAACATCCAGGTAGGGATGGCAGGATGTACTTTGACAAGCCAGGGGAACCAGGGGCATCCTTGCAGTGAGGCCCTAAGGTTAGGTCATCTCCCTGTGTTTGTAGGTATTACCTGCCCAATCTGCAGATCTCTCCCACAGGCCTAAGGTCTCTGGGGAAATCCAGGCGGTTGTGGCTTCCCTGGGCATGCCTTAAAGGGGATTTTTGACATACAGTTTCTAGCAGTTACTTCTATGAGTAAATCCTTTTGCTTTCTACCTTGCCAAGAAAAACAAAAAAGACCTTTGCTTTTATTGACTGCTCAGAATATTTCATACCAAAATTTTGTGAAGAAAAGTTCAGATCTTTGGAGGGCTTTATTTATTATGAAAAAAAAAATTTTTTTTTTCAGGACAGTGTTAAGAATGTTTTTTCTGGGTGGAGTCTACCATCTCACCCTTATAGGAGTGGCTCGGTTTCTGCTCCACCAAATGCCTAGACTTAACTCGTATAGCTTAAGGAAAGAATTCAACATTTTTTGGGTATATGCCACATACTTTTACACGAATTATCTCATTAAATGTGTTAGTTATTTTATGTCTGTTGTACAGGTGATTAAACCAGGACTCAGAGGAGTTAACTAACCTGGAGAAGGTCTCAGCTTAAATGTCACTTAGAGGCCTTAAGTAAAAATTTATGTTTAGATATTTTTGTTCATGCTAAAAGGATTGATAGAAATACAGCTTCTAAAAGATGCTCATATAGATTTTAAAGAACAGAGAAAATTTTCTGGAAGAATACAAATAAGTCTAATAATGAATACCTGTGAAATGCAGGGAAGGAATCATAATAGGAAGAACAGGAAAGTCAAAGGGAATTTAGGTTTATATATTATGTTGACATTTCTTACAAGGAGAATATATTTATGTGTTAGTTATACAATTAAAAGTTAAAGAAAATTTAATCTCATTAGAAATCAAAGAAATGAATATTTCGATGATACACTTATATACTCATCATCAGGGCAAAATTTAAAGATTGACAGCATCTGTGGTTGTCATTGGGCTCCCCTGATGATTCAAATGGTAAAGAATCTGCCTGCAACACAGGAGACCCAGGTTCGATCCCTGGGTCGGGAAGATCCCCTAGAAAAAGGAATGGCTACCCACTTCTATATTCTTGCCTGGAGAATTCCATGGACAGAACAGCCTGGTGGGCTACAGTTCATGGGGTCGCAAAGAGTCAGACACAACTGAGTGACTAACACAACGACATGGTTGTCACTAATAGTACATTAATACACCGTTAGGGGTAGTGTAATTTGGTACAGACATTTTAGAAGGTATTTTGTAGGGTCTACTGGTTTCATATGTGCATGCCCTTTAACTTGGTCATCTCATATCTAGGAAGCTGTCTTACAGAATTGTTTATGCATGTGCATGAAGGTGCATGGAAAAGATCCTCAGGACAGCATTGTTTACAATAAACATCTGGGAGAAACCTGATTGTCCATTTCCTGTCCATATCTATTCCTTTACCGTTCATCTGGTTACTTTGGGCAAATACAGGGAGTTATCCTTCATTTTTCCTTCTGCTTTCTCCATACCCACTCTATTACCCTGCCAGTTCCATCTCCGAAAATATGTCTCAGATCTACACATTCTATCTCTACTGCCTCAGTCCAAGCCAGTATCAACTCTGACTTGTATTACACCCAACAAATTGGCCTCCCGATTTCTTCCACTGTCCCTTTCTCCATCCTCACATCCATTTTCCACAAAGCAGCCAAATTTAAACTACAAGTCAAATAGCATCATTTCCTACCGAGAAATCTTTTTAATGGTTTCCTTCTTGAAGGAAAAAACAGCAAACTCCTGGCTTTGGCCCCTAAGAGTGCATTATTTTGGCTCCTGCTGACTTCTTTAACCTTACTCGCCCTCCTGATTGCTAGCCTCCACGTTAGCCTTCCTTGAGTTAGGACAAGTTCCTTCCTTGTCTCAGGGCCTTTGCACAAGCTGTTTCCTCTCCAGGAATGTCTTGTCCTTGGATTTTCAAATGGTTCAATCTAGTTTATGCTTCAGGGCTCAGTTTTTATAATATCACCTCTCAGAGAGGCCTCTCTTCCTTATTATTCTCTATCTTAGCATCCTATTAACTTCTTTTGTATCATTTTCTATTTTAAAATTCTTTGTTTAATTGTTTATTATCTGTCTCCCCACTGTTGATTCCATGAGGGTAGAGACTTTCTGTATGCTTATCACTATCCACCCCAATACCTGGCACTGGGTAGGCCCTCAATAAATGGTTGTGGCTGATGGGAATCTCCAAGATATGTGTGTGTGTGTAAATATAATAGTCTAAAAGGGGAATTAAAAGAAAACTACATATAATGCTTTATAAAGCAACATGTTTGTATGTAAATGTATAGAAAAAAAGGCCTGGAACAATCAATACCAAGTTGTGGGTTCCTGTGGTTACCTGTGGAGGGGGATGGATAGAGTTGGGGACCAAACAGTGATTCCTTTTTATTCTATAAGCTTTTGAGTTGATTAATTTTTTAAGCTACACATATCCACATATTTGTTCCTCTTTTAAGGGAAAAGGAGGAATAAAAATAGGGGAGGAAGATTCAACTTTTGCTGCAAAAAAGAAAGCTCCTGTCTCTCTGCACTGATCCAAAAGAAGAGAGCAGGAGGAAGAAAGGACACCACTGGGGTCATTCCCTGCTCTGTACTGAGGTTGGCACTAGTTTTCATAGTAGGAAGAATCCTAAGAGATGCCCTTATTCCCTGAGGCTGTATTTTAAATTCATAAATGTAGGCACAATCTCGGTCCCCTAGACACAGGCAGGTTGTGTATTTTTAGCCTCTTTCATTTCTAGGCTATTGAAAGCTGCACCTCCAGCCTCAGCAGAGCTTTAGCAGATGAAGTTAGCAAAGAGAATAAACATGAGCTCTGGGCTTCACTGCAGCTAAGCTTCTCAAAGTTAAGTCAGTTCAGCAGCTGCGAACTGACTTAGGAAACTGTGTTCTCTAGATTCTAGTCTCCCAGAAACACGAATAGCTCATCATTTTCACAGCTAATGTTTGTTGTGTGCTAATGGTAGGCTGGTCACCTGGCAGACTCTTTATACACGTTATCTCATTTAATCTCCACAACTTTATGAAGTAGTTATTATTATCTCCATTTTATAGATGAGGAAATGGACGTCCAAGAAGGCTAAATAGCTCACCTAGGATCACACAGCTGGTAGGTGGTGAAGTCAGAATTTGAATCTAAGCAGTTTGACTCCAAAACCCACATCCTTAACCACAATCTCCTTCTCTTTCTGGGGTCAGCACCTCCCTCGCCTTCAGTATTGTTTTGGTGGGGATTGTGTACATTACAACAGAAATCAGGGGAAGTAGGACAAGTCATCTTTTGCTGAGAGGTGTGGTGGGAAGGTCTGGGCTTCAGAATCCCAGCCAGGTTTGGGTTTGAATCCCAGCTATCCTGTAGGACATTCACTGTCCAACAAATGTTTCCTTCTTCATTTACTCTGTGCCAGTGATACCACTGGGTATACAGTGGTGAAAAACATATATCACCTCTGCCTTCATGGAGTTTATGGGAATGCAGATATTAAATGAATAAGTACTTAATTACAAATCGTATGTCCTTGGAAGGCAAAGAACAGGTTGTTAGGAGAGAATGTAACCAACACTCCCCTTTAAATGAAGGCCAGAGGCAGCCTTGGGATCTATGAGAGACTCTACGTTCATCTAATTTTCCTTCCTATCTTGCTTTACTAAGAAAATAGGTCTTAGGTGCCCGCTGTATATACAACACTTTCTTGAGTGCTTTGGAGAATACCAAAAAATAGAAGATAATTGGAAAGATAAAATATGCATTTAGAGCTGTACTTTGAATGACTAGAGAATTAAAACAAGTACATGTCCTCGGGTTATCTGTGAGGTTCTCTGTGTGCCTCAGTAATTTTATCTATAACGTGGGGTTACTGTTTGTCTTGCCCAGTCACATGTTTTTTGAGAAGACCAAATGAGATCATGAGGTGATGAGGGGCCGCATAGCTCCAAGCACAGAAGGACTAGAGGGTTAGGGAAGGATTAGCATGGCCTAGGATTGCTAATCAGGCAGTGCTCTCAGAAGGAAGTGGACTTGAAGTCAGGCCTTAAAGGGGACAGGTGTGGATTAGGGGAGAGGAAGCGGAAGGCTAGAGCAGAATGGGAGGGGAGTAAAGAGGAGGAATGAGCCAGATCTATGAAGGGCAGCCAGGAGACCCACCTGTCAGGGTAGAAGATCCTAGCTCTAGACACAGACGTGAGCTTGGATCAGAACAGTTGGCCAGTTCATAGAGAGTTTGGTCTGAAGAGCCCCTGATTGTTAGAAAAGGCTCTGGAGGCCTTCCTGCCCAGAGTTTCAGAGGGGAATAGAGATTCGTTGATAAATGGTTCCTGGCCATTCATGGTCTTGCTTGTAACAATGAGTGATTGAAATATACAAGAAAACAAAAAAACCCACTCAGTCCTTACAGGTTAGAAAATCTGAATAATTTGATTTAAGTAAAACTGGATGGAAGATGATCCCAAATGTCACCCCTGAATTGGAGAAATCTAAGGGCTTCCCTGATGGCTTAGACGGTAAAGAATCCGCCTGTGATGCAAGTTACCCACGTTCAATCCCTGGGTCAGGAAGATCCCCTGGAGGAGGAAATGACAACCCACTCCAGTGGAGAATTCCTTGGATAGAGGAGCCTGGCGGGCTACGTACAGCCCATGGGGTCACAAAGAATCCGACACAGCTGAACAATGAACACTTTCACTTTCAAAAAACATAGATGCTTCTATTTCTAGTCGCCAAGTTTGGGGCTAATTCTTGCCTTTGCCAAACTTATCTTGCCTTCCTTTAAAGTGGAATGTGGTCGTGTACTAAATAATTTATATAATTAACAATACCTTGTTATGTTAGGTGTTCATTTCATACTACTCATTACATAGTGTCCAGTGCGTGTGTTCTCCTTTCTGCTTGCTAGTGTTTTCTTGTACACTGTACTAGGGTGGGGGGCAGTGGGATGGCACCCTCTCCCAGCCAGTCACCCCAGCTGGACACCTGGGGCTACTCTTGGCTGTGCTCCTCTTGCCTTCTCTCTGTGTGCCACCACTGCCGTAGTTCATCCTCATCTCTTGCCTGGTCTGCTGTAGTAGACTCCTTAGGGGTCTCTCCTCCAGTCTTGCAGACCCAGCCCCATGTGCCTACTACTCCCGCCCCCATTCATCTTCACAGCCATATATACAAATCTGAGTGGTAGGTTTTCTAAGAAAAAAGAGTAAACCTTGGGATGGGAAAGAACTTTGCACATCTGAGGAACTGAAGGAATGCCAGACTGGTCAACAAGGATGCTAAAGAGACGTCAGGGATTGTAGAAGAAAGGTGATCAGGGCTTAGGTCATGGAACCTTATCAGCCTCGATAAGGAGTTTGGGGAGTGACCCAATGTGTTGTATAGTGTGAAGAGTTCACTGTCGCTGCTGTGTGGAGAATCCTGGAATCTGGCTTTCCTCCGGGCAGCCTGTTGGCCTGAGTGAGACCAGGCTCCTCAGTCAGCTCTGCCCAGCAGGGTGATCGAACCCTCTGCTCTTTCAGGTTTGACTGGTGTCCAGCCCTCTTTCCTATACCCACCTCAGGCCAGAAAGGGCAGTGCCTCTGCTAGGCTGGCCCCAGTGTTTGGCGTGCCTGCCCGTGGCCTGAGCCTATAATTTGGTGGGTTGGCTGGTTACAAAAATAAAAAGTGCGACCTATAACTAAAGCTGAGTGGATTCAGTAAAGAGGGAGCTTTTAATTTGCAGAGCTCCTGGGCTGTGTTTAACTGGAAGAGAAATGTGTCTCCTCCCTAGGCGCTGCTCCATTTTCTCCCTGGAGTACCTGCTCTGGGTGAGTTAGGGTTTGTGGGCCTGGGGGTGGTGAGCTTTAGGGAGATATTTGCAAGGGTTGTTAGTGTCCAACAACAGGTTTGATGAGGCTTCCTAGGAAGCTGGCATTATTCAGTTGCCTCTCAAATAACCCATTGGGAAGCACGTATTTTTTCATTTTAATAAGTGATACATTAAAAAAAACACTTATTTAGCTGCATCTGGCCTTAGTTGTGACACGCGAGAGGCATGTGGACTCTTGTGGCTTAGTTTCCCTGTGGCATGTGGGATCTTAGTTCTCCAACCAGGGATCAAACCCGTGTCCCTGGATTGGAAGATGGATTCTTACCCACTGGACTGCCACGAAGTTCCGAAAGTAGAATTTTTAAATGTTTGATTGTGTGATCACTCATTTATTCACTCAACACAAATATATTGAGTGTTAGCATTTTAGACATTAGGGGTCCCACAGTGAACAAGAGACAGAGGGACTTGCCCCATGGATGTCACGTTGTTCGTGGGGACAGTGATCAACACATACACAGGTCTGTATAGAATGTTGAGTAGGGATAAGTGCCATGAAGAAAAAGAAGCTAAAGGGGTAGAGAGGAAGAGCGGTGATATTTTAGTAAAGTGGCAATTTGGGGAGTTGAAGTACAAGAGAAAAGTAAAATGGTGAAGACAGCTCTCTGTGGACTCTGGATCCCAGCTCCTGAGAGTCCCCCAGGGCAGGGGGTCCCTGGGCAGCACAGCCCGTCCGGGCAGGGTCCGGTCCACGCTGCTCATCCAGGGGCCTGGCTGGCTCCTAGCCCCAGGTGGGCCCAGTCAGAGCCTGTGGTTGCCTCCTCCTGGCTCCACTTGTCAAAACTGTCTGCAGGGCCGGGCAGGGTGCTGATTAACTGTAAATAGATACTTGTCTTTTCAGGGCTTCTCAAGCCTGATTCTCTTAAGATTTCCTGAAGCCACTGTGTGTTCTGGGCTAGAGGAGGACTAAGGAGTCTGGCCCGGGAAGCTATAAGCGGTATTGGGGTTCCTTCAGCCTGGGACTGCTGCCCAGCCAGGCCTTTTTTCAGGACCCTGGGGCTCCATGGATTTGGAGTTGAATCCCAGCTCTGCTGTTTATTAGCTCCATGACCTTGGGCCAGTGCTGTAACTTCCTTGAGCCTCAGTTTCTATGTCTGTCTAATCAGGATAAGAGTACTTGGCTTCTAGGGATTTTAGGAGACTTAAATAACATTTAAGGGTCCAGGGCAATGTCTGGTGTGGTGGGGTGCTCAGTACATTTTAAGTAGAAATATTATTCTCAGTCCACCAACCTCTTCAAGTCAGGGCTGCTAAGTCGCTTCATTTGTGTCTGACTCTTCGAGACGCCATGGACTGTAGCCCACCAGGCTCCTCTGTCCATGGGATTCTCCAGGCAAGAATACTGGAATGGGTTGTTGTTTCCCTTCTCCAGGGGATCTTCCCGAACCCAGGGATCAAACCAGTGTCTTTTATGTGCCCTGCTTTGGCAAGTGGGTTCTTTACCACGAGCACCACCTGGGAAGCCCTCAAAGTCAGGGATCTGGTATTAATTGAGAAATATGGGTTATTGTTGATGGGTAAGAGGCTGGTTCTATGTACCTCAAAGTTGTAAAATCACTGAATTGCATACCACACATTAATCAGCTTGCTTTCCTTCTTGATGTTATTGGCCTTGTCATGACTTCCCCACAGGCCTTAGGACCTCCAGGAACCAATGTAGCCCTTGGCCTATCCTTTAGCACCTTTCATCTCTAGCGTAGCCATGGAAGGAACTTGAAGAGCCTTTTAGGCATTTACCAAGGCTAGAATAGCCAGCCTAGGCCTACTGAAGTCCAGACCTGTGCTCCTGGGACTGTACTGAACTTTGGGGTGGTGGTGGCTCATTTGCAGACTGAAAGGGTCACAGACTCCCTTTCTTCTCAAAACTTCCCTCAGAATGATGCCCAGATAATGTTCTAAAACAGATGGATGAGAGATAGCTAAGTGGGAAAGAGTATTTTTGTTTGAATCGTCTGTGTCCAGAGTATGCTTAGGCCCCTTTGGACAGATTTCTGGTTTATGGTTGTGGTTATTTTGTTTTCACTTGCTGCTCAGCAGAATCAGCATCACACAAACACTCATTATCCTCACCCCTTTGGCAGTCAGGACACTTGGTAAATCCCTTGTAAAGTGCTCACGTCTGCAGATTATTTTCTGATGCATCTGGCATGAGTTCCAGATTGATGGTCCAATAGCAGCTATTAATTGCTCCCTTTGGGCTTGCCTAATTACTGCTGGCATCGTGGGTGAGTAAGGGATTAAGAGTCTCTTCTGCATTTATGGGGCAGCAGGTCCTGGTGAGCTCCCAAAGCATTTATCTGTCATTTCCCCAGAATACCCTTGTTAAAAGTTGGGAGTAAAACCTCAGGAGTTGAAGGGTCGGCGGCTAGACAGTGTCTGGTGGCATTAGGCTTCTCGGTTGATTCCCTCCGGGAATTGTAAAGAAACCATCTAGTATTTGTTGCCTATGGATGACTGTAGGGAAATGTCAGGTGGTGTCACAGTGTTATAAAACACTGCAGGCTGCTTCTGATTGTCTCAGAGGCAAGAGGGCAGAGAGGCTACTCCGGCCTTATCCCACCACGGCTAGGTATAGAGTCACTCAGTACTCTGGAGGGCTTCTGAGGCTGCGCACTGAGAATGGTGAAGGTGTCATCTTCCTCGCCTGGAGACGAAGAAGGGAGAGGAATGCTATGCCAGTGCTCAGAGCCTTCTGAGTGCAGCCTGGTGTTCATTCACTCAGCAAGCACTTACTAAGCACTTAGGATTGTGTTAAGTGCCAGAGAAATAAAGATGACCGAGCCAGTGTCTGCCCCCAGGAGTTCAGTCTGAAGGGGAAGACAAACACATTAACATCTAATTGCAGTCTTCAGCTTGGGAAGTGTGATGGTGTAGAAAGGGAGGAGCACCTGGGCAGCACAGAGCAGGGCTTGGGGAATGCTGCCTGTAGGAGGAAATCTCTGCTGGCTAAAAGGATAATTAGGAGCTGGAGAGAAGTGTGGAGGAGAAAGCATTCCAGGTAGAGGGGCAGCGTCCGGACGAGACAGAGCGTAATGTGCTCAGAGAATCCTTCCGGAGCTGCTCGGGGCTTTTGGAGTATAGGGTGTAAAGCAGACAGTGGTGAAAGCACTTTGACTGCTCTGTGGATGGGCTTCCCTGGTGTCTCAGACAATAAAGGATCTGCCTGCAATGCAGGAGACTTGAGTTCAGTCCCTGGGTTGGGAAGATCCTCTGGAGGAGGACATGGCAACCCACTCCAGTACTCTTGCTGGGAGAATCCCAGGGACAGAGGAGCCTGGCAGGCTACAGGCCATGGGGTTGCAAAGAGTCGGTCACAACTGAGCGACTAAGCACAGCACAGCGGATGAACCACACATCATGCTTTTGGTAGGAGGGTGGCACGATCAGATTTTGAGGTGTCAGTGTGGCAGCCGTGGGAGGGGAATCAGTTGGAGGTCGACAGCCAAGTGGATGCCTAACAGTGTGGTGATGCTGGTGGCAGCCCGAACCAGGGCTGGTTTGTGTGGTAGAGACTCAACAAATAGTTTAAAAGAGTAAGTTTAGGGAGCTCGATGGATCAAATTTGATATTGGAAAGGTGGAGATAAGCGGGAAAGGAGGAATTCAGGATGGCACTCAGATTTCTAGCTTGAGGTAGAAATGCATGTTTGAGTGAGTCATTGGTGTGTTCCCAGGTGATGCAAATGGTAAAGAACCCTTCTGCCAATGCAGGAGACATAAGACGTGTGGGTTGTGGGTTCGATTCCTGAGTTGAGAAGATCCTCTGGAAGAGGGTATGGCAACCCACTCCAGTTTTCTTGCCTGGAGAATCCCATGGACAGAGGAGCCTGGCAGTCTACAGTCCATGGGGGCTCACAGAGTCGGACACAACTGAAGCAACTCAGCATGCACGGTGTCTATTGGTCAAATAAAATTTGAGGCTTAAACATTCTCATGCCTCTCTCTATATTCCCATAGACAGCACAGCCGTTTAGTGTGTCTGGGAGGGACAACTCCAGGGACTTCTGCAAGGTCACAAGGGAAGAAACAGAGTTGTGGAGAAAAATGGTTAGCTGAGGGGACCGAAAACAGAGATTTGTGGTTAATCAAACCTCAGCTTTGCAGACCGCAGGTTTAACCTGAGGAAGTCAGGAGACAACGGGGAAGCGAGGGACTTGAGATAAGGTGGAACCCTAAAAACAACTTTCTTTGAAAAATCTCATTCAAAAGATCACGCAGCAGAGCACCTTAGTCAGTCAGTGACTCAATTCTTTCTCCTCAAACTCTGGTCCTAGCTTTCCTGTGAATCCCCTGAGTGGCCATTGGTATTTTCAGTCTTATCTTTCAAAGGGGTGTATGTGCAACTGCTCTAACCTAGAAAATTAGTAAACATATAAGTAAATATATTTAACCTATATTGTTCAGCTGCATGTATAGACTCTGTTTTTTGTGTATTTTAAAATACTGTGAAATTATGTTTTATGTATGGGCTTAGAAGCTGTCTTTGAATCACCTGCGACTCCTGGAGTGGCTCATCCCAGTTACCATTTATAGAGCCCTTCTCCTGGGCCAGGCCATATGCAAAATACTTGTCGTTCATTCATCCCATCACTGAATTCTTGTAGGAGATAGAGATTGTGATTCACATTTTATAGATGAGGAAACTGAAGTTCAGAGAAGTCTAGTAACATTCCCACTGTCTCATGAAAAGTACCAGGACTCAAATCTAGGTTCTCCCTGTTGCAAAGCCCATGCCGTTATTTATAGATGGCTCTGAATGTTTAAAATGCCATTCAGATATGAAGGAATTGTCACTGGTAGTATCCAAGAGGGAGTTCCCTTGGCTTTCTGCTCTGCATGGTGTCCCTCTTCCTGTGAGACAGAAGCCTTGAACTTCAGGTGTCGGGCACACATACCTCGTTCAGCTAGTTTCACCCAGTCTTGCTGGACAGGGAAGCACTGTTTAATGATCAACCAAAGTCAGTCAGACAAATCCAGGTGGGCCTTTCCAAGTTAGAAATGGAGATTTGATTTCTTTGAAAGGAGATGGCAAGATATGGCAGAAAAAGGCATGTCCTGTCAAAAGTTCTGTGGGAGGCCACATATCTGGGTTTGAATCTTGGTTGTGCCTCATTCGGTGTGACTTCAAGCCTGTTGGTCTCAGATTCTTAATTCTTTCACCAGTTAAACAGGCATAACACCACTTAACCTCCACGGGTTACTGAGAGTAGTGATAAAAGTGCCTGGCATGTAACAGACGCTCAGTAATGTTTTCCTCCCCATCTGTGGCCCTGAGTGGTTATGACACCCAGAATGCCAGACACTGAGAGAAGCAGACAAGATTCAGAGTCTCTCTGGGTCAAGGGGTGGGAACTCTTATGAGGCTGCCTCTAAACAGATGTTTTTTGTTTTTTGTTTCTGGCTGGACGATCAAATGAGATACAAAAAGGCTGGGACACTCAAAGATGGGGTTGGGGGTGTGGGCAGTCATGACCCCTGTGTCAAGCTCTGGCCTTAACAAGTATGAGGGAGGGACAATGTTGGGAAGGCGGGTTGTGGATCAAGAGCAGACTGGGGTCTTTCTGTTTCCTCCCCAAAGAGGCGAGGTGCTCCGAGGCACTGAGATGGACCCCCGTTTGAGAGCAATTGGAAAAGCCAGGGGAGATAAGACTTGTAGTGCCTCTCCCCAGCTGATATGACTGGTGCTGGGCCTCAGTTTGTCCTTCCATAAAGCAGGAGTCATGCCTCTCCCACGTGTAGTCTGGACGTAGGAAGGGATTCATTAGGTTTTATGACTTCGTGATAAGCTCCTGGGTTTATAACGAGACTCCTGGAAATCCAGACCCAGTGGTACTGGGTGGGGTGGAGTGCTGTCCCCAGCCGGCCACACGGGCAACTCACAACACCTATTAGGCTTCTTTATGTCAGATTGTCTAGGAACATGTGAGATCAAGGAAAAGTCCATGCCCTCAGGAAGCTTACAGTCTAGTTCAAGAAATAATACAGAATGTGAAAAATGAGTAGCAATATGGGAGTGAAATCATTTTGTTTTTTCATGAAATCTTAACAATTAAAAGATCTAGCATAGTGTTCAGACCAAAGTAGATATTTATAAGCCATAATTTTTCCTTTTTTGGGTAAACATATAAAAGTTATTGCCAGACAAAACAAGACTTCCGGTTGGCACAGTGTATGGTGCCCCGAAGATGCTAAAGGAATGGTGACATGTAATCGTGGATGGGAAGCGAGGGCAGTAGCCCTGCAGAGGTTCAAGGGACGGAGTGTGCAGAGGTCTGGGTTGTTTGAAGGGGGCTTCATGAGGCACCTTGATCATATTAACCCTGAAGGATGCATACAATCCGAAAAGGTTCAGAGAAAGGCTAAAACAATTGGTTGTCTCAGAGGAGGCATTGTGTGAGAATACAAAGTCAGGATCAGACCTGGGTTCAAACCTCAACTCCATCACGCACTAGCTGTGTGACCTTGGGCAAGTTCCTTGGCCTGCCTTTCCGAGCCTTTGTTTCCTCACTTGTTAAATAGGAATGATTTTGGTCCTAACTCCATAGGCTAGTTGTAAGAATTAATGAGATAATTTATATAGAGTTCTCATCTCAGTTTTGTCAATAAATGTCATCAGCTTTTGTCATTATTCCATTTTTCATTTTAATGGTAGTGTCATTAGTATCCTACTCATGCCCACAGATTTACCCTTAGTTCCTAGGACCTTGTGTCATCTGGCCATTCCCTGCCTGCTGTAATTTCCTCGAATATGCTTTTGTTCTGTTATTGCAGATCACTTGGAGACTCCTGGGCTTTTTATGGTGTTTTGTACTTCTGTGTACTTGCAAATGCCATGTCCTTGCCCAGAATTTCACCATCTTCCCCTGCTTCATTGCTTTTGCCTAACTTCCTCCTGCTTGATGTTTTAAGAGTAAATCCTATAGCATTTCTTCCAGGAAGCCTTACTTGACTCCTCTGTTCCGTTTCCTCCCTGGGACCCCACAGTGCCATATGCTGCTGTTTGACAGCAGTACTGTGTGCACTCATCCCTGGCTTGCTGATCTACCTTGGATATAAACTTTCTGAATGTAGGGATCCTACATTATTTATTTTTATATCTCTAGCTCCTAGCTTAGTGACGGGCATATAGTTATTTTCTGCTAATTGTTGAATAAGAAATCCCAACCAAAAACAAACAAAAAACCAAGAAGAACACAGCTAGCTTTATGTGTAACATTTATTACCTAGTTAGTTCTGATTTAAATGCTTTGTGTATACTAACTTATTTAATTGTCATAGCAACCTTAAGAAGTAGGTACTGTTTGTACCTCCATTTTACAGATGAGGAAACTGAGGCTCATAGAAATTAAATAACTCTCCCAAGGCCACACTAGTAAGTGGTGGAACCAAGATTCGTACTAGGGCAGTGTAGCTCCTCATTCTGTGGTTTAGCCACTCTTTGAGATTTGTGATGTTTATTGAACGCCCAAGAAAAAGTGAAGAGACATTAGCTGTACATCACAACTCCATGAACACATGCTAAAAGCATTAGGGAACGTGTAGAGACACTTTTAGGGGAGAGTGTAAACCTTCCCAGTCTTACTTATGACAGATTTGCTAGAGAAGGTGGGATTTCTCCCCTTGTGAATTGGATGAGGGGCATGGCTGGCGGCTGGGAAGGAGATGATCTCTGAGGACGATGGAGGAGAAATCTTAGGGAGTGGATGAAGAATATATGTCTGGGGAAATTCAGTTTGCTGAGTCTTTATTGAGCACCTACCGCAGTGATCAACAAGCTGGTGATGATGATGCCTGTGCTCAGGAGCTTGTGGTCTAGCGGACTTTAAGTGCATCTGGTTAGACAATAAGTCAAGGGAGTGTCTTAGACTTATAACATGAACCGAAAGACAGAGTTGAAACCCAATGAGAAGTGGGAATTTGGTGCAGGAGAAGCAACATATAAGGAAAGTGATTTGGGCTGTAGCACATAAGGCAGATTATAAGACCAGAAATAGCAAGGACAATTGTGAGAAGTTGGATAATCCCCTCCAAAAATAACCAGGGACTGAACAAAGGACTTGGTGGTGGATGAGGTAGTAGCAGGATCAATCAGTTATTTATTAAGCACCTGCACATGATTCAGAGGAGGATAAGGCATGACTCCTCCCCTCCAGCAGTTGTATTCTAATTGAAATAAAGGAAGCACACGCATGAAAATGCACTCTATGACCTCATTCAATTTGTGTTGAGATCCACAGTCTCAGTGACCAGGTACTTTCTTTCTCTTTGCTTCACTCATCTGGATTTCATTTCTAAGGTCACCTCATTTTCCAGAATAGCTGCTGAAGTTCCAGTTATTGTCTCTGCATTCCAGCCAGCTGGAAGCAGAAAGGAGAAAAAAAGGTATACTCCCTCCCTTTAATGATACTTCTCAGAAGTTATACATACTATTTCTGTTCACATCCCATGTGGTCACATAGCCACATCTGAATTCTAGGAAAGATGAGAAATATATTAATTCTTTGTATTAAAAAAATTTTTATGAAGTATAGTTGATTTACAATGTGTTAATTTCTGCTGTACAGCAGAGTGACTCAGTTATACACATATATACATTCTTTTTTATATTCTTTTCCACTATGGTTTATCCCAGGATATTGAATTTAGTTCCCTGTGCTATTCAGTAGGATCTTGTTGTTTATAGAAATGTATTAATTCTGGGTTGCTAAGTGCTCAGCTAAGCATTGGAGGTTCATTAATAAGGAAGATGAGAAGAGGTTGGGGATAACAAGCAGGTCTCCGCCTTATCATTCTTCACATATAATTATGCTTTGGAGCTCAGAAGAGGGACTGAGCTATGTTGGGTAGTCACAGAGTTGGATTTTGAGTCCAGCAGTGATAGGTAGGGATTCAGAAGATTGGGGAAACATGAGTTACAAGTGAATCCTATGACTAGAGTAGCTGCTCCAAGAGAACCCAGGAGACAATGAGCTGGTCAGAGATGCTGGGGCCAACATGGAAAAAAATCTTAGCTCTGAAGCTCTTTCTTATCTAAGATGCTGAGAACAAGTCAGCCAAGGAGTTTAGGTTTTCTTGTGTAAATGGTAAGGAGTCAGAGATTTCTGAACTGAAAAGAAGCATGATTTATCTTATGTGCTAGGAAGTTTGGAAATTCCATCCACATGCAGGCTGGAAGTAGGGATGCCAGCTAGAAGTTTATCCCAGAAGGTCAGGAGTGTACAACAAGGGCCATCTGATGATGGCCATGGGAGGGGAAGAAAAGGTATGGATGAGAGACCCTGGGAGGAGCACACTTGGGTCCTAGTGAGTAATGGCCTGTGGTCCGAGGAGAGAGAGGAAAATGTCTTTTGTGGGGTGTAACCCCAGAAATATTGTGTCCTCTCTGAGGTAGCACTGCCTAAGGGCTCCCCCTGCGGGAAGGCAGAATATGGTGAAGAGAAGGGTAAACCCTGGTTGGCTACAGGGACAATGTGAGTCTGCCCCAAGACGCCTCGGCTTTGGAAAAGGCAGCGGCCCCCAGCAGAATAGTTTCCATTCTGCGTAACTGGGGAGTGTGTGGGTCTGGCTAACCGCGAGGAGGGGCTGAGGAGCCAGCAGACAGATCGAGTTGCTGTGGCAGTGGTGTTTTTAAGCTGGGGCTTGGGGCCTGTGGCTAATAAGAGTTCTTCTATCCCAGATTGTATGCTTCTTGACTGAGTAGGCCAAGAGGGCGTCCTTAGCCAGGGCCAGGTTACCTGCTCAGGTTACCCGATGTCAGGTGTAAGGCCGGCGGCGTGGCAGAGAGTAGAGCTAGGGGGCTTTGCTGGCGCTGGGGACCTGACTGACTTCCTGCACCAGTTCAGGATCCCAGGTGGGAGTCGACCATGGTGAGGAGGAGGCCTCAGGGGTACAGTTGTATTTGGATAAAGCCACCTCTTCGTTTGATTGACACCGGCCTTCCGGGACCTTGCCTTTACCCGACTTCCCTGGTGTGAGTTGCGGAGCTCAGCCTGAGACATCTGGCAAATCCATCTCTTTTTCCTCCAGGCTGCTCAGGGACTTGGCCCGTAACCACTCAGCAAGTCATTTCTGGTTATAGAGTCATCAGTGACCACAGAAGCACGTTCTCCAGACAGGGCTCTGAAAGCTGGCTTTTCTCTGGTAGCTTGTCCCCAAAGTGATAGCTTCAAGCAAACAAAACCAGAAAGTCAGATCTAAGCCGCTACAGACGCTTAAGTCAAGGAGCACCCACTTTTCCGATGTCTTTTGTCATAAGGTACTGCGGTAAATTTCCCACAGGTCTAGTTGGGCAGCTCAGGCCTTAAGCAAACCGTGTGTGTGGTAAGCGCTGGGTCACACCCATGAGCTCCTGTGCATGGGGCTGCAAATGGAGGGAGGAGGGTGGCAGGGGAGCTGCTCTGTTGAGGCTGTGGGATTTGGCGGCACCAGGGCTCCAGGCCTCGCATCTAGGGAGGTGACTGCTCCTGGTCCACTCCTTCCTGTTCTTCAAGTGTTCACCCCACTCCATCATGGGCAGGGCTCCCTCTTCCTCCAGCCAAGTGTCATGAACTGTTCTTGTGATTTCCTTTCTGCCGCAGGGCACTTCTTCTCCCAGAGCCTTTCGCAGTAGACTCGGGCTCATTCCAGGCTCTGTCTGTCTCATGTTATCTTCTCCAAACCTGAGCTCTGAAAAGAAGGATGGGAGGGAGGAAAGCGAGGAGAGCCATCTTGAGCTTCGTCTCCTAGGTTGGCCGCAGAGCCTGGCTCGGCCTGTCTGCGGGGGCTGCATTGAGACCTGGCTGCCGACCCGGCCCACTTCCTCCCTGTACTACACCCACCGGTCACGGGGCTGGGGAAGCTGTGCTTCCCATGTCTGGACCTTCTTAATTTTAGCTCTTGGACCTTTGCTCAAACACTGATTTTTTTTATTTCCTTTTGCCAATATTGTAGTTTTGGGGGGCAGTTGGGAGGAGCTGTGCTGAAGGAGTGAGATAAACAAACAGTGACGCAGAGGCGGCGGCAGCGTAAGCACCGGGCTGGGCCTGCTGTCTGGGCGGGCCGGGTGGAGGAGGCCTCCCGCCCTGCACACTGGCCAGCTGGCTTGTGTTAAAGCGCTGGCTGAAAATAACTCTCATTGTCTGGGAGCTGCTACCGCGGCAGGGCTGGCTATGGCCGCTGAGGGGGCCGGGGTAGCAGGAATGATGCCTCCCACCTCCTTGGGCTCCCGCCCTTTGGGAGCAGCACCCAGCTGGCCACAGCTGCCCCTACTGCCCACCAGGAGAGACATGTGGAGGGGAGGCCTGGCCACTCCTAACCCTAGGTCCATTTGGCGGCTGGGCGTGGGCCTCTGTGCCCAGTGTTGCCTGCTTCTCCATTGACTTGGGGGCAGAGATGTTGGTTTGTGAGGGGCTCCTGGTGGGAATATGGTACTCCAGCTGCTCCTCCAGCAGTCTCCTGACTCCTACACCTCGTACCTTCTCACTGCCTTCTCCTCTGCCATCGCATAATGGACTGATCTGCAGATGCCCGAGAGGACTTGCTGGCAGCTGTGACCAGGGGCCAGGGCTCAATAGCATATGGTACCAGCCTGGGACGGTGCCTCACTTCCCCTCTGGGGAGGATCTAGACTCTGCTTCCCAGGGCTCCCTGCCCCGTGGGCTGAGCATGGCGACTGCGGCTACCACTCCAGGGAGAAGTGGCCAGCCATAAGGGCCTCGGTGGGGAGGTGGTTCTGAGACGGAAAACATTAAGAAAACCACGAACTCACATTCTATATTTGCTCAAAATGAACAGCCCCTGCCTGCCTTTCCTTAAGTCTCCAGAATCCCCTTTGCAGGAACATTTCAGCCATCTCTCTCTCTTTCTCTCTCTCTCCTCAGAGGAACTATGCCATTTTAGCCTCTGATCCTGAAATTTATCATGACTGACTGGGACCAGTAGAGGCAGCTGGGAATTTTGGGTGGTTCCTATCTCTGTTTGTTGGGTTTTCCCCAGGCCTGGCCCAAGGAGACTGGCAGAGGAGGGGTGAGTCCCAGCACAGGACCCACAGCTTTGAAGGAAACTCCAGCCCCACCGGCATTTCCCTTCCCCTGCGGTGGGAAGGAAGCGAGGAGGGGCTAACTGACTGGGGGTGCAGAGCAGGAAAGGGAAAGGAACCTCTGTGACCAGAGCCAGCTCCCCCCTCCTCTGCTTCTCTGGGGCCAACAGGGTCGTGTGGGGAGTAAGGAAACCTCACTGCGGGGACTGGGCCCTTGGTCCCATGGAAGGGGTTGGCCCCTGAGCAGGGTGCTCGGCCTGGTCTCAAACTGGCCGTAAACCAGAGCTGCCTTGCTGGAGAAGCATCAGATCCACCCCTTTCTGCTTCTTTCTGTTATAGGTTTTTATTTTAGACTTCTGGCTGGTTCCCTCTGATTTAGGAATCAGTCCCAGAGTTGCTTTGAGTCTGAGTCTGAGTTCCTCTTCTCCCGTCTCCTTGGAGTCTTCCCCTCCCATCCCAAGGACAGTGATGTTTTACTGCCTCCTAGTCTTAGCAGCAAAGGATCAAAGCAGGGGTGAGGGGTTGCTCTGTCCCCAGAGTGTTGAGAAGCAGAGCTGAAGGAGGAGGGACAGAGGCAGGAATAGAGGACAACCGGGGAGAGGGCAGGTCCTTGGGGTGTCAGAGCATCGCTCAGGGTTTCTAGGAGGAGAGGGGAGGGAAGTGTGTTGAACACCCACAGTGTTCCAGACTTACTCGGACCTAAAGTATTTATCATTTAATCCTCATAAAACCCTGTGAAGTGGTGAGATTATCTCCATTTTGTGAGTGAGCTCTTTGAGGTTCTGTGACTCTGAAGAGCTTGAACTCGATCTGGAGCTCGCTGGTTCCACATCCAGTGTCCTCTGCTCCAAAACAGCTGAGTCTCCTTTCTCTTCAGCGAGGGGCTCCTAGAGGAGTTAGCAAGAACTCAGCCCGGCTTCTGCCTCAAGAGAGCCTGTGGTCTCAGTGGAGCCACAGCAGGAAAATGTCAAGGAAGCAACCTCTGACTGAAACTGGAAGGAAGGTTGGCAGGTTTGCTCCCTGGCTGTCCCCGGAACTCAGGAAGCTGCCCTTCTCAGGACATTGAGCCCTGTTGGCCTCACACACAGTATCTGTTAGAGGCAGGGGCCCCAGTGCCATGGCCGGGTGGGGAGAGAACCACCAAACCCTGGCCCTGCCCGTGATGGGTGGCTCTCACCCCCCACAGTCCATGGCTGACTTCTTGTGAGTGCTGGAGGCTGGGGAATTCCCCCACCCACTTCCTTCCCCATTGCACTTCAGTCACAAAGGAGAGAAAACTTCCCTCACTGCTCAGAAGCGTCACCCAGAGCTCTAGACTGGAGGACGTGGGCCTGTGGTCAGAACTGCTTCACGCTCCTGTCCCTGGTTTCTGTTTGCTGGCATCCCTCTCTCCTGGGCATCTAAAGTCTGGCCAGTTCCCTGAGGTTCCTCTTCCATGCTCTGAGGCTGGGGTTCCCAGAGGTGGTGACCCTGCTTCGTCTTTGAAGCCCCGGGGGACCAGACGTTTTCTCAGTGGTTCACCTGGTGGGGAAGTGTGAGGCCCCAGCGGCTGAGGGAGGAAGTTGGTGTAGACAGGATGTGATGTCTGCCACAGCCACGACGAGCTCCCCCTCCCCTTCCCAAGTCACGTGCTTCCAGGGGAGACTACTGTTTTCTGTCTTCATGGCACAGACGTGGGAGAGAGGCAGGAGGACAGTGAAGCCACCTCAGGCCATGTGCAGAGCCAGAACCAGGCCTGGTCCCACGGGCTCTGCGGGCTGCAGCCTGGCCCTGCTTAGGTGGGAGAACTTGCTCCAGGCCACCTTTGATCTTCGGGTCCCTGTTCTGTGGTGGTCTCCTGCTCCTGTCCTGCTGGCCACACAGACACGCTGAGATCGGCCCTTAGCAGGGTGGTCCCAGAGAGAACACCTGGGGTCCTATTTGCCTGTCGGGCCAGGCCTGCTCCATCGGCAGTGGGGCGGATTCGGTTAGCCCCTCTTCCCTGCGGAAGCTCAGGCAGATTCACAGGGCAGGAGCAACCATGCGGAGAGGCATGACGTGGTAGTCCCTTCCCCTTCTTTTCTTCTCTTCTGGGTTTCTAAATTCTTCCATTTCTAAACACTGAACAGAGATCCCAACTCCACTTCCTTTTTCGAGCCATAATGACCCTGTTTCCAGCCAGAAGCTTGGCCCAGAGCTCAGAACCGGAACCTGTTTGTTTTTTTTTAATTTATCTATCTTGGGCTGTGCTGGATGTTTGTTGCTGCTCAGGCTTTTCTCTAGTTGCACCGAGCAGGGCTACTCTCTTGTTTCAGGGCACAGGCTTCACATTGTAGTGTCTTCTGTTGTTGCAAAACACAGGCTATAGGGCACACAGTCTTCAGCAGTTGCAGCTCAGCCCCCAGGTCTAGAGCACAGGTTCACTAGTTGTGGTGCACGGGCTTGGTTGCTCCATGGCATATGGGATCTTCCCGGATCAGGGATTGTTAACCTGTGTCTCCTTCATGGGCAGGCGGATTCTCTACCACTGAGCCACCGGGGAAGCCCCACAACTGGAACCTCTTAACCATAGGTTTACCATCAGCCTACTCTCTACTTGGTGCCTGTCCTAGGGTTAGACGTTATTAGGAGTTGGAGATCATATGAATAATGGTACAGTCAGTCCTTTAGATGACCGTGTGTGTGTGTGTGTTAAGTCGCTTCAGTCGTGTCCAACTCTTTGTGACCGTATGGACCGTAGCTCGCCAGGCTCCTCTGTCCTTGGGATTCTCCAGGCCAGAATACTGGAGTGGATTGGCGTGCCCTCCTCCAGGGGATCTTCCTGATCCAGGGATCAAACCCACATCTTTTATGTCTCCTGAATTGGCAGGTGGGTTCTTTACCACCAGCACCACTTGGAAAGCCCTTGAGCATACAACTGGCTTAATAGCATGTATGTAAATAAATACCTAATAAATAGATACATGTAACAGAAATAAATGATGTTTAAGGATTTTCTTTCAATTTCCTAGAAAACAGAGAGCCTACTCCCAGGATACTCGTGCTGTTTTTGGAGTAACTCAGAGTTGGTATGACTCCTCAGGATCCTGGGCACATACAATTTGTGTCCCCAGGGACAAGGATGTCAAGGACCCAACAGAGATAAGCCAGGTGGTCATGCTTTGTTTACCTGGAAGTTAGAGCTGAGCTTGGAGCAGTAGTAAGGGAGAGGAAGATGAGAGGACCTGCAGCCAAGGCAGCTAGATTGGTTAGAGGAGGGGCTTGGCTGGACCGGAGCGGGAGGTGAAGGGTAAGGAGGGGACAGTGGAGCTGCTGGTCTGGGTGGGGCTTGCCCCTGGATGCCTTGGCTTTTATTCACTTACACTTGTGTTCATGTATTCATTCAGCAAATGGTAGTGAACAAAATAAAATGACTCCTGGTCTGTCCTGTACTCTCAGCTAGAGTGTCTCAGGGAGGGGTTGGGACACTTCACTGTGTCTTAAATAATTGGGAGCTGTGTCATAAGTAATCAGCACTAATGATTAAAAGTACTGAAATCTTGTAAACTATTTCCTTAAAAACTTGAACACTTATCTTCATGTTGATGTTCTGCTCATTCCCTGGTGTCCTGGATGTGACAGAAAGGGTTAGAGTTGTAGCATCTGCACAGGCTATGTACGGGTGGCTCAGGATTCACCCAGGGGTGTGTGTGGTACAGGAAGCCTGCCCAGCTCTCAGGCTGTGGGGGGAAATTGATTGATGTTGTCACTTTAGACTGGTGACTTTCAAACTTTTTTGACCTGTCCCATGTTAAGAAACACATCTTACATTATGTGTCTGTTTTGTTCATGAAATAAAAACTTTGTGAAACATTATTTATACTTCCTAATTGCAATCAATTCTGATATCTTAAATTCTTGTTCTATTTTAATCTGTTCATTCTCATTCAAAATAAAGTTACTCTTGACTGACTTCACTGATTCCACAACCAGTGGTTTGGAAAATGCTGCTCAGCCAAACTGAACCAAACATGAAGGGGAAATGGGAAGATGGCCGTGCCCCTCTGAGCCTTCCTGTTCACCCATGGAATGTCAGGGTGAAACCTGAGGGTTCAGGCGTGAGGGAAGCCTGTCAGCTCTGTTGACTCAGGTTCTCTCCGCAGAGCTCCATGAACCTGCCTCCCGACAAGGCGCGGCTCCTGCGGCAGTACGACAACGAGAAGAAGTGGGACCTCATCTGTGACCAGGTACAGGGTTTGGGACCGGAAGTGAGGCCAAGCATGGCGGCGGGGCCTTGGGTATTAACTGCAGCCCTGGGGTCCCTTGAGGAACCCCAGCCTGGTCTTGGCCTCAGCCCATGCTTATTTCCTCTTCTAAAAGCACTTTCCTAACAGACACAGGCTGGCAGGTCAGGTTCCCCTTTAGCTCCCACAAAGCACTGTCTTGATTTCTTCCCAGTGAGGTTTATTGAGCTGTGAGGTCTGCTGTGAAGGAGTTTGGTGGTTTCCCCAGTAGAGCCTGTTTCTGCCTTTCCAACCAGGGTGAGGGCTGTGCCTGGCTGAAGAATCCAAAGTGCCATTTGTCTTTCACTCTGCTCCAGACCTGGCGAATAGCAGCCTTTTCCCCATTACTTACAGGCCTCTAGGAATGAGAAGCCCCGGTCCTCTAGTCTTCTGTTCCCAAATCTCAGAATGTGAGGATTGGAAGCTCCCTTTACATGAAAGTGTTTGGAGCCAGAAGAGAAAAGAGAGATTTTCACTTAGCTCAGAATCAAGAACTCACACCTGTGGCCTTGCTTTTTCCCCTGCGTACATTTGAAGATAACAGATCATGAGTTTTTGAACTCGGACAGGCCTGGCCGCAAGCAACCTCTTAATTTTTAACATAGAAAATTACTTTAGACTCAGGGTTACTGAGTCTACTCAGTAACTCAGAATTACTCATCAAAGGAGGAGAAGATGGCAACAGAGAAGTACCTGAGGATAAGTCACGGAGGGGAACTTATGGTGTGGGGGATGTTAAGGGCCAGGTGACAACTTAAGGAGTCCCCTCACATCAGACACTGTGGGCGCCCTGCTTCCTCAGCACTCTTCTCAGAAGCCTGAGTGTCTGTGTGCACACACGTGTTTCCCTCACAGGAACGATTCCAGGTGAAGAATCCTCCCCACACGTACATCCAGAAACTCCAGAGCTTCTTGGACCCCAGCGTAACTCGGAAGGTGAGGTGCGAAGCAGGGTAGCCCCATCTTGCTGTCCTTTGCAGTCCTGTGGGGTTTAGGGGCAAACCCTGTGATGTGGGTCAGGACTGTTCTGAGCAGCAGGAGCTGGGTTTCTGTGTTCTGGGGCTCTGGGGGAATGGCTGGCTAGGAACAGATGGAAGGACTGTCACTGCCCTCTTGGGAGCCTTCCCTCTCCTTTTCTGCCCCGTTTGCTTGTATTGTAAAGTTGACTCGGGGGCCTCCATCAGTGACAGAATCCCACATTCACAGAAATTCAGGAGGAGAGTGCAGGAGTCAACCAAAGTACTGAGAGAGCTGGAGATCTCACTGCGGACCAACCACATTGGGTGAGTCACTCTTGACCATCAGAGCCTTTCCACCTGGCCGCTTAGGACCCGGCGTCCGCTGAAGAGAGTTTGCCTGTTTATCTCCTTGTTGTGGGGCAGAGCTGCCTCTCGAATGCCTTTTGGTTCCCCAGAGGGCTTCAGACTGTTCCTTTTCTGGCTTTTCTCCCCCTCAGCTCTGCCAGCTGCTGACTGGATGCTGCTGGCAAGCCTGGGGCCTCTCCTGGGGTCCTCAGTCTGTGGCTTTGAGTGGAAGACATTCCCACAGCAGCTGAGACTGGAGTCTGCCTGTGGCCTGGGGCTGGGCCAAGGGAGGCCCAGAGAAGGCTGGGAATGGGGGAATGTATTGCATTGGGTTGCTGAGACCTGGTTTGTAGACTGTTTGGTGCCCAGAAGACTATTTGCTTGATTATAAGACAATTTTAGTTCATGAGCAGAAGCAGCTTCCTGAAACATCAGGGAAGATCTGAAGCAGGTGGACCAGATGCTGAGTGTCCTCTGTAGTCCCAGACCCAGGTCCTGTCAACCTGTTGCCTGAGCCTCTAGAAACTACATGAGTCTTTTTTTTTTTCCAGAGGAGTGAGGAACCAGGACCTGCTGAGCAGGCACAGGGCTAATGCGTGAGATACAGGGAAAGAGCTACAGTCTTGCATTCATAAAACTGTAACCAGCCAGGGTAAATATAGTGAAAGTGAGAGCAAGAGAGAGGATGAGAGAGCGAGAGAGTGACCGTGCGTGTGTGTACACACAGGACAGTGAGGGACTGTGACAGAGAACTGCAGGCAGTACTACAAATCTGGCCTGATCATTTAGAGCTCACAGGAGTGAGAAGTCTGAGAAGTCTAGCCTGGGGTGGAGGTGGGGTTGCTGGGCAGGTTCCAGCCCCAGAAGCAGGAGTAGAAAGAGCCAAATGACATCATCTGCCTTCCCCTCCTTTCCCGCCTGGGCTTCTGGTGCAGGCTACCTGTATGCAGTCAGCTGCCTCCTGCAGTCATGGGAGAGAACAGGTAAGGACAGTTGCCGGCGCAGTCGCTGTGCTTGGTGGCCAGAGCTGGCTTTCACACTTCATCCATGAATCCATGAACCACACATTGAGAACTGACCAGCTAGGAAATGTGTAACTCAGCCTTCACCTTTATTTAGTGAAGCTCAAGGAAGGAAAGACTGCAGCGTCCCATCAGCTGCCCCACGTGTGAGAGCACGAGCAACACAGATGACAGCTCCAAACTCCACCCTGCATTCATCCGGAGGGCCTTTACCCCTCCCTGCTTCCTTTTCCCTCACGCCCTCCCGTCCTCCTTACTGAGTCCTGCTGCATGAGGAGGGGGCTCTGCTCTTCCCCAGAAAGGGCCTTGGAGCAATGTGGGACGGTCCCCCAGCATTCCGCTTCTACCTGCTGCCATCCCCTCTGGCCATTGGCCAGGCTCTGAGGCCAGAGCAGCGTGGTTCCCAGGCCCAGGCCTCTCAGCAGTTGGCACACAAGCTAGAGATCTGAACCGGGTCCTTGGTTCCCAGGAGCAGCTCAACATCTGGCATTTGAGGAGCTCCTGTCATTTGAACTGTGCTCCGCTGGTGGAGTTATATGGGAAGGCCAGGACGCTTCCTGCATTTCTGGGCAGGAAGAGTGTGTCAGGCTGTCAGGCAGGGCTGTGGGAGCTCCAGGGCGGTGGGAGCCCAGGGCAAGGTAGCAAGAGGGCGATTCTGCCTCCGAAGCAGCCTGATCCGCCCCAGGCCCTTGGAAGATGGGGACTTGAGCCTGGAGCGGGACAGGCTGGGAAGCAGGGTTCCAGAGCTACCCCAGCTCCTCCTCCCCCTGGTTTGTGTTGGTTTCACGGCCTCGCTGAGTTGCCCTTTGACATCTCCTCAAAGTGTCAAGATCCCGAAAATAGCAGTGGAGACTCAGACAGGAAATGAGAAGGGGGCGGGGAGCTGGAGAGCAGACAGACAGGAAACGGGAGGCCTGTCGGCCCCCAGAGAGGAAGCTAACTTCAGGCAGCTCCGGTGTCAGTCAGCCTCCTCCGCCAGAGCTTGCTGCCAGATCTCTGCCGGGCCTGGCGCTTCTGCCCGGCCTCTCTCTGCAGCCCGGGTGTGGCCATCCAACATGGCGCTGGTGTCCCAGCTGTGGGGGAGAAGCGGCCTCAGGGGGCTGTTCGGCGCAGCTGGCCTAGAAAGACCCCAGACTCTCAGAGTGAAGAGGGCACAGGAGAGTCAGGGTTTCATCTGGAGAGTTTTCTTTCTCTCCAGGTCCTGTGTGTCTACAGGACAGGAGTGAACCTGTCCTGTAACAATCCTGGGACTTGCTCCTGACTCCTTCCAGGGCTGTCTCAGTTCGAAAGGCTTGAAGGCAGAAGGGTTGAAGTGCCCCAGTCTGTTGTCTGTCTTCCTGCCTCCCCGGTTCAGTCCCTTAGAGGTCAGAGCCGTTCCGGAGTTACTTGAGTTCCTGACTGTTCCCCCATCCTTCTCCTATTCTGCCAGTCTCACCTGTGACCACACACAGAAATCCCACGTATCCCTCTGTTAACTGTTTCCCGAAATACCTTTTCTTGAACTTGGTGGGGAGCCCTTTGGCCCAGTATGCCTCTTTTCCAGAGCTCTCTTTGCAATGGCACTCCACTTCAGTACTCTTGCCTGGAAAATCGCATGGGCGGAGGAGCCTGGTAGGCTGCAGTCCATGGGGTCGCCAAGAGTCGGACACGACTGAGTGACTTCACTTTCACTTTTCACTTTCATCCATTGGAGAAGGAAATGGCAACCCACTCCAGTGTTCTTGTCTGGAGAATCCCAGGGACGGAGGAGCCTCGTAGGCTGCCGTCTATGGGGTCGCACAGAGTCGGACACAACTGAAGCGACTTAGCAGCAGCAGCAGCCGCCTGTCTTTTAACTGACACTTCAGTTAAGTTGGGGTGCTCAGTTGTGTCCAACTCTTTATGACCCCATGGACTGTAGCCCGCCAGGCTCCTCTGTCCCGGAGATCTCCCAGGCAAGAATACTGGAGTGGGTTGTCATTTCCTTCTCCAGGGGATCTTCCTGACCCAGGGATCAAACCCGCATCTCCTATGTCTCCTGCTCTGCAGGCGAATTCTTTACCTGCTGAGCCACCGGTCAATTTGGGGACCTGCCAGCTTCCATCAGCTCTGTCAAAGGACTGCAGTAAATACTCTGTGTAACCCTCAGTTCCTCCCACAAATGTGGCATCAGGAAGCTGTGCCCAGCCTCATGTTCGACACCAGGAACCCAGAAAACGATGGAGTGGGGGCCCTGGCTCTTGAGGAGGGGGCTTCTGAAGGCTGGTTTGGCTGACGTGGTGTTGGAAGGCCTGCATCTCTCCCCATCTCTGGCTCCCCCGCCTAGGGGCGGTCCGGCCAGGTGACATGATCATGGCTGGGTCAGCCACAGGCTTTGATCATCAGAATTCTCCCAGCCTGGTGCTGAGTTCCAGAGGATCCAAGAGGGGATATTGTTTCACAGAGGCACCTTTTGCTCCTCCCCCCCAACCCACTTTATTAGCAGACCCCTCCACTATCTTTCCTTTATCTGCAGGTGGGTGCGGGAGTTTCTGAATGACGAAAACAAAGGCCTGGACGTGTTGGTGGATTACCTGTCCTTTGCCCAGTGTTCTGTCATGTGAGTACCACCTGGGACCAGGGCGGGGGGCCCCATTCTGCTTTGACTGGAACTGCCAGTAGTGAAGGTGGAATGGGAACCCCAGGCAGCAGTCTGGGTGTGGGCAGGTGGCCACGGGGTTGTCTGAGGTCAGTGAAGAGTGCCAGGTAACTGGAGTAGAAGGTGCGTTTTGGGGAGCAGAAGGCAAGGTGTGGAAGGGCAGCTCAGGATCCTAACCCAGAAGACCCAGACTCCATGCTGGGAGCTCCCCAAGGAGGTTTCCTGGCCTTTGGGAGAGAGGCCCCCCGCAGGGTTCGTTTACTTAGGGAGAGCTTGGTCTTCGCAAAGCCACTTTAGGTCTCCAGCTATAAGAGGGTTTCTCCGTGTCACCCCAGAAGCAGTGAGCATGACCTTTGACAGACTGAAAATGAAGCATTCAGGAGACTTTTTCAAGCAGGCGGGGGTTTGGAGGCAGCTGGAAGTGAGTTAACGCAGAGGAAAAGGCAACGTGGGCTGGGGTGGGGAGTGGAGGGAGCGAGGGCTTTCAAGGCAAAGCCTGGCGTGGGTCTCTTCAGTCCTTTACTATCTGTGTGACCTCTGGAAAGATTGTTGAGGTCCTCTTATGTAAGAGGGGATCCATGTTACAGGGTTGCTGTAAGCATTAGATGATACTGTGTGTAAAGCAGTCTATAGTATTTGGAACGTAGGCTGTACTGTGGTAGCCACTTTTTATTTGTTAATTGTTGCTGTTTAAGGTGTTCCCTACCATAATTACCTAAATATATGGAAAGAGGGATTATATTGATCATTCACAGCATGACCAACACATGCAGACCTGTACCCTAGAGCACTTGGGTGACCGATCATCCCAGTTTACCCGTGATTTTCCCCACATGACTTTCCCCAGTGTTAGTGCTGAAAGTCCCTCATCCTGGGGAACTCCTCAGTCCGGGGACTCCGCCCCAGTCATGAATTTCACTTTTCTTGCTGCCGTCCTTGCCCTGGGCCATTCTCCTTCCTCAGCAGGTTTTTCCCCTCATCTCCTTAAGAGTTTAGAACTATTGCCCCTCCTGGGTTTGGCCTTAGTCATTTTTACCAGGTCATCCCATTAAAACCAAGAGTGACCCACTCCCCCTTCCCATCCCTGCAGAAGTCAAGCCTTCTATCCCTTAAAAAAAAAAAAAAAAACTTACTCTTTTTATAGAAAGAAATGAAAAATATTTGCTGAAGCGATTTAAAAAAAATAATTCAGAGCTTTTATAGTAAAAGATGTAGATCATTTTTCCAAATAAGCCTATCTTGTTTGGAAAGCAAATAAATTCCAGCTGCTTGAAACCAAAATACCCTGGAACCTCAGTATTGTAGTGTCCATGGCAGTACCTTTGACTGTGTTTTTAAAAGAAAGACTCAGGGCAGGCAGAGGGTAGGTAAGAGTGTGTGTTTTGGGAAGGGTTGAGAGGAAAAGAGTGAAGCCAAATAGAGTTTGAGTAAAGGCACTTAATTTGTACACTGAACGTCCCAGAGTGGGGTTGGAGTGGGGAATACTATTTTTGATGGAGGGAGGGCACTGGCAAGCGGTTTCCCTGTCCTGGAGACTCCTCCGAGGTCCACTTGAAAGCCCCATCAAACATCTGACCGTCAGGATCCTGAAGTCTGCTCCTACTTTCTTGGAAACATTCAGGCATCTGCAGATACCGCTTCCTATTTCAGAAAGCCTTGGCCTCTGTGACTTTGACCCTGGTGCTGTGCATATTTAAGGAGCCTGTTGGAAATGCTTGTTCTGTCTTGGATGACCCTCTTCAGGGAAGAGGACAGGAAAGGGGAGTGGGGCTTGTTTCTCAGAGGGGGAGATCCGATGAGGGGACCTGCAAGGGAGAAGGCCCTGTGGGTTCATCATCTTGAGCTGTCCTCTTTATTCTGGCCACACTCCCAAACTGCTGATTGGGGAAGACAGCTGGTCCGAGAAGCAGAAAGTGACAAAGAAGCCGTCCCAACTCTCTTAGGGACTAAGGACCCCAGTTCACATCTCTGCCCTCCCCCAAGGGAAGCTGCAGCGCGAGGAGCCTCTGAGCCAGGAAAACCTAGAAACCTCAAGTAGAATCATGGAGAACCCAGCCATCAAAACTCAGTGCTGGGATGGGACTGTAGAGTTCCTCCTGAACATGGAGGCCTGTCCCACTCTGGCTTCACCAGGACCCCCATCCCCCTCCACTCAGACCTGCCCTCCTGAACATAATCCAGAACCACCCAGGCCCCCTCAGGGCATTGAGAGGCCTCTCCGGCAGCTGCTGTCGGCTGCCTAGTAGTACCTGCAGTTGTCCGGTTCCCCGCCGCCGCTCTTCGGGCTGACTCAAGGGGACCCATGGCTTCTCTGAGATGTCCTTTCTATGGCTGGAGGTGCAGAAAGACTACCAGCCCCCCGAGTCCCTTCAGGCTCATGGGAGGTGACTCCTGGAGTTGCTTGGCCAGTGGGGAGCCGCAGCTGGCCTCCCAGCATCCCCATCTCCTCAGATGCCCCTTCTGGGCATGGCTCATGGCGCCTCTGCCCTGCTCAGCACACTTGTGCCAGTGGCTCTCCCGGCCAGGGCTGGGTCTCTGCTGCCCGGTTCCGCTTTTCCTTCTGGCTGCCCTTGCTTCTTGTGGCCCTCAAGGTCTAACGGACGGGAGTGGGCCTGCCAGGGGCTTGGCACTGAATTTCTCCTGTGTGCGTGCATGTGTGTCCTTTCCTGCTCCAGGTTTGACTTTGAGGCTCTGGAGAGTGGTGACGATGGTGCGTTTGACAAGCTCCGGTCCTGGAGCAGGTCTATCGAGGACCTGCAGCCACCCAGCGCCCTGTCAGCCCCCTTCACCAACAGCCTCGCTCGCTCTGCGCGCCAGTCTGTGCTCCGGTATGTGTGCTCTTGCTCTGCCCGCCTGCCTCCCACCCTCGCCCCCATCCGTGCAGGTCCTGGGTAACGGCGGTGAGTGCTCACGCGCCTCCCTTCACTCTTGCTTCCAGGCTCAGCTCTCTTGCCCTCTGCCTGCCAGTCTGTCTCTGGTCTGTCCTCTCTGTCCCCTGACTCTGCCCAGCGATCTGTCCTGGGTAAGTACATCCCCCTCAGCTGTGCCCTCCCCTCTCGTCTCCCCCTCTCTGGGGGCCCCTCCATTCCTCACTCTCACTCTGCCATTCCTCCAGGCCCCTGGGCAGGGCTTGTCCTCATCCAGCTCCTTGGTCTTCACCGGCTGGTCCAGCACCTGCCTTCATGTCTGTTTCCCTCTGCTCCATCAGCTGCCCGGAGACCACCCCCCACCAGCCTGCTGCTGCTCACCTTTCCCTCACTTCTTCCTTTAGGCCTTTTTTCCTCCAAGGCTGTAGCGTGTGCGTTGGTCTGCAGTAGCTGAAGAGCTGTCCTGCCGGGATGCAGGTGGATGGACTAGATGATTTCTCAGAGCCCCTTCACAGAGGGAGGCTTCCCTTTGGGCCCTGTGGCCCTTTCCATGATTTCTCTCAGCCATGCTTTTCTCCTTGTCTCCTTTGGGTCTTGCCCCTGACACTGCTCATCATTCTAGTCATGCATGACCAGATACCATTTGTGTTTCCTTTATTTCCCATGAAACATCACTGGGGGCAAAGTCAGAGGTCGCCCCAGCCCTCTTGTAGCCTCTGGGGTCTGCTCTGTCTTTTCTAGGACCTAGAAGTGGGGTAGGAGCCAAGGTGCCCCAGCCCCAGGGGATGTGTAGAAGATGCAGTGACTGGGAGGAGGAGGAAGGAGGGCTCAGATGGATGTCTCCTGGACCCATGCTGAGGTCCAGGAAGGCCTGCACAGCTCCTGTTGTGTTTGGAGGAGCTCTGGGCTTAGGATGGTTTGGGCACTGGTTTTAAAGCTGGTGTCCTGGAGATTTACTGACAAAGACCTGCTCCAGGGAGGTGAAAACAGTGGAGCACCTGCCCCCTGCACCTTCTCTCTCAGGGCTATTGGTGCAAGGTCCTCCATCCCCCTTTCCTCCTGCTGCTGAGGGGCAGCCTGCTGTCTGGGTGATGCTGCATGCCCCCGACCCTTCACCAGAAGCCCCCTCTCCCCCAGGTACAGCACTCTCCCTGGGCGCAGGGCCCTGAAGAACTCCCGCCTGGTGAGCCAGAAGGATGATGTCCACGTGTGTATCCTTTGTCTCAGAGCCATCATGAACTACCAGGTAAGGCGATAGCACTGGCCATGGGTGTCTCTTCCTGGTCTCCCAACCAGGAGAGCTAGGAAGGCAGCAGCTTGTAAAGGATGAGTCTGTGGGTGGAGCCACCATCAGGGAGCTCCAGCTGGGGTCTGCCTTCCCCCCATCACCGTCTCCCCTCCTGTCCTTTCTCCTTGCTGCAGTATGGATTCAACCTGGTCATGTCCCATCCTCATGCTGTCAATGAGATTGCGCTGAGTCTCAACAACAAGAATCCAAGGTGAGTTCCTTTCCTCTCCTTTCCTCCCCTCTCTGCCCAGGGCTCTGGAGATCTGGGCTCCACTTGTCCCTGTCCGGAAGTCCTGCCTGGTCTTGGGTCCCGTGGCCTAGGGCAGTGCCTCAATTTGGCCCCCTCCCCTCTGCTGGAGAAGGAGTGTTCTGCTTCCCTCACAGCTTAGGAAGGGGAGCCAGCTTGTCTCCCCTGCCTTCTCTCCCAAGCCCACACCTTCTCCTTCACCACGGAGGCTGTCTTTGTTCCCTCGGAAGGACTCACACAGGTGTGCAAATGAACTGTGTCGTGGCCAGGGCAGGGGCGAGGGTGTTCATTTTTATTTTCCACCCCTTAGGACCAAAGCCCTTGTCTTAGAGCTCCTGGCAGCTGTGTGTTTGGTACGAGGAGGTCACGAAATCATTCTCGCTGCCTTTGACAATTTCAAAGAGGTCAGTGTCCTACACTCGTGTGTGTGTGTGCATGTGTGTGTTTAGTGGGGAGGATATGGGAGCCAGGTAGCGAAGCACCCTTTCCTGTGATCTCACACATCCTGGGGATTTTAACAGCCCAGTGCTTTTAGCTAGGTGGTCTGCCCCCTGCTTTTTTAAACCCAAAGCCAAACTTCAGTCTTACTAGATCTTATGTTGGGGATGCCCCTGATTGGCCAGCAAAGGATGCCCTCATTGAGGGCTACAGTCCCACAGTCCTAACCCACTGTGCAGAATACCTGAAGAGCCTGGTAAATGGTTGGACCCCTGGGAAGCCTGGTGATCTGTGCCTTAACAGGCACCCTGGGTGGTTCAGAGGCAGTGAACACACTGGTCGAACCCAAGGTAGTTATACTTGTTGTGGGAGGAGAAGCAGGGGTTCTCCTGAGGGGGCTGTTGTTGGTAAAGGGAGAGGGACCTCCTACTTGGAATTCCCCAGCCCCGGGGCCTGGCTCTGAAACCCCCATCTGCTTGAACATAGGATTCCTCGACATCCAGCCGCAGCTGCTGGTCCCACCCCTTCCTCCTCTTTGGACCTCTTCCCTAGCATCCATTGTTCAAGCCAGGAAGTGGCTCTTCCTCCTTGAAGCCAGAGGCTCAGCGGAGTCTCTGGACCCCTCTCAGCTCTGGGGCTTTCCTGTGCCCCAGCCTGTCTCCTGCATCCCTGCTAGGACCTCAGCGTTCTGCCTCAGCCTTGGCTTCCACCTGTCTTCCACCCCACTCCTTTCAATAACTCAGTACCCCAGACCCCTTGTTTCTTCTTGGCCTACCCCCAGAGGCACCTAGAGCCCAGACTAAGGTCACACCTTTACTGAGCCCCTTCTGAGGCCCAGAGCAAATGTCAGGTCCCAGGCTTTCTTATGTCATGTCCCAAGTGGCCAGTTACATAGAGAGTTGTGGTTACACTTGGTCAGAACCAGTCCCTTTGCCGAATGTTCCTAAGAACCAGGGCTCGGGGGGTGCTAGGGTTCTGCAGGGGACAGATCCTGTCACTGAGAAAGTCTGTTTGTTCAGGTGTGCAAGGAGCTGCACCGCTTTGAGAAGCTGATGGAGTATTTCCGGAATGAGGACAGCAACATCGACTTCATGGTGAGGAGCTGGGCTGGGTCAGGTGCTTGCCCAGCAGGGCCACCTAACCCTTGAGAGCTGGGCCAGGCCGACAGTGTGCTTTGGTATTCTGTGTAGAACCGCAAGTGGTTCTCTACTCAGTAACTGCTGCTTGTCCACTCACCCCAGAGGAAACTCCAGGACGAGGTCATTTTTCTGTCTTGGGTCTGGTTCCTTTCCTCCTTTTTTTGGCCTTACGGTCCCTGATTTGGATCCTTCCTGAGCAGCTTTCCTTTCCCCCAGCTTTTCCTCTGGCTTCACTTCTCTTCAGTCGAAGGTGTTCAGCTGGTAGGGTGGTCTCAAGAAATACCTGCTGAGGGACTTCCCTGGTGATCCAGTGGTTAAGATTCTGCACTTCCACTGCAGGGGGCACAGGTTTGATCGGGGAACTAAGATCCCACATGCCAGGTGATGTGGCCAAAAAATAAAAATAGAAGTAAGTTAAAAAAAAAAAAACCTGCTGATGTGCAAAGGAAATCAGAGCACAAATCTTCATTTATACTCATTTCTCTTATAGTTTGTCTTCATACACTGAATATTGTTTGACTTAAATGAAAATACTCTTATTTTGCTATTGTTCCCCAAAGCCTTCCCGATTTACTCACTCCTTTTGATTATCCCCTGATGATGCTGGTTCTGCCAGCCACCTACCATCTCTGTCTCAGCTCTCTGACCCTCCGGGCTGCTCCTCCCCCAGGTGGCCTGCATGCAGTTTATCAACATCGTGGTGCACTCAGTGGAAGACATGAACTTCCGGGTCCACCTGCAGTATGAGTTCACAAAGCTGGGGCTGGAGGAGTTCCTGCAGGTGAGCTGGGCCGGAGTCCTCACAGTGGGAGGTGCTTCAGGACAGTTCAGGACAGAGGACCAGCTTAGCTGTATCACAGTGGGTGTTTCTTTTCTAAGAGCCTAGTCATGGATGCTCCTGGCACCCCACCTGTCTTCTGTGGCCTGGGATTCAGGCCTTCCCGCAGAGGGCTCAATCAGTCAGCTCCAGGGCCAAGAATCGGACACTGCTGCAGGAGGAACTCCCCGGGCCCTAGCTCTAGGAAGGGATCTTGGAGGGAATGAGGAGGCTCCCCCCACTACTACTCTGTCTGCTCTTCCCTAGAAGTCACGGCACACAGAGAGCGAGAAGCTGCAGGTGCAGATCCAGGCGTACCTGGACAACGTGTTCGATGTGGGGGGTTTGTTGGAGGATGCTGAGACCAAGAATGTGGCCCTGGAGAAGGTGGAAGAGCTGGAGGAGCATGTGTCACATGTACGTGGCCCTCCATTGCTGCCAGGACCGCTGTTGAGGGTGGGGAGGGAATGGGGACATGTGAGTCCAGGAATCCCGAGCCAACCTACTTAGCTCCTGACTGAGCCCCCGGGAAGCCTCAGAACCCAGCAGGGCTCTCCGGCGCATGGTTCGGCTGAGGCACGGGGCCGTCCGCAGTGGAGTGAACACACCACTGGTGACCTCTGGCCTGGATGTGAGGTGGCCTTGGGCTCCAGAGAATTGGGTGTAGCCATTTGCCTGGTACTGTTTCCCGCAGCCTCAGACCCCAGGCCCACAGGAGTCCGTAGGGAAGCCACTGGGCCAAGCTGCCTTTGGAGCCCTGGGTGGAGGGGTCGGGCCCAGGTTGGTCACTCGGACTTAGGCTCCGCTGAGTGGCCAGGCTTTAGGACTGGCCCCCAGACCTGCCCTTCTCATCCTGCAGCTCACAGAGAAGCTTCTGGACCTAGAGAATGAAAACATGATGCGTGTGGCGGAGCTAGAGAAGCAACTGCTGCAGCGGGAGAAGGAACTCGAGAGCGTCAAGGTACGAAGTTACCTGGGGAAGGCGCCCCTGGGCGCTGGGGCCAGGGAAACTTGCTTTCCATCTCTGAGTCATGTCAAGTCCTCAAGAATCCAGATCTTGATTCACCCTTGGAACACTGATGATTTCACCCCAGGATCTAGCTGGAGAGGGAAGCTGGAGCCAGAGTGGGCCAGATGCACACACAGAAGGGTGGAGACCCCTCGAGTTCCCGCCTTCTCCTCCAGCCCGTCCCCCTGCTTCTCCCTTGCCTGCACCTCCACTGCTTTCCCAGCCCAGCTCCTTGGGGCTGTTTGTTAGGGTTTCTACCAGGCATCCCATACTGGAGGGCAAGGCTTCCTCATATTTCAGTGTCTTCTCTGTCCCTCATTGAACTTTATGTAGTTGCAAAATCATGCCCCAACCTACCTGTTCTCCCACAGGAATACAGTTATGCCAGCTCTGTTGAGCCCAGCACACATCCGCCAAGCCCCTGCTAAGAGTCTGAAGTGCTCTGTCAGGAGTATGGAGGACACAGAGGTGGCTAAGGCAGGGCCTCGTCCATAGGGGGCTTCCAGCTGAGCAGTTGTACAAACCAGATGGAACGAGAGCAGGCCTGAGGCACCAAGGGCTGAGAGCAGCCATAGCAGGCTGCTGGTGGTTGAGGGAGCATCTACAAGGCAACTTCCACCCAAGTCTTGAGGGACCAGTGAAACTGGACTGGACCACTGCCGGGTGCCGGCCAGGTGGTCGATGCTTCCATTCACCTCTTGTTACTTTGCATCCTAGCTTCCCCCAGTCCCCACCTGGGTTTCTGCTGCTCTTTGCCTCTGAACACTCTCCTGGAGACCCCGGTGTAGGAAGCCTCCCTCCCAGAGGCCTTCAGGTGCTCTTTTCCTGATGGTGCCCTCTGCCCAACAGGAGACTTACGAGAACACAAGCCACCAGGTACACACCCTGCGGCGGCTCATTAAAGAGAAAGAGGAGGCCTTCCAGCGCCGGTGCCACTTGGAGCCCAGTGCCCGGGGCCTGGAGTCCATGGGCAGCGAGGCTCTGGCCCGGGTGGGCTCTGCGGAGCTGAATGAGGGCATGCCCCACTCCGACCTGGACCTCCTCACTCTGGCCCCCCCTGCTGAGGAGGCCCTGCCCCTGCCTCCACCGCCAGCTCCTCCCTTGCCCCCGCCTCCTCCCCCGTTACCAGGTAAGCAGAACCTTTACCTGGTAAAAGCCAAGAGGTGCAGCCTTATTGTGAGGTCACAGGGGATGTGCTCGAAGGATGTAAAGTCAGATGGGAGGGGCTGGGGGAGGGTTGGGATCTGAGGGATGCTCAGGTTACTAGGGAAGGGATTCTAAGAGTAGGTGTGGATCTGTTTTAAGGAGCATAAAGATGCTGCTTCTGATTCCTCTGAAGACATTCAAGGAGAGGGCTTAGACTAAAGCAGGAAAGAGTGGGTCAGAGACCAGCACCACCACCCCTGGGACCCCTGGGAGTCGGAGTCAGAACCCCTGGGAGCCGCTTGGGCAGGGAGTTCATGCAGCCTGCTCTCCTGAAAGTCTTTAAGGACAGGTAGGCGAGCAGAGGGGTCTCTTGGCCCTTGAGTCACTGTGCCATTTCTTCTCCCCCAGACAAGTGTCCCCCGGCCCCGCCGCTCCCTGGCGCTGCCCCCTCTGTGGTGTTGACAGTAGGGCTGTCAGGTGAGTGTCCTGAGAGCTCTGGGCAGAGCTAGTGGGACCGAGGGAGTGTGTTCTTGGCTCCTGTCTCACTGTTCCTCCTTCTAAATTAGCCATTCGCATTAAGAAACCTATCAAGACCAAGTTCCGGCTGCCCGTCTTCAACTGGACAGCCCTAAAACCCAACCAGATCAGCGGCACTGTCTTCAGTGAACTTGATGATGAGAAAATCTTGGAGGTAGCAGGGCCTGGGGCCCTGAGGGATGGGGCTGGGGGTTAGGGACTAGGGTATCCTTCAGGCTAGATCTCCTGGCCTTGGAGGAGCCCCCGGGCTCAGCCTTGGGGCACCAGAGCTGAGCCGGTGCTGGTGTGCTGCCAGGGGCCCTCCCGAGGGTGAGACCACAGCACTTGCCCTCTTGTGACTCCTGCCAGGACCTGGACCTGGACAAGTTTGAAGAACTGTTCAAGACAAAAGCCCAGGGCCCTGCCCTCGATCTCATCTGCTCCAAGAACAAGACAGCACAAAAGGCTGCCAGCAAGGTGACCCTGTTGGAAGCCAATCGTGCCAAGAACCTGGCCATCACCCTACGCAAGGCTGGCCGCTCAGCTGAGGAGATCTGCAGGGCCATCCACACGTGAGGCTCCCACTGAACTTTCCCTGGTCCCCAGCTGTTGGTAACCCACTTAGGATCTCCACCTGGGACCCCAGCCTTCCCTGGATTCCAGGGTATCGACAGAACTCCCTCAGTCATCCAGTGGCTTGGCCAGAACTTACTACATCTGTGCTGTGTGCCAGACACTGTATGAGGTGCAGGGTAGTCAGCCCAGACCTTCCCTCAGGGAGCTCCCAGTCTAGTAGGAACAGTCCAGTAACACTGGGTGGTAACCACCAAGATGATGGAGGTACAGGAGGCTTTGGGAGAACAGCGAGGGCCAGGTAGCCGAGCTTGGTGATCAGGGAAGGCTTCCTAGAGGAGGCGATGTCTCACTTGCGACCTGAAGGATGTATGTGTATATAAAGTGCAGGTTGGGGCCTAGAGGGAGAGGCATGGTGCCCTGGATACTGAAAATTGACTCTGGCTTTAGTGTAAGGAGGGGAGCCAAAGAGACAGAGCAGAGAGGTGAGCAGAAGTCTTGCAGGCTGGGCCTCCTAAGCCACATCTGGGAGTTAAAACTTCTTAGCTGCAGAGGGAAGATACTGAAGAGTTCTTAAACAAGAATGGACTGTGCCTCTAGGACTTTTCCTGGTGCTGAGTAACATCAGTACTGGAGTTACTGGAGGTGAGGCAGTGAGTCCTCTGCCTCTGGCTGTGTGCTGCTCAAGACCCTGCCCTCCCTCCTTGCAGGAACTGGATAATGAAGGGATGACAGATACTGTGGGCAAAGGCAAGACCCAAGGTGGTTCCTCCCTCCTACACAGGTTTGACCTCCAGACACTGCCCGTTGACTTCGTGGAGTGCCTGATGCGCTTCCTGCCCACGGAGGCGGAGGTGAAGCTGCTGCGGCAGTACGAGCGGGAGAGGCAGCCGCTGGAGGAGCTGACGGCTGAGGACCGCTTCATGCTGCTCTTCAGCAAGGTGGAGCGGCTGACCCAGCGAATGGCTGGCATGGCCTTCCTGGGCAACTTCCAGGACAACCTGCAGATGCTCACGCCGGTACGGCTCTCCCCCGAATCCTGGTGGTCTGCAGTGCCCCCGCCCAACTCCTGACCTGCTGGCCCCCTTCCCTGCTGGCCCTGCTCTGACATCATCCTGCCCTGGCGTGGGGTTACTTAGTTCTTCCTCTTGCCTTCCAGCAACTCAACGCTATCATTGCCGCCTCTGCCTCTGTCAAGTCTTCCCAGAAGCTGAAGCAGATGTTGGAGGTGGGGGAGGTTGTGGATGTGGGTGCGGGTGGTCCCCAGGTCCTGGGTGGGGCTGGAGCTGTACAGAGAGGAAGGCCTGCCCTGAGTCCCTCTGGTGCACCTCTGGACAGATCATACTTGCGCTGGGGAACTATATGAACAGCAGCAAGCGGGGAGCTGTGTATGGCTTCAAGCTCCAGAGCCTGGATCTGGTAAGAGGGTAGGGGCGACACGGAGCCAGGGAGCTTGAGGGGCAGCTGTGGAGCCCAGGTGTTCAGACCTGTTGCGTTGCCCTTTGCCCCCCTCGACCAGCTGCTGGACACCAAGTCCACCGACAGGAAGATGACCCTGCTTCATTTCATCGCCCTGACGGTGAAGGAGAAGTACCCAGACCTGGCTAACTTTTGGCACGAGCTGCACTTTGTGGAGAAAGCCGCTGCAGGTGAGAGCCCAGGACAATCCCCAGAAGCTATGAGGAGAAGACGCTTGGGTGCCTTTCTTTCTGGCTTTTCTTTCTGATATTTCAAAGCTTTCCGCTGGGGCCATGGGCAGGGGCCACCCCAGAGAGAGCCTTCCTACAGGCCCCTTGCCCCACCCGGCCCTGCCCACCTGGGTGCTATGGGAGCTGGTAGAGAAAGGCAGCCATGGCTCTTTGCCCCCGCAGGCTGGCCCTGGAGCCTGCATGTCTCTGTGATGTGTGTGAAGCCCCCCACAGACATAGGGTCGCTGTTATTTTTGTCCTGCTCCTGAAACCGGGGCAGGCCTGGGGCAGCTCTGTGTTGGAGCCCAGCAGTCTCTGGCTCAGCTTCCTTGGCTATCTGGAGGGTCACGAGCCCACAGCCTCCACTCCTTCTCCTTGCCCGCCCTGTAAGAGCCTGGCTAGCTTGGTGTGCCCCTCTCCATCCATGTGGGAGCTCTGGAAGCAGGGCGTGAGGAACCAAGCTAGTCCCCGCTGCGGGGAGGGCTGTAGTCCTCAGCCCGGGCTCTGGTGACCACAGTGTCCCTGGAGAATGTGCTGCTGGACGTGAAGGAGCTGGGCCGGGGCATGGAGCTGATCCGGCGGGAATGCAGCATACATGACAACAGCGTCCTGCGCAACTTCCTTAGCACCAACGAAGGCAAACTGGATAAGCTCCAGCGTGACGCCAAGACGGCCGAGGTGAGCATAGGGTGGAGGCGTGTAGAAGCAGCGTGGTTCCGGCTCTTGGCTCAGAGAACTTTCGTCAGGCAGCTGGCTGGCTGATTAGGGGGCAGGGGTTGCACTGTGGTGGCAGGCAGCTGCCTCTGGAGACACATACTCCAGGGGGGCTCTGGGAGCCCTTGTTCTTTTCCCTCCCACAGGGGCTGGGGGATGGGGGGGGCGTTGTTGCCTCTCCTTGGTCCTGACTGGTCCCTGGTGGGAGCTGGCTTCCCCTTCCCCGCCAGGCTGACCCCTTCTGCCCACCCCTTCCCCAGGAAGCCTACAATGCGGTAGTACGCTACTTCGGTGAGAGTCCCAAGACCACACCTCCTTCTGTATTTTTCCCAGTGTTTGTCCGATTCATTCGTTCTTACAAGGTGAGTAGAAGAGAGGTTTTTAAAGAGGCGTCTGCCTCAGAGAAATCGGGTAGGGGGAGAGAGGGCTGGGCTTCAAGTCTGGGCCTTTTTCATCTCCTCCTCTGAGTCCTGGGAGGGATCAATGGAAGCTGGCCACAGGCCTCCTAGCTGTGAACTGGTGGGCAGGGTGGGGGCCCAGGCCCTTCCTGTCATTGTTTGGGGCAGGAAGTACCCCTCCAGAGGGTGGCCACCTGGGGTTGCTGGTCCCACTGACACCCACTCTCCACCCTCAGTGTCAGCTCCTCCCCTCATAGCCTGTGTGAGCCTCAGCACACATACACACCATCCTTAAACACACACACCCTCAACACACACACACCATCCTTATACACACACACACCATCCTTATACACACATACCATCCTTATACACACACACCATCTTCCACACACACACACAAACACCATCCTTATACACACACCATCCTCAATGCACACACACACACCATCTTTCTTGGTTCTTAGGAAGCAGAACAAGAGAACGAAGCCCGAAAGAAACAGGAGGAGGTAATGCGGGAGAAGCAGCTGGCTCAGGAAGCCAAGAAACTGGATGCCAAGGTGGGTGGGACCAAGAGCTGGGGCCTGGAGAACAGGGCAAAGGCTTAGGTGGAGGGTGGAGCAGACAGCTGGAGCCCCAAGACCACCCAGAGGGCCTGATGCTAGCTAGAGTCCACGGGCTGGGGAGAGGGGCTACAAGAGGGGACTCCCAGGCCATGGGGGTGGGGTGCTGGTGAGCGGGTCTGAGTGCATCTTGAGGCAGGAACCAGCCCCATGGAGCGTTAGTGCTGACTCCCTTCCCCTTCAAATGCTCGGCCCTAGACCCCATCTCAGCGGAACAAGTGGCAGCAGCAGGAGCTGATTGCAGAGTTGAGGCGGCGCCAAGCCAAGGAGCACCGGCCTGTTTACGAGGGGAAGGATGGTACCATTGAGGACATCATCACAGGTGGGCCCTTTGCCCTTCCTGACGCCTGGCCGCTGGGTGGCTCCCAAACCCCTCCCATAGCCCTTTGGGCCTCCTCCCACCCCACCCCCATGGGGCCTGACCACTGTGTCTCTCTCCTGGGCCACAGTGCTGAAGAGTGTCCCTTTCACGGCTCGTACTGCCAAGCGGGGCTCACGCTTCTTCTGTGATGCAGCCCACCATGATGAGTCAAACTGTTAACCCCCAAGGCTGGGGCCCTTGACAGGTACTGGGCACCACAGCTGCCCTCTGCATGCCCACCTCCCAGCACTCCTGCTGGGACCCACAGGCACCTCCTCTCCTGCATGATTTGGAACCATCCTCTGGCAGCCTCGTGGTGACGGGGGACACATACTTCTTCCCTTGCATGCCCCATGCTCTGAGAAGCGTGACTGATCCCCTGCATGTACCCTCAGGGAAGTGGTGCTCTCCCACTAATGCTGTCCTGGCTTCTACTAAGACCCAAGGGGTAGGGAGCTGTCCAAATAGCCAGGACCAGGCGCCACCTCTGATTACTGAGGCTGAGCAGCTCCAGTCCTGGGCCTGGGTGTCCGTTGTCCTTGCCTCCTCAAATGAGCTCTGGCAGTGGCTTCTGCCCAGGGACATCAGATGACCCTTGACCTGTATCCTGATATCCAGTCTGCCTGGCATCTCTTCCCAGCTTCTAGCTCTTGCTGAGTCCACCTTGTTTCTGCCATTCCCTAGTGACCTCTAGTACCCCCGCCTATTCTTCTGAACATGCAGAGTCCACCCTGACTGTCCACTCCAGCCTCTTTTAATCTCACTCATCAGCCTCACGGCTGGCTCTTCGCTAGACCTGCCTGTGGGGCTGGGCCTACAGAAGGTGGGCCTGGCCCAGCCTCCCTGCCTGTTCACAGGCCTCTTGTCTTCCCCACAGGCCTCCACCACCAGCCCCTCGTCGTTCGCCATCCAGCCAGGAGTGCTGCACCACCCGCTGGTCCCCCTCGGGCTCCAGGCCCCCACTGAGACCCTCCTGGAAGCAGAAGCACTTCAACCCTCGGAGTCCTGCAGGTCCAGCCAGTGCACCTGAAGCCCTGCAGCTGTCCAAGGGCCCAGCAGAGGGCTGTGCTGCTCTCAGTCCATCCCAGCTCTCAAAGCTGCAGCTTGCCTGCCACCTCTGTGGGCACTAGGCCTTTCAGGGCCTGGCACTTCCCTGGTGCCTCCAGCACTGCACTTTGCTCCCAAGGTCTTCAACTTCATTTCCTCAAGAGCCAGCTCAGGGCTAGAAAAACCATTTCCAGCTTTAAGCTAGGCCACGGGCACCTAGGCCCGCCGTCACTAGAGGCAGAGGGAGGAGAGGAGAAAGCAAGTATCCCTTCTTTTTTCCCCTTACTTTTTGAATCCCAGTGGTCAGCTGTGATCTAGGAGTGTCCAAGCTTAGCAAGCCCTGGACCCTGCCAGCCTCAGGTCTCCTTCTACCAGGAGCAAGGCCCTCCTAAGCCTGGGCCTGCCCAGCTGTGCCCTAGTGACAAGGAGGAGCGATCCCACACTCCCTGCCCATGGCCCTTTGCAGTCAAGGCTGACTCTGTCCTTGCCAATGTGAGCAGAGGGGTCGTTTCCTCTTCCCCAACCTGGAGACAGCAAGACAAAGGATGTGCCAACAGCATCCTCATTTTTCCCAGCTAGGTTTTGCTGGCAGGGGGCAGGGTCATGGTGGTCTCAGCTGTTTTCTCCATCCCCTGCCAGTTTCTTCTCAGTCCCTGAAGGGAACACAGGGGCCCACTCCTTTTTGTACATGTACCACTTCCTTCTCTCTTGTATATAAACCCCCAAACCTTCCTTCTCTCAACAAAGGCTTGAAATACCAGGCCTGACTCTGTCTCCTTTTTCTGAGCATAGGGGCTACATCGGCCATTTAGGCTGACCTAAGCCACAGAGGGGCTTCCCTGGTGGCTCAGCAGTAAAGAATCTGCCTGCGATGCAGGAGACGTAGGTTCAGTCCCTGGGTGGGGAAGATCCCCTGGAGAAGGGCATGGCAACCCACTCCAGTATTCTTGCCTAGAGAAGCCCATGGACAGAGGAGCCTGGCAGGCTGCAGTCCATAGGGTCACACAGAATTGGACACGACTGATGTGACTAAGCAGCAGCAAGCCACAGGGACAGAAAGGAGGCTGGGTCAAGCTGCCATGCTTGGGGGAGGTGACTGCAGAAGCCTGGGCAAGGAGAATCTGTTTAGATGGGCGCCAACCTCACACAGGGAGGCAGGCCTCCCATGAGGCACCAGTGCCCCCTGCTGGCCATGCGTGTACCTGTCTGGTCCCCAGCCTGCCCCCAGTACCAAGCCCAAGGACAAGACAAAAGAGCCACTGGCCACGTTATAAATATTGTCATTTAAAAAACAAAACCAAAACAAAACACACATACGCTGGGCCCCAGGGGTGGTGGAGCCCCAGGGCCTGGGCAGGCGGGAGCAGGCCCTGATGCTAGCGGCTAAGGACCTGCCCCTGCCGCCCAGGCTGTGTCCACCAGCCTGCCACTTGTTCTGGGGGCCCCATCTCACATTTTATCTACTGGCACCACCCACATGGCATTCACCACCAATCGCTGGTCTGAGACTGAGGGCAAGGACTGCACTAGTTGTCCGGGAAGTTGAGGGGACCCTTGAACACCACAAGCACCTTGGGAGATGCCAGAAATGGTGGGTTGGGGTTGGGGATACTTGAGAAAAAGTGGACACAGACCCAACTAAAGAAGTCTGGGGCAGACAGCGAGGGTGAACTCAGCCACAGCCTCACGCAGACCCGAGGCACGGTGGCGTGTCAGGTCACTGGTGGTCGTCCAGCTGCTGCAAGAGCGTCCGCCGCCGTCTTTCCAGCTCACCCTCACTCAGCTCGCTTTCCGACGTGTCCCAGCCCGTCTGGTGGAGCAAAGGCACAGCTCACCCACGGCTTCCCCGAGGGCCTGGGCAGCGCGCTGACCGGGCGGGGGCCGGGGGCCTGCCTCTCTCACCTTCTCCTTCTTGACTCCAAAGGCTGGGGAGCGGTTAGGGAGCTCTGCCCGCCGGAGGTCCCTGTCCTTGTCCTGTTCCGGTTCTTTCTCATCACTCTCCTTGGCAGCTTTCTCCTCAGGGTCTGTCTCGCTCTCAGGACTATTCTGTAAGAGCCCAGAGCCCACCTCCTCAGTTCTGTGGAGGACGGCCCGGGAGGCGGGTGAAGACATGAAGATATCTCATAAAATAGCAGAGACTTGGACGCAAGTTCCTTCTCTACGCACCGACTTGTGTCTTCTCTTCTTAGTTTTCTTTTTTGGTTTCTTGGCTTTCCGAAGACCATGATCTGGAGATGGAAAAATTCCCACTAAGTCCCACGGGAAAAGGGAGGCCTCATCCTTTTTTCTGCTCATTCTTCACAGGCAGGGACCTGTCTGAGGAAGTCTCAGTCCAGTCCTCCTTCCTTCTCTCCGCTTCCTGCCTGGGCAGGGACGGGAAGTTCTTACTCTCTGACAGGTGCAGCCCTCCCCACCACCTCCACCCTCAGGGGTGGGGCTCCCCTAAGGCCTCCCCTCCAGCTCCCAACTACTTACCTGATCCAAGGAGAAGGCGAGAGGAGGGGGAACCCCGTCCTCCAAGGGCAGCACCCCCACTTTCAACAGAATCAAGTGAGGAAGAGGGCTCAGAGCCTGACTCCGAGGGGTTCCGTCGCCTCCGCTTGGGGGGCCGGAGAGAGGGTGGGGGCAGCTCCTCATCTCCTGACTCAGAGCCCTGGGTAGATGAGCAGATACAAGTCAGCACAGAGGGGCGCTGGGCTCCAGAAGCCCTCGAGTCTGGGAACCGGGGACAGGAAAATCCAAGACCAAAGGAATCTCCCAGTCTTCCTCCAGGGGAGGTGATATATGGGGAAAGCAAGAGAAGTGGTTCTTATTTCCCCCAGGTAGTCCAGCCTCACCCCACATCCTTCCTACCCGCCAACTCACTGAAGGTGAGTGGGAACGCTTGCGATGGTGCTTCTTGCCCTTTCTGCCGTGTTTCCGGCCTTTGCTGTGGAGGTGCTGGCATTCCGTCTGGTGGAGGCAGAAGGGAGGGTGAGGAAGGCACCAAGGTTAGCCCCAGGAAGGACCCTGTGTCCCAGAGGTTTTGCTGCCTCCTCTGAGGCTAGGGCCTTGGGTGGTTCCAGGGCACCGTGAGACCTCCCCTTCCTTAGTTGTCAAGGAAAGGAGAGCGTGGGGTTGAGAGGTTACTGAGGCTACTGTTAAGCTAGCTTCATGTGTTCACCAGTCTGGGGCAGATATAGAGGACCAGAAGCTCTGCCTCACCTCCAGTACCTGCAGGAACTCCCGAAAGAGCCGGATCCGCTCCGACTCCAGGGTGATCTGCTCAAAGGCTGAGTCGCACACAAAGCGCTCACGGACCTTGAACAGGAGAGCACTGCTGATCAGACCAGCCCCAGCACAACGTGGAGGCCGCCGTGAGCACAGGGCAGGGCTGGGGCAGAGGAAGGAAGGAAGGGCGCCGAAGCTGGCCCCGAGCTGTGCTACGACTGGGGTGGGCCCCCAGTGGTGGAGAAGCACTGCTGCCCTCAGGACTGAGGGGGTGGTGTTTGATGCCAGGCTGCAGTCCTGACCTCTTCCCAGGCCGTGCCCAGCTCCAGAGCAGGCACAGCCTGCCTCAGCATGCTTCGGAAGGCAGCTTCCCTGCGCCGCAGCCGCCGGGCCTCCTCCTTCTCCCGCTCTCTCTCGCGCGCCTCTGCTTTCTCCAGCAGCTGAGGGCGACAGGGCACAGGGTAGGGTCACTCAAGAGAGGGTGTGTGGGAAGTTGGGGTCTGAGCTCCTACTATCACTCCTGGACTGGGGGCAGAGTCACACTGGGGCAGTGCGTGAGAAGGAACGGAACCAGAGCAAGGGACGAGCTTGAGAACGGAGCCCTGGCTACAGCCCCACCCCGCGCGGCCCCTCACACTATTGAAAGTCAGCTTGATGTTGCCTGCATCCAGCGCAGCAGCCCTCTTGTCAAAGCTTATGACGTGGGCGAAGTCCTCGAAGGCTGTGTTCACCTCCACGCAGAAGCCCCGGTCCTGTGGGCACAGCAGCGCATGAAGCAGGGGGGCACCACAGGCCTGAACCTGAAGTTGGCTGCCTCCAGGGCAGGCACGGGTCAGACTACAGATGCTCAAGTAGCCCCCTCCCCCGGAAGGGATCCACAGGACGGGGATGCACTTCGGAGACCAAGTCATTCAAGTCCTCCCCCATCTGATAATTAAACCTCCCATACCAGCCCTTGGCTTAGCTGTCACAGGGAACTGGCAAGGCTGGATCACGGGTAGGTGTTCAAGGTACATGTTCTCCGTCTGATAGATGCCTGTGTTTCTGACAACGGATTCTTTGTCCCTTTGGCTTAAGCTTGAGCCATTGCTGGGTCATAAGTTCCCTGTATTCTTTCTTAGTCAACATCTACGGCTGTGTTTATGAGTGCTTACTATGTACCAGGTACCATGCTGAGTGCCTCACACACATTATCTCATTTAATCCTCACGTATCTGAACTAAAGCACAGGTCCTAATTTTATGTGGAAGAAGAAACCAAGGTTGAGAGAAACTAGAGTAACTGCCCAAGGTCTTCAAGGCTAACATATGGCTGGACAAGAATTCTACCCCAGGTCTTTCTAATGATGAAGTCCCTACTTTTAAGCACTACACCCACAATCATGAAAAATAAAGGCCATCAGCTGTACATCTCCCCAGCATTATTAAGGACACGTCACACTATAAAGCACCATGGACTAGGCGCTGTGCTTCTCACCTAAGCCTCACAACACGCCAGTGAGCAGGCTGTAGGAGAGTTGTCTCACTTGGCCCAAGACGACTCAGTGGAAAGTGGAGCCACTGAAGCGTGAGGTCTGAGGCAGAGGCCCAGGTTCCCTTCTACTACCTCTGCTCATCTGGAACCTGCTCTGGCCCCCTGCTGACGGCACAGGCATACTCTTCCTGCTGCTTCCAAGAGGGATTCCTCAGCCCATGCTCTCCAGCTCTTCTCAGACATACATCTCTCTCGCTTAGGGAACTGCAGACTTCGATCTCACCTCTTCATTGGTTCCTTCTGTCAAGTACGCACCTCACTTAACCTGGAATACCCTTTCCACCCTGCTCTCACCTTCCTCAAGCTAATAACCTCTGCTTCTGTCTCTCTGTTTCACAATCTTTAAATGTAGCACAAAGGAAAACATTTATTAAACCTACTAATGAGCAAGATACTACAAATGTTATCATTTAACTTCATGACCTTGCATTTATATTATCCTCATTTTACAGATAAGGAAACTGAGGCTCAGAGACACTATATAACTTGCAGAGGTCTCAACCAATAAACAGCCAGGAGTTATATAACTAAAGCCTGTGCTGCACTCATTTTACCCTCTTCATGGACGCTGTTCCCCTAGAGGTTGCTCATGTCCTAAGAACTCCAGGGACCCCTTCTGAGTCCTCAGTCTTCTAGCCTCTGTTCACTTCTGCAGTCCTTCCTTCTCCGGGGTCCCCGCTTGTCTCCGACCCCTTTTACCACCTCTCTTGTCTTATGTGCCTGTCCCACACTGTTCCTAGCAATCCCACCCCTCACCTCTCTCCTGACTTTCAGACCCATTCTAGACTGGATATTTCACAGACACTTCAAGTTCAGCAGATCCCAAGATAATTCATTTTCTGGGAGCCCCCACCCCATACTCCACTCCCCACTCCCATGGATGGGCCCAGATCTTCTGACTTTCAGCTTCTCCGAGTTCAGGACTCTGCATTACCCTATGGGATGTGGAGTGTCATCACAGTCCACAGTCTGCCTGGCGGGTAGATGGCCTCAGGGCCCTGGGTTCACCTCCCTTCCAGAGGCAGGAGCCCAAAAGGGGGCAACAGGAAGGGGAACTGACCAAAGACTGTCCTCAGGAGGTGTGGAGAGACAGGCCTCAGCAAGGATAGGGCTCCTACAGGCCTGTCAGCAGTACCAGCCACTGAGGGGTTAAAAGTTAAGTGTCCAATAAAATTTAACTCTTCCTGGATAAGATATTTCTACCTTATGCGATTATCATATTTAAAATATGGTATTTGCTCTATTCCTCCCTGCCCCTGGTTGCTTTATGAGAACAATTTCCCAAATGGAATTCCTGTTTTCTCCAGCCCTGTTCTTCCTGCTTAATCCTTACCATCAATCCACCCCTGCTATCTCCAACTCACTCCTTCCTTCCCTCAATTTCACACACACACACAAATGTGTCAGTTCTACTTCTGAGTGAGTCTAGCCTACTGGTTTGAAACCCTTTTTTTAAATCAGCAGATGCTTTTTTTTTTAAATAAAAATCTTAAGTAGAACCCTCATTCCATAAGAGAAACAAGCAGTTATACTTGAAAATAAAGGAAGGAGCAAAAATCCCTCCACCCCGCCCCCTCCGGCTTGTCCCAAGGCCCCCGTGAGCCAACCTCGGGATTTCAGAAGCAACTGGAGCACCCCAGCTGTGCTCACCGGCCATCCCCACCTAGACCACACAGCAGCTCCTGCCTGGTCTCTCTGCTCACCCCTCACACTTCAAACCCTGCCTCGAGAGTCCACGGCTGCCCAGACTTTTCTCCCAAGGGCCCCAACAGCAAGGGAGCAGTCTAGGGGTGAGTCAGAAGAGGATGACTCAAGCTCAGAACTGACCTGAATCACTTGCCACTATCACTTTCTGCGTCCTGAGGCCTCAAGTCCTGTCTCCCTACCACTCCATCCCTGCGCATACAAGTGCTCTGGCTGCGGGCAGGGCTCTACACCACCACTGGGGCTTTTCCAAGACATCATTCCCCGCCTCCCCATTACTTACAAGATAAAAATCCAATTTCCTTATTTTAGCATTCAAAGAATTTTATATGCAGGGCTCTCCTTCCCAACTGGGGTATAGAGAAATAGAGGAGGCCACAGGACAATACAATATATGTTACCTAATGGTAAGTAATTTTAAAATATTAACAGGTAAGTGTTACGGTATTAAAGTACAGCGCCTGCATGAATTTTAAGGCAAGACATGGGACTTAAAAGAAACGTGTGTGCAGTGAGACATTCCTAGCTTTATTCTGAGACCTTCTTCATCTCGGGTACCAAGTTACTCCTGCTGATAATCAGGTGAAGTTTGGGGGAATATTCCCCACTTTTCAGATGAGGAAACACGCTCAGAAAAATTAAGTAATCTGCTCAAAGTCGCAAAACTTCTAAGTGGTTAAGATGGACTTTCAACCCCACAGTCGGCCTTCACAGTCTTGTTCCTAACCACGGTGCACACTGCTCCCCGAAACTCATGAGAAGAGTCTTTATCTCCACAAAGAAATATGCTTCTCTTTGTTATCTTTTCCGAAACACAGGGCTCTCTCAGTCCATCACTCACTTTTTCCTCTTTGATAGACATGAATACTGAGGAACTCTCCAGCATGGAGATGGTAAATTGTAGGTGACTTTGCTCTCGTGTTACGGATGTGACAGGGAGGAGTTAGGACAGATAAGGAGGATATGCCCCTTCTAAAAAGCCTTAGTATCTCAGCTTTAGCCCACTGAATGCTTCTCAAAGCCAACCTAGCGCTGCTAGATAATGCAAATTTCCAAGAGATGCTGAAGATCCAGATTTTAATTGTAATCTCTTGATTTTAAAATGTTAGCAACAAATTCCAGGTTTTTCTAAAACACTGTACAGGCAGAAGGAGAATACTTGTGTGAAACTAGTTTATGACTAGTTGTGCTTCCTGCTCCTCTTTGCTCCTGCGGCACCCTACACCCCTGGCCTCCATCCTCCCCCACCTCCTCATTCTTAGAGGTGCAGTTTAAATGGCAATTCTTCTGATTCTCATCTCTGTAATAATAACCCTTGCCCCTCTGTAATGTCTATCTACTTGCCATGTCTCTCTTCCTATTAGACCCTGAGCTCCTTCTAGGCAGAAATTGTATCTTGTTCATTTCTGTATAAAGAAAGGATCACAATAGCTATCTCCTGAACTGAGTTGCAATGCTCCCACAAAACAGGATTTATCAGGGAGCCCTGTCCTGGGAGCAGCCCTGCATCCAGCCTGCATCCATCCACAGCCCCAGGCCTCCCTCACCTTAAGGATGTCCTTTATGATCTTCTTCTCATCATGGAATCGGGCCTTCAACTCTTCCACATAGAACTTGAACAAGTCCAGAGGGGTGGAGCCTGTGGGGGAGGGAGGGAGGGGGGCCTGGCGGCGGCAGCTTCCCAAGGCCTGAGGGTAGGGTTGAGGACAGGACCAAGGAGTGGGAGTGCAGAGAGACTGGCAGGGCAGGAAGCCAGGCCAGAGAAGGGAGAGCCCAGCTGCCTTACCCGGCTGGCCCAGCATGTTGGCAAAGCGGATATCAGTGCTGACCGCTGGGTACAGCTCCATCCAGGTGGACATGGAGTGCAGCTGCCCTGTCTCGTGCAGCTCATCCAGGAAGGTCTAAGCAGGGAAGAGGCCAGTTACAGGGAGGGTGAGAGAGGGAGGGAGGCAAAGTCAAAGCCTGGGCAGGGAGAGGAGAGACGGCAGGGAGAGGCAGGAACAACCAGACTGAGGAAATGCCGGCAAGGGAGGCAGAGATGAGGAGTTACAGATGGGGAGGCAGAGAGCAATGTGAACACAGACTGTAAAACAGAATGGGACAGACTCCACATGAGAATAGGCTGGACTGGGAGGCAAAGAAACAGCGCCTGCAGCATTACCTTCCCATGACTCCCACACTTCCCCATGTGTTATAGCCAACTAATCCCCTCCTCCACCACCACCAGTGCCACCTCCAAGACGGGGGATGAACTAACTGCCTGTCTGGCTCCCCAGTGAAGGGAAATAAACCTGGCCAAGCTGCTGAGCCTTGCTTTTAGGGCGCCATCTGCTGGCAGTTTCCGGGTGGCACGCACACCTAGTCTAGAGGAGCTGGCCCAGAGTTGAGGGGACACAGCAGGAGCAAAACTGCAGGCACAGACAGCCCTCATGGAGCGAGGACAGGCTGGGCACAGGGAGAACAGTGGGCCTGGCCGAGAGGAGGCAGCGTGTGGGTGAAGAGACTGTCCGGGGCAGAGCTGAGTTCCGATTCAGAGAGCAGCAAAGATACCTGGAAGGCTTCCCGGTTCTTGCGCTGCTGGCGCCGCTCCCGAAGTCGGGCTCGCTCTCGCTCCTCCTCCTCCTCCCTCTCCAAAGCTCGGATGTGCTCCTCAAAGCAGATCAGCGCATCTTCCTTGTCCATGTCTAACCACAGAGAGGAGGCTCAGCAGGCACCGCACCAGGGGAACACCCTCTCAGTCCCAGCACCCCCAGAGTTTCCAAGATGCTACTCCTGCAGGTGTTGGGGACATCCAGGGTGGTGGGGAGAGGGGAGCAGGGGCTCCTGGGAGAGGCTATTGGAATGATGGTTCATGAAAAGGGTTCAGTGATTATATGAAGTGTTAAATAGAAGCATTCAGATCTTATGAATTTGGTTACTAGAAGTCACTATATGAAATCAGTTTTCTCAGAATCTAAGGTTTTACTTTTTATTGGACTGGGAATCAACCAGGCTTTGATATAACTTCAGAAGGTGAATATCAGAAGATACTGCAAATGATGACAGGCCAACAGCAGCTGATTGCCACATGTGTGACCATTTACAGCCCACCATACCAAGATGATTTAAAACCATATTCACATGAGCTATAAAAGTCATCTTCAAATATTATTCCTATCCCAGTGCTGTTCCCCCAAGAACACATAATATCCAGGTTAACTATAGACCCTAGAGGGAGAGGTGACCTGAAGCATCCTCCTGTGATCTCAAGTCCAGAGAGGTTCTGGACTACATGCAAGGGACTCCTAGATGTCCAAGGGGATAGGAGGTGCAGGGGGAGTAGTGTGAGGCAGGTGCTGGGGGTCAGGAAAGAAAAAGGAAGGGAGAGAAGGGAGTGGAGACCCAGGCTTACTCTGCAGCTGATGGTCCTGAGCAAAGCTGGGGTTATCCATGAGGTACTGCTGGGCCTGGGACCATGTTGTTTGGAAGTTGACACTACTCATCCCATCTAGGATGCTCTTCAGGGCCTGGATGTTGCGGCGCCGCAGCTGCTTGGCCTGTTCCTAGGGAGCCATGGGGTTAGGGTGAGGCAGGGCAGGGCAGAGCTACACAAGTGGGCCTGGGCAGAGAACCTAGGTAAAGGCAGGTGGCTTGGGAACTCTGGGATGGCCAGACTCAAGGCCTTTCTGACTCCAGAAAGGGGAAGGAGCACAGGTTACAGACCACACCCTCAGAGACCTTCCTGTCCTCCCAGACCAAGTTGTAGGCCCAAAGCATGAACTGGGGATGTGCCATACCAGCTTCTGAGTAAGAAGCTGGGACCCTGGGGCAGCAAGTGAATGGGCGGGTCCACAAGGAAGCCAAGACATGGAAGGCCTTAATGAGACTGGGGCTGATGGATCCAGCCCAGTAGCTGTTACCTTCTCTTTCTTGGCCAGGAAGAAGAGGACATCATCATAAACCTCTTTTCGATCCCTCTCAGGGACCACAGCCCAGACCTCCAGCTCCCCAAAGGTCTGTTCTGCCCGCCTGTGGAGCATATGGGCTGTGAGAAGGCAGGCAGAGAACAGAGCCTGGGCCCATGGGGGTCTCAGGGTTCCCAGGCCCCAACCCAGCCTGGCCCCCTGACCGGTAGCGGGTAGTGGAGGTCATGCGTTCATGCTGCTCCAGGAAATGCTGCAAGGTCTGCTTGGCCTCCTTGGCTCTTAGCCGGGCCTCTTCCTTCTCCTCCTTCTCCCGCTGCGCTTTGTAGGCATTGAATGCCTGCTTTTTCTCACTCAGTTTGGGCAAGGCACTAGGGTGGACAGGGTGGGAGTTTGGTGGGGACAGACGAGTCAGCCTGAACCACAACGCACAGCCCACAAAGTAGGGTCATGGCACACTGGGGATGGGTCTCACAGAACTGACTGAATGTCCACGCATGGGCACAGCGGGCTGCAGTGGCCCCAAGGGCACAGGGAAGCAAGATAGGTTGGTCTCTGGCATATGGGGAGGGGTGACAATGAGGGAACAAGACAGGCCTCTTAAGACACTATTAATACTGAGCCCTTTTGCTATGGGTTCTCAAGTTGCAGTCAGGCCTCTGCCCTATCCAACCCCTTTCCCCAATTAATTCAATTCAAATCAATTCAATTCAACAAGCATTTATTGAATGATCCCCTTCCCCTCCTCCTGGAGGCTCTTCAGCTTCTCTTCCCCAGCACGCTCACCCAGCTATCACTCTCCTCACTCTGACCCCGTCAGGGTTTCTTAGGAAATCCGTGGATCAGCCACCCTCATGAACAATGTCTGGAGGGCCTGCCCAGGCCTACCTGTAACGGGGGTCAGTGACCACCATCTTCATGGCCTGTTCCCACGAAGCATTGGAGGGGACAGCCTGGAATGGAGCAGGCGGGGATCATGGGCTCTGCCCACCTCCAGCCCCCTCCAGGGCTACCCTGGGAGCCCCACCCTCAGCACCTTGTCCCTCAGCAGCTCCTTGAAGGCCTGCTTTGCCTTCTCCCGGTTGCTCCAACTGAGGCCAGACCTCTCCGGCTCCGGTTTTGATTCTTCTTCCTCTTGCTGCGGTGGCTGATGCTGTCCAGCAGAACTGGGGTACAAAGGGAAGTCAGCCACAGTGTCCCCAAGTCCATATAGTTTTCAGTGCCCTGTGTGATCAGGACACCCCTTTGTTCCCCAGGGAAGCCCTTTTCTGCTCATTAGAAGCCATGCCCAGATCTTCACCCCTTTCCCGAGAAACCTGGCAGAGGTCAAGGGTTGAACCCAGGTGGGAGCCTGAGGTCTAGAATGCCATGGGAGGCAGCCCTCACCTGCTGGGGCCCTCCTCTGGCTGCTGCAGGAACCCCTGTTCCAGGGGCTGGGCAGCCTCTGACACAGCGCAATCTTCACTCCCACCTGGCTCAGGTTCTAGGAGGCCTGTGGGCAGCAGGGTGGGGCCTGGCGGCACAGGTGGGGGATCGGGCTGAGGCTGAGGAGGCTGTGGCTGTAGTGCCTGTGGCTGCTGCTGTTTCCTGCAGGTGGGTCGGAAGGGCAGTGTCCAGTAGTGCAAAGACAGGTGTGGTCAGGGGCTGACTGGTCTCTATCCTGTGAAGGACTAGCGCCAGAGCAGACCACTCCACAAGGAGATGAGAGCTGGCTCTTCCTCTCACAGAGCACGGATCGTGGAGAGAGGCCACTCCCACCCCTCAGGAGGCCCCACGTATGGGTGGACGGGCAGGCAAGACAAGCAAGTCACTTACCCTGCAGCCTCTTGTTTGACTAGAGCTGCAACAGGAAAGGATAACGTGGTTAGAGGGTAGCACAGAGTCACGCCCCCGAGCCTCTGCTTGGGCCCACCCCCTCCTCACCCTCCAGGTCATCCAGGTCCTTGGGCCGGGTCCAGCGGGACTCCTTACTCTGATTGTTGTAGTAGTAAGGTTTGCCTGTGTCCGACTTGTACTCTTTCCAGGGACACTGGGACAGCAGGAGCTGTAAGAGGATGGGCCAGGAAACATCAGTGGGTTGGGCATACCCGCCAGCCACAGTTGGGGGAGCTAAGTGAGGGGACCCAGTGAGGGGGTATACAGAAGTGTTTAGGTACCACCTGGCCTGGCTCAAGATGAGGGAAGGTGGACTTCTTGAGATCCTAGGAAGGTTGGGGAACGGTCAGGGATCTTAGGATTAGAGGAACCATGAGTATGGTTAGAGACTCAAGGGAGGCCAAGGACTTGGAAGGGTCAGGGCAGCTGAAAAAAAGAGCCAGAAAGCCCCATTCAGGACCTCTGCCTTGGACTTGAGCACGCTGGGCTTCTCCCACACGGACTGCTTGTCGTCAGCGTTGTAGTAGTAGATGCGCCCGTCAGGGGCTACATGCTCGCTCCACAGGGCCCTCTAGGGGAGGGGAGGGTGCACAGAACAGTGGTCACAGCTCCTTTCCCAAAGCTTCTCCTCCTCATCCCCAAAATTTAACCATTAGCACCTCTTTTAGCCTCCTACCCAGAGACCCCTGAGTGGAAAGAACTTACCGGAGGGCCTGTCCCAGCCACAGCAGCTAGAAAAGAAGCCAAAGGAAACCTATTAAGTCCTTGTTCCAACAATTATCTGATCCCCATCTATTCCTCCCTTACACTCCATCCCCAGTAAATCTCCCCTGGTCCCATCACATCCCAGGATCCCTGGCACCCCAACAGGCATGATCCAGGGTAGGCCCTAGTCCATGGTCCCTCTCCCCGCCCAACCTCCGAGCCTGGGGGGAGCAGACCCCCAGAAGACTCACAGCTGGCGGTGTCCGCACCCGGAGCCGTCTGCCGAAGAAAGAGGAGGGGGAAGGGTTGGGGCCAAGCCCAGTGGCCCCCAAGACCCAGGCCATGGGGGATGAAGAAGCAGGCCAGGCCAGGATCCATGTGTCCTGCTCCCAGGGATCTCTGCTCCCTAACAAGCTTCCCCCGCCCTCTGGGACCATGGCTCTAGGACCCCAGGAGGAAACTGCACGGCAGCTCCTTTTTTCAAGAGAGTATTCTGTTGAGTGAGACTCCATGGCCCACCTCTTCCACAGAAAGTACCAACTGCCACATCCTACCCAACTCTACTACGCTGAACAGCAGCACAAGAAGGTTTAGTGAGATCTCCAGGTACTGCCGCTTCCTCCAGAGACAAAGAAGATGCGAAGAGGAAATTGTATTCACGTGTCCACAGTGCTAACTCTGTGAGAGTGATCAGTGTCTGGAGTGAAGGTGTTCCTTAAGGGAACTGGGCATAGCAGGGGGATAATGAGAGGATGTATGTGCCTTTTGGGACGAGTGAGAAGCTAGAAGAGCTGAGTTTGTGGCTGGAAGGACTCAGTGTGGGGAGTGCAGCGGGGCCATGGGTGGATGTGATGAGAAGAGGGAGAGAACGGAGGCCGCGTCCCTGTACGCCAAGTCAGACCCGGTGGGCTGCAGCGCAGAGCCCACTTCCTGCCCCCCAGTGCTTACCGCTGCGGTGACAGGCACTGCTGGCATCAGCATTCCTGGCATCATGGGAGGTACCATTCCTGGTATCTGTGGATACAAAGGAGACAGAAACCAGCTACTAAGGTGAAGGCAAGCACAGGCCACACAGAGTCCTGAGAGATGCTGACGGGGCCATGACCCTCACAAGGGTACACACTGGGCTCTGGGCGCTCAGCTGAGCCTCAGAGTGGCCTCTAGCCACTCAGCAGGCAAATTCACGTGGGCCTGGCCCCACCTTCCCTCCCTTCCTCCCCAGACTCTCAAGTTCAGTTCAGATATCCACCTTCATCTCTACCTGCAACTGAGATGACAGGGTTTTCTGAGGCCCTGGAGCAGGGGAGATTACCTGTGTGAGTGGTGGTGGTGCCCCCATCGGTGGGAGCATTGGGGGCATGATGCCAGGTGGCATGGGGGGGATGGCTGGTGGTCTCTGACTCATGGGAGGGAGCCCCATTGGAGGAAAAGGTGGGGGGATTCCTGGAGGAGGCATCTGCAAACGAGGAAAGGAAGAGAGCCTGAGCAGAGGAGACACTGCTCTGCCCCTGTCAGGAAACAGCCACTCATCTCCCACCCAACCCTTCACACTGGCTCTGAGACAGTCCAAAGTTTCAGTTTGAAAGGCATCAAACTGCCTCCCTCCTCACCACTGAGACTGACAACAGGGGTCCTCTGGGTCTAAGAGGCAAGCAAACGGCTTCTTGAGAGGCAGGGGAGAGGGGAAAGAGAAATGGAACTGCCACCAGACTGCGATTGGAAGGCTCCACCACTTAAGCAACTCTCTCCAGAGAGGCCTTTCAGATGCAGGGCCAGAGGCAGGTGTCCAGTCCCCAATCTCCCAGTCCTCTGCCTCCTATCCCTTTTTTCCCAACTGATGACCACCAGTTGCTATTCCAGCCTGACTTCATGGCGTATTTAAAAAATATAGACAAGGGGAGTTTCCTGGCAGTCCAGTGGTTAGGACTCCAAGCTTTCACTGCCAAGGGCGTGGGTTCAGTCCCTGGTTGGGGAACTGAGATCCCACAAGCCATGTTGGGGGAGGAACAAAAAAGAATACAGACAAGGAGCAGTGAAAGAGAAAGAGAGCCCCACCCTGCCCTCACACTTAAGAGGGTCTTTTCCCATTCACTTCTTCCCCCAGCCCCCGTGTGTCCCAAGGACAAAAAGACAAAGGGAGAACTGTCAACGTTATGGACCCAAGCAAAACCATCCCTCAACCAAGGGCAACAGGAAGGGGGCATTACACAAAAACTGTGCTGGCGATGCAGCAGTGCTGGGGGCTAGGAAGTTGGGGATGCAGGCTGGAAAAGCCAAGCCCAGGGAAAGACATAAAACTTACGAAGGGTGGTGGCATCATGGGGGGCCCCGGTGGGAAGGGGGCAGGCGCTGCTGGGGGCCGGGGACCAGAATCGGGAACCGACTGTTGAGGGAGAGAAAAGTCATAGAACCCCGGATGGGCAGAGATGGGCTTTTGTAGAAGAGAAGCAGAGGGGTGAGGATGAAAAAGGAGCACAAAGTTCAAAGGAAGAGTCTCAAAGCCCAGTTTCCTACCCATTCCCACTCTGAGCCCTCGATAGATCTGTTCTTTTGCCAGTCCAGAGTCAGCTGGCTGAGCCCCATTAAAGTCATCTGTAGTTTGGAAGTTTCCATTTTGCCCAAGCCATGAAAAGATGGAGGAGGTTCTACTACAGGGACAGATCAACTCTTTCCAAGGCTTTTCATCCACCCTCCCGCCTGTGGGCAAGGCTGCGCTTCCCTCCAGTCAGTCAGAGGTCTCTCATTCCCATTCAGGAAGGAAGTGGCCTCTTTTCCTGTTCACCTTCCTGAATTCACCCAGTACAGAGACTCAACCCAAAGCCCTCTAAACACAATTAGTCCTTCCTAAGTACTACCACCAGCCTCCTCCCCTAACTGGCCTCATCTTTAGTCACTCACTGTCCTTGACAGCTCCATTCCCATCCCCTCCTCTTTAGCTCTGCATCCCAGCCCCCATCAAGACAGCAGCCTGTGCCTCTTCTAGGTTCATCCCAGTGGAGGAGGCTTGGAACAGCCTAGGTCTCCCTGTCCCACACCCAATGGCTAGCCACATCTCATCCTTTAGTTCTCAGCTTAAATATCACTTGCTCTAAGAAGCCTTCCTGACTCTATTTAAAGCACGTCCAATTTGTTCTGATCCTCTTTTTAGTTCCCTCACGTATACAATTGTGTAATTATTATGTTAGACTGGATATGTGCTTCCCCTTACACATATTCCATGGGGGCAGAGATCATATCTGAGTTGTTGAAAGCTGAATTCCTGGTACCTGCCACAGCATCTGGCACATAATAGGTACTCAACATATATAAAGTGAATGAATAAACAAATGAAGGAACAAATCCTATTTATATAGAATCTTATGGCTCTAAAAATTCATCCTATAGATATAGCCCTACATGTGTGTACGAGATTTTCAGAGCAGCATTATTTATAAAACCAGAAGACTGTAATCAGCCTAAATATCTGTAAGGAACTATAAAATTTTACACAAACATAAGATGAACTACTATGCAGTCATAAAAAGAATGAAGAGGCTCACTGTCTCGATTATAATCTGGAAGATACATAAACAAGTGGGAAAAAAAGCAAAGTGCAGCAAAGTTTTATTACTTGCATAAAAATCAGAAACAAAAGATGACACAAGAAATGAGAATGAGGACACTGGTAGAAAGAACTCTATCTGCCCTCTGTAACTTTGAATATAGCTAGATTCACCCATTCAAAAACAGTTTTTAAGTAACCTGGGGCACTTAAATGCAGCTAAAAGGCTCTGTCCTTCCTCCTTGCTTGGAAGGTGCTGGAGTATGGTGGTGAGGAGGAGATCCAGGTAAAGGTGGGAGCTGGCTCACTGCCACCCAATTTCCCGACTTTCCCAATTATCCCTATGTTGGGAAGACTCAGTATTTAACAATGCTTCTACTCTCTACTTCAGCAACACCTGTCCTTCCTTCCCTCTGCTTATCTTGTCCTAAGAGAGGGGGTAAGTCAAACTACTCCGACTTAAATTACCTTTTCTTGAGGTTCAGCTACTCTAAGCCCTGAATTCAGACCTGCTCCGCCCCCTGAAACCTCCTTTTGCACTAGAAGTCAGAAACAAATCAACTCAGGATGAAATCCAGCTCTCTGTGCCACACTTTCCCACCCAACCTGCCTCAGGGTCCCAGCCTCCCAGAGGCTACATAACCATCTCTGGGTCCTACCAGGCTCTACGATTACCCATCTCAGAGACTATGCCACCATCCACACAGTTGTCCAAGATAGAAATTTGTGAGCCACTCACCACACCTCCCTCTTTCTTGTGAATACATCAATGAGTCCAGTTAATTTTACTTCCTAAAGATTTCCCGAATCCATCTATTTCTGTTTCCTTTTCCAACCCTACAACTTAAAAAAAAAAATCTGACCTACTTCAGTGGCCTCCTGACTGGTCTCCCCACATCCACTCCAACCGCAGGCTACATTACTCCTCTGCTTAAAACTCTTTAATTGCTTCCCACTGTCCCCAAACCCACTTCCAGGGCCTGGGAGGCTGTGGCAGGTTTGCTTCCCAGCTGCCTTATCTTCCTCACCCATGTTGAGCTCCTTCTTGCAGTCCTCCCAACTAAGACACCCACCTCTGCCTGGGGCGATGCTCCCTCCAACTCCACACACCCCGCCTCCATAACCTTTAGATCTGGTCATCATCATTTCTTCAGGAAAGGCTTTCTCCAACCCAGCGGACTAGTCAGAGCCCTCTTTTACACTCTCATACACCATGTACCTTCCCCTTCAGCAATTAGTCACTGGAATTTTAGTTATTTGTACAACTGATACAAATTGTATCAGTTTGTATCTGATTGTATTATTATGTGGCACTAATAAAAAACAAATGCTGCCCAAATTACAATACTCCACTGATTTTGGGCTTCCCTGGTGGCTCAGACAGTAAAGAATCTGGCCTGTAATGCGGGAGACCCAGGTTTGATCCCTGGGTTGCAAAGGGCCCTGGAGAAGGGCATGGCAATCCACTCCAGTATTCTTGCCTGGAGAATCCCATGGACAGAGGAGCTTGGTAGGCTACTGTCCACAGGGTCGCAGAGTTGGGCATGACTGAGCAACTTTCACCACTGATCTTAAGACACATCTTGACTTCAGAAATGTTAAGATGTGAGTCTCAGAATCAATGAAATATGTGATACCTCCAGTTTCCAGCCTAGGCTAGAAATTTTAAGGGGCAAGGACTTTGTTTTTGCTCATCCCAGAACCCTTTGCCCATTGTAATTTCACCACCACCACCACTGGCTCACAGTACATGCTATTATTTCTTAACTTAATGACTGAATGGTCTTGGCAGGTTCACAAAACAAAGCCATCAGTAAGGTCTAGCAGTTATTTAGGGAACACTGAATGTCAGAGCTGGAGGAGACTCTGGCAACTACCCTAGGCATTTTTTCTCAGATGAAAAAGGGGGGAATAATGGGTCCCAGGACGGGATTCAATCTGCCCTCCAGGCCTACTCCCTTAAAAACACAATCCTTACAAGAAGGAGCTCTGTTTTTTTTCACTCTAGCATATTCTCTGTGACCCACGTGGTTAAACCAGGAAGTCCAACATTTTCTTGCTAGGAGACCAGTGGTGGCTCCCCGTTGCCCACCCTACAGAATCTTTCATCGGACATTCAAAGCCTTTAAACAAGACCCATCCCACATTCTTCTGGCTCACCCTGATTCATGGCTTCCCTCCTCCTCTTTGCACAGAAAGTATTAGATTACTCCATGTGTTTCTTTTATTCTGCTTTGTCTCTTATTTTGTTCAAGATGATCCGATATTCACCTCCTTTTGGGCCTTTATGATTATCCTCCACACATACACCCTCCTACCTCAGTCTCCTCGGGATAAATACTGAACTACTTTGCACAGAGTCACATGCTACTCTATGGATGTCTGCTGGGTGTTCCACATGGGACTGCATGTCTTGCTACTCAGGTCGGGGTTTCCCCACGTTTAGGGATTGAGTTTTCTCCTTTTAAGTCTCTTCTGAATGTCAAGTCAGGGCCCTGTATACAAAGTGTTGTGACAAAATGCAGACTCATCCCTAACCTTATTTTTGCATACTGGAATATCCTAAAACAGACAAATGTGTGTGTATGTGCCCAGGTACATCTGTATAAACTCTTTGGGTAAAAGCTGACTGTGATGGAGAGAGAGGCAGTTTGGCAGAGGTCTGTGTGTCTGGGGAAAGTGAACTAGAATCAAATACTAGCATGGGAAAACCTAAACAATTAAAAAAAACTAACTCTATATGACCATCTTTAACGGGACGGAGACTCCTGGCCAGGATCCAGACACTAGCCTGTTTTGGACAGTTTCCACAGAGGAGAGAGCAACGGTATGAACATAAATTACTGTGAAAAATTCAAAGCCCTCCTTTCCTTGAGTCTCCCCTGTGCAACCTGCATATTTTCTTTCCTGAAACACCCCTGCCCCTATCTCACTTGATGCAGTGCCTATATAACTTTGAGTCTTATTACACTTCTGGGTGAGACTCTGAAGAAGAAATTTGTGTGAGAAAACGATATAGGAAAGGGGGCTGAAAGAGAAACAGATCATGTGTCTTCCCTGGAACAAAAACACATTTGTGGGTGGGGACAGACAATGAAGAGATAATCAATCATCTGATCATCATGTGTTCACCTGGGCCAGCTGAAGCATTCCTCCCCACCCCCATACAATCAATTCTTCTCAGTGTTCACTCGTGGGGGACATCTCAGAACTGAAGATTTAGAAAAAAAGAACAAAAGGAGAAAAGGAGAAGACTGGAGAGACACAGAATGGAAGGAGGAGGAAAAAAAACCAACACCTAATTGCTAATATTTACTGAGTGCTTATTATGAGCCAGATACCATGACAAAGAGTCATTTAATCCTTGCAACTACCTTAGAGGTTATCATCCCTATTTTACAGATAAAGAAACTGAGGTTCAGAGAGATCAAGTAACTTGACCACGGTTCCAAAAGATTAAATGGCAGGGGCAAGTCTGGAATCCAAGCAGTCTGACCCCAAAGAAGACTAAGCTTTCAACTACTCCACAAAGCAAGGATGATGGTACCACAGGCATTTCTCACATTCAAATTCATTCCCCTGTTTTCTTTTTACCCCAATTCTCAAACAATCCTGAAATCCTCAGCCAGCCAGGTGATCCCAAGGCTGGCCTGCTCTGCCTCACTTCCTAAAGGGATCTATGCTGGAAAATGAAGGCTGGGGAGGCACACCTTTCCGAAAGAGGGAGCAATCATCAAAAAGAAAGATATTAGGGAGGCTGAGAGACCAGCTGATTCCCCTGTGGTCTACATCCACCAGCTGCCCTTCTTTAGCTGCCCCAAACAGCACCAGCCACACCCTCCCTGTTTTCGAGGCCATCCTAGTCCCCACTCCCCTGTACCAGCCTTATTATTCTTTCTGCTTCCCCAAAATATTAGAAAATATTTTCCACTGCTTCTAATCCTGCCATCACCTCACACTCTCCTGATGAACAGAATGTTACTTCTGGTCTTCATCCTTCTTGGGTTCAGTTTCAACCTCTTTGTCTTATTTACAGTCTTCCCATCACTCCAACAGGATTCCAGAGGCGCTGGCTAGCCTGCCCCAGCCTTGCTTTGTGCCTACCCTCCCCTCATGTCCCTGGGGACTTTCTGCAGCCCCAGCTGAAGACCTAGCCTCCATCTTCATCCTTCTTTCCTTTGCTTCCCCAAGTCCTAGAACCCATTCTCCTGAACTCTCTCCTCAAGCACCTCCCCATTTTAAGAGCAGAAAGAGATCTGGGATATCCTTCTTATGCATCTTCCTTTTTTTTTTTTTTTTAATCGATGGGAAATCTTAGGCCCAAAGAAAGGTAGTGAGTGACTTGCCCAAGGTCACACAGAGTTGTTACAGACTGTCTTGGCGGCAGAGCCAGGGTTGGGACAAAGGGGCTTCTGCTCTCCCCGTTTCTTGGACTACCCAGCACTGGGTGGGGGCCAGAAACGTCTCCTTCCTCAGGAGACAATACCCCCCTCCTCACATCAGTAGACTATGCGGGGAAACGAAGGACGGAGTCTCAAGAGGTCTTAGAGGGTATCCACGGCTTCCAAAGGGAGCAAGTAGTGAGTCTGAGAAAGGGGCCTGTCGCACGCCAAACATCCCAGGAGGGGAAACTGTGCACCCCCCCTTTCCCCTAGACCCATGGTTCCCACGTCTCTCGCCCTTCTGTTCTTTCCCGACCTTTCTCCACAAACGCTCCCTTCACTTCATCCTTTCCCCTTCCTCACCCAGTCCCGCAACTCCAGTTCTCCTCAACACCCCCACCCCCCCGCCATCCTCCATCATGGCCTCCCCCGCCCCTTCCCCCCCAAATCCCCGCCCCCTCCCCCTTCCTGGGCTCCTCTACCTAACCTCTCGTTCCCCTCGCTCTGCCCCGGGGTCCCGGGTACCCCTGGCGGCCTCCCTGCCCCCCTGGCCCCGGGCCCGGGCCGCCGGGGGCGCTGTGGGACCGCCCCGGGCCCCGCCACCCCCGCGCGGGGACGTTACCATGCCAGAGCCTCGGAGCAGCTGGGCCGGCTCGGCCCACCCGCCAGTAAAAGCCGCTCTGATTGGCTGACCGCAGCCGGGAAGGCGGGGCCAGTGGGGGGTCGCACCCCTTGGTGGCCGGGGCTCCGGTAGCTCCCACCGACCAGCCGGGTCCTCCACCGGCCCGGAGAGCCCGGGTCCGGCCCCGCCCCCGGCGCGGAGAGCCAGGCCCCGCCCCCGCGCCGCCGGGTCCGGGGTCCGCCCACTAGGGGCGGGGCACGCCTGCTCCGGGCTCTGACTGCACGAGGGCCGACGCAGGCCTGCAGCTCGCGGCCTGAACGTGGAGCTTGACCTCTGAGCGCCCACCCGCTACTCCCCTGCTTTCCCGCCCTGCCTGCAGGCCTCCGACCTCCGCCCTCCGCTTCTTGGCCTTCGTGCTGGGCTGCCCAAGCGCATGGAGCGGCTCGTGCGCTTGCTCTGAGGACCAGAGGCGGGACCCAAGTATTCATTCCGAATATAGGGGTATCTTTGCACTTCGCAAAGCGTTTTTTGTTCAATGCATAGTTATTTTTAGCACTTTAATTCACTCATTCAACAGCTATTTATTTTGAACACCTGTTAATGTGCCAGGAAGTGTGCAGACACTGGGCAAATAGCAGTAGAAAAAGTAAAAGTGAACAGATCTCCGTAAATCCCTGCCCTCGTGCGTTGTACACGTGTTTCTCACGTGACTCCAGTGTTGCTTCATTTGAGACTGGCTCCCACCAAGTGGTGAAATAGTGAGGTGAGGAGCCCAATTCATTTTAGGAATAAAGATGTGAGATAGATATTATGTTGCACAGATAAAGGAACTATGCTGCTGCTGCTGCTAAGTCGCTTCAGTCGCGTCCGACTCTGTGCGACCCCATAGACGGCTGCCCACCAGGCTTCCCCGTCCCTGGGATTCTTCAGGCAAGAATACTGGAGTGGGTTGCTATTTCCTTCTCCAGTGCATGAAAGTGAAAAGTGAAAGTGAAGTCGCTCAGTCGTGTCCGACTCTTAGCGACCCCATGGACTGCAGCCCACCAGGCTTCTCCTGGATTTTCCAGGCAAAAGTACTAGAGTGGGTGCCATTGCCTTCTCCGAAAGGAATTATAGCCTAAAGCTATTTAATGACTGTTCAACGTCTCAGGGCTAGTAACTTACAGAGCTCCAGGCATTCGGGTGCAGAAAGGTGGAACATCTTCCCTCCAAAGCCCAGGTAAAGGTATTTCCTTTTTTCTTTATTTATTCACCCTTAGCTGAGCCTGTGCTCTGTGCTTTGTACAGTGCTAGATCTTGAAGATACAAAGACCTCTCACCTGCGTCCGATTGCCGGAAGCTGAGAGCCTAGCCGGTGAGAGATAGGAAAACAACCAATAGGAAGTAGAAGTTCTAAAGGTGACAAACAGGCGGAAAGGAAGAGAGAGTCATTCTTAAGGCCACTGCAGAGAGAAACTTCATTTGGAGGGAGTTGGTTTGGGAGTGTTTTTTTGGCAGCATACAGCTTGTGGGGATCTTAGTTCCTGAGCCAGGGTTGGAACCTCTGCCGGCTGTAGTGGAAGGGACGACCCTAACCACTGGACCACCAGGGAATTCGCAAACCATGTGGTTTTCATTGTAATACTGCTGCTGCTGCTAAGTCGCTTCAGTCGTGTCCAACTCTGTGTGACCCCATAGACGGCAGCCCACCAGACTCCCCCATCCCTGGGATTCTCCAGGCAAGAACACTGGAGTGGGTTGCCATTTCCTTCTCCAATGCATGAAAGTGAAAAGTGAAAGTGAAGTCACTCAGTCGTGTCCGACCCTCAGGACCCCATGGACTGCAGCCTTCCAGGCTCCTCCGTCCATGGGATTTTCCAGGCAAGAGTACTGGAGTGGGGTGCCATTGCCTTCTCCGCATTGTAATACTAGATGGGCTCAAAGAGGGTCTAGTCCTGTTGCTTTCAAATGTTGTTATTGAGACCTCTAGGCATAACACAATGGTTCAGGGGCTCCATAAACTTTTATTAATCATATTTTATTTTTACAGTGTTTTTTTAAATGAGATAATTTTTAAGAATACATAGACACAGCAGAGCCCTTCCTCCATCATCTCTACCTCTTCAGCCATATTAAGCTCTTTTAAACTGTTTCTATTGGCATTTATCTTCATAGCTTTGACCCTCCTCCAGCTGTATCCCTCCGTTCAGAGTGAGGCACCCAAGGGAATGTGCCTACCCAAAGCCCGTTCTTGCATGCTAAGTCGCTTCAGTGGTGTCCAACTCTGTGCAACCCTATGGACTGTAGCCTGCCAGGCTCCTCTGTCCAAGTGATTCTCCAGGCAAGAATACTGGAGTGAGTTGCCATGCCCTCCTCCAGACCCAAAGCCCACTTACCCTCTAATAGATGATATTCTGAATACCTGGAACCCTGGGATTCCCTGCCCAGCTTGCTTCCTGGGCCTGCACCAGCTTCTTCCTTGGGTCTTTCCTCCCCAGGGAGACCATGCTGATAATGTGGGCATTCCTAGGACTGAGGGGTAGCCAGGGAACAGCTATTCAAGCAAGAGGAATGAGCACAAGCTGGGATGTCCACAGGACCTTATGCGAGGCTCTCTCATTGCAGGACAGAGGCAAGGGCAGAAAGGAAGGGGGTCAGGCAAGAGTCAGAGGCTAGGGGCTGCTATTTTCTACTGTAGAACTCAGGATTCCCAAAATTGTAATTTAGAGCCTGGCCTTTTACGTAGGTCCTTAGGAAAGTATATTTGTTAAGTTAGGAGCTTGGAAGGTATTTTCTTTAACAGTGTGTTGTCTTAGTTTGTAACATTAAGATATGTAGTGTGTGAGTCTCCATCTGTAATCTTGTGGGGCCTTGTCGAAGGCCCCACAAATAATAGGGGCAGGATTGAGGATTTAACTCTTTCCCCTTCCTCTCTCCCCACTGCTCATACCTTCTTCTTATCTCCTATCTGCCAAAATAAATTTGATGATTTTTGTTCGTTGAATTTTCAGTTCTTACGATGCTGTGACTACATATGCTATTCACAATTGAGCCTTGTAAAAAACTTTGATTACTCTTCCTTTCCTGCACTTTTTATGTTTCCTGGAATTAGTAATTATCTTGTTTTTTCATTTGTTTAGTTTTCTATGTGTTTATCACAAAATCTGCCTCAGAATCTTCCCGCAGTTGCCTAAATCTCTTCTCAGAATGTGTAGATACAGGAGATATCCTATCAATTTCATCTTCTTGATGACATCTGGAGCCTTCTGACCTGCTCCAATATGTTTATCCTCCCACCCCCTTGCTTCACCTAGCATCTCCTTTCTCATCCTTCTAGGCATTTTCTTTCCCTCTCTCCTTTGTTAGGTCTTTTATTTGCCATTTTCTATATCTTTCTCTTTTTTAACTTATACCCTCTTGAGGAGACCATCTTCTAGAAGCTTCCCCAGAAAGGAGAAGGTAAATTATTTGGAAACTGCACATTTGACATTACCATTATTCTATTCTGACACTTGCTCTATTGTTTGGCTGGGCCTGAATTTCTTTGAAATTATGATGGCATTGTGATATTACTTTCTAGCTTCCATCACTGCTCTTGAGATGTCCAAAGTCTTTTAATTCCTTATCCTTCATAAGTGACTTTCCCCCTCCCTCTGAACTTCTCCTTGTCTTCAGTTTTCTGAAATGACAGTGATATGTCTGGGAGAGGCTATTTGTAGTGCTGGGCACTCAATGACTTCTGGGAAATAATGTTTCTTAAAATTTTATTTATTTATTTGACTGTACTACATCTTAGTTGTAGCACAAGGGATCTTTAGTTATGGCATGCAGACTCTTAGATGTGGCTCGTGGGATCTAGTTCCCCAACCAGGGATCGAACCTAGGCTCCCTGCATTGGGAGCATGGAATCTTAGCCATGGACCACCAGGGAAGTCCCCTGGGAAGTAGTCTTGACTCACCCATTTGTGATTTCCTCCCTGCCATTTTCTCTCATTTCTTTTTTGTAACTCCTGTAATTCAGATGGAAAAGGAAATCGCAACCCACCCCAATGTTCTTGCCTGGGAAATCCCATGGACAGAGGAGCCCAGTGGCCGACAGTCCACGAGGTCTCAAAGAGTCAGACGCCACTGAGCACGTGCACACATCTCTGACACTATTAATGATCCTTTTGTTTAAATTTTCTTCTTTCACATAATTGCTGTTTTCTCTAAATTTCTTTTCCTGTGATTCTGGTTTCTTTCATGTATATTCTTTGCTTTTATAATCCTTTGTTGTCTGCTCACATTAAGGATGGGTTACCAAAATCCCAGTTAGAAGCAGTTGTGCTCTGTGGGCTCAGGTACGTGAGTGGACTTGTCTCTAAGAACTTCACTGCGGGGAACCTCTGGAGTCCCATCTTTAGGCCTGCCTTTTCGGGGTGGTCAGCAGTCTGGCACAACCAATTCCATTTGCCATATGGTTGCCACACTACAGTCCAAGGATTCATCCTTCTCTGTTCTGTCAGAAACCACTCATCTAGCTTCCTAAAGTATTTCACTCTTGTCTCCTCTCCTGTTTTCCTGTCTTTGTGCATTTATGCCCTAAAAAACAAATCCCTTTGCTATAGTTTTAGTGTATTTTTAGTAGAGCAAAATTAGATACATGTGTTCAATCTACCATTTTTACCCAGAAACTTTAAATATCTTTTAACTATTTGTAAAACAGTAGTTTAAAAATATGAACATTCAGATGTCCTACATTTCAAATTTTTGGTTTTGTCAAAACAGGCTAGTTGACATTGAATGATTTTATAACAGAGATAGGAAGTTGAACTTACAAATGTGTTCTAATAAGACATTGCTTGTGTCTGTTTTAGATAGTGAAGTTCTACAAAAGGCTTTGCTTGCAGAAGGGGGTTGGCTGGGTTTTTTTTTATAATTTTATGTACTTATTTTTATTTCTTTTGACTGTTCTGAGTCTTCATTGCTATGCAGGCTTTTCTCTAGTTGTGGCAAACGGGAACTACTCTCTAATTGTGGTGCACAGGCTTCTCATTGCAGTGGCTTCTCTTGTTGCAGAGTAGGGCCTCTAGGGCGTGTGGGCTTCAATAGTTGCAGCTCCCAGGCTGTAGAGCACAAGCTCAGTAGTTGTGGCGCGAGGGCTTTGTTGCTCCTTGGCACGTAGGATCTTCCCGGACCAGGGATCGAACCGGTGTCTCCTGCATTGGCAGGCGGATTCTTAACCACTGAGCCACTAGGAAAGTCCCCAGCTGCTTTTTTAAATGTTTGCAAACATCTCTTTTGAGCTGGTGATCAATTAGTGTGACCCTTGAACTGTGGTGAAGGTTCTGCTATTGGCCTGCATGGGAGAGGGGCTTGGAGGAGGGAGCGTCCCAGCCTCAATGGTAAAGGGAATGAAATAGGGAAGACTTGCCACCTGAGCAAAGAGAAAGAGTTCTTTCCTTATACCCTCCTGACTAACTTCCAGTCCTTTGTGCTGTCTGCCCACAATCCCTCCACAGCCTTGAACATTATAGAACATTACATTTTTAAAAATCAGTTTGGGGGATGTCTCTGAAGCCTCTACTGAGCCTACACCCTGTAGAGCCTATGCTCCGCAACACGAGAAGCCATTGCAATAAGAAGCCCGTGCACTGCAACTAGAAAAAGGCTGTGTGTGGCAACAAAGACCCAGAGCAGTCAAAAATAAATGATTTTTAAAGTTTAAAAAAGTATATAAAAGTCTGCTTTGGGATTTCCTTTGTGGTCCAATGGCTAAGACTCTGCACTGCCAAAGCAAGGGGCCTGGGTTTGATCCCTAGTTATTAGGGAACCCTGGAGAAGGCAATGGCACCCCACTCCAGTACTCTTGCCTGGAGAGTCCCATGGAGGGAGGAGCCTGGTAGGCTACAGTCCATGGGGTTGCAAAGAGTCGGACACGACTGAGCGACTTCACTTATTAGGGAACTAGAGCCCACACACAGCAACTAAGACCCAGTACAGCCAAATAAATAAATAATTTTTTTTTTAAATCAGCTTTATTGACGTATAGTTTACCCATAATAAAGTTCACCAATTTGAAGTGTAGGGTGCAGTGAATTAATCATGACATAAAACAGTTCCTTCCCTCAGAGACCTTCTTTGTTCCATTTTGCAGTCAGTTGAATCTCCCTCATCTGGCTCCTGGCATCAACTAACCTCCTTTCTGTCACAGCAGTTTTACATTTCTAGAATTTCATAAAAGTGGAGTGTATAGTTTGTAGTAGTTTGTGTCTGCCCTTCTTTCGCTTGGTATGAAGCTTTTGAGATTATCCATGTTGTTGCATGTATCAGTAGTTCATTCTTTTTTAAAAATACAGAGTGGTACATTTCATTGTTTATCCATTTACCAGTTGATGGACATTTAGATTGTTTATAGTTTTGAGCTATAACAAATAGAGCTGTTTATGAATATTTGTGTATAGGTCTTTGTATGGATATGTTTTAATTTCTCTTGGGTGAATACTTAGGAATGGGCTTGCTGCATTGTATGGAATAGATATTTAATTTTTTTTTTTAAACTGCCAAGCAGCTTTCTAAGTGGCCATACCATTTTACATGCTCACCTGTAATAAACGAGGATTTCACATGCCAACATCCTCCTCAACACTTGGTGTGTTCACGCTTTTTATTGTGGCTAACAAGTTGTGATTTTATGTGTATTTCCCTAATGACTAATGATGTTGAGAATCTTTTTATTGCCTACTTACCTTTTGAGAACCTTCTCTTTTTTTAAGATTTATTTATGTATTTTTGGCTGTGCTGGGTCTTGTGCTACATGCAGCAAGAGGGGGACTACTCGGCTGTGGTGCGGGCTTCTCACTGGGGATGGCTTCTCTCTGTGTGGACTTCAGCAGTTGTGGTTCCCGGGCTCTGGAGCACAGGCTCAGTAGTTGTGGCCACAGGCTTAGTTACCCCTTGGCCTGTGGGATCTTCCTAGACCAGGGATCAGACCGTATCCTCTGCATTGGCAGGCGAATTCTTAACCACTGGACCACCAGGGAAGCCCGTGAATATCTTCAGTGATGTGTCTATTCACATCTTCTACCCATTTAACAACTGGATTGTTTTCCTTTTTGTAATTGAGTCATAGTGGTTCTTTATATATTCTGAATACAAGTCCTTTATCAAATACATGTTTTGCAAATAATTTTTTTCCTGTCAAGGGCTTCTATTTTCTTTTCTTTTATGTCTATATCAGGTCTGTGCTTTTATAATATTCTGTCTTGTTTTTTGTAGCAAGACAATGCTAACTGCATAAAATGATTTGAGAAGTATTCCGTTACTGTTCAACTTTCTCAAATAGTGTATATAGAATTGTATTATGTTTTCCTTAAATCTTTGGCAAAATTTACCAATGAAGTTATCTGGGGCTGGAGTCTTCCTTAAGGGAAAGGTTTTTAATTACAATTTCTTTAGTAGATACAGGGTTTTTCAGGGTTTTGCTTTCTTATTGAGCTTTAATAGGTTGTATCCTTCAAGGAATTTGCCTATTTCATCTAATTTATCAAGTTTATTGGCATAAAGTTTTTTCATAATACTCTCATTATTTCCCACTATAGAGTCTGTAGTGATGTCCCCTTTATTATTCCTGATGTTGGTAAATTGTGTCTTTTTCCCCCCCTGATGAAAGCTGGATAGAGCTTTATCAATTTATTAATCTTTTCAAAGAACCAGATTTGGGTGATTGCACTGATTTTCTCTATCTTTGTTTGTTTGTTTTATTTATTTACTCTTATCCATACGATTCCCTTCTGCTTCAGTTTCTCTGTAATTACTTATCTAGTTTCTTACTCTAAGCACTACTTTAGCAGCATCCTATAAATTTTAATATGTCAATTTTTCATTTTCACTCAGTTCAAAATACTTCATAGTTCTCCTTGTCATTTCTTCTTTGATTCATGAGTTGTATAGAAGTATGTTGTTTAATTTGCAAACATTTGGGAATTTTCCCACATACCTCTTAATTATTGGCTTATGGTTTAATTCCATTGTGATCTGAGAACAGATTTTGTATGATTCTAATCTTAAGCTTATTGATATTTGTTTTATGGTCCAGATTATTATTCCATATGCATTTGGAAATAAGGCATCCTGCTGTTGTTTGGTGGTGTGTTCTATAAATGTCAATTGAGTCAAGTTGGTTGACAGTATTTTTGAAAACTTCTGTATCCTTGCTTTTTTTTTTCTCTACTTTTTCCAGTTGCTGAAAGAAAAGCGTTGAAGTCTCTAACAGAAATTGTGGATTTATCCATTTCTCCTTTCACTTCTGTAAGTTTTTTGCTTCATGTATTTTGAAGCTGTTATTAGGTTCAAATATATATAGGATTACATCACTTTTATTAGTTGACACCTCTATCATGGAGTTTATGGATTTAAAAAGGACACCTCCCTTTTTAACTTTGCTAATCTTTCTTGTTCTAAAATCTGAAATTGGGACTTCCCTGGCGGTCCAAGTTTCCAATGTAGCAGGTGCTAGTTTAATCCCTGGTCAGGGAAATAAGATCCCACATGCCGTGCCATGTGGCCAAAAAGTAAAAAATAAAATAAAATCTGAAATTGATGTAGTCACTCTAGCTTTCCTTTGACTAGTATTGGCATAGTTTATTTCTTTCCATCTTTTAACCAATGTGTGTCTTTTTATTTAAAGTGTGTTTCCTGTAGACAGAACATAGTTTGAGTCTTGGGTTTTTCTTAATTGAATCTTATAATCTATCTTTTAATTAGCTTATTTAGATCATCTATTTAATGGCACCCCACTCCAGTACTCTTGCCTGGAAAATCCCAAGGACGGAGGAGCCTGGTAGGCTGCAGTCCATGGGGTCTCGAAGAGTCGGACATGACTGAGCGACTTCACTTTCACTTTTCACTTTCATGCATTGGAGAAGGAAATGGCAACCCACTCCAGTATTCTTGCCTGGAGAATCCGAGGGACGGGGTAGTCTGGTGGGCTGCCGTCTACGGGGTCGCACAGAGTCAGACACGACTGAAGTGACTTAGCAGTAGCAGCAGTAGCATGATCATCTTCAAGAGAAAGAAAAAGTAGAGAGGGAGAGAAAGGAAAAAAGAGGAAGGGACCCCAGACGGGGAATCAAAAAAGCAGGTTGAAGTCCTGATTCTGTACTTGCTAGCCCTGTAACTTTAGATAAATCTCATAACTCTGAGCCTCAGCTGGCTCTCAAACATGTTTGTAAGGATGAATAAGTTATTTGTAAACTACAACATGCTCTGAAATCACAAGGGATTAAAGGAATCCAGTGCCAGATGTATGGATAGGAATCCATAAAGCAGGATGTGAGTACCTCAAAGGCAGAACTAGGTCTCACTCTTCTGTATTTCTAGCACCTAGCTTCATGCCTGAAACATTAAATGTTACCAATAAGTGTTCATTGCAGGAGTGAGACAATGAAAGAATTAACTTTGAATAAGCTTGAGCCATAGGAGAAGCCCATAGTGAAGGAATGATAGTATGTAAAAGACGGGTGGGTGTCAGGTGACATGTTTTTAAGTGGCTATCGCACTGCTGAGAACTGAACTTACAATGTTTAATTCCTTAACTGTTAAATGTTTCAGTAGCATGGAAGAATGAAGTGAAGTGAAGTCACCCAGTCGTATCCGACTCTTTGCGACCCCAAGGACTGTAGCCTACCAGGCTCCTCCGTCCTTGGGATTTTCCAGGCAAGAGTACTGGAGTGGGTTGCCATGTCCTTCTCCAGGGGATCCTCCCAACCCAGGGATCGAACCCAGATCTCCTGCATTGAAGGCAGACGCTTTACAGTCTGAACCACTGGGGAAGCCCGGAAGCATGGAAGAATAATTTGCACATATATGTATTTTTCTTACATATTCATTAATTCAACAAATGTTTATTAAGTGCTTATTATATACCAGGCAAAGTTCTAGTCCTGGGCATGAAACAATGTCCATTTTAATCATTTGTTTTAAAAAGGCCTCTGGTAATGATGATTATCTTTAGTGAAAGTATTGATTAAGCCCTGACTCTTGGTGTAAATTGAAATGTATTCCCATTAGTTATTGGTTAGTTGTAATTTTTTTAAAAAACTTCTTTGGGAAAATAACTTTTTCTAATTTTTTTTTACTACTTTTAGCCATTAATATTAGTTTGGGAGCATAGCATTTAATGATTTTTTAAAAAGCAGTAGGCCAAGTTAATATATATTAGGTGATGGATATGGATAAAAAGCTAGATAATCAAGCAGATAGATGACAGGAAGTCATTCTTCCAGTCAACCTGATGATGTCATTGGAAGAAAGAAGGTCAGTTGGAACCTGTCACCTGGCAGTTACAGGGAGCTGCAGCTAGGAAGAGGGGTCAGAAGCTGCCCTGGAGTCCTTAACCCCCAAGCAGCCAACACTGTGTGTTCAGGCAGGCCCCTGCACCAGAGGCACAGGAAGTCTTTGTGACTGACAGAGTGATCCAAGATGGAGAAAGATAAACCCCCACAGTTGGTGACCCCTGCGTCAGTGAAAGCCATCATCTCAAGGATTGAGGCTGCCCAGCTAACTCGGGCTCAGGAGGTAACCCCTGAGATGAAAATGTCACCTTTCTGTTGGGGTCTGATGGGGAGGCCAGGGACTGATGCCAGATTTGGGCAAGATTCCAGCTCTGGGCCCCTGTGGGGCCTCAGGATCCTCAGCAAGCTGGGTTTATGGATAGCTTAGTGCAAAATATTCACCTCCTATAGATTGGCCTCTGGAGGGTGATCTGGAATCAAATCTCCCTCCCCGCCCCCCCACCGAGGCCAGCGATGGGTCCAGGAAGAGGACAGCCCAAGGGAAGCCCTAGGATGGCCCTGAGACCATGGTGGTGGGTCCTACCAGGGCAGATGCTGCTGCTAAGTCACTTCAGTCATGTCCGACTCTGTGCGACCCCATAGACGGCAGCCCACCAGGCTCCCCCGTCCCTGAGATTCTCCAGGCAATAATACTGGAGTAGGTTGCCATTTCCTTCTCCAATGCATGAAAGTGAAAAGTAAAGTGAAGTCGCTCAGTCGTGTCCGACTCTTAGCGACCCCATGGACTGCAGCCTACCAGGCTCCTCCGTCCATGGGATTTTCCAGGCAAGAGTACTGGAGTGGGTTGCCATTGCTTTCTCCATACCAGGGCAGAAGGGGCCCAGAGTTCATGATTTCAGGTCTGTTCTTGGCAACCTATCAGAATCTCCCCAAGCTGAGCCCTAGAAACTCTCATTTTTAAATGGGAATCTCTGATCCTTGCTTCCCTTGTGGCTCAGCTGGTAAAGAATCCGCCTGCAATGTAGGAGACCCAGGTACGATCCCTGGGTGGGGAAGATCCCCTGGAGAAGGGAAAGGCTACCCACTCCAATATTCTTGCCTGGAGAATTCCATGAACTGTATAGTCCATGGGCTCACAAAGAATCAGACACACCTGAGCGACTTTCACTTTCACTTTTCTGATCCTTGGGTTTCTTGGGGCCTCATTTTTCTAGTCTGTTGCCTCTGGATCCTTGTGAGGAGAGATGTCCAGAAGTCCCTGCAAATTCTGAAATTCTGAAGAAATGTTCACTGTGGATTTTTTGTATTCTCTCCCTGACCTGGTCTTAATAATTGAAATGAGAGTAATTAAAGCTAACACTTACTTTCTGTGCCAGGTGCTGACCTAAGTGCTTTACAAATACTGGCTCATATAATCTTTATTAAAACTCTGTGAGATAGTTATTATAATGATCCCCACTTTACAAATAAGAAAACTGAGGCCCCGAGAGGTTTAACTGCCTTGTTTAAGATCACATAACTGGAACATGGCATCTGGTGCCAGAGTTTACATTCCTAAACACTACAATCTACTGCTTCCCGTGTAGAATATTTCTTCCCAACTCTCAGAAATCTTGGACAATGTCAACTGTGTCATCAACCGCTTCCAGGAAGAATTAGGATATGATTTTAAAAAAAAGGCGAAACCTCCCCAGCCACAGCAGAAGGGCAAGAACAGATTCATCTTGCTGGAGAAAATATCCTCCTTCTCCGAAGATGCTAAGACTAAAGAGAAGAACTTGTATGAAATTCTTCACTGGCTAGGTGACTGGGGTGAGTTTGCAGGGGGGGTGCAGTCCTAAGGGTGGGTTCCTTCCCCTAGTGACTCTGGTTCCAGCTCACTCAACCTCCTTCTTTCCCCACCCTAGGCCAGCCTTTGATGGGAGCAAGGGCAGGGTGGTGGGTGCAGAAGGAGCAAAAGACACATCGTAGTGCCTCGCCAGTGAAAACATCACCCACTCATGACATAGCACGTCACCTCTACTCCCTAGAGAGACAAATGTGTCATTGTCCAAAACATAACAGATTGTGACATTAGATGCTTGTGTGATGAAGCCTAAGTCATGGGTTCATTATTATATCTCATTTTTTAGCGAGACAGAAACTAAATGCAAACTCACTGTTTTCTTTTTCCAGCTTTATTGAGATATAATTGACAAACAACATTGTATAAATGTTAAGTGTACATGTGATTATTTTATATGTATATGTATGCAGTGAAATGATTATCGCAATAACACATCATCTCACAGCTTCCCTTTTTTTGTGTGTATGGTAAGAGCATTTAAGATCTTCTCTCTTAGCAAATTTCAGATTTGGATATTGAAGGTTTAGTTCCAGACCACCACAATAAAGTAAATATCACAATAAAGTGAATCATAAGAATTTTTTGGTTTCCCAGTGCATATAAAAGTTATGTTTTTATTATACTGTAGTCTATTAAGTGTATAATAGTATTATATCTAAGCAAACAATGTGCATACCTTAATTGACAATACTTTATTGCTAAAAAATGCTAACCATCATCTGACCATGCAGGGTTTCCACAAAGCTTCAGTTTTTAAAAAATGCAATATTTGCAAAGAGCAATAAAACAAAATGCCATTAAACAAGGTGTGCCTGTATACAATACAGCGTTAACTGTAGTCGCCATGCTGTATATTAGATCCCCAGAACTTATTCATCTTATAATTGAAAGTTTGTACCTTTAACCAACATCTCCCCATTTCTCTCACTTCTTAGCCTCTGATAACCACCAGTTTACTCTCTGTTTCTGTCAGCTCAGCATTTTTTTGTTTCCATTTCCCTGTCTGATTTATTTCATTTAGTGTAATACCCTCAAGGTCCATCCATATTGTCACGAGTGGCAGGATTTCCTTCTCTGTTGTGACTTAATAATATAGATCTTCCTTAGCTTATGATGGGTGTACATCCCAATAACCCTATCCTAAGTTATAATACCATAAATCAAAAATGTACCTAATACACCTAACCTTCCCTAGTGGCTCAGATGGTAAAGAATCTGCCTGCAACACAGGAGACCTGGGTTCCATCCCTGGGTCGGGAAGATCCCCTGGAGAAGGGATTGGCTACCCACTCCAGTATTCTTGCCTGGAGAATTCCACGGACAGAGCAGCCTGGTAGGCTACAGTCCACGGGGTCCCAAAGAGTTGGACACAATTGAGTGACTAGCACTTTCACTTTAACCGACCAAACAGGTTAGCCTAGCCTATCCTATTCAGAACACTTCCGTTAGCTTATCACCTAACACAAAGCCTATTTTATAATAAGTGTTGGATATTTCACATAATTTATTGAAGACTATACTGAAAGTGAAAAACAGGATGACCGTATGCATACAGATGGTTGCGAGTGTATTTGCTGTTTACTCCTGTGATTGTGTGGCTACTTAGAGCTGCAGTTTGCTGTTAGTGCCAGCATCATAGGAGTATCATACCATTTATGGCTAGCATGGGAAAAGATAAAAATTCAAAGATTTCTACTGAATGCATATTACTTTCACATTGTAAAGTCAAAAAGTCAGAAGTTGGGGACTATCTGTATTTCTTTATATATACCACATTTTCATTATCCGTTCATCCATTGACTGACACTTAGGTTGCTTCCATGCCTTGACTCTTGTAACATGGGCTTCACTGAACATGCGCATGCAGATATCTCTTGGAGACAGTGATTTTGTTTCCTATGGTTATATACCCAGAAGTAGGATTGCTGGATTATATGGTAATTCGATTTTAAATTTTTTGAGGAACCTCCATACTGTTTTCCAAAATGGTTATACCAAGTTACACTCCCATAAACAGTGCACAAGGGCCCCTTTTCTTCCTGTCCTCACCAATACTTGTTATCTCGTATCTTTTACATAATTGCCATCCTAACAGGTCTGAGGTAATATCTCATTGTGACTTTGATTTGCTTTTCCCTGATGATTGGTGTTGGAGAAGACTCTTGAGAGTCCCTTGGACTGCAAGGAGATCCAACCAGTCCATTCTGAAGGAGATCAGTCCTGGGATTTCTTTGGAGGGAATGATGCTAAAGCTGAAACTCCAGTACTTTGGCCACCTCATGCGAAGAGTTGACTCATTGGAAAAGACTCTGATGCTGGGAGGGATTGGGAGCAGGAGGAGAAGGGGACGACAGAGGATGAGATGGCTGGATGGCATCACTGACTCGATGGACGTGAGTCTGAGTGAACTCTGGGAGTTGGTGATGGACAGGGAGGCCTGGCGTGCTGAGATTCATGGGGTCGCAAAGAGTCGGACACGACTGAGCGACTGATCTGAACTGATGATTAGTGATGTTAAACACCTTTTCATATACTCGTTGGCTATTTGTATATCTTCTTTAGAAAAATGTTTATTCATATCCTTTGTCAATTTTTTAATGTTTAAATGTTTATTTATTTATTTGACTGCATAGGGATCTTTGCTGTGTTATGCAGGCTCCATAGTTGGGGCTTTTGGGCTTAGTTGTTCTGAGGCCTGTGGGATCTTAGTTCCCTGACCAGAGATTGAACCTGCATTTTGCAGGGTGGATTTTTAATCACTGGACTACCAAGGAAGTCCCCTTTGTCCATTTTTAATCAGATTATTTGTTTTGTTTTGCTCTTGAGTTTTGTGAGTTTCTTAGATATTTTGGATATTAACCCTTTATTAGATATATGGTTTGTATATATTTTCTCCCATTCTGTAGATTGAACCTTTTCACTTTGTTGATCATTTCTTTTACTGTACAGAAACTTTTTTAGTGTGATGTAGTTCCACTTATTTATTTTTGCTTTGGGCTGCTATCTATGGGGTCGCACAGAGTCGAACACGACTGAAGTGACTTAACCTTTTGTTGCCTTGCTTTTGATGTCATATATAAAAAAAAAAAGTCATTGCCAAGATGAATATCAGAAAGTTTTTCCCCTAAGTTTTCTCCTAAGAGTTTTAAGGTTTGGGGGTTTATATTTAATTCCTTTCAAGTTAATTTTTGTAAGTGGCATAAGACAGGAGTCTCCAATTTAATTTTTTTGCATGTGAATGTACAGGCTTACCAGCGCCACTTATTGAAGAGATTATCCTTTCTTCACTGAGTCTTCTTGGTTCCCTTGGCAAATACTAGCTGACTGTATATGCATGGATTTATTTTTGAGCTCTTGATTCTGTCCCATTTGTCTCTGTGCCTGTTTTTATGTCAGTGCCACACTGTTTTGTTTACCGTCAGTTCCGTTCAGTCACTCAGCTGTGTCCGACTCTTTGTGACCGCATGGACTACAGCACACCAGGCTTCCCTGTCCATCACCAACTCCCAGAGCTTGCTCAAACTCATCTCCATCGAGTTGGTGATGCCATCCAACCATCTCATCCTCTGTCGTCCGCTTCTCTTCTTGTCTTCAATCTTTCCCAGCATCAGGGTCTTTTCCAATGAGTCACTTCTTTGAATCAGATGGCCAAAGTACTGGAGTTTCAGCTTCAGCATCAGTTCTTCCAATGAATATTCAAGACTGATTTCCTTTGTAATATAGCTTAAAATCAGGTAGTGTGATGCCTCCAACTTTGTTTTTGTTGCTCAAGAGTGCTTTGGCTATTTGGGGTCTTTTGTGGCTCCCTATGGATTTTAAGATTGTTCTCCTAGTTCTGTGGAAAATGCTACAGGATTTTGATAGAGATTGCACTGAATATATAGATGACTTTGGGTAGTATAGAGATTTTAACAATATTAATTCTTTTGATCCATGAACATGGGTTATCTTTCCATTTATATGTGTTTTCTTCAATTTCTTTCATTAATGTCTTATGGTTTTCACTGTAGATATCTTTCACACACTCCCATTAAATTTATTCTGATGTATTTTATTGTTTTGATGCTTTTTAATTGGGATTGTTTTCTTTATTGCTTTTTTAGATAATTAATTGTTAGTGTGTGGAAATGCAACTGATTTTTATGTGTTTATTTTAGGTCCTGCAACTTTATTGAACTTATTAGTTCTAATACTTTTTTTGGTGGAGCATACTAGCTATTTCATAGAGGAACTCAAGGGTGATATTCAAAGTACTGAATGGATACTAGGCCAAAGAGCACGGATGCCAGCTGTAAGCAACTGGTATAGCCATTTGGGTGTGGACCAGCTGCATGCAGCCCTGGAACCAGGTGCTACCCCTCTTAAGATCAGAACTATCCCATCAAGAGACCTCAGTCTGGTGTGAGATGTGGTGGATGCTGTAGTGTTGGAGGAAGATGGTATAAGCATGTGCTCTAACCCTCCTCGCATTGCCCTGCTCCTGAGTGCTCAGTTCAGTGGTTCTTCAGCTGCCTCCAGAAACTAAGCAGAGCTGTTGACTCCAGTTAATTCATTTAATTGTCCAGATAGAATAAATAAGTAGGCTAGGCAATGAGCGTAGAAAAATAACAAGGCAGACACATGCTTGGCCTTGTAGTACAACAATACAATTTAATATCTATGCATATTTTCTACATGGCAGGTCTCATGTTAATCATTTCACTTGTGTTATCTCATTTAATCCATACCCAACCCTTTTTTGGCAAGAATACTAAGGCTCAGGGGAATAAGTGATTTGCCCAACATCATACAGCTAATAAGAGGTTAAACTAATTTAACCTCAAAGTCTGCTGGGGTTACCCCCATGCTCTACCACTGTTTCGGGCTCCCTAGAGGACAGATTGTTATCAGCCTGAATCTCCCACTCTCTCTCAGGTGACAGCCTGACCTATGAGATCAAGAACAGGAAGAGTGAGGAGGAAGAGGAAGCCCTGGATGAATGGATCGAGGTGATGGAAAAGGTGTTACCCCTCTCCCTCATAGCCACCAAAGGAGGCATCGAGTCTCTCATTTCCCTTTGCTCTACTCTCATTGAAGGACAAAGGAAAGGGGCACAAAGTAGGTACCGGGAACAGCATGATTAGAAAAATAACTCTACTCCAGGGAAATATGGAGGATCAGGAGTGTGTTGAATTGAGTTGAACTGGATCAAATAGGTCCAGACCCCTCTGGGCCCTACAGGTGCTGTGGAGCTGACAGACCCTGACAGGTAAGCTCTGAGCCCAGCAGAGTCCTCTCCCGACAGTATCTCCCCTGGCCTCATATAATGCCCCAGCTCCTTATTACCAAAGCCCTAAGAGGGCTGGATGGGAATGTGGCCAAGCAGGATCTGGAGAATCAGTATAATCCTTGGATCCATGGGAGCCTATTGTCTTTGTTCTCTCTACCTCTCCTAGTGTCCAAACATACCTTCTGGCAGGACTGGCAGGAACAGAGCCCACAAAAAGCGATATCCTGCCCTCAGCCCCTGAGCCCAGAGCAGATGCTGCAGGACAAGCACACTACCTGTGTAAAGGTCTCCGAGGTGAAGTCCATGTTACAGGAGCTCCTGGACTCCACCATGTTCAACCAAGGGGAGGTTAGGGCCATCAGGTACATGTCTGCTGTGGTGGAGAACCTCAATAAGGCCTTGATCCTCCAGCACAAGGAGAACAGGAGCCTGGAGGCCAAATACAGGCACCTGAAAATAGAGATGACCAAAGAACTCAGCAACCAGAAGCTGTACTTCCAGAAGTCCCTCCAGGTCCTCGAGAGTAAGAGAGATGCCCTGCTAAAGCAGATAGACATTTTAGGGGGAAAGTACCATGACCTGCTCCTGATAAAGCATGCCCTAGAGTTCCAGCTGAAGAAAATTCAGTCTGCTGGAGGTCAAGCAGAAGACTTAGTCAGGGTCTTGGTTGAGTTCCCAGACCCTGACAAGAAAGAAGCCCTCCCAAAGAAAGACACAGTCATGGAGGAAACCCAACAGGAGCCCAAGAAGGAGGAGCAGTTTTCACCATGTTCCCCAAGCCCCATGGCCATGGCCTGGGACAGTGGTGCTATGCCTTCACCAGATCAGCCTCTTTCCACCATGACCGTGGATTCAAGGATTGCAGATGTGTACAGGAGCAAGGACGCTGAAAGTCTTCAGCCTGTGTTGCCATCCTCCATGGATCACATGTTTCCTAAGAAATGGGAAAGACTGTCAGCAGAAAGCCCAGGTGACAGAGCCAAAGACCAGGACTTCTTCCAGGAAGTGGCCTGGGAGAAGGAAGGACTCCAAATTAAGTCCCATTTTCAGAAGCAGCTGTCCCTAGAGAGGTCGAGGAAGTTGGCCTTGGAGAGCAAGGCAGAGGCCAGGGAAGAGGAGCTAAGCTGGGAGAGGCGGAGGCAGCAGTGGCAGCAGGAGGAGGAGATGTGGCTGCAGCGGCAGGAGAGGTGGGCCCTGCTAGAGCAGGAGCACGAGGAGAAGCTGCGGCAGTGGGAGGCAGAGGAGGCAGCAAGGGAGCAGCGGCTGAGACTGGACCAGGAGCCCAGGGGCCCGTGGAGGGAGCCGGAGCAGCCGGGAGAGGACGCAGAGAGGATGATCTTCGTGCCCATCATTCGCTGGAAGGACTCGGAGGACGCGTCTTTGGCACCTCCCCCAAGCCGGGCCCAATCTGCTCGCCAAGGCAGGAGGCCATGCGTGCCCAGGTCCCCTAAGGCCCAGCAGCCCATCCCAAGAAACCAGAGGTCCATGAGTTCAGCCGAGTTTACCCAGAAACCACAGGCCCACCGGCTTCCCGTGAAGCCCAAGAAATCGGCCTCCTTTCCTGTCACGGGTACATCCCCAAGAAGGGTGACCCAGCCCCCTGTGCATATAGCCCCGGTAACTCGGAAGGAGAAGGTATACCATATAGACGTGGAGGCCCAGAGGAGGAATCTGCGGCTCCTGACTGAGGAGGACACACTGGGGCTGCCCCACTACCTGCATGGTAAGGCGCTGGAGCTCACCACCACCACCATGGAGCTGAATGCGCTCAAGCTGTGGTGCCTTTTCCACAAGTACATCTGCTACAGACACTTCCAGAGCCTCCGGTAAGTCTTCCCTGGCAACCATTGGCACCACCCACACCCATGGGCAGAGCCAGAACCCAATGAGAAAGAAGTAGCGTGGGGCATGGGGTGGGGAGAATCACCCAGGCCTGGACATGATGCCCCTGAGAGAGGGTCTTGCACAGGACACCCAGCCTCAGAGCCTTGGGCAACCCTGAGGTGTGGGAGGAGGAGTACTTAACACTGCTCTCCCTCTGGGAGTCTTCCTGCTGTCTTCCTGTCGTCCTACTGCCCTGCCCATAACCCGCCTGCCATGCTCCCCCATTGGCCTTACTTCCTATTTCCAGCCCAGCCCAAGGCTCCTTACCTGACACCACCTCACCTCTGCTCCCTGTTTTCCCCAGTTCTCACACACACAGAGTCATGCCGATTAACCCACTCCAGTACTCTTGCTTGGAAAATCCCATGGACGGAGGAGCCTGTTAGGCTGCAATCCATGGGGTCGCTAAGAGTCGGACACGACTGAGCGACTTCACTTTCACTTTTCACTTTCATGCATTGGAGAAGGAAATGGCAGCCCACTCCAGCGTTCTTGCCTAGAGAATCCCAGGAATGGGGGAGCCTGGTGGGCTGCCGTCTATGGGGTCACACAGTTGGACACGACTGAAGTGACTTAGCATAGCATAGCATAGGGGCTAGGAGGAGGCCCCTTCACCCACTAAATCACTTCCCTCTCTTTCCAGCCAAGACGTGATCAACCATATACAAGTCGTGCGAGAAGCTGGGGCTTCCTACAAGGCCCAGAACCTCTTCCTCTTCCTGGAAAACGTGGACCACCTGCAGAAACTCCAGCTCCAGGTGTGGACAGACAAGCAGAAGGACCTGGAGGAGAAGCGCAGAGGGTGCCTGAGCAGCATGGCAACTATGTTCCCCAAGGTGGGCCTCGCACCTGGCGACCTTCTCAGGGGTCAGCACGGCCAGCAGGAACAGGGCCAGGATGGAGCCATGGGGCTGTGGGGGTGTGCCTGGGGGCAGGAGAGCAGATGGGAAATCAGAGAGCAGATTAAAGCCTCTGAACCAGGAAGAGGGGAAGGCAGGCGGCAGCCTGAGTAGAAGGAAGGCAAGTTTTCCAATCTCCATACATGGGGGGAGAGCAAGAGAGGGAAGAAAGGGAAAGTCGCTCACTTGTGTCTGACTCTTTGCGACCCCATGGATTGTATTGGACTATACAGTCCATGGAATTCTCCAGGCCGGAATACTGGAGTGGGTTGCCTTTCCCTTCTCCAGGGGATCTGAGGGACCCTCAAAAAGAGCTGGAGGGGACTTCCCTGGTGGTCCAGCGGTTAAGACTCCGTGCTTGCAATGCAGGGGGCACAGGTTCAATCCCTGGCAGAGAAGCTAAAGTCCCACATGCCACAAGGTGCGGCCAAAAATAAATAAATAAATTTTAAAAAGAAAAGAGTTAGAGAAGGAAGCCCCTTCTGCAGGGGGGGTAGCCAGAGCCTGCAGTCCAGCTCTGTGCTCAGATCCTCCTCCCGTGGGTCTCCTTGTCCAGCTCCTGTCGGATCTGGTTGCTCTCTTGGTTGCTCTCCAGGCTTGGTCTCCAGGTCTTCTTCACCCTCATGCTGGGGACTCCCTTTACTGCTCTCTGGGGACAGCTCCCCTGCTTCCAATCCTGGGTCTCCCTTGTTTTAGTGGAGCACCTCCTCCAGGCACTTCTTGACAAAGGGTTCCTGGCAGGTAGAATCACTGAGACCCTGGTTGTCTGAAAATGTCTTCACTTAATATCTACCCTTAACTGAGGTTGACAGCTTGCCTGAATAGAGAAGTCTAGATTAGAATTCATTTTCTCTCACAATTTTGAAGGCACTGATCGTTGCCTTCCAGGTTTTGGCTTTGCTGTTGAGAGTCCAAAGTCATTCTGAGTCTTACTGTATTGGGTTTCACCTAGTTTTATTCTCTAAGGGCTGCCTGCAGTTTCCTGTACTCTTTCCCTTGCTGCCAAGGTCAGAAAAGCATTGAGTGCTGATGTGGCCCACAGGAGGCTAGCTGATGGCTAGCAGTGACTCTGAATCTGCTAAGACGGGCCAGGAGGTAACCCCCCTGAGTCCTGAGCAGCAGTGGTCAGAGTCTGGGGGAAGCAGTGTCCTGAGGGATTCAGCATTGGAAGTTGAGTCAAGGCAGTTGGAAGAGCCTTGCCATGGAGCCATCTCCCAACTCAGTTTCCTGTCTCCTTATACTAGTCTTGATCACCTCCTGTAGGTGTCTTGACGTGCTAAATTGGTTTTGAGATTGAGAAGGAAAGGGACCATATATATATAATTCTTTAGGTGGCTGTGAGGGTTCCCCCAGCTCCTTGCCCAGGGCCAGGGCAGAGGCTGAATGACTAGATACAGAGAGCATTCCAGACACAACCTGACCCATGTCATGAACCCTATGAGTCTTCACAGTTCCAGCTGCTCTAGCTTCTTTAGTTTTTTCTTTGCTGTTTTGCCCATTGTCTGGATTCTCCACAACAAAGGAGAAAACAGGAACTAAACCAGCAAATTGCAATTCAAGGCATTTCTAGGAAATGTGATACATTGAAGTCCCAGGGGGTCTCTAATTGGAGGGATTCCTGGGGCCTCCCCCTTTGTGCTAAACCCCAAGTCAGGCAGCAGTTGTGTTGGGCTGTGCTCAGCCACTCAGTCATGTCCAACTCTTTGTGACTCCATGGACTGTAGCCCAGCAGGATCCTCTGACCTTGGAATTTTCCAAGCAAGAATACTGGAGTGGGTAAACATCCCTCCTCCAGGGGATCTTTCTGACCCAGGGGTTCGAACCTGTGTCTCTTGCATCTCCTGGATTGGCAGGTGGATTCTTTTAAAAGAGGATAAATTCCTGTCTCTCTGATGATGCCTCTCTGCTGGTTTCTCTTAGCTCCAGGAGTGGAACGTTAACCTGCACACCCCTGTGGTCATCTCCCCAAAGTCAAGGAAAAGCAAGCCTCCTCCATTCCTACTGCGGCACATCCACTCCAGCAGCCCCTTCTGCAAGCGATCCCAGGAGCTCTTTAAGACTAAGCACCAGCCACGTGTGCCCCAGCAGATGGCCCGGTAGGTGCACGGAAGCCGGGGGCAGCTGGCTGGGTGAGTGGGGAATCAGGGAGCAGGGGTGAGCAGACTGGGGAGGGGACCAGAAGCTCAGTGAAGGTACAGACAAGCAAAGCTCACCCATGAGTTGCAAGGAGCCCAGCTTCTCAGCCACCCTGCCCAGTTCTGGCCATTGGCCTAGATGAGGGTGTGTGTATGTGTGTGGTGTGTGGGCTTCAAGGGCCAGCCTGACCAAGTATGTTTCAAACTATGCAACTGAGAGACTCCTGGGACTCACAGCTGAGAACTCACAACCATTTCTACCCCGAGCATTGGTCCGTCCATAAAAATAAACTTGAGCCTTCCCACCCCGTGACCGCTGGGCTCAAAGAGAGACATTGTGAGCCACACCTCAACCATCCTAGTGTGGCCGGCTCAGGGCTTCAGCCCCGGGGCATGTCTCGGAGGAACAGGGGCTATCTCGGCAGCCTTTTCCAGTAGTTCCTCAACCAGAGGAGACTCCAGCAGGTGAGACTGAGAGTTGGGAAGGGAAGAGATGTGACACGAAGGATGGTGACAACTATCTGAAGGGGAAGAAAACCCTGGAGAGCTTGTTGCTCCCCATTCTCTCCCTTTCTGCAAGTCTAACTTCGTCTCTTTTTGTACTTTCCGCCTTCACACCCCAGCCAGCAGGGGAACCAGATGGAGGCCATGTGGAAAATTGATGTGGCTGCCTCCAGTTACCCCATAGAAAAGAAGACCCCCACCAGCCTGTCCTGGGACCAGCTAGGAGGTTTCCCAGACATTCCCCGCCTGTTGGCACTGGATGTGCAGTCCTCCTTCCACAAAAGCTTGATGTCCCTCAAGGCCCGGTAAGGTTCAAGGCCAGATGGTCAATCTGGATTCAGGGACACCTGCCCATTAAGGGCAGGGGCCAGAGTAAACACTCCCTGTGTCCAACCGCCCAACAGATATCTTTCCAAACATTAATGATGACTCACTGTAACACACTGAATCTGCCCACAATGCAGGAGACCCAGGTTCGATCCCTGGTTTGGGAAGATTCCCTTGGAAAAGAGGAATTCTCCAGTATTCTTGCCTGGAGAATTCCATGGACAGAGGAGCCTGGTGGACTACAGTCCATAGAGCTGCAAAGAGTCGGACATGACTGAATGACTAACACTTTCACTTACTGTACCACATCAGACAGACAGATGCTTACCTGCCTCATCAGGCATGAGCTTGGGTCCCCACACCAACACCATTCTAGTTCTCTCAAAGACTCCACATGGCATCTCAGAAGACCAGGATGGAAGTCTTTTCTTTCCACTTATTTCCTGGGACTTGCATTTAAATTACTCAAGAGTGTGTCTTGCCCTAGGCCTGGGGGTTGTTCTCAAGGTGAGCCAGGTGCAGGTATGGAGAGATGAGAGAGACCAAAAATCTCAGGATAAACCTGGGCCCATCTTTGGCACTGTTATTTCCTTACCGCCTTCAAGAACTGGCCCCGGGAAGAGCAGCTGAGGGGAGGGAAGTGGGACTCAGTGGGGCCAACAAAAGACTTTTCTGGTTAGGAAGGTTCAACTCTGCCTCTCTTGGCTTGAAGACTCAAGGTTCTTCAGGGAACCCTTCTACATTACTAATGCCAGCTGTCTCTTGTGGCCCTGGCCATGCGCCATCTAAAGATCTCTGACCGGATAGGAATTCCCTGGTAGTCCAATGGTTAGGACTTGGCACTTCCTTTGCCGGGGACCCAGTTTAATCCCTGGTCAGGGAACTAAGGGGCTTCCCACGTGGCCCTAGTGGTAAAAAACTTGCCTGCCAATGCTGGAGATACAGGAGACCCAGGTTCGATCCCTGGATCAGGAAGATCCCCTGGAGGCAGGCATGGCAACCCACTCCAGTATTCTTGCCTGAAGAATCCCATGGACAGAGGAGCCTGGCGGGCTGTAGTCCATGGGGTTGCAAAGAGTCAGATGTGACTGAAGCAGCTTAGCACACACACACAGGGAACTAAGATCCTGCAACAAAAGAATGAATGAATGAATGAGTTAGACAGGGAGCGGGCACTGATGCCTGCCAGTCTAGACCTAACTGGAACCAAGCCTGCAAGATGCTGGTGCTGCCATTGTTCTCTCGACAGGGACTGAGGGAAGACAGGGTGGCCCAGCAGCATCAAAGAAGGCTGGTGCTCGGCTGTGATCCTACTCTGAAGTGGTCCTGAGAGTCCCAGCTGGACATCAGCATAGCCCACCTAGTACATACATACCTGGCTTCGGTTCCTAAAGCGATTCCAAGTGTGTGGGTGCGTTGCTGTTATTGTTAGTTGATTTGGATACAACAGAATTGAGCAAACAGAATTGAGAATAACCGAAACAAGTGTGGCAGAATTCAGTAACCCAGAAATCGACTGGGGCTGCACCCTGCTGAGACTGGGCTAAACTTGCCCTCAACTCCTGCACCCCCATAGTGGTGTCTCTCCTCTCTGAGCTCCTTCTCTGCATCTGTTTCAACCTGAGGCACGAACCCCTTTGTTCTTCAGACACACATAAAGGCATGCACGTAAATATCAAGTAAACACATGCCACTTGGCCGCACGCGCTTCATGATGTTAGTAACTTTCTGAAAATTTAGGAGGGTGACAAAGACAGGGATTCACAGTGAACAGCACCACAGAGCAGCCTCCTTTCTTCCTCTCTTTCTGTATATAACATGCAGAATGCAAAAACTCCTTCTTTGTCTCACGCAGAGCTCTTCCACCCACACCCAGCCCTTCACTGGGATCTCAGCTTCAGATTTAAGCACTTATCAAAATATTGCTCCCACCAAAGACTTTCTCTTTTCCAGGGGAATTTAGGTGAATACAATTTTCTTCTCCCTTTTCTAACTCCACATGCGTGTATTCAGTTTATCACAGTACCAGGTGTAGAAGTCAAGCCCTGCTGCTTCTGTCTTCTTTACCCACATGCCAGGTGGGCACCACCTACCTGGATGTCAAGCCGATCCCCGACATTTCAGGGCAGTGCTGCCTGCCTTGTCCTGGGATCTCAGTTCTATGGCCTGAGAATCTCCTGCTCCTGAATGCAAGTTCTCTGCCGCTTTCCAGGCTCCTGCTGCCCCTGGGCTGGTGGTTGTGCTGCTGTCTTTGTGAATTCTCTGTGTGTATGCACCTCTGGAGACATGCTGCTTCCACTCCCAAAAGTGCATCCTGTCTTTGGCTGCCTGCCCCAGGCCTACCTCAAATCTGCATGTCCACCTGTTGCGTGGGTCCAGGCCACTCACCCCTTTGTGACCCTGCCCACCTCATCAGCTCCCCTGGCTGTGCTCTCCAGTTCACAGTAGTGGCTAGTCTCCTAACTGGAACCCATCTCGGGCCAACTGTGCCGTTCTCCCTGTTTGCTTGGCTCTGGCAACCTGCCTCATCAAAGGCTAACTGGGATGTCTTCTCAGCTTGTGGGGAAGGGCTCTTCATCTTTCCCCTGGGCTTTGGGACTGAGTCTCTCAAAGGCCAGCAGACCCCCTCCTCCAGAAGGTTTCTCTGCTTTGTTTTACACATGTCTCCCCTGGGCGCTCTGTCTGACAGGTAAGATAGCTACATGCCCACACACTCTAGGCACTGTGTGTAGTCCGAGAAGAATCTTAACCTCGACTCAGACTGCCCTGCCCTCCCTTGCTCAGAGCCTGTTTCTGCACAAAGTACATAGTGGTTCACATGTGTGTGCCGAGATGCAGCGAGCAGGGACTCGTGCAGACTTCCAGTGCGGTGCTGACAGAGGAGAGGGCTTATAACTTGGTTTCTGGGAAGGAACCAAGATAGGGGTGGAGAGGAAGAAGCATGGATGGGTAAGAAGGACAGGAAACAGTGAGGGGAGGGAGAGGGAGAATTCTGTGATGTGAAAGAAGAGGAAGATTCGCAAGAAAAGCAGCAGAGCCCCTGGAATGTGGCAGAAATGTCGTATTAAGCAGTTCCACATCTGGGTCAGCCCTGGACTGGTCTCCCAGAGTCAACCGGGGAAACAGCTGGGTAGGCTGGGTGGGCGCTCACATCTCAGGGGCCATGTCTCAGCTGCTCCCCAACCCATAACTGTATTAACCCTTTCAGTGCCTCAGTGACGCAAAGAAAGGAAGAAGAGGAACCCCCAGAGGAGTCAGCTGAACTTGTTCATAAAAAGTCAAACGAGTCCTTCCCTGGAACCCTAAGGAGCCAGAAGGATCGAGACAATCCCAGCCCCATTCCATGCCTGAGCCAGTGATTCTCAAACTTGTTCCAAAGCAGATTCCCAGCTACTGTTTTTAAACAAACTCTCTGGGTCCTGCTAAGTAATCCTAGAACTTTGAGAAACACTACTTTCCTCTTTCAGTCAGCAAACTGTACATTGTTAATAAAATAGAGATATGTTTATTTTTAAAATTTTCTGTCTCATTGCTAAAACCCACACCTCCCCAACTCATTTTTGGAACCAGGTCCGTGGTTACCAGTTACAGAGGATCCCCCAAATGTTGAGCTTGCCCTCCGGGAGTCGACCCGCCAAGACAGCCATGATTAGTGTCTGGCATGCGTCAGGGCTCAGTAAGTCTTCATTCAGTCAGAGACATGGACAAATATGTAACTGATAATGAGCATCAACACTTAGAACAAAAGAAGATGGTACAAGTCAGAGCCAGGGGTGACCAGGTTGCGGGGGAGAGGGCAAAGACGAGTGTCCTTCTGAGGAGTGAGGACACAGATGGAACAAATGGAGACACGAGTTTCCAAATCTACATGGTGTGGGCTTAGGAGGCCATGTCTGTCTATTGTCTCAATTCAGGTAAGACATGGCTTTGGTTGGTTCACACAGCTTACAAGCAGCGTCCCACCCTCACTCTCCCTTGCACTCAGCCGCCTGCCAGTCTCCCAGCGGCCTCTGCCCGCCCCTTCCGCCTTGTCTCACCCAGCCAGGCCAGGCCTAGGGAGCAGGCACAACCAAATGTTAGCTAGGAAGTCACCCTGTCCTCAGAGGACCCACAGTCCAGTTCTGTTTCTTAGGAATGGCAGCCATGCTTGCTCCCGGCTTAAGGTTGAAACTTTGGAAGGAAGAGAAGAATATGGGATGCACACAGATGGGCGCTTGACCTGATCTCTGGGCCAGAGCAAGATTTGATTTCTGAGCCACAGCTCTGTGTATCCCAAGGAAGCCTGCTGGAGGGAGGATGGTGAGAGGCACTCCTGATGCAGGTCACACACACTGGACTGCTGGGGCAAGAATGGGCCATTTCTAGCCTTTTGGGTCTATTCTTTCCAGGAGGCCTCACCCATGGTAGCCCTCATGCTAAATATACTTCTTTATAAATAATTTGAAAAGATTTTTATAACTTTGCTTTGGAAATTGACTGACTATGAGTAAGTTGTGGTTTTTTTTTAATGTGCAGTGGGCTGTGACTTCTCAGCAATCATCACCCATAGAGATGAAATCTAACAAGTTTTGTAAATATGAGAACATTTTGAATATTAAATTTGACAGAATAATGAAACTGACAATATTATGTTTTTTGTTGTTGTTCACTCACTCAGTCGTGTCCGACTGTTTGTAACCCCATGGACTGAAGCACACCACGCCTCCTTGTCCTTCACCATCTCCCGGAGCTTGCTCAAATTCATGTCCAGAGTCAGTGATGCCATCTCATCCTCTGTCACCCCCTTCTCCTGCCTTCAATCTTTCCCAGCATCAGGGTCTTTTCCAGTGAGTCAGTTCTTCACATCAAGTGGCCAAAGTATTGGAGTTTCAGCCTCAGCATCAGTCCTTCTAATGAATATTCAGGATTGATTTCCTTTAGGATTGACTGGCTTGATCTCCTTGCAGTCCAAGGGATTCTCAAGAGTCTTCTCCAACACCACAGTTCAAAAGCATCAGTTCTTTGGCGTTCAGCCTTCCTTATGCTACAACTCTCACATCCATACATGACTACTGGAAAAACCATACCTTTGACTAGATGGACCTTTATTGGCAAAGTAACGTCTCTGCTTTTTAATACGCTGTCTAGGTTTGTCACAGCTTTTCTTCCAAGGAGCAGACATCTTTTAATTTCACGGCTGCAGTCACCATCTGCAGTGATTTTGGAGCCCAAGAAAATAAAGTCCATCACTGTTTCCATTGTTTCCACATCTATTTACCATGAAGTGATGGGACTGGATGCCATGATTTTCGTTTTTTGAATCTTGAGTTTTAAGCCAGCTTTCTCACTCTCTTTCATTTTCATCAAGAGGCTCTTTAGTTCCTCTTTGCTTTCTGCCATAAGGGTGGTGTCATATGAATATCTGAGGTTATTGATATTTCTCCCTGCAATCTTGATTCCAGCTTGTGCTTCATCCAGCCCAGCATTTTGCATGATGTACTCTGCATATAAGTTAAATAAGCAGGGTGACAGTATACAGCCTTGACATACTCCTTTCCCAGTTTGGAACCAGTCCATTGTTCCATGTCCGGTTCTAACTGTTGCTTCTTGACCTGCATACAGATTTCTCAGGAGGCAGGTCAGGTGGTCTGGTATTCCCAACTCTTTAAGAATTTTCCTCAGTTTGTTGTGACTCATACAGTCAAAGGTTTTAGTGTAGTCAATAAAGCAGAAGTAGATGTTTTTCCAGAACTCTCTGGCTTTTTCGACGATCCAATGGATGCTGGCAATTTGATCTCTGGTTCCTCTGCCTTTTCTAAATCCAGCTTGAACATCTGGAAGTTCTCAGTTCACATACTGTTGAAGCCTGGCCTGGAGAATTTTGAACATTATATAAACATTTAATTACATGTTTTTTTATATTTTTGTGCCAATGACTTTACTCCCTCGACATGTGGGATCTTAGTTCCCAACCAGGGATTGAACCTGTGCTCCTTGCCCTGGAAGCACAGAGTCCTAACCACTGGACCACCAGGGAAGCCCCACCAATGGCATTTTTAAAGGTTTCACATGTTTCCATAGGCTCTTGGCACTGTGCTTAAGGTGCCTGGCAGCCAAACCCACTCTGGTGATGGAGGACTTTGGCTTTTTGGATGTCTTCTCTCAAGCTCTCCAGCAAGCAAGCCGAGTATCTCATAGAGGCTGTGAAGCCAAGAGGATTTCAACCAAGGAGATATATAGATATAGTGTATGATGTTTTTCTGGTATGAAGTTCTTTAATATTATACAAGAGCCTCATTTTTTTTTTCAGAGCAAAGTTGATGTATTCGATCAAATAAGATATTGCCTTCACCCTCAAAAAAACAAAAACAGGGAAGCCAAAATATGAGAAGTAATACTGCTTGGCATATTTCTTGAAGCCAGATTTGGGAGTTGGCCAAAGCTCTGCTTGCATGGCCCATAGTCTCAGGGGTCTCCAGGATGAGGGGTCAACACTAAGGTGGAAGGTGACATGAGAGAAGGGTCTACTTTAGCCCTAACTGTGGCCTTCAAGGAGGTGTTGATGGAGTGAAAAGGACAAAAACCATTTGTAAACAATCAAGACAGAGCCAGGGAGGGGAAAGCCGGGTGGGATCTGGTGTGTCCCATGTGATGGGGAGGCTAACTTAGAAAAAAGTCAGGTAAAGGATGAGTATGATTCTATTGTTGGAGGAGTCGTCTTCTCCAAAAAAAATGTGAGCATGGCTAGGACTGGTCTAGTGGAAAAGGTGGACAACATGCATGAACAGATGGTGAATCTGAGCAGAGATAGGAAAGTGTTTAAAAAAATGGAAATGCTAAAAGTGAAAACTGTAATATCAGAGATGAAGAATTCCTTTGGCCAGTTAATCAAGCTGGACAAAAGCAGAGGAAAAAAAATCTGTGAGCTTGAAGCCAGGTCGGGAGAAATTTAAACAAACTGTAACTCTAAGCTAAGGAACAACTGAGCAAACCCAAAGCTAATCACCAAGATATGTAGGACAATGACAAGTGCTCTGACAGACATGATTGAAGTCCCAGAAAAAGGGAGACAGAACGGGGCAGAAGAAATATTTGAAGAGAGAACCACTGAGAATTTCCCAAATTAACGAAAGAAAACCAACCACAGATCCAAGATTGTCAGAGAACCCCAAACAGGATAAAGAAAAACACACCTAAGTACAGCTTAGTCTAATTGTTGAAACCAAAGATAAGAGAACATTTTGAAGGCAGCCAGAAACAAAAACATTATATAGAAAAGTAAGAAAGAAGTCTTCTCATCAGAGACTGTGCCAGTCAGATGGTTCCTGAGGTCCAGCCGTATCCCTTATAAGTCCACAAGATAACCCAGTGTATTCCAGGACGTTCCCTGTCTAGGGGCTGATATTAGCTTAGGTGGGTTTCGGTTACCTGCAGAAACAGTAATGGGCTGGAACTAGCAGTGTCTCAGCTGAGCAGCGTCCTCCAGGGCATGGGCCCCACTTCTCCATAGCACCCAGTGCCCTCCTCTATACACACCTGGCCCTGAGCTGGCTGGTGATCCTTAAAGACTCCTTATTGGCTGTGAGTTGGGAGGAGGCAGAGAAGGAGAGAAGATCGATACACTAGTCAACTGATCCGAATGCCCCTCAAAGAAGGCTCTGGGATGTGACTACTGCATCAAATTCTTTCCACAAAGGTGACCCATCCTGGAACAACCAAAGCCAAAGGCCCGCTGGTATACCTGTCAGGGCTCTGCTGAGGGCATAGTCATTGCTATTGGCAGTAATGTCTGTGGGGGCAGGAGCAGCTGCCAGTATTTCAGGGTTGCCATGGGGGTCAAGAAGATTCAGGTTTCTTCTCCCATGCCCCTCATTCTAAGAGTCCCTGTGTAGACCTCTGTCGTCTCACTTTCCAGAAGTTCCTTTACTACAGGAGCCACAAGGAGGCAGCAGAGTGCCTGTTTAAGGGCCTCGGCTGTCCTGATAGGGAGAGGATGGAACTGCTGAAGGACGGATGCAGCCAAAGCTGGGTGGAGTTCATCTGAGAAGGTGCTTGGCTGAGTGCAGAGAGTAAATACGATCAATATAGGGAGAGAGACAAGGGATTCCAGACCCATCCTTTGGACATCTGGATCCACTCCTGGTGGCTTCAGCCCAGGGCACTTGATTCACTCACCCCCAGCAGGGTCCCCAACTTTGCAGTTCAGAGATCTGTCCTTATAAATGATACTTCAGTTCAGTTCAGTTCAGTTCAGTCACTCAGTCATGTCCGACTCTTTGCGACCCCATGAATCGCAGCATGCCAGGCCTCCCTGTCCATCACCATCTCCCAGAGTTCACTCAAACTCATGTCCATCAAGTCGGTGATGCCATCCAACCATCTCAACTGTCGTCCCCTTTTCCTCCTGCCCCCAATCCCTCCCAGCATCAGAGTCTTTTCCAATGAGTCAACTCTTCGCATGAGGTGGCCAAAGTACTGGAGTTTCAGCTTTAGCCATCATTCCTTCCAAAGAAATCCCAGGGCTGATCTCCTTCAGAATGGACTGGTTGGATCTCCTTGCAGTCCATGGGACTCTCAAGAGTCTTCTCCAACACCACAGTTCAAAAGCATCAATTCTTCGGCGCTCAGCTTTCTTCACAGTCCAACTCTCACATCCATACATGACCACTGGAAAAACCATAGCCTCTACTAGACGGACCTTTGTTGGCAAAGTAACATCTCTGCTTTTGAATATGCTATCTAGGTTGGTCATAACTTTTCTTCCAAGGAGTAAGCGTCTTTTAATTTCATGGCTGCAATCACCATCTGCAGTGACTTCAGGTAACTATTTTTTAGGAACTCTGCCAGGAGGCCCTTCCTGAAGACTTCCTCAAATATGTATCACATCCTCATTCATTCAACAAATATCTACTGGGTACCTAATAGGAGGCACTGTTGAAAGCATTGGGATATAGTGCTGAAGAAAAGAGTTTGTTTTTTTAAAGTGATTTCCCAGAACTTTTATTGGGCAAAAATAGACAAAAAATTAGTAAAATACACAGTATGTCAGATGGTAAAAGATACTATGCTGCTGCTGCTGCTAAGTCGCTTCAATCGTGTCCAACTCTGTGCAGCCCCATAGAGGGCAGCCTACCAGGCTCCTCCGTCCCTGGGATTCTCCAGGCAAGAACACTGGAGTGGGCTGCCATTTCCTTCTCCATTGAGATGGTGAAGAAACACAAATTTCAGCAGAGGAGTAGGAGTCAAAGTGTCACTCGACCTCCAGGGCATTCCTGAGATTACCATTTAAAATGGGGCGTGTCAGGCCTCACTGAGTTGACATTTGCGTGAAGACTTGGAGATGAAGAAGCAAGCTGTGAGGAAAGGCGCGCAGGCAAAGGGAACAGCCTGAAGTGGGAGCATGCCTGGCATAATAGAGGAATGGCCGGGTCTCCCGTGTGACTGGTGCCAGGTGAGTGAGGGGAGGAGAGTAGCGTGGAAAGTGCTGGAGAATGACTGGAGGACAGGTCACTTAAGGCCTTGTAGGCCACTGTAAGGACGCTTTGTTTTTCACCCTGAAAGAATAGGAGCCATTTTAACTCTGAATAAAATGGGAACCACTGCAGAATTCCAAGCAGAGATGACATAATTGGATCCACCCTTCCAGAACCTCACCGTGGCCACAGGGATGGGAACAGACTGCAGGTGTGGAGGGGGAAACTGACGATTCCCTTTCTATTCAGGAAAGTTTAGTAAAGGAACTCAAATGCTACTCCCCTACCAAGATGCCTCTTCTGATCCTCTGTAAGGTGCCCCCTTCTCCTGGAGGTCCTCTCCATCTTTGCTGATGCATCTCTTCCAGCACTGGTCAGTTTTGTCTTTGTTCCAGAACATTTTTTGTGTTTTTTTTTCTTTTAGTATTTATTTATTTGGCTTAGTTGTGGCATGCATGATCTTTAGTTGCAGCATGTGGGATCTAGTTCCCTGGCTAGGAACCGAACCTGGGGCCCCCTACATTGGGAAGGCAGAGTCTTAGCCACCCTTCCTTAATTGAGCTGCCTTGCTCTTGCCACTGAGGCCTCTTCCAGGCTGCATTTCTGCCTGAGAGCCACATCTCTTTGTGTTAATTCGGTCTGTTAACCATACTACATGACATAGCTTGTCAATGACCTACTAAAGCAGCCTGTCAGAGCTGGCAGGAAGCACATGCCAAACATTGTTTGCCAAAGCTATTGCCTCTGGAGGCTACTGAGAGCAAATTAAATGAGTAATTATTGAGTCCCTAAACATTTATTGAGCACCCACTGTGATGTTATGCTCTGTACCAGGCTGTAAGGGTATAAAAGTCAAAAGGAGCTTACTGCAAAAATAGGATACAGGCTATATGCAAAGCACCAGAGTAATAAAAATATGTAGAAATAGGTCCTTGTCCTCCTAAGGACTTACCATCCACTCATCACTCATTTAGCGATTACTTAATGCACTGTGCTAAGGCTGGATGTGTAATGATGACACTGAGACACAATCTCTTTTCACACTCCACTGTGGAGACAGAGTAGTAAATGGTGGGGATCTAGCTATGTAAACACAGGGTCACACAGAGTCGGACACGACTGAAGCGACTTAGCAGCAGCAGCAGCTCCGTAACAAACACAAACACAGTACAGATGCAAAGTCAAAAGGAGAACAAAAGAAAAGGATGTTCACTGCAGAGTCTGGAAAGGCCCTCAGGGCTATGTGGGATTTCAACAGAAAGCTGAAGGATGTATAGAACTAACACAGGTGGCAGGGGTGGAGGACTCCAGGGGAATACAAGGGATTAGAGTATTATGAACATAGAGCATGTTTACGGACCAGAAAGTGGTCGACATGGCTGTAGTTCATCAGTAACAAGCCAGATATTACATGAGCAAAGCTGGGCTGAGATTGGGTTTGGATGAGCTTGAAGGCCAAGCTGATGATTTTCCTCAGCAGGCAGTGGAGAGCCATGGATGATTTTCAAGGAAAGGAATGATGTTACTAGACCTGTGCTGTAGAGAGGCAGGTGTGGCAACATGGAGAAGTTGGAGAATGGATGCAAGGAGACCAGTTAGAGGACTAGTAATGAAGTAAAGGCCCAGCTTTGATTGCACTTACTTATTTGTGCCCGTATTTGTTCACAGATATCTCAATATGTGCAAAATCTTACACTGAAGGTAGGGGTGGAGCAGACAGGGAGAAAAATAAAAATAAGATCTAGTTTATGTTCTTAAGGATATTTTAATCAAGTGAGAGACGTGGACCACTGAAATGCTACCAAAATCTTCCCTTGTTTCTGTCATGTGACACTTGGCTTCCCTCCTGTTCCCCACACCCCTGGCTCTTGTGGGAGTTCATGATCTTCTGCCTGTAGGCCAGGGGTTGCTCCAGTGCCCAGACTCCTCTCCTCATGCCTCAGGACATCCCAGGATGACTTTATCTTCCCTTATGGCTTCAAACATCAGCTCTGTGTTGATGATTCCCAGATGATTCTCCTCTGAGTCCTAGAGCTGTATGCCCAAACACCCCGAGGATCTCAATTGGTTGCCCATTGGCACCTCCAACTCAATTCATCTGAATACGTGCTAAGTCACTTCAGTGTCCAGCTCTTTGCGACCCCATGGACTGTACCTAGCCTGCCAGGCTCTGTGTCCGTGGGATTCTCCAGGCAAGAATACTAGAGTGGGTTGCCGTGCCTCCTCCAGGGGATCTTCCTGACTCAGGGATTGAACCTGAGTCGCTTACATCTCCTGCTATAGCAGGCGAGTTCTTGACAGCTAGTGCCCCGTGGAAACCCATATGCAAGTATATTGGGTCAGAAATTATATTCATTTGTAATTTTGGCAAGTACTGACAATTTACAGTTCTACTAGTAACACATTAGAGGGCCTCTTTCTCCATAACCATGCCAAGGGCATATTGTCAAACATTTGAATTTTTGCCTATCTATAGGTGAAAAATGATATTGAAATGTAGTTTCAATTTTCTCGTGTGTGAAGTTGAGTATCTTTTCATATGTCTAAGAGCCATTTATCTTTCCTTTTATGTTAACCATCTTATTTTGTTCTTGTATTTTTGTTCTTTCTCATATTGATTTGAAAGGATTTTGTATATATTAAGCAAATTAGTCCTTTTGTCTATGATATGAGCTGCAAACATTTCCCTCAGTTTGCCATTTGTCTCAGTTTATGGTGTTTTTTGCTCTGCACAAATTATAGATTTTTATGTTGACAGAATTGTCTTTTTTTATGCTTTGGAATTTTGTGCTATTCTATTTTCTCTGCTGTGACATATAAATTTATAATTTTACTATTTTACATTTATTTAAACACAATTGATTCATATAGATTTATTTTAGTGTGAGGAATAGAGATACTTTTTTTTTTCAGGTGGCTACACAATTGTCTCAATACCACTTACCATATAATCCATCTTTCCCCTACTGATAGGCAATGGCACCTTTATTACATGCTAACATTTTAAATGTCTCGCGCCTATTTCTGGACTCTTTGTTCTCTTGATCAAATTGCCTATGCTTGTGCTAGTGTCCTCTGGATTTTACTCTTTTAGCTCTTATTGGTTTAATATCCAATAAAGCTATTCCTCTTTGATTAACTTTCTTTTTCAGAATGCTGTTATTTTTTATGCAAAAATTTCCATATGAATGTTATATTCAGATTATGTAGTCTGATGGTATTTTTATTAGATTGTGTTAAATTTATAGATTAATTTATGGAGAGCTGACGTCTTTATGATAGTGAGTCTTTCTACCCAAAAATAGAATATGCCTTTCCATTTATTCTTCTCTCTTTTTTGTGTTCTTTGATAGTGATTTCAGTTTGGGGCACCTAGATCTAGCACACTGTTAAGATTACTCTAGGTTACATTACTTTTTCCTTGCTACTGTAAATGATATTTTATTCCCATATACTTTCTGATTGGCTATTGTTCGTTGACTTTTTGTGTATAATTTGTACCCACTTTGCTAAAATGTCTTATTTGTATTAGTCATTCAGTTGATATCTTCTGATTTTCCAGTTAGGCTATTAAATCATAAATTAATAATGGTAACTTCACCTCTTCCCTAGTTTTTATATCTCATTCCTTTCTCTTCTGAAATTAGGTAGGCTAATGGCACCCCACTCCAGTACTCTTGCCTGGAAAATCCCATGGACGGAGGAGCCTGGTAGGCTGCAGTCCATGGGGTCACTAAGAGTCGGATATGACTGAGCGTCTTCACTTTCACTTTTCACTTTCATGCATTGGAGAAGGAAATGGCAACCCATTCCAGCGTTCTTGCCTGGAGAATCCCAGGGACAGGGGAGCCTCGTGGGCTGCCGTCTATGGGGTCGCACAGAGTCGGACACGACTGAAGCAACTTAGCAGCAGCAGCAGCAGTGTTTCCAAGGCAGTGTTAAATAAAAATAGCCATAGGGGCTATCCTCATGGAATACCTAACTTTAATGGGAATAATTTAGGTGTCCTCATTAAGTGTGATTCTAGTTTTCAGATCGAGATGGAACAAGTCAGATGTTTCATAAAGTTTGCCTGTGATTCTCTACCTTGGGGATTGAAATTTCATTTAAATTCAGCCTGTGTATGAGACTTTTCCTTTGCAGATGGTTTCTCCTCCCTTAGAGAAAGAAAAAAAAAAGTATACAGATATCAAGTAGAGTATATGTTGACTTAAAATGCATTATGATGGGCTTCCCTGGTGGCTCAGTGATAAAGAATTTGTCTGACAATGCAGGAAACACGGGTTCAGGTTCGATCCCTAATCTGGGAAGATCCTACATGCCACAGAGCAACTAAGACCATGCCACAACTATTGAGCCTGTGCTCTAGAGCCCAGGAACCAAACTACTGGGGCCTCGGCCACAATGACTGAAGCCCATGCTCCACAATAAGAAAAGCTACCACAATGAGAAGCCTGCACACGCAACTAGAGAGTAGCCCCTATTTGCTGCAACTAGAGAAAAACCAGTGTAGCAACAAAGACCCAGTGCAACCAAAAGTAAATAAATAAAAATTAATTTTTAAAAAATGCATTATGAGTCCAAAGTCATCTTTGTACTGGTCAAAGCTGTATTAAACCTGACTTCCTAAGAAGGTATACTTGAGCCAAGAGCAGTGCAATCCTGTGTCCTCTGAGTGCCCAGAAAGTAGCAGTCTCGGGTGAAAGGAAAACCGGTCCTGCTCTAATGGAGGGGAATGTTATCAGACACTGGGTCCAAGACTGACCACCTGGCAGGAGACACTAGGACCCAAGCTCTAAGATCAGTACCAACAGCTAACATTTTATAAGCATTTGCTATATATGACCTACTTGTTTATGCAGAGTGATTTATTCCTCAGAACCATCCTATGAAGTGGATACTATTATTTCCCAATATGATGAAACTGAGGCAAAGAAATATAACTTCTCAAGGTCATAAGATAGTAGGTGAGATAACTAAGGTTTAAAACCAGGCAGAGTCTGGGAATTCCCTGGTGGTCTAATGGTTAAGGCTCTGAGTTTCCACTGTGGGGGCGGTGGGGGGCACAGGTTAGATCTCTGGTCAGGGAACTAAGATCCCATATGCCAAATGGCCAAAAAAATAAAATGAAATAAAATTGGACAGAGCCTCTATTCTGCTTTTTAAAAAACATTTTTAAGACTTATTTATTTTTTGGCTGTGGTAGGTCTTTGTTGCTGCGCACAGGCTTTCTCCAGTTGCAGCGAGCAGGGGCTATTCGCACTGAGCCCTGCGCAGGCTTCTCATTGCAGTGACTTCTCATGTTGTGAGCACAGGCTCTAGAGCACAGAGGCTTCAACAGTTGCAGCCTGCAGGCTCTGGAGCGCAGGCTCAGCAGTTGTGGTGCACGGGCTTAGTTGCCCTGCAGCATGTGGGATCTTCCCAGACCAGGGATCGAACCCGCATTGTGAGATGGATGCTTAACCAGTGGACCACCAGGGAAGCCCAGAACCTTAACCACCATGTCCTAATCCCTCAGATGAAGGAACCTGGGGCCCTGAGCAAAGATTCAGGAGAAACCATGATCGTTGCCCCCATGGCCGGGCCACATCTGTCCTGGGGAGGATGCTGTACTGTGAACGATTACTCTGGAGCCAGGGACAGCTAACTGGAGGTTAGATGACTGGTGCTACTACTAACTTTTCTTTTTATGCACACTCTTCTTTTTGTTCCTTTGCTGGCTCCTTCTCTTATTATTCAGTAGCTCAGTTGTGTTCAACTCTTTGACCCAATGAACTACAGCATGGCAGGCTTCCCTGTCCTTCACTATCTCGTGGAGTTTGCTCAAATTCACATCCATTCAGTGGGTGATACTATCAAACCATCTCAACTTCTGCCGCCCTCTTCTCCTTTTGTCTTCAATCTTTCCCAGCATCAGGGTTTATTCCAGTGAGTTGGCTCTTTGCATCAAGTGGCCAAAGTATTGCAGCTTCAGCCTCAGTATCAGTCCTTCCAATGAATATTCAGGGTTGATTTCCTTTAGAATTGACCGGTTTGATCTCCTTGTTGTCCATGGGACTCTCAAGAGTCTTCTTCAACACCACAATTTGAAAGCATCAATTCTTCGGTGCTCAGCCTTTTTCATGGTCCAACTCTCACATGCATACATTACTACTGGAAGAACCATAGCTTTGTCTATATAGACCCTTGCTAGCAAAGTGATGTCTCTGCTTTTTAATACACTGTCTAGGTTTGTCATAGCTTTCCTTCCAAGGGGCACGCAAAATCTGTCACTGCTTCCACTTTTTCCCCTTCTAGTTGCCATAAAGTGATGGGACCAGATGCCAGGATCTTATTAGTTTTTTGAATATTGAGTTTGAAGCCAGCTTTTTCACTCTTCTCTTTGACCCTCATCAAAGGGCTCTTTATTTACTCTTCACTTTCTGCCATTAGAGTGGTGTCATCTGCATATCTGAGGCCCCTTCATGGATCACAGCCTTGTCATAGAGAAAGGGCTTGCATAACTCAATGAAGCTATGAGATATGCTGTGCAGGACTACCTAAGACAGACAAGTCATAGTGAAGAGTTCTGACAAAACGTGGTCCACTGGAGAAGGAAATGGCAACCCACGCCAGTATTCTTGCCAGAAGAACCAGAACAGTATGAAGAAGCAAAAAGATATGACACTGGAAGATGAGCACCACCTCCCGCCCAGGTCGGAAGATGTCCAACATGCTACTGGGGAAGAGCAGAAGGCAATTACTAGCAGCTCCAAGAAGAATGAAGCAGATGGGCCAAAGCAGAAACGATGCTCAGTTGCCTTTGTGTCTGGTGGTGAACGGAAAGTCTGAAGCTGTAAAGAACACTGTTGCATAGGAACCTGGAATGTTAGTTCCATGAATCAAGTAAATTGGACATGGTCAAGCAGGAGACGGCAAGATTGAACATGGACATCTTAGTAATTGTGAACTAAAATGGATGGGAATGGGTTCCTCCTCTACCTTACCTTAAATGTTGGAATCCCCAACACTTAAGCTTATGGCTAGACCATAAAGTTTATTCCAAGGATGATGGAGAATTTTGAGCAGAGGCTTGACTACATGGATTTCCATTTTGAAGGGAATACTCTAGCTGCTATAAAGAAACTGGAGGAGAGGTGGTAAAGATGAAAGCTGGGAGACTAGTTAGGGAACTCTTGCAATAGTCCAAGTGGGAGACGATGAATCCAGGGGATTTGGGTCAGGAAACAGTGGAGAAGCTGGTGAGATATGACCAGCTGGATATATTCTAAAGACAGGGTGGGAGGGGTTGTCTAGTATCCATCCAGTTACTCAGGCCAAAAATCTAGATCTTATCCTTGATTTTTCCTTTTCCCTCATATCCCAAATCCAACCCATCAGCAAGCCCCTGTGGTTCTACCTCCAAAATACACATCAAAGTTACTATGTCTGTCCATTTTCACTGCCCCCACAACCCAGCTAAACCACCTGAGTTTACCTCTTATTTGGATCGATACAGTAGCCTCTTCTCTATTCTCTCTGCTTCCTCTTACTTCCCTACAATCCATTCTCCACAAGCAGGCAAACGGATCATTTATAAAACTAAATCATATTACAGAATGGATGCTTTTGCATCTTTTAAGGACTTTCTAATGCAATAAAAATAAAGGCCAAGGGGACTCCTTACTGGTCCAGTGGTTAAGACTCCATGTTGCCACTGCAGGGGGCACAGGTTTGATCCCTGGTCAGGGAACTAAGATCCTCCATGCCGTGTGATGCAACCAAAGTAAATAAATACAGTTTATATATATATATATATATATATATATATATATATATTTTTTTTTTTTTTTTAAGAAAAAAGGCCAAAATTCATACCATGAACCACAAGGCCTAAAATGACCTGCCCTGATGACCTCTCTGTTCTCATCTCCTCCTTCTCTCTTTTTCTTGATCATCTTGCTCCAGCCACACCAATCTCCATCCTGTTCCTCAGTCTCTCCAAATTCTTTTCTGCTTTGGAGCTATGCTGTCCCCGCTGACTAGGCCATCTTACCCCAGCTCTTTGCCCAACTGACCCCTTATCAAATGTCAAATCTCAATTCAACCCTCATCTCCTTAGAGACCTCTGTGATGACTCTCACCTAGTATAGCTACTATGCTGTATTTAATATAGTCCATCACATCTTGTATCAGAAAATACAATCTTTCAGGGGAAATACAGTAGGTTAATGCTCATTAAGCAAGATCACAAATGAACAGGGGACTCTTGTCCCCTGAGAGTGTATGAAGGCTACCATACCCTCAGGGCCGGAAGGCCCAGCCTCCCATCTAACACTTGAATCACGTGGCAATATTCATGTGAGGAGTACTTGACACCTACACTGAGGAGTCCCACCTAGCTGCTAGACAGCTTTGGAATTGTACTTTTCTTATTCTGAGCTGCAGTATGTTTCTTTAGAGCTATTACACTTCTGTGTCCCTCCAAGGGAGCATGAAACAAATAGAAACTCTCTTTTAGAGGACAGTCTTTTTGGTTTCTCAAGGCACCTCTCACACCCTCAAACGCCCAACTTTTCCTGTAGGCTTGTCCTCCCATCTTCAGGGCTTCTCCTCTGAAGGTGCTTCCGCGGGTCGTCTTACCTCCCAGGGCCAACAGCTCCCTCCAGCAATCCAGGCGTGGTGGGGCCGACTGGATGGGCACTTCTTCTCCCAGGGCCTTTACTCTCTTTCTCTCTCTCTCTCTTTGGCCTCTGCTTTCTAGAGCCGCGGTCCACAACTCTCCATCCTTTCGTTAGACATCAACCTCCCGGCCCCTTCTATACGCCACATCTCTCCGGCTGGAGGGAGCTCCTCAACATCGTCTCCTCATATTGTGCCTAGCACAGGCCTGCCACAGAGTAGTTTCTCTAAAACCGCTGGTGGAATCAAACAATCTATAAGTGCTCCTGGGAAACTATCAGAATCCTAGATCTCTAGCAAGGCGGCAAAATTCGGAAGCCGAAATCTAGTAGCTGTGCGGCCCCACCCTCCGGCCCACCCTCTCCCAAGATTGCCTCACCTAGCTGCTCAGGCTATCCCGCTCCAACTCTCGCCTTTCCCTTTAATCACTTCCTCCAACTTGGGGCCTATAATACCTGATGTCTCCCAATAAGGTGTTTCAATTAGGAAAGACTTTAACTTCTGCTGATACACAAAACGGTAATATCGTCGGTACCATGGCCACGCCCCTTTACTTAACGTAGTCGGGGCGAACCGGAAGGGATTGCTCAACCCTTAGTTCGTAGACCCGGAAGTAGACGAACCTCACGGAAGCCGGCCTTGGCCCTGCGGCTGCTGCCGTCGCCGCGGAGAAAGTGTTGGAACTGGCAGCCTAGGAATGGTGAGACTTCGCGGTTCGCCTTTGAGGATTCTGAGGAGAGTTGGGGGTGAAATGGGGTTTCCCAGAATGCTGCCGGGTACGATCCCCCCAGGTTTGGGGCCCCGCCCCGGTAGCGCCCCGAAAATCTGCGCATGCGTGGGCCGGACTGGGCCAGAATCTGGTCCGAGAAATTACGCATGCGCAAAGGTAGCATGCCAAAGGTGGGGTGAGAATTAGCCTGGGAGTTGACTCCCTTCCCCCGCCACCGGCCCCTGGGGCTTGAATCAAGGCTCCGAGAGCATCAGGGTTCATTCGGCGCTTTGCTTTTGAGTTGCAGTACTGACTTCACCACTTGTATCCCGAGCCCCTGAAACAGACCCGGACAAATTCCCTACTTTGGGTGTGCATTTGGCGGGGAGAACGAAGGGCGGAGGGCCAGAGAAGGAAGGGGACGCAGACCCTGCCTCAGTGTAACGGCGGCATCGGGCTATTCACCCTTTCCCCAAGTGGCTGAACTCCCAACCGTATCCGATGGAGCGGTTTGACGAGCGCTTCCTGGTCAGAAGCGTCCCTGATCAGGAGGGGCAGGACCGGATAGTCCCCAGCACCTGAGTTCTCCGGGTCTTAGGCGAGGGTCCCCCAGACGGCGGTTGATGTTTGCTCAGTGACCAAGCCGCGTTTTTCAACTTCCACGAAGTAACGCCCTCTAAATCTTTACCCAAAGCTTCAAATGAAAAAAAAAAAAGGTAGACTGGTTGGAGTCCTATCTCCTTTTCCTTTCCCGTGCTTTGGACTGGGAGGGGAGCTGAGTGGGCAGCTGACAAAGCAAAAGTGAGCCAAGAATCTTTTGTTTCTTGCTAGTTTGGAGTCAAGGCCCTTCACCTAGGGGCTGTTAGTAGAATTAGAGGGGTTTGTGAACTTCCTGAAATGTGTACATTTTTCTAGGGTCCCTAGCTTTTATCACTGTCTCAGAGATGTTGGTGACCTTCAAAAGGCTACTGGTTTATTAGGGTCATATTGGCAGAATATATTGTGTCTTTTCTGGTGTTTTTGCTAGCTTATGGGATGCTGAGGACCAGTTCCAGTATAAGGAGGTGAGGCTGGCCAGATGGAAATCTGAGCCTCAGGGAGCCTCATTTCTCCTTTGCAGAATCTCCTCTCGGCCTCTAAGCTCACCTGGTCAGAATCCTTGGATGAGCCTGTGGGACCCTTCCTTCTAGCCCTGTGGTTTGGAACCAGTGGCTTTGGGACTGTAAGAGGATGGACAAAGGTAGTATGAGGCCGGGCCAGCTCCCCAAACGCTCAGGCGCCAAGCATCTGCTGATTCCACCCCGTGCCTGGCACGTGTGTCTTTCGGTCCTGGCTGGGCATTGCCACCTCCCCCTGGGCCAGCACCACCCACGTACCTCTCGGCAGAGGCCACAGTTGACTGACTTTCTGTTGAGCTGCTGCTCTTTGGCATGGCTGCATTTTGATGGCAGAGGGAGCAGTTATGCCCAGAGCCCGGTGTGTCGGCATCACCAGTCTGACCTGAGCACCATGTGCTGCACGACATGACACGTGGCACCGGGAGAACTGCCCAGCGTGGAAGGTCTGGGCCCAGATGGGACTGGATGGCCAAGGAACTCCCACCTTAAAACCTCAAATGTGAAGGAGGCAGGGGAGGGACCAAGAGGGCTGGCTGGGAAAGGGGGGCTGAGGAGGGGTCCCCTGTGCAGAGGCTCAAGGCTCTGCTTGGCAATTAGGAGCTCTGACTTCACCACTTCTCTTTTTTCTAGATTCTCAGGGGCTGCTAGATTCATCCCTCATGGCATCGGGCACTGCCAGCCGCTCAGAGGATGAGGAGTCACTGGCAGGGCAGAAGCGGGCCTCCTCTCAGGCCTTGGGAACCATCCCTAAACGGAGAAGCTCCTCTAGGTAATAAGGATTTGAAGGGCCAGAAACTGAGACTGCAGCATGCCTTCACCCCTGCACCCCTCTGGGGCCTGCGTTGGCAGAGGCTTGTGCTTTTCCTGACCTTACTGAGTATCTCCTTGAGACTGACCAAGGGAGGGAGATCTTAGGTCTTTGATGTGAAGTCTTTGTAGTGTGGTACCCTGTCATCTCAGAGGGGTGGAGCATAGAGGTTCCATGCCTCGACCACTGAGCCAGAGCAGTGAGCACTCTGACTGCTGGGAACCTGCTCTTCTTTGGAGGCTGGGTGTGGGTGAGTGGGTACTGGGGGTGGGGCGTGGAGAGCTCACTGAGTAGGTTCACTCTTCACAGGTTCATCAAGAGGAAGAAGTTCGATGATGAGCTGGTGGAGAGCAGCCTGGCTAAGTCCTCTACCCGGGCGAAGGGGGCCAGTGGGGTGGAACCAGGGCGCTGTTCGGGGAGCGAACCTTCCTCCAGTGAGAAGAAGAAGGTGAGGATTGGGAGAATGGGGAGTAGCAGGGGGTGGGGGCCAGTGCCAGATTTCGTGTTTCCCCACAACCTCCGCCAGCTGGCAAGAGCCCTGCAGAGGAGGCTTGTGAGAGGATCAAGCCGCCCCAGCCCCAACCTTAGATGCCTCCCTCCTGGGAGCCCATCTCACTACTCCCGCTTTCTTGCTGCATACCCCCCACCACCACCACCCTGTCAGCGCATCCTGTATCACATTCTGTGTGGGAGGCATAGAGCGTGCATCTATTCTGGGAGCAGACAGCCTGTTCCCAGCATTGCTGGGTGTAAAAATAACCCCCAGGTGGCATTGCTCTGGCCCCAGACACTGTACCAGCAAGAGTGTTTTCCTGGTATCCTCCCCACCCACCCTCCACACCGGGGCTGGGGGCACCATCACCAAAAAGAAGACCCCATATGGTCTAGGACTGTGTAGAAGTACTTTGATGGGGGCGGGAACGGGGAGGGGCTGGTATTAGAAAGCTGAGCTCCCTGCCTGTGGCTTCTTGTTGGGTGGGGCTGTACAAAGCTCTGGGTCTGAAACCCCAGCTGCCCTGGTGCCAGCTCTGAGCTCACTCTACTCCTGCCCTCTGCCCAGGTGTCCAAGACCCCCAGCACACCGGTGCCACCCAGCCCTGCCCCAGCCCCTGGACTCACCAAGCGTGTGAAGAAGAGCAAACAGCCGCTGCAGGTGACCAAGGACCTGGGCCGCTGGAAGCCTGCGGACGACCTCCTGCTCATCAGTGCCGTGCTGCAGGTAGTGCTTCCTACCACAGGGGTCTTGTTCCCTTTTCCCCACTGCTGCCAGTTCTCAGCCCCCAGCTAGCCTGGCAGTGTCTGGAGGTGGCATGGGAGGGTATTTCCCAGTTCCAAAGCTGGAACAAACTGCTCTGGGGTCTTGCAGACCAATGACCTGACATCTGTCCACCTGGGTGTGAAGTTCAGCTGCCGCTTCACCCTGCGGGAAGTCCAGGAGCGCTGGTATGCCCTGCTCTACGATCCTGTCATCTCCAAGTGAGTGAGCTGGCCCCGGTGGCAGCACGGTACTGGGGACACCAGGATTTGGTTCTGGAACAGAAAGAATTGTACAAGGGAGGGGGCTGGGAGGCATGGCTCCCTGGGGCCTGGAATTCTCTGAGATGATACCAAGACCTCCCAGGCTTTGGGGGGAAGCTTCTTCCCGATATCAACCTTGCTAGTCCAGGCTGGATGCTGAGAAAAAGGGCCTGGAAGCCGAGGAAGTAGCACTAGAGAAAACACCAGAATGAATGCTGGGAGCCCTGTCTTACTGCCATATGCATGGTGGTTTAGGGCGGTCCCCTTCAGCTTTCCCACACTGACCTCCCACAGTTTCTTCCTTCATAAGAAGTGGTTGGAACAGAAGAACACCAGGGTCCCTTCTAGTTCTAGCAGTCCAAGTTCCAGATACACCTGTGCACACGCACAACACACACACTTCCTCCTCGGGCACTTCATTTGACGTTATCAGAATAATGCTTAACATCCATCTTCTACCCCACAGACACTGGTGCCACTTAAGCTATAGCCACAGCCCTGATACACCAGGAAATGCGCAGGGCGTGGTTTGGGGAAGAGGAGGTGTCTAGTGGGTGGCCGCTTTAGCCAAGTAAGGGCGAAGGTCTTGGGGCAGGAACAGCAACTGGTCTTAGGATTGCCCTCAGGACTGGCCTCTAGGCAGCTGTGCCCTTGAGTCTCCTCGCAGGGTTGAGCACAGGAGCCTGAGTTTTCTGAATTGCCTGTTCACGTTTTTGACAAACCCACGAGGCCACAGGTGCCTTGCTCATGACCCTCGGGCTCTTCTGTTGAGGGCCTGGATCTTTGAGTTGTGGATCGCAAAGGCCTGCAGGCTTTGAAGAAGTAGGAACCCCAGATTGCTTGACACCATGTCTTCAACCCTGCCGTGCTTTCTGTCTCCTTTCTTCCCAGGCTGGCCTGCCAGGCCATGAGACAGCTGCACCCAGAGGCCATTGCAGCCATCCAGAGCAAGGCACTGTTTAGCAAGGCTGAGGAACAGCTGCTGAGCAAAGTGGGATCGGTAAGGCTGAGGGCCAGTAAGGCTAGAGGGTAGGGTGGGAACCAGTCACCTGGAAAACTGACTGCAGGGAGGCTGTACTGCCTGGGGACCTACCCTGCAGACACATGGACACCTGCAGGGCCTCTGGACGGGGTCCTCTGGGAGAGCCAAGCCTGGCTCCTGGCTGGCAGGAGCTGTCACTTTTTCCATCTCCTGATGGGGACTGGGGCAGGGGGCTCAGATGGTGAGGCAGGGGCAGGACAAGGAAACCCTGATGCCCAGAGCATACTCCCTGCCCTCCAGACCAGCCAGCCCACCTTGGAGACCTTCCAGGACCTGCTGCACAGACACCCCGATGCCTTCTACCTGGCCCGTACTGCCAAGGCTCTGCAGGCCCACTGGCAGCTCATGAAGCAGTATTACCTATTGGAGGACCAGACAGGTAACTGGGCCCAGGATCTGGCAGCGTGGGGGTGCGTATGTATGAGTGTGGAGGGGGCTGGATGCAGCCGCCCTCAGTGCCTTGTAACAAATACTCAGTGGTTCCCAGGGTCTTGTTCACCTCTTTTTGCAGCAGAAACCACTTCCAAAGGGAGGGAGCATGGCTGGAATGGTCTTGATGGTAAAGGTAGCCAGAATTGCCTAGAATCCTGAGCAGAAAGACTGAACAAAGGGTCTCCCACTTCTCGATTAGTTTGCTTTTTTGACATGTTTGACAATTACATAAATACCACGTTAATATTTTCTTCATGAGTAACTTTCAAACTTGAGTAAAATGCAAAAGTCTCTTTCGGTGCTCACCCTCCCCCCTTTCCTTCCTTGGAGATAAAGACCTTTTTCTCTAAGCCTTTCTGTCCTTTCCCTCTCTCCACTTTCCTCCCACCAGGCTGTGGGGCTGCCTTCAGGCCACTCAGAAATCCCCGCGGGGGCTTCACACCCAGGCTGCCTGTCTTTCTCTTTCCCAGGGGTCGGAATGCTCTCCAATCGCTCTCTTCCCTTGCCAACAAGACACTCACTCTCCTAATGAGTATTAGGAAAGTGGTCCGATTGGATGGGAAGAAACTCTTCAGTTGGATTTAAGATTCAGGGTCAGACCTGCATAGTCCGAGCACACTTTACTCTCGCTTCTTAAGTACTATTGCGTGTTGGCTGCCATGTAGTGGTTCACACTGATCTGAAAATCAGGCCGTGGTTCTGCCCTTCACCCTACTCACTAGGTCTTGTAGCTTCTGGATAATAGAAGATTCCTACCAGAGGATTTTAGGAAATCTTGTCAGGAGAGGCCCCATCTTCTCTTCCTGAGGATCTTTGAATTCAGTATGCAGTGCGCCACCTCCTTTATTCCTGCAGCTTCCAGATCTCTGCTGCTCGCCCAGGCTCAGCTGTCACTGACCTCCCACAGAGAGAGCAGACACCGGATAAAGTTTATTTTTGCTGCTACAGCTAGCTCCTTTGTCACTCTTTTGAAAGTTATCTTGTGTAAATTTGCTAACGTAAAGGTATAACTTTTCAAGAGTCATGTTTTGTGAGTATTTGATTTCTTGGCTATTTGGTGCTTGGAGTCTCTAGCAATAGGGAGCATAAATTGCTTACTTTTCAAGTCAGCTGGGTGTTAGGTTGGTAGGATTCAGGCAGCTGTGGCAGGGTGACTGCCCCAGCCCCATCTCCCACCCAGTCTGGACTAAGGTGACGGCGGCGGGGGGAGAGGCGGTAGTGATGGAGCATTTGTGGCTGCTGTACAGCCTCCCTGTTGCTTCCCCAGCAGTGATGACATCTCAGGGGTTGTCAGGCTCCTAAGCCAGCAGTTTCACTAGCTAGTGGAGCTCTTGCTGAGCAGACATTGCAATCCTAGGAACCACTGACCATGAAGCAGGAATTCTCAGATTTGGGGACCCTAGCCCTTTCTACATTTTGACCACAAAGAACTGAAAAACTTCCATAAAACTTTTTCATTAAAAAAAAGTCAGTATTTATCCTATTATCTGGTGGATATCTGACTACATTTGATTGTATTCCATTTCTATTTTTTGGAAAGAAAAGGCATTTCATGGCCTGTTAACCCGTCATGACCCACAGTTTGAAAACACTGGCTTTAAGGCTCCCTTCTGACACCTCCTGAATGAGACTTGACTGTCCTGTGCCTCTCAGCTCCTTGTGGCAGGAAATGTTTGGAGCATGTGATGTAGTATAGGGAGCAGTTTAGACTTGGAATCAGGAAAGCAACCTTGATTTCTGATTCTGTCCTGAACTCAAGTCACAGAGCTTAACCCGCCCTCTGTTTGCTCGTCTGTAACGTACAGCTTGTAGTCGTGCCTTCCCTGCACAGAGCAAGTTCTGTAAGCGGGAACTCTTCGCACACTGAGAGAGCGCACAAAGGTCAGCTTTCATTCCCTGCACTTTCTAGAACCACCTCTGCCCCAGCTAACCCTGGGATGCTCTGTGCCAGAGTAGCACGCAGTCTGATCTGCACGCACTCGTTACCCGTGTCCAGGTCGCTGTTGTTGATTTCAGCGCGAGGCCGTCCCCACAGGGCTCTCCCTACAGTTTGTCCCATTTGCTCATTGTCTGCCCAGCGTCTCGGGGGTGAGTGGGAGCATTGGCACTGACCCTCCCTCCGTCCTTCGTTCAGTGCAGCCGCTGCCCAAGGGGGACCAAGTGCTGAACTTTTCCGACGCAGAGGACTTGATTGATGACAGTAAGCTCAAGTGAGTGGCTGGGGTCACAAGCAGGGCACAGAGAGCCGTGTGTCCCCCAAGGACTCCCAAGGCAGCTCCCGCACCACCCAGCCCTGCCTCTCACTGCAGAGCATGGAGCCCAGCCCATATTCGGCCTGGAGTCCCAGCTGCAGCTGTTGGTGCCTGGTCTCCCTGCTAAGCCCTCCTTACCCCAACCTCCACCCTTTGTACATGACCCCTACTCCAGGGAAGGAGGCTCGGCTGGGACCAGAGGAGCAGCCTACAGGGCCGCTGGGCTGCGGGACCCTAGTGAGCCAAATAGTACCTAATAGTGATGGCAGGTAAGCTTGAATTGGAGCTTGATTCATCCTTCTCTTCTCGCCCCCCAGGGACATGCGAGATGAAGTCCTGGAACATGGTGAGCGTGCCCTGGTGGGAACGTTGAGGGGGTGGGAGCTCCTGCTGGAACAGAAAGGAATAGTACCAGGTGCCGGTGACCTCACCCCTTACACCCCACCTCACCCCAGAGCTGACCGTGGCTGACCGGCGCCAGAAACGGGAGATTCGGCAGCTGGAACAGGAACTCCATAAGTGGCAGGTGCTGGTAGATAGCATCACAGGTGAGGAGTCCGGGGGGCCAGCAAGCTCGAGCTCCCACTCCCTTCACCACACCTCGAGCACCCTGGTTGCTGGGCTGGCCTTACCCTCCTCTCCTAGACCTGTAGCTCCTTTCCCTCAGGGGATCCTGGCCTGGTTCCCTGCCTTCCACAGTGGGGCTCTTCTCTGACACGAACTGCTCTCCCCCAGGCATGAGCTCCCCAGACTTCGACAACCAGACCCTGGCAGTGCTGCGGGGCCGCATGGTGCGGTACCTGATGCGCTCTAGAGAGGTGAGGCCAGCCCAGCCCTCCCTGTCCTCGTCCCCATCCCCACACCCCCTTGCGAGGTTCCCCCCCTGTGGATCTTCCCCTCACAGCCCTTTCTATGTCTGGTCCTGATCTCTCATCTTTCCCTGGCCTGTGTGGACCCCTCCCGTTCCTCAGGTCCCAGCCCTCACCTGCCCCATTTTCCCAGATCACCCTCGGCAGAGCGACCAAGGACAACCAGATTGATGTGGACCTGTCCCTGGAGGGTCCGGCCTGGAAGATCTCCCGGAAGCAAGGTATCTGCAGGAAGCAGCATGAGGAAGTCCCTCCAGCCCCGGGACTTGACCTCCATGGGAACCTTGGGGACAGACAGGGGCTGAGGAGCTGGCATTTTAAGATCCCTAACTTAGGGGTGCTGGGTGCCTTGTAGTGTCCCCAGGAAGCAGAGGGTACATGTGGGTTTCAGACCCTTTTCTAGCTTCCCTCATCCCATCATAGCCCTTTCCTTTCTTTTCCCATAGGTGTCATCAAATTGAAAAACAATGGTGATTTCTTCATTGCCAATGAGGGCCGGCGGCCCATCTACATTGATGGACGGCCTGTGCTGTGTGGCTCCAAGTGGCGCCTTAGCAACAACTCAGTAGTGGAGGTGAGCTGGGGAGAGGTGGAAAGGCCACAGTGAACCCTGGGGTGTGGTGAGCCAGAGTGTAGGCCTGGCCCTAGCCTGACTCACCTCCATCCTCAGCCACCCTTCTCTCCTGCCCACAGATTGCCAGCCTGCGATTTGTCTTCCTTATCAACCAGGACCTCATTGCCCTCATTCGGGCCGAGGCTGCCAAGATCACGCCACAGTGAGGAGTGGCGGTGGGACCCATGGGCTCTCTCTGGCCTCAGTGTCCCCTGCCATCCCAGCCCCTGGAGCTGGAGACTCAGGCTCTTGGAGAAACCAGAGTGGGCAGCGGGAGACTCGGCTCCTGGCCCCTCGATCTGAGCCTCTGCGGGAGGGTGGGGCTGGCCCTGGGGAAGCACCTGAGGCTGGGACCCTCAGCTTCCTTAGTGCCAGAGCCCCTCCTTCTCTCTGCAGACGATCCTGCCCTTTCCCCCAGATTCCCGCCTTTGCTCCCTGTCTTCAGCTGATTATTAATAGCTTCAGACTTTTCTTTTATTATTTTTCTTTTGTAAATACAAAGCATTGAGTTCCAAAGTAGTTTCTTTATTCTCTTTTTAATATAAAAAACATGGTGACAGGTGAGGCAGGGGCACATGCAGGGGATAGCAGAACCCCTCCTGGGCCTCGGGCCACTGCCCCCCAGCCTGCAGAGGGCGACAGGGTGGTCAGAGGAGCAGGCTGAGGGGAGCAAGGGCCCCAGGAGTAGGAGCCCAGAGATTCCTGGGCTGGGGCCTGCCCCTGAAGTTCCCGTCCACCCTGTGAGTCCGGGGCCAGGCGTTCATTTGCTGTCTAGCTCCCTGCCCTGAGTCCGCAGGTAGCACGGAGTCCCCGGTGGGTGGGGGGTGGCTGTCCCCTTCTCCACCCTGAGCTTGGGCAGAGCAGCAGATGGAAGCAGGTCTGGCAACACTGAGTTCTGAGGCTGGTGGTCAGACCCCTGTGCCTTCTTCCTGGGTCCACTGGACTGTACCAGAGCCGTGGCAGCCGATAAGCACCATCTCCAGGCTATGGGGCTCCCAGGGCAAGGCGTGGCCCCCCGAAGCTGGTGGGGGCTCTCCGGTGCTGGCAGCCTCAGCCTGGGTCATGGGCTCCGGGGGCCCAGTCCTAGCCCCTTCCTCGGGAGGCGGTAAGCCAGGGGTGCTGGGCTCAGGGCAGAGTTCTCCTGAGCCTGGGGGCTCCGAGTCAGAGGTGGAGGTCCAAAAAGCAGTGGCTCGAGGCCATGGTGAGCTCTGAGATGCAGGGGGGCCCCAGGGCCAGGGAGCCATGAGGGGAGGGGGCCCTGGACGAGGGTGGGGCCAGGTCCCACTCAAGACAGAGCCAGCTGAGGGCTGTAGGCAGCAGGAGGATGCCCCAGTGTCCACACACAGGGGCTGCAGCAGCCCAGAGGCCCCGGCCGGGCAGGGGCCCTCCCCTCGGGGTGCCAGGACCAGCTGCACAGCCTGGCGAAGGGACTGCAGCCCCTCCCGCATCTGCAGCACCTGCTCAGACAGCTCCATCACCTGCAGGGAGGGTGGGCGTGGTCAGAGTGGAGCCGGGACCCGCCAACAGCAGGCACACCCCACCTGGCCCCTCACCCACCGCCTGCCGAAGCTTGTCCAGCGTGTCTGTGTTCCTCACCTCGCTGGGCCCAAGGGGGACAGTGAGCAGGCCGTTCTCTGTGGACAGTAGGAAGGGGTTACCAGCCAGGGCTGGTCAATGAAGATAGCGCGGGGTCCAGGCCTCTGCCTGGTGAGCACAGACCACACTGGCCTGGCCAGGCCTGCCGCCAGGAGCAGCCATTTGTAACCTTGCCCGAGTTGCTGAATCCAGTGCAAACCGCCAGGGAGCCTCGGGCACACTGACTCGGGCTTCCCCCTTGGGAAGCTGCCTTCGTGATTGTCTCTTGTTCTGTCTTCCAGGCTAGGGGACACTCTGAGGGCTGCCGGGCCTGCCCGGTGGTCATTTTCAACTCTGCTTCCCCAGCCCTGTATCTCCCGCAGTGGGCCAGACACTTCTAAGGGTTTTAACAACATTATCTCATTTAACATGCACAACCACCTTTTTACAGATAGGAAGCTGGCAGCAGAGATCTAAGCTCCATTTCAGCTACCTTCCAACACCAAGGTGCTGGTGTTACCCACCAAACTCCCCCGCCCAAACCATGCAGATGGATGAGGGCAAGAAGGCATCCAAAGTCTGTGCCCTGCCAGTTTCTCAGAGGCCCCCAGGGCAAGGGGCCTGCTCTGCCAGCCTCCCCACGGACTGAGCCCTAGTACCTGGTCCAGGAGAAGGGCTGCTGCTACATTCCGGGCCAGACTGCCTCACACGGAAGGAGAACTGGGGCTGGTCGGAGCCACAGCCGTCCTCAATCCCATCTACGACCCTGCGGACGCAGGCGCCAGGGCAACAAATCAGTCAACAGACAGACACTGCAGTGTTCTGTTTTACAGGACAAGATGCCCCACTGTCCACAGAAGCTACAAGAGCTGGAGCTAGGCCAGGGGCTTGGGGTCCCAAGAGAAGGGTGGAACACGTGGTCCCTTTTTCCCTAGGAGCTTGCAGTTTCTAGCTTGAGCGGTATGAAACAGCAAGAGTTCTGAGCAGTGCATGGCCTGAATGGTGGAGTTGGGGCAGGGAGGAGGTGGGGTAGTCAAGGGGGCTTCCTGGAGGAGGCTGAGAGGGGTTAGGATGGAAGGATGGGCATCCAGGGCAGCAGTGTGGCTGGCTGGGGACCCAGCCCTGTCACTAGCTCTGCCTGACTTCAGTGGCCCAGAGCTCGCTCACCTGGGGCTCAGATCTGGGGGCACATTCCATGGCACGGGGGGCAGCCGCAGCCCCTCCAAGCTCCGAGGGTGAGTTGAGGGGCCGGCCTCAGCCTGCAAAGCCCCAGCCCTGCCTGGCCGCCCTCTGCCACCCAGCCGGGACCGGGGCACAGTTCGCCGCGGGGATAGCAGCTTGGCAGCTGAGGACGAGGAGGTGCAGCCAGGGGACAGCAGGGGGCTGGAGGGCTCATCAGCTGGGGCTGGGGAGGCTGCGGGGCCCTGCTCCCCGTCTGTCTCCTTCTCCTCCAGGGTGGACATGAGGGTGTTGTCGCCACTCAGGGAGCTGGTGTCCGCCTGGGGAGAGCAGGGGCAGGGACTCAGCATGGATAGCACCCCAGTGTCCCACTCACTCTCCCTGCCAGGTCTCACGGTCCTAGAAGCCAGGAGCTGTTTTTGTTAAAACAGATGTGGGTGTCTCTTATCTCCTGAGGAGGAGGCTCAGCAGGGGGAAGGGGTGTTTTCCTGCTGCCATCTCAAAGCCACCAGCCCTGGAGGCGTTCACTGTCCCTCAAAATTCTAGCCAAGCACGGACACGCTGTCTCTCTACTTGGTCTCTGAGGCACACTGAACTGTCCAGGAGGACCCGGTACTAAAAACTGGTTTGGAATTAGTGACATAAGGCAGGGAAACTCAAAAGCCCCCTCAGAGTGGTCCTGGGTCATGGCAGCGCACTTTGCAGAGGTGGCCTGACCTGAGGGCACCGCCCATCCCCTGCACACAGCCTCCTTGTCTGGTACCAGTGGGTTTGGTCAGACTCTCCTGGGCCAGGGAGAGCAGGAGAGGTGGCTGAGCAGGACAGGGCTGGGCTCTAAGGGCTGGTGTGAGGGAGTGAAGGGGCGGGAGAGTGTGGAGCCACCCCCATCATGCATGCAGTGCTCACACCAGGCCATGCGCTCACACCAGGCCATGCACTCACACAGCACCCCCACGGACCCCCTTTCCAACTCCCCAGGCCTCCAGCCCTCCCGCGCACAGACCCAGCGCCCTCACCTCGGCGGGGCCTCCACCAGCACCCAGGTTGTAGCTGAGCTCCCCTCGGAGGCCCCGGCTGAAGCGGGGGGCAAACTCGGGGTACAGTGCCAGGCTCTCATGCAGCCCGGCCAGCTGCAAACACTGTAGGACGCAGTACGTCAGCCCCTTCACATCGGCGTTGGCCTTGACCACCTGCTCACGCCGGGGCAGCTCACAGCCGATCAGGTCTCCCTTCCCTGAGAAGAGCCAGCAGAGGTCAGCAAGCCCTGTCCCTCAGCCACCAGACAGGGGATGCCTGGGGCCTCTCCAGCCAGGACAGGAGCGGGGGGGCCCAGACGCTGGCCAGCCCCCGCTGCCCGCCTCACTGGCTTCTCAGAACAGCCCGGTGGCCCGGGTGCTCAGTCACCTTTGGGGTCAAAGCACTGTGCTGAAACACCCAAGTTTTAAGTCTAATGGTCTCCAAGTTGCATGTGGATCAGAATCCTCTGGGAAAGTTAAACCTATCAGACTCCCCAGGGAAGGAGCCCCATCACTATGTACAGAATCATAATATCTACTGGAGCCCACGCAATTGTTTTTAAGCCCCGTGGGTGATTCAGATGGAGCTTGTCTAGGAACCAGTATGTGGAACCAGCAAGTTAGTGCTGTGTGTGTGTTGGGGGGAGGGAGGGTCATGTTATTGCACCGAGCCTTGGTGCCTCTTCTACATGGCAGATCCTGTCCTGAACTGAGTCTGTGGTGCTTTCTTCATCTTACCAGAAGGTGTCAACGGAGGGGTTCCCCACCACCCAAGTGAGACTGCCACCTGGCTGACAGCGATAGTAAAATGGCATCAATTCGAGTCCGCACCCCAATCTCAAGAGATGTTAAATTGCAGGGTGGGAGGGGGGTGTGGGGGGAACATATGACTTAGAATCAATGAAATAGGATGTCTCCAATCAGGGACATGAGGATTAAATGAGTTTGTATAAAGTATTGGTCACATAGATGGTCGGTCAAAGTTCATTTCCTTCCCTTCCCTCTCAACAAGAATCCCCTATAGCTGATTCCCATCAGGGATGGCTGGCCACCGGGGCTTGGGCAGAGCACTCATGGCCCTCACAAGGAAGCTCAGCCCACAGCCAGACATTTCACAAGATTAGACAGCTTTTCCTCATCCTTAAGGAAAAAGATGGCTTGCCGCCACCCCCGCTGTGGGCTGCCTCCCGCTGCCAGCAGAACTCACTGAGCTTAAAGGCCTCCTCTAAATGTTCACGGACTTTTGCTCAAACTTAAGTGTAGAACGCATCATCGTTAAATCTTATTTTCTTGGCTCCCGGCCATCCTTCTGGTTCCTTCTGAGAGCTGTTTGGATCTCAGTGTGATCATCTGATGAATGAGCTCTCTCTCCTCATGTGTGTCATCTGGAAATAGGATAAGGATGTATTTCTTGTTCTCATCCAAGAGGGGAGAGAAAAACAAGAGATAGGACAGGACCAAGGATGGAGTTCCGTGCCACTGGTCTTGGGGACCAGCTTCCAGCTGACCTCAGCCAGAGCTTCCAGCTCAACTCATCAAGGCGTGTGAGGTCCTCCCCACACCACCACTCAGCTCATCTCCCTTTGTCTTGCCTCTGTCCTCCCCCATAACTAACTTTGCATGCTTAGCTGTTAGTTTATACACAGGGGTAGAGGCCAGAATTGATACTGCTAGAGATGCGTGAGCCTTAGATGCCAGGAGCAGGCAGCAAGCACCTGCATGTTCAACTAAGGAGGCAGGTGGGAGATGGGGTGAAGGCAAAGCAGAAAACCAGGCTATCATGAAGGCTAGGGAGCCAGGCGTCCATCAGGGCGTCCAGTGCAGCCAAGTCAACAGAGGAAACCGTTCATCTGGAACATACGGGCAGGGACAGGACGGATCAAAGGTGGCGTACGTCCCAGCGTGGAGAATTCTGGAAGCAAAGGTGGGCCGTGGGCAGCGGCCCTCCTTGAGGCTGCCTTCACACCAGATACGGGCATTCTGAGACCTGGCGCCTGGCATCAAAGAGGGATTCTTGCAGGACCCATGCCAGCTGCCAGCCACGCTGCTTCCTCAGCTCCAAGCTGAAAGCCATCTGCTTAATAATCCACTGGACAATCTTGCTTTGGAGTGACCAGTTTGCAACTGTCAAAATCTGCTTTTTTGCCTTTCTGATTTATCTCCAGTTCCTCATAATTTCTCCCGGATTGCCAGCCATACGTGAATGGCCATAATTCCATTTGCTCAGGGTCCTGGCATTAACTGCACGTAGGGCCAGAAGCCAAACTTGTGAGCAATGCCTCTCTCGGTTCTCATGGTATTTCTTTCTTCTGTTCCTGTTGGAAGACCATCCTCAGAGACGAGAGGATGGACACACGGTTGCTGCTGGCCAGGTGGTTCTCCAGGTGAGTGACAAACTCCAGCCTCTCCAGGCAGCAGCAGCTGTCCCCACAGGGAGTGTGCAAGCACTGCTGCCTGAGGACTGGCTGTGGTCCGGGCACCTTCCATCTGTATGTGAGGCCCTCTGTTCCCCACAGAGACCACAGCGTCCCCACAGCCCTGGAGCCTGCAGCCCCGTGTCGCCCACCACCCTGAAATCGCGCCCTTTTTGCGGGAGGACTCTCCCCAGAGCAGAGCACTTAAGAGCACAACGTCTGAAGCCTGAGGTTGAGTTAGCAGGCCAGGTTCTAGCCCTAGTGGCCTGCCGACTCATTAACTTCTCAGAGTCTCAGTCTCCTTCCATGCAAAACAAGACTGGCAATAGTTTCTCCCGGCTGGGTTTTGTGAGGTTTGCGTGAGTTGAAGCATGTAAGGGCCTGGATGCAGGGCTGGCTCCACTGTAGGACCCCTGGGGCCAGCACTGTTACCACATCCCTTCCACAACTGCAATCTCTCCCTCTTATCTAAGGGACTGATCTAAGGATCAGTCTTTTCTTTTGCCAAGAAGGGAAATGTATTTGGAGCCTGAGCTCTGTTGTCACCCATCTCAATCCCGGGCCTGCTCTAGGAGAGTAGCATCTCCTGTTTTCTAACAAAAATGGCATACACACACATACAGTCGATTAATCTTCGACAAAGGAGGCAAGAATATACAATGGAGAAAAAACAGGCTCTTCAGCAAGTGGTGTGGGAAAGTTGGACAGCTGCATGTAAATCAATGAACTTAGAACACTCCCTCTCACCATACACAAAAATAAACTCAAAGTGGCTCAAAAACATAAGACATGGTACTGTAAAAGCCCTAGAAGAGGACATGGGCAAAACATTCTCTGACATAAATTATACTAGTAATTTTTTAGGTCAATCTCCCAGGGCAATAGAAATAAAAGCAAAAATAAACAGATGGACCTAATCAAATACAAGCTTTTGCACAGCAAAGGAAACCATAAACAAAATGAAAAGACAATCTATGGAATATATTTGGAGAAAATATTTGCAAATGATATGACCAACGAGCTTAATTTCCAAAATATACAAGCAACTCATACAACTCAACAACAACCATAATCACAGCAAAAAACAACCCGATCAAAAAAATGGGCATTAGAACTAAACAGACATTTCTCCAAAGAAAACATACAGATAGGCAACAGGCATATGAAAAGATGCTCAACATCGCTACTTATTAGAGAAATGCAAGCTAAAACTCCAATGAAGTACCACGTCACACTGGTCAGAATGGCCATTATTGAAAAGTCTACAAATAACAAATGCTGGAGAGGGTGTGGAGAAAAGGGAACCCTCGTACACTGTGGGTGGGAATTTGAGTTGATGCTGCCACTATGGAAAACAGCATGGAGATTCCTCAAAAAACTAAAAAGAGAGTTGCCATGTGGTCCAACAATCCCACTCCTGGGCAAATATCCAGACAAAACTCTAGTTCAGAAAAATACAAGCACCCCTATGTTCATAGCATTACTGTTTACAACAGTCAAGACATAGAAACAACCTAGATGTACATTGACCAACACATGGATAAAGAAGAGACGGCATGTATGTATATATGTATATGGGAATACTGCTCAGCCATAAAAAAGAATGAAATAATGCCATTCGTAACAACATGGGTGGAACTAGAGATTATCATACTAAGTGAAGTCAGTCAGAAAGAGAGAGAAATGCCATATGATACCACTTATATGTGGAATCTAAACTATGACACAAACGAACTTATCTACAAAACAGAAACAGACTCACAGACATAGAGAACAGACTTATGGTTGCCAAGGGGGAGGGAAGATAGGGAGGGAGGGAGTGGGAGGTTGGGATCAGCAGATGCAATCTATTATATATAGAATAGATAAACAACAAGGTCCTGCTGTGCAGCGAAGGGAGTATATTCAATATTCTATGATAAACCATAATGGAAAAAAATATTAAAAAGATTGTGTATATATATGTATAACTGAATCACTTTACCATAAAGCAGAAATTAACACATTGTAAATCAACTATACTTCAATAAATTAAAAGAAAAAAAATAGCGTTCATGCCTCCCTTTTTCCTGCCTGAACACTTGCCAGCACTTGAATCTTTAGCATTTGATTTTTCCCCCTTGACAGAAAGTGCTCCCTTCCGTCCTCTCACAGACCAAAGGCTGGCACTTGGCTCTCATCCTGGCCTCCCGAAATCCAGGAGATGAGGTCACTTCTTCGTGTTGCCACCTGGTGGTCACCGGGTCCGCTCTTAGCTTTGCCTAGGGCTCCACGGCTGCTACCGACCCCACCCTGGCTGCTTCTCCCTGGAGGCCTTGCCCACATCTCTCTGCAGAAGGGACCATGGTTCCACCCGCCCCGCTCCCCAGCCCTGGCATCCTCCACTTCGCCCTCACAAACCTAGGATGGCGAGCACAGTTCCGCCCTTGAGCACCTCCATGGAGCCAGAGCAGACGAAGTAGAGGGCCTGGAGGGCGTCGCCCTGGTGGATGAGGTACTCGCCCGGCGTGCAGAAGGCGGGCCGCAAGGCCAGGGACAGCGCCCGCAGGCAGCCCCGGCTGGCCGCCTCGAACAGGGGCAGCTGCAGGACCTCCTTGTGCAGGTGCATGGCGATGTCAGCGCGGAGCTCGTCTGGGAGGCTCTGCAGCAGCTGCGGGTGGCACCAGGTGGGGAAGGTCAGAGTGGAGAATGGGAGCAGCCTCCCGCCAGCCCTTTCCACCCGGAGAGCCTGAGGAGCAAGGGGAGGCGTGGGAGGGACCGGCCTCCCTCCCCTCCAGCAGCCCTGCTTTTCTCCACCAGGCCTTGGGCTTGGACGTCAGTGAGCAGGGCCTGTAGATCTAACGATGGTGGAGAGGGGCCTTCGAGCCGGCTTGGCTGCCTTCTGCTCCTCCCCGCTGTCTCCCCAGGAGAGAGCGGAGGCACGGAGGTCAGAATGCTGCCTCCCTTGCCCTCCAGCCCGGTCCGCGGAATCTTGGGCGGAGCGCACGCTCCTGGAAGGAGCAGAGGCTGGAAGGGCCGGCCCTGGAGGCCTGCGCACCTCTGTGGTGTCGATACCGTTGTTCACCGCCCAGGTCGCCTGGAAGTACTCGAGCATGCGCTGCTTGAGGGGCTTGGGGATGCGGTGGATGCGGATGTAGTCGCGCAGGTCGCGGGTGCGGCTGTGGTACAGAAAGCGGCGGGCGTACATGCGCTGGATGATGGCCGTCACGTTCCCAAACACCACCGCGTGCATCAGGGCTGGGGAGGGGGGCAGAGGGGTCACCTCCAGGACCTGCCCAGCCCGGCCAGCCACGTGCTGGACACACCTGTCCCCCCAGCTCCCACTCCGCCCCCACGCTAGGCGAGGCCCCGGCTGCCGTGTGGCCTCTCCCGGCCCTGGCCTCGGGTTCCCTGTTCCTCTAAGGCAGACGCACCTCGGGGAAGGACCTGGGGACCCTGCTGGGGGTGGGGAGGCCGGGGCATGGCCGAGGTCATGAGTCTGGGACGGGGCCCTGGACCGGAAGCGGGGCAGGCCTCACCGCCGATGAGCATGGTGCAGATGGAGAAGATCTTCTCCGTGTCCGTGTTGGCGGACACGTTGCCGAAGCCCACGCTGGTGAGGCTGCTGAGCGCGAAGTAGAGGGAGGTGATGTAGGCGCTGCGCAGTGAGGGGCCGCCCAGGAGCTCAGGCCCGGTCCTGTTGGCCTCGCCGAAGCTGCTGCTACAGTTGTCACTCTGGCCCGAGCTGTTCCCTGCGGCAGGGCTCCGGCCCACCAGGTAGTAGGGGGTCTCCAGTCGGCGGGCCAGCTCCTGCAGCCAGCCTGGGGAGAGGGCAGGATGGCACTGCTGCACTGTGGCCACCGTGTGCATGCTGCTTCCCCTGGGGTGAGGGGGCACCTGGCTGCAGACCCACCCTCATGCTTCTTTCCAGGTGTGTCCCTCCTCTGCCAGCCTTGCACACCCCATCCTCCCTTGATCCTCACCAAGACAAGCCCATGAGGATGAGACTGTCATCTCCCCAGACGGTGTCTCTAGGTGCTGAGGCTGCAGTGAGAAGTGCTGCACCCTCCTCCCCACGGTGGCACTAAAACCAGGCAGTGAGCCCAGCTGGAGGGGGCACAGGGGCTGGTGGGCTCGCTGTACCAGCCCCAGCCTCACTCCCAGGCCCCCCTCCTCTGCCTGATCCTCCTAGACTCTTCTCACTTTTTCTCTGAGCTCCGGAAAGCCATCCTCCATTCAGTCCCATCCTGCCCCACAACCACACACGCCACCCAACCTCGTGCACATGTTCTCGGGCACGGCAACACGGATGTGTGCCTATACCCCATTGAGGCTATAGTTGTGCTCCACGCAGTCAAGAGGACAAGGACACACACGTGTGAGCACAGTTCCAGGAGCACAGCCATGCCTGTGCACACTTGGGAGAGAGACGAGGACACACAGGTGCTTGCACACTGACAGCCAGGTAGGAGAGGGACACACCTGCATGGACATGAGCACAGAGGTAATGAACACAGAGGCTCTGCACACACACAGACACAGGCCAGCCAGGGACACTGGGAGGACAATGAAGATCGCCCCAGTCTCCCCATCAACCCCACATTCTCTGGTCAGACTTTAGAGGGGGTGGGACTGCGTACTGGGGTCTCTCAGGAGCCCACAGCTGCCCAAAGTCACTCAGTCCACCTGGAGGGATGTGGGAATTCTAAGGTGTTAGATGAAGGTCCCCAGGGTCCACAGAGGCCCCAAGAGTCCTGGCAGAGGTGGGGGCCACGGAAAGCCAGGGAGAGAGGGAAGCTCTAGCACAGGGGTCCAGAGGGTGGGCTCAGGATCACAGGCTGCGGTTGGACCCACCTTTCCACATACCCCTCCCCAGACCCCTAATCCACACTCACCCTAACAGCACACACACAGCCCCCTGTGGTCCTCACACCCCTCCTCTCACCCCCAGCCCTTCATTCAGGAACCTCACACATGTGCCAGGAGCCAGGTGACCCCCAGGAGCTTCCTGCAGGGGAAAAATGTACCCAGCACCTGAGGGCCCTGGGGTGGGGCTCAAACCCATATGCTATGGGCCAGAGTTAGACGACTTCCTGAAAGAGGGGGCACTGGTGCTTGGTCTCAGAGGATGGGTGGTTTTGAGATAAAGAAACTGAGAGGGGCTCATTCCTGATCTAGGGAAAGGCCTGGACTAACCTAGAACTGGCAGCAAGTACAGGCAAGTAGCTTAGCTAGAATGTGGGGTCCACGCTGGGGAGCAAGCTCCAGGCTGAGGAGTTGGGGGTATATGTGAAATCCTGAGCCAAGGCGAGGACTCGCCCTCCTGTTACTTGAGATGTGAGAACACAGGGAAGTGTACAGAGCTCTTCAGTCGTTATTTAGGTGGGCCGCTGAGGTGAAGCCAGTTGCTGGGGGAGAGGGAGGGGGCTGGAGGCAGGAGAAGGAGCAGGATGAAGGGAGGAGCCCCTCCTCATGTAGTCTTGGTCCTGGGGCGTCCACAGCCTCTGATGCTGGTGGTGGGATACTGCCTCTGCTCGTGAAGGGTCAACTGCAGAGGCTGTTCTGGAGGCTGATGTCCCCAAACGACCTCCCTCAGTATTTAGCACCAACTTTTGAAAATCCAGCCCATCTCCACTGGGCTAATGGGACTCTGGGGTCGGAACTCTGTGTCCACACCCGGGGCAGTGCAGCTGCCCAGAACCAAGGCAAGGAGGCCAAGGGAAGGCACCTCCCACCAGACAGAGCTGGGCCAGCAGGGAGTGCCACTCTCCCCAACGGACATCCCTGCCTGGGTGGATTTCAGCAGGTCTGGGTGCAGGTCCCACCCAGTTAAGGGTAGTTTCCCTGGAGAAGGAAGGGGCAGATGAAATTGTGAAGGACTTGGAAACTCCCCTAGAGTGAACTAGTGTGTGTGTTAGTCGCTCAGTCATGTCCGACTCTTTGTGACCCCACAGACTGTAGCCTGCCAGGCTTCTCTGTCCATGGGATTCTCCAGGCAAGAATACTGGAGTGGGTTGCCATTCCCTTCTCCAGAGGATTCCTGACCCAGGGATCAAACCCGGGTCCCCTGAACTTCAGGCAAATTCTTTACTGTTTGAGCTACAGGGAAGTTCCTAATGTGAACTAGTACCAGCCCCAAACAGAAAAACCCTCTGGAACTTAGGGTTCAAGGTATGATCTGCAAAACAGTCAGACAGCCCCCTACAACCCCCATGCTCTCCATGGAGGGGCTCAGAGCTCCTCTGGGAGCCAAAGGTGCTCTTCATGTCATCTCAGCAAGCCCTGTGAGGTGGTCAGAATGGAGAATTCACGTGGACGCAAGACTCAGGCGTCTGGATCCTGCTGGGGAAGGCAACTGACCCCAGGGATTTGCAGGAGTCTCAAGAGACTTGGGTTCAATCCTTGGGTGGGGAAGATCCCTTGGAGTAGGAAATGGCAACCCACTCCAGTATTCTTGACTGGAGAATTTCACCGACAGAGGAGCCTGGTGGGCTAAAGTCCATGGGGTCACAAAGAGTCAGACACAACTGAGCGCTAATGCACACACACACGACTTTGGGGTCAGGGCTTTGCGTCACCATTACCTATCTCCCAATCCTCTGACCTCAGAGCTGCCTCCACCACAGCCTCCCTCTGGGAAGGGCAGGTGCCAAGGAGCTGACACTGTCTGGAACATTCTGGTTCCTGTGCTCAGCAACTAGAGCTTTGGGGAATATCCAAGTGGGCCTCTGGGCTACACACCAGTCTCCGTGGGCTTTGTGAATGGGGGAGGATTCACAGAAGTCTCCTCGTCCCCGGGCACTGATCAGAGCACGTGTCTAAAGCCAACCTGGACTCCGGGTGACTGACCCCACCAAGGAGCAGGTAGTCATAGGGGGGCGTCCGAGCAGCTGGCCTCTTGCCCACTGACTGGAAACCGGGGCTAAAGGCCAGTTACCAGGAAGTTGCCAGAGGGCTGGAGGGCGTGGGCGGAAGAAGGTGTGTTCAGTTTTGGAACAGAATGGTTTGGAGAGAGGACGGAAGCTGAGATGTTCACGCAGTGGTGCCAGTGGAGTCGCCCAGGGAGAGCAAGGTGGGGGAGGAGGGGTCTGAGGAAAGCCCGGGGCAGGAGGAGGCCTCATCCTGGGGCAGAGAGGTGGCTGGCAGGGTCAGGTGCTCTGGGGACTTCAAGGGGATAAGGGTTTGGTCCCAGAAGGTCACTGTGACCTGCAGGGTGACATTTTGGGTTGAGCAGTGGGGGTGGAAGCCCTCCTGGCAGGAGTTAAGTCGTGAGTGGGAGGTAAGCAGAGGGAGGAGCTGTGAGCGTGGAGGTGAAATGAAGGAGAGTGAAGACACTGGTGGGGCGCAGGGAACGGCTGCTTTTCAGGCAGGGGGAGGCTGACACGGATGAGAGAACGTGCTGCCGGAGGCAAAAAGAGCGGGGAAGGGGCCTTAGGAGCCAAGGTGGTGGAGAATGAGCTTCCAAGAGATTGGTGGGAAAGTGCCAGGCATGTGAGGAGCCCCTGATCATGGGAGACCATGGGAGACCATGGGAGACCATGGGAGAGAGGTCTCCTGAGAGGGGTGGGCTTCCCAGGTGGGCAGGGAACAGAAGCAAGTGCCACAGGCTTGACCACGAGGAGGCCACGATGGGTGAACAGCCTCTCCCAGGCAGCCTACCAGGCTTTTTCCACAATAAGGGGCTGCTGGAGAGTGGGCCTGCCTTGAGGGGGAGGCTCTGTCACACTCCCCTCTGCACACACACACCAGCCCCCGTCTCCCCCTCACACACACACACATACTCGCACACACGCCCCAGACACACAGCTGTGAGCATGTACACACGCAGGCTTGCACACATCTCTCTGACACCTTGTATCAGCTCACAGATATCCCCTGACACACACTTGAACTCACATTTCCCTGACACACACACCCTTGAGTGAACAGATTCCTTGGGCACATGTACATACACACACACACACACACACACACACACATGCAAGCAGCCTCCAGTACCAATCTCGGGCAGCTCCGAGGCGCTGCTCTCAATTTCCCGCTGGCCAATGTAGAACCAGACGCAGGCCACCCAGTGGGCGAGCAGGGCAAACACGGCCATGAGCAGGGTCAGCACCACGGCGCTGTACTGCGAGTAGCGGTCCAGCCGGGGGAGCAGGCGAAGCAGCCGCAGGAGTCGCACTGTCTTCAGCAGGTGCGCCCCGAAGTACTGCAGTGGGGGGAGGCGGGGCAGTCACCCCAGGGCTGGCCTGGCCCGTCCCACCCCCGAGCCCGCCCAGCCCGACCGCACTGACCACATTGACCTTGAAGGCGTGCAGCAGGTCAAAGGGCAGCGCTGCAATGACATCCAACAGGAACCACGTGGTAACGTAGTGGAGGCAAATGGACTTGGGGGCAAACACCACCTGGCCTGACTTGGACACGAACGTGGTACGGAAATTCAGCACAATATCTGTGGGAAGTCAGGGCGGGACTCAGCGTGGGTTGGGGAGAAGCCACACTTTTTTGGGCCCCTGGCTCAGTATGTGACACTGGCCTGGGCCCTTTATATGCATCGTCTTAGTTTTCACAGTAACTGCAAAGGGTAGGTACTGTTATGCCTATTTGATGATGGGAGAAACAGGCTTGGAGAGGCTATGACTCGGTCGCGGTCAAGTGACCCATTAGCAGTGGGGACATATGGACCCGTGGTCCTATTTCAAAGGCCACGGGTCATAAACAAAGGGAGGGCCAGGGGGACAGCAGGGGGCAGTGGAAGCCATGCAGACTATCCCCACCAAAGCCCGGGGGTCGCCAGGGGTGGGACGCAGAGTGCACATACCGAGAATGAAGAGGACCTCCACGGCCAGGTCGCAGACACTGGGGGGGCCACGGGCGGCACTGGGCTCCCGGGCTGTGCTCACGCACACGCTGTAGGGCACGGTGACAGCCACGTAGAGGGTGGCCAGCAGGATGAAGCCATCCCAAGTGGCCCTCAGCGCCCCACAGTGCAGCAGGATGAAGGGCGACTTCCGGATGGCGGCTACCTTGTACTCAGGCAGATTTGGCTTCTCCCCAAACACCCCCTAATGAGAGGCAGGGCAGGGCCAGGCAGGGAGGACAGTAAATTGGCACAGGCTGAGTTTGGATAGAGTCTGGCCTCCTTTCTCTCCCTGCATTCTCAAAACCACCTCTGGCACAGGTTTTAGAGCCCACTGGTTATAGATCAGAAGACTGAGCATTAGGGAGCTCCAGTGACTCAGCCAAGGTCACACAGCTGCTTAGCAGAGGAGCCAACACTGAGCCAAGGGCCATCTGACTCCAGGGTCCAAACTCCTCCTTTTACCTTTGACAACTCAGGCAGGTGACACTCTCGCCACAACTCCCGAAATGCTAGTGGAGCCTGAGTGGCCCCCTGAGCAGTCTCTCTGTGGTCGGCTCCGTTCCCCTTCTCCATCTCCTCAGCCTGCCCCCCCAGGGCCCCCCTCCCACACACACCCTAGCGCACAGTCCACCTTATTGAGCTTGTGCTTGCCCTTGGGCTGCTTCTGCAGGTGCCCAGACAGGTGGTAGAGCACAGCCCGGCTCCGTCGCCGGTTGGCATTGAAACCTTTGGATCCAGCCCGGCCATATCGGCGTCGGCCACCACCTGCAAAAGAACAAGGGCTGGAGAGAAGGGCGGGGGGCGCGCACACACTTAACCCTGGGGTGTGGGGGTAGACACCTGGTGCTGGCCCAGGGACTGGCTCATTGACTAGTTAGACTATTCAGAGCTGGGGCTCCAGCGTTTCTCACTTCCTAGAGTCATTTGCCAACAACCCCAGCAACGAGCAGTGCTGAGGGTGCATATGGACCCTCCTCCCAGTGCCTTCTTCTAGGAGGGGGACCGGGGCAAGGCAGGAGAGGATCTCCACTAGGAAAGGCCTGAGAGAGGAGTGGGGAGATGGTTCCCAGAGTGGGGGAGTGCTGAGCTAGCAGGAGGCCAAGGGGCAGAGTTGCTGCAACCCTTAGCTGGGGGATGGGAAGAGTATCCCAGCATTAGCAAATGGCAAAGAGGCCTTGTGGCAGCTTCCGTTAACAGCTCTGTGAGCTGTCCAAAGGGCACTCCCAAGCCCTAAGAGGATGCAAGAGGGGAAAGACCACAAGGACTTAAAGGAGGGTTTTAGCTAGGGCTCCCCAGACAGGTTTGTATGAAGAAAAGGAACCAGGTGGGCCTCACTAATCAGTGGGAAAATGGTACTTCATGGACACTAGTGGAATGTGTTTTTTTCCGTTTCTTAGTAAAGTTGACGTCAAAACTCCAGCTTTTGGGACTTCCCTGGTGGTCCAATGGTTAAGACCGCCTTCTAATGCAAAGGGTGTGGGTTCGATCCCTGGTCAGGGAGCTAAGATCCCATGTGCTTGACAGCCAAAAAACCAAAACATCAAACAGAAGCAATGTTTAACAAACTCAATAAAGACTTTAAAGATGGTCCGAACCCAAAAAATCTTAAAAAAAACCCCAACAACTCCAACTGTGTCTCAGCAAGCTTTCCCACCTGGGCCTGCAGAGATGAGAGAGCCACAGGCTTCTTAGACAGCAGAGCAGGAGTCAGTCAGTGCGGGTAGGGTGGGGGGCCCTCAAGCCCACGCTGGGTACCACGGCCCCACCCAGGCTGAGGTACCCAACACCCCAGGCAGAGCAGCCAGATCAGTGGCCCCTGGACACCCACCTGACTCCTTCCAGCTGTCAGGCCCCCCTCGGTTCTTGGTTTCACTGATGTCCTTGTGAGAGACCAGGAAGAGGGCCACCTCCCCTTTCTCATTCTTTATGGGTATCACATCCAGGAGACACCAGAACGGGAGCCCTGGGCATGAAGACACAGCTCAGCTCCCATTTTCTGTGCTGCCCAAGATGACAGAGGGGCCATTGACACCCCTTAGTTAAGGCACAAGCCAGCTCCACTTAGGACACTCAGGCTCGATCGAGCAGGGAGAGGAAGGGCAAGGGAGAGCAGAGTGGACATTCAGACATGTGTGTTCAGAGATCTGTCCTGCTAAGTAAGATGGGCAAATTCTTCTGCTGGGGGCGGGGGGAAATCCAAGATGGGAAATAGAGGACTGATTGAGATTGTGGTGAGGACCCAAGAAGGTTGAGAAAAAGGAGATGGGAATGTGGGAAGATGGGATGAGATGGGGAGATGAAGATGGGAGTGGAAAGGAGGGACTGTGGATGGGGTGGGTACCAGGCTGGGTGAGACCAAGAAAGTAAGGCAGGCTGGCCAGACGGCCCCTCACCACTCTTCCGGTACAGGATCAGCTCAGCCTTGAACTCCTTGTGCTCATCCAGGGCCTTGCGGATCTGTTGGCGGACGAGCTCACTTGTGTCTGGCCCATAGAGGAAGGAGCAGGCGCAGCCCCGCTGCATGACCTCGGCCCGGGAGAAACCCGTGAGGTCACAGAAGCCATCAGAGCAGTAGACCACGGGGAAGAGCCCCGCCACCTGGGCGTTGCCCAGCACGAAGTTACTATCTGCAAGAGAGCACCTCTCAGAGCGGGTGTGTGGTGAAGGGACACGAGGTCTACTGCCTTCCTTTAACACTGCCTGCCATCAAAGGGGGGGTGTGACAATCTTGGGACTCCTGCCTGCGAGTGTTTGGGCTGGGGGGCTGGGGGAGGGTTAGGACAGGAGCTGTTCATGAACTGGAGTTAGGATGTCGCCTGTGTGTCAGTGCCCTGCAAGGACCCATTCTTAGCATCGTGTGTAAGTGTATTTGAGAATCGGCATACCTGAGCCCTGAGGCTGGTGAACGCAGCCCTGTGTGGGTGCTCTGCTCTCTGGAGTGTGAGCTGACCAGCCAGGGGTAAGGAGTGGGACTGGGGATGTCTGCAGGAGAACTGCAGGACCAGTTCTAGGACCGCCTCAGCCCCACCCCAGCCTCGGCCAGGTTCCCTCACCTGCCAGGTGCTCAGGTGGACCATTTGGCTCCTCCCACTGAGCCTCGCTGGGAAAGGCGATTCAAGCCATCATCTATTCTGCACTCTGCCTGAGCCCCAGCTGCCTGACCTGGCTCGGGAGTTAGTGAATGTGATCCACAATGGGGGTGTAAGGACGGTAGCTGAGCTCTGGCAGCCTGGAGCCAGGAACGTATTGGGGGGTGGGGGGCACTGAATCAGCAGGCTACGGGAGCCAAGTGCAGGCAAAGCAGAGGGAGAAGCCTGAAGGGGTCCTCAGAGAGGGGCTTCCACCCTCTATGAGGAGCCAGAGACTGAGGTAGAGAGCTGGGAAGCCCCACTGCGGGGTGGTGGGGGGTGGGGGTGGGTGGCGGTAGTTTGAGGGAGGAGGAGAAGGAAGGGAGCTTTCACGACTTTCCAGGGTTCAGAGCCATAGAAAACCATAATTCAGAACTCTGGTTGCCTTCTCCAAACTTCCCCAGTCTTGGTGGGAGTCCCCAAACCTGTCTATTTGGGGATAGACGGGCTCAGTGGGTTTAGGCAGTGAGGTGAGCTTGAACCAACAGTGCTCTCCGGAGACCGGTTTACTCTATCCTGGTTTGCAAACCTCTTTTCTACAGCAGTTTTTTAAGCCTCTGGGCTGTCTCTTGACGCTTCCTTGCCTCACTCCCCAACCTGCCAGTTCGAGGGTAGTCGATGGGACAGCGCCAGACGCAGGGATGGGATAGATTAGATTAAGTAGCTCCGGGTTCTCTCCCCCAGGCACAGAGAGCATGCCCGGCTCCCAGACTGAGAGTTCTAGTCATTTCGCCTGGTCTGGGGCAGCGTTGACTTTGAATTTTTCAGAAACGGCATCTGAAAGGAGACGGTGGTCCCAGCTTAAAGTGGGGCTCGGGGAAGGGAAGGCGAGAGCAGGAGGGCTCCAGTCTGAGATGTCAGGGTACTGGACTAGAGGGAACCCTGGCTAGGGACAGCTGGTCCGGGAGATAGTGGGACGAGGGTCGGGACTCACGCGTGCCGTCGAAGCGCGTGGCGATGGTGTCCAGGAAGGTGTTCTGCGGCGCCAGGAGTCCCCGCATGGCCGGCATCTTAGGCGGCCAAGGCCGCCCGCCCCATCCCTCCGGGGCGCGGGAGCTCAGCGCCGGGGGAGGGCGCCCAAGTCGGCCGCCCCCCACCGGGCCCCGCGCCCCCTAGCGCAGCCGTCGGGGGGCGATGCCCACCCCGGGCTCGCAGGTCCTGCCAGCCGCCCGCGCGCAAGGGGGCGTCCCCGCCGTCGGGGCCCGGAGCATGGCGCGCTGCTCCTCGCGCCCTGGCAGCCCACGAATCCTGGACTCGCGGCTCCGCTCGCACTGTGCTCTCGGCACCTTCCGCTCGCGGCGGCTGCAGCAGGAGCTCCCGTTTCGGCTGCGGGTCGGCTCCCTCTCGGGCTCCGCTCCGCACCGGATCCCCGCAGCTCCCTCCGTCTGTCGGGGAGAAGCGGCAGCCTCCCTCCTTCTCTCCTGCGCCCGCCGCCAGCACCGGGGTAACCATGGAGACGGGGCACACCCAGGCAGGGCCGCCTCCTTAAAGGGACAGGCCTCCCGCCGAGGGATCCCCCTCCCCTCGGGACCTCGTGGGGGCCTGGGAGGCGGCGCCCTCCCTCCCTCCCCGCGCCAAGCGGGCCGCCCGGGCCACCCGAAGCCGCCCCGCCCGCCCTTCGGAGAACGACGGGCAAGCGCCTGGTCCCGCTCGGGCTGACTCAGCCGCAGGGGCGAGGCGTCTTTCTCTGCAGCAAGGGGGTGCTCAGAGAGCCTGGCAGCCTCTCCTCCCCCGGAGGGACCTGGGGAGAGCTCAGGCGGGGGCTGAGCGGGGGTTGCTTGTTTTAGAAGATGCTTTTCCCTTAGGAAAAATGTAACGGGAAAGGGGGCTGGGCCAGCAGGCGGAGGTGGTGAAGACCGGTGGTTGGCGGAAGCTGTGGGGCAGGGGAAGTCTGAAAGGAGATTTGGTGGAGGGGGTCTAAACACAGCTTCTGGGCATCCGAGTCTTTCTTAGCCTCTACTTTACCCTCCGGGGAATGGATCAATCCTTCACTAAGTGCATCTCAGCCTGAAGCGGCGGCTGACTGGAGCTGTCAGGGAATTGGAGGGTGGGCAGTCCTGGAAATAAGATTTAGACGCTTTTAGTGTGTGATCGGGAGGTGGAGGGGGTAGGGAGTGGAAAACAGGTGTGTGGGAATGGGGGCGCCCCAGAACCTTTGTCTTGCCCCTACATTTCTTTCGGTCACCCTTTGTCGCTTCCAGGCTGCGATGAAGGGCCAGGTTGCAAATACAGGTACGGTAGCCGTCAGAAGCTGGGGGAAACTTCCTAGTCCTGTGTTAGTGGTCTTTGCGAGCGGGGAGTGAGAGAACCGTGTCTCCTCTGCCCCAGAGCCTTCAGTCCTAGAGCCCTAGGCTCTGCGCTGAAGCGGGTGCCGGTGGTTGAGGGACCCTCCCATCCAGCGAGGGGGTGGGAGGAGGGGCCGACCATGGGCGGTGCGCAGCCCGGCCCCGGGCCGCAGTCTCTCGCCGGCCTCCCGCGCTGCGTCGGTCCCCCCAGGCTTGCGCTGCCAGCGCCGCTCCTCCTCCCTCCCACGATTTGCCAGCGAGCGCGGCTACCGCCCGCGCCCAGAGGAACCGCCGGGGCCAAAACAGCAATTTGTTCCCGAACGAGTGATGCGGAAGGCTTAGCAACCCCACCCCCCCACCCCCCGCCGCCCCGCCAAGGAGACACAACCAGAGTCATCAGCATCGGAAAGACAGTGTCTCCCGCTCCACCCACCCCTCATCTGCGACAAGGGCCGAAGCCCCTGGCACCTGTATTAAAATGAGCTGGTGCTAGGGGAGGAACAGGAGGAATTTGTCTCCCCTAGTCCTCTGAATTCTGGAATCCTGCTCCCAGGAAGAGCGACCCTAAGGAGTCTGCAGATCTTGCTCCTGACTCCCGCCCTCCCACCCTCTCACCTGTGTCCAGGATTGCACAGTAATTCCTCCCCCGTGGCTCATCTTTGCCCCTCCGGGCCTGTTCAAGCTGTACTGCTAAGGAGGGGGTGCAATTTACCAACTGTCTCACTTTGAAAGGATGAGGAGTATGGTTGATAGCACCTAACTTGAGAGCCAGGCTACTTACCTAGGTTTGAATATAGTGCTGCCACTTGCTGTTGTGATTTTCCTTGTGTGACTCAATTTTCTCCTCTGTGAAGTGGGGACAGTAACTACCGCAGAGAGTTGTTAGGAAAATTAAGAGAGTAAAGGATCCAGACAGTTGTGGGTGACAGTTGCATCATGTAAGTATTATCTGATTTTGAATCTTATGGGAGCCGTGTGACTTATGCAGAATAGATGATACTCACACTCCATCTCACAGATGAGTAAAGAGGCAGCGATAGAGACTTGCTTTGGTTTGGTTTACTGCTAAGGTTCCAACCCTGACACTCTCCTAACCCGAGGTGCAGAGTCCACCTCACTCCAGTATAGCCGTCTCCCACTCTGAGGACCCAGAAACAGCCCCAGGCTAGCTGTGTGGCACTCACAAGGACTGGTCATCTGGGGTTGTGCATCAGATCCAGATGGCCCTTGAGTCACCTGTGTGAGCCCAGGTGTTCACGACATTCAGTCTTCAAGCTCATAATCCTGGGCTGATTTTAAAATGAAGCCAAACCAGACTCTGTGGGTCAGGGCAAGTCGGCGGTAGATGGAACGTGTGGGCGCTCCACACAGTACCTGTGTGTACTATTACAGCGCCTGACATCAACTTTGTGCCAAAGCACTGTGCTGAGTGATTTACTTGGATTATCCTGTTAATCTTTATCATAATTCTGTGAAATAGTTGCAGTTATAATTGACAATTTACAGATGGAAAGCATTAAGGCAAAGTGGTTAAATATTTTGTCTCAGATGCACTGTCTCCTCCAGCAGCTCCAGGCACAATGCCTCTGATATCGCTTTGGTGCCCTGGTTGGTCCCAATTTCCAGAGGAAAACATACTAACATAAATTGAACATATGATCACTCTTATCTCAGAATGAAACAGCCATGTTTGGAGCTTTAAACTGCTTCCGCCATTGCCCATCATAGAATTTGTGTGGACATGTATGGGATAGAGATGTGGCCACCAACCCTTTCCTTTTGTGTTCAGCAACCCCATGGACTGTAGCACATCAGGCTTCCCTGTCCTTCACCATCTCCTGGAGCTTGCTCAAACTGTGTCCACTGAGTTAGTGATGCCATCCAAACATCTCATCCTCTCTTGTCCCCTTTTCCTCCTGCCGTCAATCTTTCCCAGCATCAGGATCTTTTCCAATGAGTCGCCTCTTCACATCAGGCGGCCAAAGTATTGGAACTTCAGCTTCATCATCAACCCTTCCAATGAATATTCAGGGTTGATTTCCTTTGTGATTGACTGGTTTGATCTTCTTGCAGTCCAAGGGACTCTCAAAAGTCTTCTCCAACACCACAGTTCAAAAGCATCGATTCTTCAGCACTCAGCCTTCTTTATGGTACAACTCTCACATCCATATATGACTATTGGAAAAACCATAGCTTTGACTAGATGGACCTTTGTTGGCAAAGTGATGTCTCTGCTTTTTAATACACTGTCTAGTTTTGTCATAGCTTTTCTTCCAAGGAGCAAGCATCTTTTAATTTTATGGCTGCACTCACCATCTGCAGTATTTTGGAGCCCAAGAAAATAAAGTCTGTCACTGTTTCCATTATTTCCCCATCTATTTGCCTTGAAGTGATGGGACTGGATGCCATGATCTTAGTTTTCTGAATGTTGAGCTTTAAGCCAACTTTTTCACTCTCCTCTTTCACTTTCATCAAGAGGCTCTTTAGTTCCTCTTCACTTTCTGCCGTAAGGGTGGTATCATCTGCTTATCTGAGGTTATTGATATTTCTCCCTGCAATCTTGATTCCAGCTCTTGTTTCATCCAGTCCAGCATTTTGCTCAATGTATTCTGCATATAAGTTAAATAAGCAGGGTGACAATATGCAGCCTTGATGTACTCCTTTCCCAATTTTCCCAGTCCATTGTTCTACGTCTGGTTCTAACTGTTGCTTCTTTACCTGCATACAGGTTTCTCAGGAGGCAGGTAAGGTGGTCTGTTATTCCAATCTCTTGAAGAATTTTCCACAGTTTGTTGTGATCCACACAGCCAAAGGCTTTATTTAGCATAGTCAATGAAGCAGAAGTAACTGTTTTTCTGGAATTCCCTTGCTTTCTCTATGATCCAATGCATGTTGGCAATTTGATCTCTGGTTCCTCTGCCTTTTCTCAAGACAGCTTGAACATCTGGAAGTTCTTGGTTCAAGTACTGTTGAAGCCGAGTTTGAAGGATTTTGAGCATGACCTTACTAGTGTGTGAAATGAGTGCAATTGTGCCGTAGTTTGAGCATTCTTTGGCATTGCCTTTCTTTGGCATTGGAATGAAAACTGATCTTTTCCAGTCCTTTGGCCACTGTTAAGTTTTCCAAATTTGCTGGCATATTGAGTGCAACACTTTCACAGCATCATCTTTTAGGTTTTGAAATAGGTCAGCTGGAATTCCATCACCTCCACTAGCTTTGTTTGTAGTGATGCTTCCTAAGGCCCACCTGGCTTTGCACCCCAGGATGTCTGACTCTAGGTTAGTGATCACACCATGGTGGTTATCCAGGTCATTAAGACCTTTAGCCTGGCTTGATTGAAGGTGTCCTTTCCATCTAGATGAGTGTGTTCAGGCATAGGGTCTCAACCCACTTGACTCCCTTTCATGTCACCTAGTCCCTCAGGTCTCCCTGCCAGATCTGCCTTATAGAGGCTGCAGTGATGAATTCCTTGCCTCCTCCTTCCACCTCCTTCCCTGCATCTACCCTCCCACCTAGAATAAACAACACACACACACACACACACACACACACACACACACACACACAGAGCAGGGGCCCACACTTAGGAGCCAGCATGGTGGGGGTGGGGAGGAGTTGAAAAGTAAACAGGGCAGGGCATGGGGTGGGGTGGGTCAGGTAGCACTGGGCTCCTCCTAGTCATCTTTCCCTCTCCACTTTCCCCAGCTCCTGACTCACTGGCCACCGTGGGGAGTCACAGGGAAGGGAGGTTAAGGTTGGGTGGGGGAGCCCTGTTCAGAGATAGCTCAGAGGCATTGTCAACAACAAGAAACTCAGGAGGCTGAGTTTTGGAGCTGCCGTGGGAGGCCTGTGGGAGTATTATCTACAAAAGGAACAGGGAGAAAGAGAAGGGAAGAGCAAAGCAAGGAAAAAATTGCTCAAGACACAAAAGATGGAGAAAGCCCCCACCCCACCCCCAAGCGCAGGCGGAGTCGGTTGCTGTGTGCCAGGGTTGAGAACAGGTGGCTATCGGATCAGAGTCCAGGGGCTCCTCCCCTCCCCGCTTCCCACTCTCTCCACCTCGTTTCTGGAGGTCCCCAGGTCTCTCCTTCTCAGGCTGTGTTGTGAGGTGGGGAAATCTCAGGCTTTCAAGTCAAACTAGCCCGGGTTTGAATTCTAGCTCTGTCACCGAGTGACCTTGGGGTGGGGACCGAGGACAGGTGCTAATCTCGAACAGCATCAGTTCCTTCATTTGTGAAATGAACCTTTCTCAGAGGATTGTGGAGAGAATGAGATGAACTTAGTTAAGTGGTTATGATTCTTACTGAAAGTCCCCCTGCGCTTGCCCTGGCCCTGGGTGCTGGGACCACTGAAATGAGCTCAAGATGCAGCCTCGACAGAGGCTCCCCACCCCCACCAAAACATTCTGGAATACTCTGAGGCCTCCAGTACTTGGCCACCCCGTGTCTGTCTCACTCTAGACCATTCCTTTTCTTTTAGTGGAGGGTTCCAGCTAGTATGAAGAAACCATGACAAACTTTCTAAAAAGGAAAGTTAAGTGGCTAATTAACATGGCTAGTTAACTGGGGGAACCAGATCTGAACCAGGAGTTGGTGAAGGAGCTGGCAGTTTGCTATCATGCCACGCTGCTGGGGGGGCCTTGTCCTGTCCTTTGAGAAACAGCCTATTAAAAGGTGACACAATGGTTATTTTAGGTCATTTTTAGGGCTTCCCTGGCGGCTCAGATGGTAAAGAATCTGCCTGCAATGTGGGAGACCTGGGTTCGATCCCTGGGTCAGAAGATGTCCTGGAGAAGAAACTGGCAACCCACTCCATTATTCTTGCCTGGAGAATTCCATGGACAGAGGAGCCTGGTGGGCTACAGTCCATGGGGCCACAGAATCAGACATGATTGAACCACACACACACACACACACACACAGGCATTTTGGATGTTACCTACTGTGAACAGCCACCTGGACTTCAGGCCGTGGGGGAGACACTGCAGTGGACCACAAGCCCCACCCACTTTGATTCCCAAGGGAGAGTCTGCGAAATGCTCTCAATCTCACCTGCGAGTTTGAGCAACACCAGAAAATGGGTTTGTTTGAAATCTAGTTACAGAGAAAGCCTAACTGGGTTAAGTTGAAGAGAGACATAAAAAGGAGACCTGACTTTTCCCTGGGGAATCAGAGTGGGTGGTATTTGTTCCTGCTGTTTTGACGGCTGTGAAGGGGCGGGTGGGCTGGAGAACAGTTGTGCTGCTGGTGGTGATGGTGGGTGAGTTTCCTCACCCAGAAAAATCTTCAGCTAGCGTTTCCCCTGGTAGGGAGTCACAGTGTAGGTAAGGAAACTCCCTCGGCACCCGTGGGGAAATGACAGTCCCTGGCTGTCCCCAGGGAGATGCTGCCACAGCCTCGCTCCCTGTTTGTCCTGGTTGGTACCATCAGCATCTGGGCTGTCACCCTGAGTAGTTCAGAAACAGGGGGGCAGGGAACAGGAGGGCATCTGAGGGGGGCGGTGCTTTCCTGACAGCTGTCAGGACGGATGTGCTGGAGGGGTATACACTCAGAGGAGAAAAGCTCTGCAAGGAATAGGATGACTCAAGTATTATTATTTATTTTTTCTTTTGGTTAATTAGGTCTGTATGGCTGGAGATTGGGGAAGTCTTTCATGCGATTTTTAACAGGGCAGGAGAGACAGAAAAGTAAAGAGTTAGTGAATGTTTAACTTGTCACAGGTTAGCCTGGACATGAGAATCCTGCTCTCCAGCACCTGCTTGATACCTCCCTTACCCCTCTGTGAAGCAGTGACCATTGTCTTCACTTCCCAGTTCAGGAAGAGGTTCAGAGACGCTATTTGTCCAAGGTTAGCAGACCACATAGCTACCAAGTTATAAAGCCAGAATTAAAATCCAAATGTATGTCTCAAAGGGCTTCCCAGGTGGCTCAAGTGGTAAAGAATCCGCCTGCAATGCAGGAGACACAGAAGAGGTGTGCGTTCAATCCCTGGGTGGGGAAGATCCTGCAGAGGAGGGCATGGCAACCCACTCCAGTATTCTTGCCTAGAGAATCCCATGGACAGAGAAGACTCTCGGGCTGCAGTCCATGGGGTTGCAGAGTTGGAAATGACAGAAGCGACTTAGCACATATGCATATGTATCAAAATTCCAGGGTCTTTCCACTCTATCGCACTGCCTGGCCACCAGACACTGCTTCTGTTTAAAGAGCAGATAAGAGCTCTCATTCCTGTACCTGCAAAGCGAGTGAGGAAACAGCTGGGACCTCTTGGCCTCAGAACTCAGCAGAGTGCCTAGAATCCAGAAGGTACCTCAATGTTTAAAGGAAAGAATACGTTCAGGTGGCTAAAGCTACCGGAAGTCTAGCTGGGCTAGTTTTATAGTATGTTGCTCTGGCTACTAGCGTTATGGTCTGGTACTCTGAACTGGTTAAAATACTGACAAAATATTTCCTTGAATTAGTTCCTGACCTCCAAACATGTACCATTTTGGATACCTGTTTCTTCCATGAAGTGCGCTTCCCTGTGGATATAATTCTCCTCAGATGGGATAAGGTGGGATGAAACCTGTGTATTAGGCAAGACAAACCCTCACTTTGTTCAGTCAGATGGCAGGAATTCCAGGACAACAAGCCATTACTCTAAAGACCTTCTCCAAAAGCAGAGGCTCACAGATTGATAACCATGTGTCGTGGCTTTTCCAGGCCACTCCCAACCCAAAATAGTTCATCCTGTTGTACTCCATACATACCTTCATACTCACAAGACTATACCCTTGGTTTAGGATTCTGAACCACTGAACAAGTGCCTGATCACCCACTGGTATAGATCAGTTGAAGCACAGGCCCTGTGAGTAGTGCTGCTCCATTTCTCTCACAGGTGACAGCAAGGCTCTTCAATGCAATACTATTTATTACCTTGTATTGTTTTATCTATATATGTCAGTTGTCCCAAGTAGTTTACCAGCCCCACGAGAGGCTGTGTTTTAGTTATCTCCTTAGCTTCCAGCTCAGCAACTATAAAAAGCACTCCCAAACATTGTTGCTAAGAGTGTAAACTCATGCATCTTTTAAGAGTACTTTATCAGTAACTGTATGGTCTAACAATTCCACTCCTAGAATTTATCCTAAAGATATACTCTCATGTTATGAGTGATATATGTATTAAGAGAGCATTTGAGCAATACTTGTAATAGTAAAAAACTGAAAATCATCATTAGGGACTGGTTGAACTAATTATGATGAATTTATACAATGGGATACAATGCAACCATAAAAAGACCAGGTATATTTATGTATACTAATGTTAAGAGGCCTAAGCAGTGCACATTCTTCTGATATATGTGTATCAATATAGCAAATCTCTGAAGGGAGACAAAAACTTAACAGCGGTTGCCTCTGGAGAGGGAATCCATAGTCTAGAGTGGGATGGAAGCTTATTTTCATCATATATCCATTTGAACTGCTTAAGTTTATTTTTTTCAAAAAACTATTCACATATATTGATTGTTCTTAAAGCCAAACAGAAGCTAGTTATAAAAAGCAAGGACAAATTAAGAAAAGAAAGCAAGTTGTTTAGGAATATGCATAATATGATTTACATTTATGTAAAAGACAGAAAATATGTATTTGCATGTTTGGATTTAGAAAGTTTGTGGTAAGTTATATAAGAAACTTTTCAGTAATTTCTTCTGGGGAGTGGGACAAGGTAGCCAAGAATTTTTTTACTTTCACATAATGTATCCTTTCGTACCTTGAAAAAAATGAGCCTATATTAGGTTTTTTTAAAGTGAATTAAAAAAAACTGCTGTAAATAAGGGGCCCATTAGATATTTGATGTACCTAAAGAAGCCATGTTAATTCAAATCTTCTCTCTCAAGTGGCACGTAATTGACAAAGCTAAACCTCAAGTTTCAGTCCTATCTCGTAGTCTGGGAAAGGACACGAGATTGATCTGTAGGACAAAACAGAAAGGGAAGGAAACATGATGATCAGGTAGAATGTTTCTGCACACACAGCAGGAACTGCCCAGGATGCAGAGCCTCCCTTCTCTTGGAAGAAGAGCTGTCATGGGTAGCAAAGGATGAGCTGCACAGTTCAAACTTAAGATAAACCTAACTTGTCTTCACTGAAGAAAGTCAAACTGGCAAATTTAGGAGCAGAATATTTACAACTGCTACTGCTGCTGCTAAGTCGCTTCAGTCGTGTCCGACCCCATAGACGTCTGTGCGACCCCATAGACGGCAGCCCACCAGGCTCCCCCGTCCCTGGGATTCTCCAGGCAAGAACACTGGAGTGGGTTGCCATTTCCTTCTCCAATGCATGAAAGTGAAAAGTGAAAGTGAAGTCACTCAGTTGTGTCCGACTCTTAGCGACCCCATGGACTGCGGTCCACCAGGCTCCTCTGTCCATGGGATTTTCCAGGCAAGAGTGCTAGAGTGGGGTGCCATTGCCTTCTCCAAATATTTACAACATGAGATCCTAAATTAATTATGGTATAGACATGTTATCTAAAAAAAGAATGGTGGAATGCATATAGTAGGCTCCTTAAATAAAAAACAAAACCAAAAATTAAAAGCCTATGTATGTATGTGTATATGTACATATATGCTTTGAAAAAGCGTTGTAAGGATATATGCCAAATTATTAACAGTCATTACCCCCGAGGAGAGAATGGGAACATGGAAAACTTTTTTTCCCTTTACATTTCTGCATTATTTGATATTTTATTTTATTAAAAGATTTTTTTTTTAATGTGGACAATTTTTAAAGTCTGTATTAAATCTGTTACAATACTGCTTTTATGTTTCGGTTTTTTGGCCATGAGACCAGGGATCAAACCTGCACCCCCTGCACTGGAAGGTGAAGTCTCGACCACCAGACACCAGGGAAGTCCCTATTTGATATTTTAAATGCCACTTTTATAATTAAAAACAATGTGTAAAAAAAAAAAAAAGCTTCATAATTTTCAAACTTTTTGTGGTCCTAGAAAAAAATCTTCAAATGTTTTTCTATAAGGAGATTTTAATTTCAACTTCAAGGCAGTTTTGACAAACATGTGGCTGCCCATCTGTTTAGGTGGTTAAATACATTCTTGCCTGGATACAGGGATAGACCTCATAATCCTTCAAGGCCACTTCAATCTCTGGATTTCCTATAAAGTGTAGGTGACCAATTAATCAAAGAAGCAGGACTTTTTCCCTAAATAACAGCAGGCGGATGGTGTTGTTGGGTAAATTCCCCCAAATGAGGTAGCCAGCCCCTTAGAAAATGGCTTCCCAGTATTCCTTGACTACTGTTTTCTTTCCTGAAAGACACACACACACTCTTTCTCACTCAGTCTGTGCAACCAACCTGAACCCTGGCAGTTCAGCTTCAGCCAAAGGGCCAGGGGAAGCCCCGAGGCAGCTAGGTTCTGCACCACTGCCACTTACAGCCTGGGCGGCAGACTTGGGAGAACAAACCCTGAGAAGAAAAAGCTCTGTGTTATTAAATCATAGAGGCTGGGGCGGCCACGGGTGGGAGTCTGACACCAGCACCACCTGGTACGTGCAGGAACCCAGTTACGTAGTGACGTCCGCTATTCCTGTGAAGGGCAGGGTGGAGAACAGGGGTGTAGACAGAGCCTCTGGCTGCCTGGTGGAGCTACTGGCAGTTGATTTTTCAGAGCTGGTAGGTTCTCCTTTGGAAAGTTACCCTTCCGTCTCCTATAGACCTCTTCCCAAAAGAAACAGCTGCATCTGCTCACCCTGACTTTTGTATTTAACTTGGTTCTGAAGCTAAAGCAGTGGAAAAATGACTGAGGAACTGGATACCCTCACTGAAGCCCCAAACAAGCTGTCTGAGTGACTTCTATCCCATGAGGCCCAGAGAAAAACAGTAATGAAATGAAGTCGCTTCCTGCGGTGAAACAAACGTGGGAACATTTATGCAATTGTTTTTATTTATTCAACTCTAAAGATTGACTGCAGCAATTTTTGGATGGTTGACACCTTAGATTAACACTAATTATATTGCTATAAATTTGGTTCAGGGTCAGAATGGGAATCAGGAAAGAGGAAGAACAATAGCAACAAAAATCTTCAAACACTGTAATGAAGAAATACTTTTTTCCCTTGAATTAATGCTACTTTCCCATAGACTTCCCTAGACTGGTTTGCAGCCTAAGGTCATAGAAAACAAGGCTTGGGCATATGGAAGAAACCGCAGGTTAAGCCATGGTGCCAAGCGAGAGACTAAAACCGCGATCTGAGTGTCAGTCTCAGGCACAGCTTAGGAGCACAGGCAGATTCTCAAATGCGTCCCAGGGTTCTTCCATTTTCACCTATTCAATCCCCCCTTTTCTGGCCAATTCAGGGCTGTACACAACCCCCTCGCTGCCTCTCCTGCTCACACTGTTGTTTACAGGGAACCCAACAGGCACGTGCGGCTCCTGCTGTGACAGAAAGGTAGCAAGAGCAGCCGTGATCCATCTTCTCCTGAACGCCTGGACAGTTGGGCTGGCTGAGGATGGCTTCTTCAGGCCTCCGGAAGGCCCGGAGCCCCGGGAAGAACACTGCTTACCCTTGGGAAACCTGGCAACAGTTGCCTGTGATTTCTGGTGGAAATGACCAATCAGAATCAATCCATCTCACCGGGAAAGGTCAAGGGAAAGAAAAAAAAAAAAAACGCTTCCCTTCCAAAAAACGGTAAAGAGGAAACGAGGAGAGAAGAAACCAAAATATTTAGAATGGCAAAATATTTAGAATGGCATAAAAAGTGATATGCGTAAACTTCTTTTTGTTATTAAATCTAACTGTAAGTTTCCTAAAGTCCAGTTACCAAGTTGAATTGTGTGGGAAAGAAGAGAGAGACCGGCTGGAATCTTCCTCAGGAGTTCACAACGTCAGGCTGAGAGGTCCTAGGTTTGCGCTGGGGGAGCCCCTTCCTGAATGAGGGCTTGGGTGGGCCGGGCTCCATGCTGGCTCCAGTCCCATTGGTCCCTGCAGAGTGAGCCTGGCCCCGTTCACTAGTGTTTCCTGGTGCCTGGGGTGGAGCACTCTGGTACCTGGAACCAGATGAATACCACGAGCTATTTCTGTAACGACCCACGCTGTCATGTCGCCCTTGGTTCGTGGGGTCACTGGACTTTGGGCCTTGTGGCCTGTAGCCTTGTCCTCCTCGTCTGTTTCCCGGCAATGCCTAAGGATAAAAGAATACAATGTTCAGAGCACAGTGGTATAAGGGCACCCCAGGTGTGCCAGTTCCGTGCACAGGAATATTCTGAAAGCCTAGCAGTGGTATCCCATGCCTGGGACTCGGTTCTCTCAATACTCACAGAATTTGGTCAGCCGATCCAACCTAGACCTAATGAGAACTCATAAATCTTTCGCTATCTCCCCTCTGCCTTTCACCTCAGGGTCCTCGCCCCTGAAGAGCTTTTCTTTAGCTGGGCTGAGGAAGAAAGAGCATTCTCTGGGGCTATTATAAGCCCTCAACTGGGCAAGTGTCTTATCACATGTCGAATTTTGTAGATCATAAACTATTTGTAAAGATAATGAACATTTGAATAATAATATACGCCTCACTATGCTCTACTTTGCTATATATCATGAACCACAAATTAAATCACGCTGCTGTGACATTTAACACATTCACAGTACAACCCGGAGAGCTCATGGCACAGGATTTTATTTTTGTCCTCCAATTCCAATGTAATACCACTCTGAAGAATTACTTACTTCAGGCTAATTCACAGCACTGCCTTGGATGGCTCTTATGGTATCTCCTTCAAATCAAGGAAAGGCAACTATGGATTCTGCTTCAACTTTCTAGTGTCTGCTCCCTGCCCTACCTGGTTCATGCTCTCTCTCTCTCCTGGGTATGCTCTCCCTGTGCTTCCAGGGAGCTGCTGCTTCAGACGCATTCTGGCGAACCTGCCACTGTGGTGCTTTCCACCTCCAGATGGGTGCACGACTCCCAGTGTGACCAATTACCAGGCAAGACTACTGCCTACGACAGCGAGGATCACTGCCAACATCAGAAAGTCAGTAGTCCTGGCAACAGGAAATCTAAACTGGCTGGTGAACTGGAACATACACACCAAACCCTTTCTTTGGAACTAACTGAGGCTGGAGGGATTCAAGATAGATGTGGAAGGGGCATAAAGAGAAGCGGGTCATGTACTGAGCTGTCAGCGTTTAAACTGTGACAACCTGGTTTAAAAGCTTTTCTGCCTAACACGCTCAGTGGAAGCTAGGTTACCTCTCGGTGAGGCTGGTAGGATCGGCCACCGGAGTTTGCTGTGGTTGCAGGCGTCTCTCCCGGTGCCGAGTTCTTCTTGTTAGCGCTTGTAAGGCTGGGAGCAGAGGCGCAGGTGGAAGCAGCAGCAGCAGAGGCGTCGCACGGGTTACTCAAAGACACAGATGCAACCAAGCTACATCGAGACCGGGTCGAATAGCTGTTCTTTGGATGGGACACTGAGACAGCAACATGAGAAAGATGTGGTCATGTGATAGAAGAGCATGACTGGTAATTTCTCCCTGTTTCTCCATTTCACAATGAGCAATCTAGGATAAAGAACTGTCTGAGTATTTGTAAAGCTAAGCTTTTAAGGAGGTAACAGGAAGGAAAACCTCCCTTCTGCCCTCTTCCTCCACGCCTTCCAAATCCCCAGGGCTTTGTAACAATCCGTCAGAGTGGCCCATCCCCCCACCAACTAACGATTTCTTGGCGTTCCTACCACCTCAACGCCTGGCTTTGGCTCCAGTGGCTGACTAAGCCTAGGAACAATAGTATGGGCCATATGTTCAGTTTCCTATGCAAGGAACATTTCTAAAGTACCAACCTCGCAAAGAAAGAAAAAGTTAAATGAAAAGCTAAATTCTTTTTTAAACATTTGAATCATGCAAGATGAGTTACGTATGAACAGAACTAGTCTTCACAACAAATATCTATCTTCCTTCCTAAGGTTCTTTCTGCAAATGTAACTCCAAATTCAAAATATCAATCTAGTTGAAAAATATTAACATTTTCAAATTTTGTCAGAATTCAATAGTTTAAAAGTAGTCCCTAGATTTTATTTCCTTGGTTTTAAGCCTGGGCTAGTGTTGAGTTCACAATCACTGCCCTAAGTCCAACATTTATTTCACTTTTACGCCGAGACTTAAAGAACAGAAGAGCTGAGCTTAGGGTCTCTGGGTCTGACTGATGCATCACTTACCAGCGCTCATCTTAGAGGTATCTCTGTTCCCGCCTCCTCAGCCCCCGCCCCCCCTCGCCCCCCCACCGTTATGTGCCAGGCAAAGCAGGTAGTGTTACCTCCATTTTGGAGAGGAGTAAACTGAGGGCAGCATATAGAGTATAGACACGGGGATTCAAACCTGGTCTGACTCCAGTGCACATGCTCTTTACACTGCAGCCAACCACCTCTCAGCTCAGCAGAAAATGATGAAAAAACAACCACAAATTTAGGGAGCTGGGAAATGCCCATCCTCAGAGCTCAAAGCATCTGTGTTCACTGACTTGTTAAGTGTCTGAGTCCCTTTTCATAAAAGTAAGCAAGCAAGCAAACCAAAACCCAAGAGGGAGCGAGAGTCAGGGAAGAAGCCAATTGGCACTTCAGTCTCTAGTTAGGAGAGGGTGGTCTTCTCCTCACCGTCTCCGGCACCCTGAATCTCTCACCATCTCACCTTGTCCAAATGAATCAATGTTCTTCTTCAGGGTCTCTACATCACAGGTGAATCGGGCCACTCGTCCCAGATCCTCATCATATTTACGTTCACTAACAAAGTGCTGGAGAAAAGACAAAGACAAACCTCCAGATGAGACAAACAATGTACGGATTTCTAGCTTGCTATGCAATGCAGGAGAGCTGGCTTCAATTCCTGGGTCAGGAAGATCCCCTGGAAAAGGAAATGGCAACCCACTCCAGTATTCCTGCCTGGAGAATGCCATGGACAGAGGAGCCTGGCAGGCTACAGTCCACGGGGTCACAAGAGTCAGACACGACTTAGCGACTAAACCAACTATAAACAGATAAACAGGATTACTTTCAACTGATTTCTTTTTGTGCTTCAAATTTCACTAAGTGGCCATATATTACCAATGCTGGGTGGCTGACAAAATCCAGCCATTTTCTTTAAGAGTCTAAAGATAAGTTTATTTGGGAGCTTTATGAAATGCTGTATGATGGTCATTAGGTGTAAATTAAGAGAAACTGAAGGAAGGAGAAGGAACTCACGATGGAGGGCCATCTTTCTCTCCACTGTTGGCTACTCTTCACACTGCTCCATTATATACACAGGCAGAGGCAGCAAAAATGTCCATAGTTACAATGATTCCATTTAAATAAATGGTTTGGTGTTCTTTAATAGAAACGTCCTTAGGAAACCCACTGCACCTCTTTATACAAAGTAGGATTTGTTAGTCCTTGAAATAGGAACAATTTCTTGAGTTGGAAAATCATTCATGTGAAAAGTCAGCTTTGCAAATCAGAAGAGTTTGTGCTGCAAGTAATTTAATCCTTTTAAGCAGACTGAGCCGAGAAGTAACCAACCTCTTGGGTCAAAAACTAACTATACTATAGAAATAGTGGGACTAGAAAAATGTCAGGAATAAAATGCTTCTGCGGTCTATTTCAATAAACAATTTCTAAGGTAGCCTGGAATCATTTTTTCAGATGAAAAAGAGAATAAGAAAGAAAAGTTAAGGCCTAGATATAATTTAGAAGAACTGAACTCCTCAGAGCAGTCCTCTGTCTGGGGTTGTCCTAATTCTACTTTGGATTTTCAAGGGGTAGAATCAAATGCATCACAATCCTTGGGATGCACCTAGAAGCAATAAATGGGAGAGAAGGAGTAACAATTAGCTTTGGGCCTTGAAGTCCTAAAGCTTCAGGGTATATTGTGGCTCAGGAAAGCTCATGAATCTCTGTAACAAAGCCTTCAGACATGTAATATCAGTCTGAGATTAATTCTGAAGCAAATTCTAGGGTTTGCTGAGCCAAAGACATAACAGGAATGACGGAAATAAAATGATCTGGAAATAAGACATTTAAATTGCACAGCACCCACTTCAGTACACTGAAAACGTGGAGAAACAGATCCTTAGTCAGCCTGCAGAAATATTTCTAGCAGCTCTTCAACCACGTGGGAAGGGGAACAGATGAAGCCTATGAGAGCCAGAATTCTTATCTAATTCCAAAGGGGTTTCCGGCTTCTCCCAGATAGTTGAATGAGACTGACTGGCATCAATACGAGGAAGACTCTCTAAAAAATTTAGCAAAATAGCCTTAGTTAACCAGAAAATGGTACTTTAAAACTTACATTGCTGGCTTCACTATTTCTCCCCAGTATAGTCTAAGGGGAAGGAGCAAGGGGATAACACAATATAGGTTTGCATGAAAGACCAGGTCAGGATGGTACTGGGATGCCTGTAAGGTCTCAGATGACCTTCTGTCTGTGCTTTTATTTCCCAAAGGCTGTTATAAAATCTCCCCAGCAAGTATTCCTCTTAAATATGGCAGTAAATTTCACACTTCAGAAAGAGCAGAGTTAGGTCTTGGGAGTAGAGAAAGCCAACTCCCATGGTTCATACAGCTCACAGTTGAGAAACAATTAATTAGAATGCCAGTGTCTACAACTACCCATGATTAACCCAGCCTCTCTCGGGTTCCCATCTTAGTCTCAGAAATACTATTCTTTACGTAAGAATTTAAAACGTCTGAGTATTGAATCCAAGTAATCTTTATAGACAGATTTACAATATAACCAATATCTCAAACTGCTCATTTTTCTCTTATAAAATCAGAACTGACCAACCAACTATTTAAATGTCTACTGAATACCTACTAGGTGTCAAGGCACTATGCCAGGGCTCTGCAGACACAGTAGTGCCTATCGAGTGAGGAAGACAGGTTACTCAACTACACATACAATTATAAGCGTGCTAGGAAGGCACAAACAGGGGATGTGACAGGAAAGCCAGAAAGGCTGAGGAGATCAGGAATGAGATGTGAGCTGGAATGGCGCGGGTAGGGGGTTGGGGGGGAGTCGGGGAGAAAGGAGGGAAAAGAATGTTCTGGGCAGATGGGAAAGCATGTGCAACAACCCTGACAGGAGGGAACAGGTATGCCTGTGGAAAGGAGAGCTAGCACAGCCGAAGCACTGGGACCAAGGGGGACAATGTGCAAAGGATGGCAGTAGGGCCAGACCATATGGAGCCCTACAGGCCGTTAAGGATTAGAGACTATTCTGAAAGCAATGGGAAGTCTGAAGCAGGGTCTGTAGTGTGAGGAACAGATATGAACAGGTGAGGACGGCAAGGTGGTGGCCAAGTGGAAAACTGGAATTAGTTAAGAGGCTACTACAGAATTCAAAGCAAGAGATCACAGTAGCTTGATCATGATGGTAGTGGTGGAGACAAAGAGAAAAGGTCAGATCGGAGACTGTGCAGAAGGTCAAATGGACAGGGTCTGCTGATAGATTTAATTGTGGGAAAAGGAGAAACTTCCTAAGGTTTCCACTTTAGACACTGGGTGGATGACAGTACCATTTACAGAGCAAGAGAACTTGGAAAAGGGCCAGGTTTGGGAAGAAGGGGTCATGAGTTCAATATATTAAATATCGCCATGAATTATGGAGATTTGCTACTTTAGTCCCCGAGGGTAAGAAGAAAGGCAGAAAAGAGAAGGAAGTTTTACCTTGATATCAGCTCTGAGCTCGACCAACTGCTCTTCTGACATCCGAACAGCCACATCAGTCATTTTCTTTAGAAGTTCGGCTTTCTTTTGACGGCTAAGCAAAATTTCCACTGTAGAGGGAAAGGGAGCATGACTCTTATGGTCTGCTAAATAGGACAAAGAAGGACTGGAAATATAGGCCTTGCAGTGTGTACTTGCACAGCCAAAGGCTTAGCTGCCCACCCACCCAGAAAGTGAAAATACCAAAGGTCTAGTTTCCACCTTCTTGAGGAACTCTGAAGGCAGTTTATATGGTAAACACTTTTTATGACTCATAAAGACTCATAAATCATTTGTCATTTTTCTTTCTCCTCTTCCCAGTTAAAAAAAATGTATTAAGAAGCATGTACACTGGGGCTTTCCTGGTGGTCCAGTGGTTAAGACTCTGCAATGCAGAGGGCATGGGTATGGTCCCTGGTCAGGGACGAGATCCCACAAGCTTCAACCAAGAGTTTACATACTGCAACTACAGACCCTGCATGCTGTAACTAAGACCTGGTGCAGCCAAATAAATAAATCAAAACTTCCATTTGACTCTGTGTTCCCCTCCCCGGAAGCAACCACTGACAACAATTTTTCATGTATATTTCCTAATATACTCTCTGCCTATATGGAATACCACAATACTCAAGTTCCCTAATGATGCATATTTAGATTGTTTACAGCCTTTTTTCATAGAATAACTTTTTAAACTTTTTAATTAGAAACAAATTTTTTCGGCCACACTGTGGATCTTAGTTACCTGACCAGGGATGGAACCTGAGCCCCCTGCAGTGGAAGCTTGAAGTCTTAACCACTGGACCGCCAGGGAAGTCTGTTTTACTGCTTTTAAAAAAGCATCATCTTCAGTTTGCTCCGAGGTGCATAAATCAGGTATGGCCACAAAGGATAACAGACAATAAAAAGTCTCTCAGAGTAAAGAGCCAGGGACTACAGAGGACAGACGCCCTGTAAGGCTGGCTGGGGAGAACAATGGCGAAGCCTGGGTCCCTCATATCATTTTGGAGATGCCCTACAGCCCTGGACTGCTTACCTCTGGACGTTTCATTTCATGAGAGAAAAAGAACCTCACATTTATTTAGGCCATTCCGTGGCATGCAGTTAAACTCAATTCCTAACTGTTATGCACAGAATCCTGTAACCTACTGAGAAATTAGCCAAATTTATGTTAGAAAAAAAAGAATTTTTGAGGAGCTACATCCAGTGTTACAGAGAGCTGGAATGTCTTTAGTAGTTTTTCTCAGTCTGATTTGCCACAAATGTGGATGGGCTGCTCATACCCGTCAGGTTAAGCAATACGGCATATTTTTGCAATAGATTAGGAACATGCATACGAAAGTTTCTCAACACAAAGGCCCAACAAATACAAACGATTCATTGGTCTGGATCCCAAGATAAAATCTATTAGTCATCTGTATCAAATTCACTTTCTCTCAGCTTCAGCATTCTAGGATTCTAAGATAAAATTACAAATATCAAGATGGAGAAATGTGTCAAGTACAGATTTCTACACATAGCATATAATTCAGAGAGCCTAAGTATATGATCTTGAACAAGTCACATTTTTCCAAGGAACTAGTGTTTTCATTTATGAAATGAAAAAAATTAAAAAGTCAGAAAACCTAAATCTCCCATAAGGTTGATGCTAAGATCAGATATGAATGAGTGTGTAAAACCCTAAACTGTGAAGTACTATGAATATATAATTAATAAAACTATAACACATAAAAAAGAAAAAAGAAACTTGATATTATTGGTAAAAGAGTAATTACATTAGTGTCATTGAGAACTAGGATTTTTAGTATGGGAGCAAGGAGATACTGATATAAAATTGACAAATTTGAGCAAAACTCTGTAGCTCTTAATTTGATACTAAAAGATTGGCCATGAATTGATAATTGGTTAAGGCTGGGTGCTGGGGGGGTGGTAATTATATCGGCCTCTCTATTTGAAATATGTTAAAATTTTTCTATAAAAGATGTATTTTAAAAAGCACCTTCTTCTCAACAGTAAGGACTTTTTTCCTCTCTGAAACTTCACCTTCAAAAAGAGAATACATCGGTACAAGAATGGACCGAAACTGTCACTAGAAATTTCAGGATATACCACTCAATTTAAGTGATATCTCATCTCTGAAAAACAATGGATAGCACCTCTGCTATGTATCCAACACTTTGTTGCTGCTGCTGCTGCTGCTAAGTCACTTCAGTCGTGTCCGACTCTGTGCGACCCCATAGACGGCAGCCCACCAGGCTCCCCCGTCCCTGGGATTCTCCAGGCAAGAACACTGGAGTGGGTTAAAATGGATCAAAACTGAACTCAATTCAGTGCTTCAAAGCTGCCTCCTCTGGCCCAAGACCACAGACACAAATGATTTAACTGTGAGTCATCTCAACCTATATCCATTCTCAACAGTTTGAGAGCAGGTTAAAAGAAACAACCTTCCTAATTACAAATCTGGCATTCAATGCACGAAGGTAAAAACTGCTGAAAAGCCCTAAATCAATGCCACTGTACAAAGTGCAGCTGACATTCTCTTCTTTTCATATAGCTGTCTATCTTTAACCTAATCCTTAACGGAAATGACCAAAACAGCTATCTGGGTTCTTCTGTACAAAATCCCACAAATTATTCGACTTAGACTGTTCTTCCAGAATCTATTTTAGTAATCTTTCAAAGAGTCCTAGTCATGGGTATCCTGAACCCTCAATTAATTGACTTTTTCCCTAGCCAAGGATAACAGACACTGAGTGAAGTTTCAACAAACTGAGAAAACAAAGTTCTGCAAGAGGTAATGACAGGGATATATTGTAAGCAACCTGGTCAAGTCTCTGATTATGCCAAAGGCTTTTTCCCAAGTAGGAAAAAACCCAAAGGAATTATTCAGTCACTGAAGGAAAAAACAAAATAAAACCCAGGCACCTGCAAGATAACCGATTTTCCTTAGCTGATGCTGAGGTGGCAGATACCATGATGTAGACATTGAAATCTATATTCAAAATATTAAAATTTGGAAATGTTGATAAACAGGCTATTATAAAGTTGTTTCACCTGAAAGCATTCCTATGCCAGCACAGTACAATTGCTCAAGACTATTTAACTAAATATACAAACTCTTAGTGTGGCATTTACATTCAGCTTTTGTTATGGGGATTGAGAGGCAGGTACTTATTAACTGTTAATAGTTTTAATAAAGATCAATCTTACTTGCTTCAGCTTTCACTTTGTCCATTTCAGCAAGCAACGCCACTTCCCGATCCATTAAACTAGGAAGGGATGACAAAGGGAAAGAATGTTGGATCAGAAACTCAAACACAAAAATGGCACAGTGTTAACAGTGGAGAAAGACTTACGCGTTTGTTCCCTAAAAGCATACTACAAAATAAGCACTGTATACACCACATGAAAATCTTATCTCGCCCTCAGCAAAGACTATTTTAAAGATTTCAATACAGGAATCTAATTCCCTTTTATTTCTACTGATAACATATTACAGTAAATCAGTAGCTAGACATTTAAGAGTTGAGAACCAGTAGATGGCAGTAGCAAACTACAAAACACTTTTTGGTAAGTTGTGCTAAAGCATAAGTCCTCATGAAAATTACGTATTTCTACATATGTACTTATATTTTATTTTATATTCTGGTCTATAAAACTGGTCAGTTATGCTTCTAATGAATTTTTACCAAGCAATACCCCTGCGAGGGCCCAATACATTTAACCACAATTAGGATTTATAGATCTTCAACATTTTAGCACAGTTGCTTATCAAGTCCACTAGCACTTTAAGTCTTTAGAATGCAGAGCAGTCAAAAGACACATATACTGGTGCTAATTTTGGATAAATGTTTAATAATAATCCAGAAAAGATGGAATCAAAGGTTTCTGGAAGGCTTTTTTTATCGAAAAAGAATATTAAACAGGCAATTAGAATTTTCTCCACTATAAATGTAGATGGTTTGTAAGCATGGGAAAGCTTTTCCATGTCCTTATAAGAGAGCCCACCATCTTCAATGAACATGAGATAATACGCTGCCCTAGTATTAAACCTCTGGATACAAATAATTTTCCTTACCACATCAGTTTTGCTTAGTAGTGGCAAAAAACAAAACAAACAAACAAAAAAAACTAAAGCTTTACTATCTGTACAAACATAAAATGTTCCAACTCTCTTCATGGTTGAAATTCGTTCTAATTTCTCCTTTTGAACTCGTGTATAACTACAGGGTTAATAAAAGTTCTCTTGTTTCTGGTTGTAAAACTAATCACACACATATGCATATATATACACATACACACACACACATAGGAAAAAAAAAACTCAACTCAGTTTAGCTCTATATGTTGTTATGTTAGCACAAAGTATTTAATATGGAGACTACAGAGTGAGATATTCAAAAAAGTATAAGGCAGGGACATTTTCTCAAGGAGTAAAATCCTTTATAGTGAAGTGATAAAGAACAGGTTTGATAATCATTATGCATGATGTTAATACACAGATTTGTAACAAATTTGGTCGGCATATTAATTCCAAAGTGCCAGACTAGAGAGAAGATACAACTATTGTGGGGTAGCAACACTTTTGCTAAGAAAGCATTTCCCAAACCTTGGCAAACATTTTGCTCCAAGAACTCTAGCAGCATTTGGAATACCTAAAAGGCAAAACAAAAGCACATCTGAGACAGGAGCTGCCAGGCCTTGAGTTCAGTATTATCACCTCTCCTCTGCTGCTGAATCACCTTAAGATGCAGACACTGTCCGTCAGATGACAAATTTAACTGACGAAGCTTGTAAAATATTTATTAAAAGAGCTTAGCAAACAAGTAAGCTTTCTGCAGCTTACAATCTTTATTATGAGACAGCAGAGCGCCACAGGACACTCTCAGCAAGGAAAAACAGTACCATAATCATTAGACTTTTTAGTGTTACTATGAGCTAGCACATCAGGATGGCACTTCTATTTCCTGTAAGAATGGTTAGCATCCCTTTACACAAGCTTTGTTTCTTGAATCACTCATTGGTGATCATAAGAAACCCACAGTGCAGTGTGTGGGGAATCATATGACGGCATGAGTGGTCAGTCGTGTCTTGACTCTTAGCAACCCTATGGACTGTAGCCTGCCAGGCTCCTCTGTCCAGGGGAGTTTACAGGCAAGAATACGGCAGTGGGTTGTCACTTCCTCTGCCAGGGGTCATATGACCATTCCAATAAAAAAATAAGCTTACCTTTCCATGCCAAAAAACACTGAAAAGCAATAAGGACTTCTATTTCTTTTTGTTTGTTGTCTGTCATGTTACTATCTATTGATAACATTTACTCAAAGATTCTGTGATGTTGGCCAAGCATTAAACAGAGGAATCTATGGACTAACTGTTGGGATATTTTCTCAGAGAGAAGCCTGATGAATCTCTGCAATTTTTCATTAAATTTTTCACAAGTCTTTAAAATAGAAAAATGAATAAATCTTAAATTACATGTAGTGTAAGCACCTGACAATTAGTTTTTCTGCTAATAATTTAAGTGCCTGACATTAAGCTTTTGGTTGCCGACATTCCCTTCAAAGATAATCATCTCAAATAAATAAGCTACACAACAAGAGAAAGGGTGATGCCAGGCCATCCTCTTAGAAGGTCCTGGGTGAGCTACATAATTGACCACTTGAGTCACCGGAACTTTTCCTTCCTATGCTTTAATTCTTGCTTTTATGTTTTAAATTCACTAATAAACAATGAACCCACAAAACTCAAGGCACCCCATCCTGGACCCCAATAAAGGCATGACTCAAGGTTCATGCTCTCCTTAAACACACTTCACTGTGTGGGTCTAGGCATGCCATGTACCCTCCAGGACTTGTGAGTAATAAACCTTGTTTTTGTTGCCAAGGTGCATGTAGCAATCATTAGAGCCACAAGGGCCTGTCTGCCACAACACTGAATCATGGGGTGGGGGCCACAAGCAGTACAGGGCCCAGGTGAGTGCCCTTAGGCACTGCTAGCTGATGGCATCACCGAAGTAAGCTGAGACCAACACAAACACTGTAAGAACTTTCTTAAAAGTATATCACATAATGTATTACAGTTGTATAGATGAATGACTATGTTTTAGGTAATTAATGCTAAATTAGGGATGACACATTATGATGCCTGCAACTTCCAAATGGTTCTACCAAAACACACACACAAAACAAAGACACTGATCACTGTACTTCTGTATTCTGAAAGTTTAAGTTGTGGAAATATGTGCATCACAAAATAAACAGAAAAAGTGAGAAGAGTTCAGAAGTGGAAAGTGGCTAAGCATAAGATAAAGAGCAGAGGCAATTTTCACAATTAAAAGTAGTAATTTAATGTAATACAACTTTCTGACAATGAAGAAACTTTAGCTAAAGTTTTCCATCTGTTCCTAAGCTGTGGTGGTGCCAGTAGGAATCTGTAGCTGAGAGATTCAAAAGTACCTGTGGTTTGAGGTAACAGTTTTTTAGATGCCATAACTATGAGCAATGAGGCCTTTCAGAGCGATGAGAGGCTCATTCACACCACCAGACTTTCTGTTGTTACCTTGCTCACTCAGTACATGAGGGTACTAAGCTTGCAACTGCTCTGTCAATTTCCTGAATGGAAACACACCATTATGAGCATCTGATACACTAGACTCAGAAACTGCTAATGAAATTCTGCTAAATATTGTTGGGACTCTGTTTAGAAAGACACAGGTCTTATTAAGCCTGGGCCTTATACAGCACACAGAATTTCCATATCCTGTCTTTGACCACAAAGGATGGTTTTAGATGTCCTGTCACTGTTAAGGAAAAAGACTGGTGAATGTCTGAATGTTCTGTATTTCCTTCCCTCCTTACCAAGACTTTTTTACCATCTTCCCATTTCCTCAACTTACTCTAAAGCTTTTTGTGTAATTTACTTGGTCAAAACAGTTGTCCCTGTAGCATCACCACTCATATCTCTAAGATACATTATATGTCCATCATTTAAAGCAGGCCCTTCAATCACTATTTTTAACATGTAGCTTACTGATTATACTATTACCTTCAGTAATTTCTTGGTTCCAAAAAACTATTAACTATCATTTGTTTATGATTGTTGCATTAGTACGTGTTCAGTCACTTTCTTTGTGTCCGACTCTGAGACCCCATGGACTGCAGCCTGCCAGGCTCCTCTGTCCATGGGATTCTCCAGGCTAGAATACTGGAGTGGGTTGCCATTTCCTCCTCCAGGGGATCTTCCCGACCCAGGGATGGAACCCATGTCTCTTATGTCTCCTGCATTAGTGGGCGGGTTCTTTACCACTAGTGTCACCTGGGAAGGCGCAGCTGCATTAGAAAACAATGTTATAACAGAAACAATTCTAGCAACTGTTGAGCCAACTAATTATTTCAAGGGTTTATACTCTAAACCACTCAATAATATTCTTACAAAACATTTATACTTGATTTTATTTGCTGAAAACCTAAAACCTATTTATTCTAATTCCACTAAAGCAGAAATCGAAGCAAAGCCCAGCCAATGCAAACACCTTTGTTTTTCTTAAGACACTTCCTCCTTTTCATATAAAACAACCAAAAAAAGAAAAATTTTAGTAGTTTTTGTTAGCAGAGAATTAATGACACTTCATTTGTTTCTTAAAACTCCGTATTCCCAACACTGGTTTTATGAGTATGGTACACACATTTGAGCTCAAAGAGCATCTCAATTCTAAAGTAATACCAGGGACCATATGACTCAATGATATCTTACAATATGTTTAGGGAAAAAGAAATAGCAGCAATTTGCTGGGGGGCACAGTTAGATTCCCGGTCTGGAAACTAGGAATCAAACCCGTGTGTGACACATGCACCAAGAGTCTCTCTTCCAGCTTTAGTGCAAAAGTGAGCCATCAATGATGAAGGGTGGGATGAAGATCATAGGTTACTGGGAGGCAGAATACATAGATTCAAATATTGTCTCTGTGACTTAAATATGATGTCATGTTAGGCAAACAGCTTAACCTAAGACTCAAATTCCTTTTAAGAGTAAAGTAAAAATTAAGGCTCCCTCTTCACAGGACAGAAATCAGTATGAGAAATCAGATAGTATGACTGAACATGTTTGGAAAGGAACCTGTTTGTTTTGTATGTTACTTAGTTATTTTCTCAGATGGTTAAAGAGTTAGAATTCTTTTAAATTTATTTATTTTTGATTGGAGGATAATTGCTTTACAATGTTGTGTTAGTTTCCACTGTACAACAGTGTGAATCAGCTGTATGTACACATGTATCTCCTCCTTCTTGAGCCTCCCTCCCCGCCACCCCCATTCCACCCCTGCAGGTCATCACAGAGCACTGAGCTGAGCTCCCTCTGCTATACAGCAGCCTCCCACTGATGATCTAGTTTACACATGACAGAGTATACATGTCAATACTACTCTCTCAATTCATCCCACCCTCTCCTTCCCCTGCTGTCCACAGTCCGTACTGTACATCTGCGTTTCTATTCCTGCCCTGCAAATAGGTTCATCAGTACCATTTCTCTAGATTCCATATGTATGTTAATATATGACATTTTTCTCTTCCTTACTTTACCCTGTATAACAGGCTCTAGGTTCATCCACTTCACTACAATGGACTCAAACTCATTAGAATTTTAAGTCAAAGACTATCAAGAACCATGGAGGCCAAATACTAGTAGAAATAAGATGCTAATGTACACGCAAAAACTTAAGAATAATTTAAAACTAAAGAGTGCTAGGTACCTTTCTGATAACACATTATAACAGTAGCCTATTCCTTTATTTCTATGGTTTTTAGACATTTTTGAAAGTGCTTTTGTTCATAAAATGATTTTCTGAATTTTCAGCATCTCTATAGATGAACTTTAAATTTAAGGATCTAAAAGCATTTGTTAAGACTAGTGATAGTTTAAGAAGAAAAGAGAAGCTCAAACAAAAGGAAGTAACTTTTCTAAGGTGAATGAAGAATCAGCCAGGAAAGATTTCAGTCTTAAGCACAGGCTTATATTGACTTCATGTGTTTCAGAATCTCAAATTTCTTACCACTTTTCTCCTTTTAATAAGTACCTTTTGACTTTCAATAAAACAGAACCTTTATTTTAAAGGCAGGCTGAGTGTGTATCCTTTGCCCTGACACATACTATGACAACTGTTCAAAATAGTTTACACACTCTAGCTTCATGTTCCACTTCGTATCCTGTTCCCTAACAGACTTAAACTTTAAGTCAACTAGGAGCTCCAACAATGTGTCAGACAGATTTTATTAATTAAAGAGAAAAGTAAACCTGGGTCTAGTGATGATTATTACTGGATCACCAATAAGGACAGACGTGACGTTTTACATCCTGGAAAGCCGCTGCTTTTACCTCCCCACAGGTAAATGTCAGCTTTCATCTGGCCCCAGTGTGAAAGCACTTATCCGTATAATTCCCCTAGTGCCCAGTCAGGTGTAATGTAATCTTACTGTTGCAAATTTGTTAGAATTTCTTTTCTTTTCTTCTATACTATAACCAACACAAAAATGGCTTCCTAAGTGACATTAACTCCAAGCTCTGGTTCAGTGCCAAAGGGAGTTAGATCACCTGCCAATTATATCTTGAAGTAGCAACTACAAGGGGCATGGAAATAAGCCAGTTTAAAAACCCAGTCAGCCAGAGAGAAGGCTTTACACCAGCAGGAAAGTGCAGGTAATCTCTTTCCTCAAGTTAAATTGACCTGGTTGCTACACCTGCTAATCAATCCTAAATACACAGTTTCTAGGCAGGAAACCGCTTCATTTGTCATTTATTAAAGGAGGCTCCCCCTGGCTAGGTTCCAAGTCAACAAGGACTCATAAGTCTCTCTCCCGGAACTGTATTTCCTGGTTCAGGCTGGTTCTGAATGGAATCAGATCCTGTGGCTAAAGTAATCAGTAAACTAAACAATCATGGAGACCGGAGGCTTGTCAAGGCAAAGTTGTGATGTTCTACTTAGTTCTTTATTCTTAAGCCAATAATATCTGATGTGATAATAATCCAGGGTAAAGGGCATGGGGCTTTCTCCCAGAGGGTCAGAAAGAGGAGAAATCAGTTACCTAGAAAAACTTCCAGGGGAAGTCAGAGTTTACTTAACGTGAATTTGGGAGAACTGGTTGGATTTAGATAACTACAAAAATACAAGAGAGCATTACTAGGTTGGAAAAGTAGCATCAAGGAGTGTATGAAAGAGGAAATGTGTATGTTAAATTCTGAGACAAGTAATCTGGCTGGAGTAAAAATGTATATAAGAAAACAGAAGATTTGACATTAAATTTCTAGCTATAAAACCTGAAAGGAGAAACTTGGGATTCATGACAGCATGGGTAGATGAGCAGATGAATGATCTATTCTAAAGTACTTTTTGTTTCATGGATCATTCTACACTTTGGTAAAAGCAGAGGTCAGCAACTTTCTGGAGGCTTTATTCTACCTCTCTGTTAATTCACTCCCTTCTTCAATTCCACACAACAGGAGGACTGAGGCTACCCACTCTCCCTCTGTCTTTTGTTCACTGTGGCATGAAGTACCAGACTAAGTTTGTGAAGAGAGACACGGCTGAATATGACCTCAGGGAACAGCTCCTAGACAAGCAAGAAAACGGATGGATGGTTGGGAGGAAGAGTGGTGTAGGTTCTCTATATTTATGAAAATTTCCTCTCATCTTTCAGGTTCTTGAAAGTCTTACAAATAGGCAGTATGGACAGTCTCATATCCCTAAATACCAACCTAGCTGCTTGTCTTCCTGTCATTTTACTTAATTTGGTCTTTTTTTTTAAAGTCCATTATTAAATGAAAATACCTCCCCAAAGGAGTTATGGTTTAAAAGTTAGTTACCACTTTAATAGTTAAAACAGCTTCGATGTTCTAGAAGAAAATTAGAATATATTTCTTCTCCCAAAGATTCTATAATCAAATATATTTGAGAAACAGCATAGTATAGCTCCCTCTTGTAAATTCACAATGCATATTAGCATTAAGGCATCAAGAAGTCCTCTAGTAAAGAAAATTTAAGTATTTTCAAACCTCTTTAACTACTAAACCCTATTTCACATATTAATACATTTTAAGATATGAGAAATTTTTAAAGCAAGTTTAAAAAACACAAAATCAAAATAAATCAATGATTAATAATAGGGCACAGAAGGGACCATTAGAGTGGGGTGCATCAGGAAGGATGAAAGGAGGCAGGAAAACAAAGACATCTTTTCTACTTTTTTAATGTTGTTGTTGTTGCTGTTGTTCAATCACTCAGTCATGTTCGACTCTTTGTGACCCCATGGACTGCAGCACACCAGGCTTCCCTGTCCATCACCAACTCCCAAAGTTTGGTCAAACTCATGTCCATTGAGTCAGTGATGCCATCCAACCATCTCATCCTCTGTCATCCCCTTCTCCTCCTGCCTTCAATCTTTCCCAGCATCAGGGTCTCTTCCAATGAGTCGGCTCTTTACATCAGGAGGCCAAAGTATTGGAGCTTCAGCATCAGTCCTTCCAATGAATATTCAGGACTGATTTCCTTTAGGATTGACTGGTTGGATCTCCATACAGTCCAAGGGACTCTCAAAGAGTCTTCTCCAACATCACAGTTCAAAAGCATGGATTCTTTGGTGCTCAGCCTTCTTTATGGTCTAGCTCTCATATCCATACACGACTACAAGGAACATCATAGCTTTGACTATACAGACCTTTGTTGGCAAAGTAATGTCTCTGCTTTTTAATATGCTGTCTCGGTCTGTCATGGCTTTTCTTCCAAGGAGCAAGCATCTTTTAATTTCATGGCTGCAGTCACCATCTGCAGTGATTTTGGAGCCCCTAAAATAAAGTCTGATGCTGTTTCCACTGTTACCCCATTTATTTGCCATGAAGTGATGGGACCAGATGCCATGATCTTAGTTTTCTGAATGTTGAGCTTTAAGCCAACTTTTTCACTCTCCTCTTTCACTTTCATCAAGAGGCTCTTTAGTTCCTCTTCACTTTCTGCCATAAGGGTGGTATCATTTGCATAGCTGAGGTTATTGATATTTCTCCCAGCAATCTTGATTCCAGTTTGTGCTTCATCCAGCCTGGCATTTCACATGATGTACTCTGCATAAAAGTTAAATAAGCAGGGTGACAGTATACAGCCTTGATGTACTCCTTTCCCAATTTGGAACCAGTCCGTTGTTCTATGTCTGGTTCTAACTGTTGCTTCTTGACCTGCATACAAGTTTCTCAGGAGACAGGTGAGAGGCAGGCTGGTGAGATTCCCATCTGTTTAAGAAGTTTCCAGTTTGTTGTGATCCACACAATCAAAGGCCTTAGCCTAGTCAATGAAGCAGAAGTAGATGTTTTTCTGGAATTCTCTTGCATTTTCTTTTCTTTTTTTTTTTTTTTTTAATTTTATTTTATTTTTAAACTTTACATAATTGTATTAGTTTTGCCAAATATCAAAACGAATCCATCACAGGTATACTATGATCCAACGGATGTTGGCAATTTGATTACTGGTTCCTCTGCCTTTTCTAAATCCAGCTTGAACATCTGGAAGTTCTCAGTTCACGTACTATTGAAGCCTAGCCTGGAGAATTTTGAACATTACTTTGCTAGCATGTGAAATGAGTGCAACTGTGCCATAGTTTGAACATTCTTTGGCATTGCCTTTCTTTGGGATTGGAATGAAAACTGACTTTTTCCAGTCCTGTGGCCACTGCTGAGTTTTCCAAATTTTCTGGCATATTGATTTGTTCAAAAACATCATGCCATGGGTTACAGGTTCCTGGTTTAAAAGACAGATCCTAATGTAAAGGAGCATGACCTACGCTATAATTATTTGTCCCTTTCCAAACAATATTAACCTTAGGTCCATTCCTAAAGCATGAGTTTCTTCTACCATTCATTCTCACACTGTGACCACAAACAGAATGAAGCAGAAAGCAAAATATAGCATAGGATTTTTAAGTCTTCCTCCATTATGTAGAGTAGTTAAGAGTTAGGAATTAAAGAACTTGGTGCAGAAAGCAAAATATAGCATAGGATTTTTAAGTCTTCCTCCATTATGTACAGTAGTTAATAGTTAGGAATTAAAGAACTTGGTAAATGGCTAACCATCTTTACCATTTTCGTGCTACTGGTACAAAATGCAACTTAACTTACCAGCTCTGCAATTCGGCAAAAGCTTGTTTCATTTTCTTAATAGAAGCATCCATCTCTTCTTTAACTACAACTCGATATCGTGCAAGAGACACTGTGCAGCGCTGGAGGTCTTTCACAGATTTTTCAATATTAGAACCTTGGAAAGAACCCCAATAAATAAAACAACATAGGTAACTCGAAAACTGGATCTGAATACCTAAGCATGTAACGTAACTAACATCTCATAACTAAGAATGCTTCCTAAATGGCCACCGTCAACAAAAAACTGAATTTTTCATAGATTTTTTTTTTTAAGTATCCTGGCCAAGATGGAGTAATAGGAATTGGATTTACCTTCCTGTCTTAAAAAACTTCACACATACACAAAATATATGAAACAATGGTTTTCAGACAATGAACAATATGCAGTACTTCTTACCACCCTCCATAAGAACACAGAAACAAAAGAAGTGAGGCCTAAGATTGCCCCAATTTGCTGCCATAAGAGAGTTTCCAGGCTGCAATGCAAGGAGGAGAAATCCTTAGTTGAGTCTGAAAGTCTCCTTGAATTGAGGGGACAGAGCTGAGAGTTCAAAGAGGCCAAGATGGCTGAATTCTCAGGGCAGAACAGTAAAGAGGAGAAAGCTACACAGCAATGAAGAAACCGTACAAAGACCCACAGAGGATTCTGAGTGTATGCGAATGTAGAACCGCCCCAAACGGGGAAGGAACCACTGGAAAGGAGCAGGTGGGATAATCCTGAGAGCTCACCCAGGCCAGGAATAGTCTATGCTCACACCAGCATAGTGGGGCGCCAGGCAGAGTACTTAGAGGGCACTGCCTCAGTAATTAGCCTGAGACTAAAGGCTGCTCTATTTCTACTAACAAAACTTAAGTAAGCAAGCAGACTGTTTCCAAATAACAGTTCCAAAACAAATCACAAGAATATTTAAAGAAATACAAAAATATCTAGCAATCAACAAAGCAAAATTCACAATGTCTGGCATCCAATTAAAAAACTACTAGAGGCAGAAAAATATGACTGATCTATAATGAAAGGAAAAATCAATTAACAGAAACAAGTGCAGAAATGACAAAGATGTAGAATAAAGTTGGTAAGAACATCAAAACAGCTAATATAATCAAATATCACATGTTCAAGAAGGTGGAGGAATAGTATAATCTATTAAGGACAGACATGGAAGATATTTAAAAAGATTCCAACAGAACCTCTGGAGATGAAAAAAAAAATCAGAGATGAAAAATACACTGAATTGGATTAACAGCAGATTAAAAACTTAGAGAAAAAAGATTAATAAATTTGTAGACAGCAATTTTAGAAACTATCCATAATGAAATTAAACACAGAGAGAAAAAGACTAAAAAAAAGAATCCAAAATGAAAAACTATTTGAGTAGGTACCAAATTTTCAAAACTCCCTACATAACAGGATTTAGTAGAACACAATTCACCACGTAGATATAACAAAACTGATAAAGTTCTCTCTTGATAGTACACTTTGAATCATTGTAAGTGGGTAAGTCAACACTGTAGATAAAGATGAAGCATATTTACCTACCTAACATATTTTAACCAGTTTCTGAGAATTCTATTATAACCTTTCTATATTCACCAGTGTCAGTTATTATAACTTATAGTTAGAATAACTGATCTAACAAATTTATAAAGTGCCATGACACAGATTTTCAATCTTTAAATCTTTCCTCATCTCAACCTTATTTCTTTTAAAATCTACCTAAAAGCTTTCAAGCACTGTTTCTTTATTTTTGCTTGAATAAATATTTTCAGACTTGCCTTTCTGGACAAGTTGAGGGCTCTGTTAGAAAGATGAAAAAGGAGAGCCTCAATAATTAAATTTGGCTCATGCGGTATACATAATTCAATACAGAGCTACAGGTTACAAGTGTATTTTACATTTCTCTGTTTCATTTGTTCAGGTAAGTGGACTGCCATCCTTAAATGGACGATAGAAGGGCTATTATCTCTATCTAATTATTGGCTGATTATTTAAATAAGTATTATAAGTTAAAAAAAAAACCCAACAAATCACTACCATCAATCAATGCTAAGTATTTACTTAAGAGAAAATGATCTTGTTTAAAGCTACAGTCTGATAGATATTAGTAAAAGCATGAAGTTGAGAAGAGAAATTAAAATATTTCTTCAAAATATCATTTCAGAGATGGCAAAGCTTTTTACTGTTGAATCAACCAGGAGTTAAAAATGAAGGAAACAGCACAGACATGTTGCAGTAAAACAAATAAAACAAAGGTTAATGTTATCAAAGACACCATGCTAGCCACAGAGTTTGACCCTCATTCACAAAAAAAGGATCACTATTGTTGTCTCAAGACTGTACAGCATTATACTACTATCAGGCTCCAACTGTGTACACAAAACTGGGGAAAGGCTGGATCGTCATGGATAGTCACTGACTGGAAATGTATTACCTGCTGCCCCTTCTGAAACCTTATCTATGAGAACAAAGAGATGATTTGCCCTCTTTAGCTAAAAACACAGATTCTTTTTGCTTTCTCTCAAAGGAAGATCTTTGATTTACCCAGCTTTTTGTTGGTGGAAGAGAGGGGAACATCTTCCATGCCTAGACTTGAAAGCTGAGGTCCTACAGTAGTTCTTGAGAGAGACTTGGCAGCATTCTTATTTTGTTGAGAATTCTGAGTAGAGTGCATAGTCAAAGATCTGGACTCGAAATCAGAGACACCATTCTCCAGCATGGATCCTGTCAAATAAAGAGGCCAGTATTTTAGAGTAGAGTTCAGGGGTAAATCAAGGAGTCTTTAAGTACACACGAAGTAAAAAGGCAAAAGTGCAGCAAAAAATTGCCTCTTAAAAGGTTGTGAATAGAATCAGCTGACAAAACAGGACAAAGAGCAGAGTCAGTGAGGCTGTATCACTTGGCTTAGCCCAAGGAGGCACACCAACTGAAGAGAAGGATTCTTTGTTAACCCATCTCCAGACAGGCTAGCTTATTCCCTGTATCTTGTTAACTTCCTTGCAGTTCTGGGCACAAGGAAGTGAAGAGTCAATATCACTACCTTCTGACAAGCTTCTCTTAAGTTATGCTGAGAAAAAGATTTCTACACTGTCTCAGAGAAAGAGAGTAGAGTTTCAAAAGCTTTAGGAAATGGAAACAGCAAAGAGTTAGGAAATAAAGGAAAGCTAGTTCAGAAAAAAAATAGAAGCCACCAACTATCTTTGGTTTGTTTGAGGTGCTATGTTTTTTTCTAAGTCTTTATGTGTGTGTGTGTGTGCTCAAACTAATCAATAAATAAAAACATCTGAAATACACGGCGTAATTTTAAAAATGGCATTGCATGTATAAAGCCAGCAGCAATAGAGCAAGGGGAACTGGTTTAACAAACAATTAAAAAGCCTATTTTTAAAAATATATTCCCAATATCTTTCCAGTACTCATCAAAACGGTTAATGAAAAATGTATGAGCTATCTGAATTTACAACTAATACTAATCTTAATTCTTTATTAAAAATCAAATGTGAGACTATAAAAACCAACAGTCTACTTCTAATGAAAGCCATGGGATTACAGTTATGCCTATATATTCCTTATTGTGTTGAGTCTTGGAATAATAACATCAATATCAACTCATGATCATCATTTCCTTTAATAAATGTGCAGTTAAAAAACATCTAAGGTCACCTTCTGTACTCTCTAAGTATTACAGAACTATTAAATTAGAAGATTTCCACAAGGCTGATTTAGACTAAAATTAAAATATGAAACAAAGGAATATGAATTATATTTTTCTAGGCCCTTGATAATTACCAAATTGACTCTTTCACATAAGAAGTAACAAAGTTAAAAAACTAACTAGATTTAATTTATTGATTGCTTTCTCAGCCAAGGAGCCCCTGTATTTTTCAGTAGAATGGAACTTTCCAAGGACCTGTTAATACTCACCTGTTCTATCCAGCATTTCTGATGGGGCAGACTCAGGATCCTCCAGTTCTCTGGCTTCTATTGAAAGTGTCTCCATACCTTCACTGAGTGAGTCCACAGACTCAGTATCATTGATGGCACCGTTGACATGATAACCATTAACACCACCTTTCTCTGAGGAGGGCGCAGATTGTTCCTCTTGAATGGAAACCGATTTGTTGGAATCTGGGATACTGTTACTTGGTTCTGCTGCAGGTTTTGGCTTGCTTTTCTTCTTTTTGTTCTAATGGTTATTAAAGATTTGAAAAAAGGAAAAGAAAAAGAAGACCCCGACAATCCAGAGAGGTAATGCCAGCTACCCAAAGGCAACCAATGTTACCAATTTCTCATTTGCTCTTCCAGAAACTGAATACCTTTTTGTATATGTTGATCTACTGACTAAAATAACTATATAAAATACTTTAGATAAACTCAAACACATAAAAATAAAACAGCAAAGCATGACAAAACCCACTATAAGAAAAACTGAAAGATAAACTACAAAATGTGAGAAAAATATGTGTAATACATACAAAGAAATTAATAGAGAGAGCTCTTAAACAAACAAAATAATAATCCAATAGAAAAACTGGTGTAGCTATAAACATGGAATGAAGTGAAACTTCAGTTTAATAAGATAAATTAAATCTGCATTGCAGAGGATTTTGCATCAGAAATCTGTCTCCTCATCTAGACAACAATTACACTGGCAGAATCTGTCTAACTATTTTGGAACTCTGGAGTCTACTGAAGGCTTATAATTTCCAGGAGAAGACTTGGATGATAAATTGTGGTTAATTTCAGTCAATTTCAGTTCTGAGCACAGTAGCAGATACTCACCCCCCACCCCCAGTTAGGGAACAGGCAGCCGTGCACCTGTTCTTGAAGCAGCTAGCACATAGCTTGCTGGAGTCAGGGTAGGCAAAAAGAACCCTGTCCTCCAAGTAACTGGGAGCTGTGTCGTGGTCACTGACTGCTGCCTTTCACTACAAAGGTATAGACAGAGGCAGGCAGCCACTGATGCTGCACCTCCTCCCACTGTTGCAAGCCCCTCCCCCTCTGGCTGAAGTTTAATTCCTTTAGGGCAATGGCACCCCACTCCAGTACTCTTGCCTGGAGAATCCCATGGACAGAGGAGCCTGGTGGGCTGCAGTTCACGGGGTCGCTGAGAGTCGGACACGACTGAGCGACTTCACTTTCTCTTTTCACTTTCATGCATTGGAGAAGGAAATGGCAACCCAATCCAGTGGGATTCTCCAGTGTTCTTGCCTGGAGAATCCCAGGGACGGGGGAGCCTGGTGGGCTGCCGTCTATGGGGTCACACAGAGTCAGACACGATTGAAGTGACTTAGCATAGCATAGGGGAATTAAAGTGGTGGTGCCCTTCTTCCCCACTTCATTTTTCTTTATTCCCTTTCTGGAGACAGACATAAAAGACAAGGACATTCAAAAACAACTGTATATACAGAAAAAAATTGAAAGTAATCATGCATGCCCAGGGAAAAGCACAGACAAGATCTGAGAAGACCTTAAGTCTACACCTTAGGCTGACCCTTGGTACAAAGACAGCTTACAATTTTAAAATATAGTAATAACAAAAAACAGCAAACCTGGAGAAAGAGGGAGAATCTGGTTTCCAGAGTTATCAAATTATTAGGTTCTAATGTCTAGCTTTCAGCAAATCACAAAGAACACAAAAAAATAAGAAAGTATGGCCAATACAAAGGAAAAGAATAAATCAATAGAAACTTTCCCTGAGAAAGACTTGTTGGGAGATACATTAAAGGCTTTATTTTTTTCATCCAAAGATTAATTTTAATTAAGTAAACATGGATTCTTAATACGTTTCCATAAGTAAGATTTTTTTTTACTCAAATGCCTAGTGCATTTTTGGGCTTCCCTGGTGGTTCAGTGGTCAAGAATCCACCTGCCAACATAGGAGACATGATCTCTGGTCCGGGCAGATCTCACATGCTATGGAGCAACTAAGCCTGTACACCCCAACTACTGAGCCAGTGCTCCAGAGCCTGGGAGCCGCCAACTACTGAGCCCACATGCTGCAACAACTACTGAAGCCCATGTGCCTAGAGCCCATATTTGACAACAAGAGAAGCCACTGCAAGGAGAAGCCTGCACAATGCAGCTAGTCCCTGCTAGCTGCAGAGTACAAAAGAGCACAAAGCAGAGTAGTCCCTGCTTTCTGCAACCAGAGGAAAGCCCATGCAGCAACGAAGATTCAGTACAACCAAACCCCACCCCCCCAAAAAACGAAAACAAAAAAGCTGCCTTAAAGATGTTCAAAGAACTAAAGGAAAATGTGGGGAAGGTCAAGCAAACAAAGTATAAACAAAATGGAAATATTAATTAAGAGAAAAAGAAACTAAATCTAAAAAAGAAATAAAAAAATGAAATTTTGGAGCTAAAAAGTACAGTAACTTATATTTTTTTAAAAAAAATCACTGACGGGATTCAAAGGGAGATCTGAGAAGTCAGGAGAAAGAACCAGTGGGTTTGAAGATAGCACAACTGAAATTATTGAGTTTGAGGAAGAGAAAAAAGATTGAAGAAAAGTGAAGAGCCTAAGGGACCTGTGGGGCTCCATCAAGCAAACCAACATATGCGTTGTATAAACTGGAGAAGGAGAGGAGGAAAGGGAAGAAGGAATGTATAAAGAAATGATGGCTGGAAACTTCCCAAATTTGATGAAAGACATGACTATAAACATCCAAGAAGCTTAACAACCTCCAAGAGACGATGAAACACGTTGTAATCAACCTTCCAAAAGATAAAGAAAGAATCTAGAAAGCAGCAAGAGAGAAGTTACTTATCACACACAAGAGATCATCAATGAGATTAGCAGATTTCTCATCAGAAACATAGGAGGCCAGAAGGCAGTAGGCAGATATATTCAAAGTGCTAAAAGGAAAACAAAACAAAACAAAACAACCCATCAACCAAGAATCCTCTATGTAGCAAAACTGTCTTTCAAAACTGAGGGATAAATTAAGACATTCCTAGGTAAACAAAGAGGAGAGAGTTCATGACTACCAGACCTGCCCCGCCAGAAACACAGGAGGCCTGTAACATGAAGTGAAGGAACACTAGATGGTAATCTGAAGGCATACAGAGAAATAAAGAACTTGACGAGGTAAAATACATGTGCAGTTACAAAAGCTAGTATTATTATAACACTGGTTTGTGACTGTACTTTTTGTTTTCTACATGATTTAGAAGACTAATACAATAAAACCAAAAGCTGGTTCTTCATAAAAACAAAGTTGACAAAAGTTTAGCTAGATGGACTAAGAAAAAAGTGAGAAGACTCAAATTATTAAAATAAGAAATGAAAGTGGGCACATTACTATTGATTATAAGAGAATATTATGAACAATCATATACCAACAAATTGTATAACCTAGATGAAATTGTTCAAATTCCTAGAAACACAAAACCTACCAATACTGTCATGAAGAAATAGAAAATCTAACTAGTTAGGAGACTGAATCATGAATCAAAAATCTCCTGACAAAGAAAAGCCCTGGCTTCACTAGTGAATTCTACCAAACATTTACTCTTGCCAAACTTTTCAAAAAAAAAAAAGCTGCTGAAGAGAAGGGAACAATATCTAACTCACTCTATGAGGTCAGCATTACCCTGATACTTAGACAAAGACACTAGATGAAAACTACACAGCAATATCCCTTATGAACACTGATGCAAAAATTCTCAACAGAAAGTACCAAACCAAATTTAGCAATATATGAAAATAATTATATATCATGACCAAATAGGATTTATTCCCTGAATGCAAGAATGGTTCAACTTAAGAAAACTGATCAATGTAATACACCATATTAACAGAAAGAAGGGGAAAAAAGCCACATGATCATCTTAATTGATGCAGAAAAAACATGGGACAAAATTCAAATATCCTTTCATGATAAAAACACTAAAAAAAAAAAAAACTAGGACTAGACGGAAACTACTTCAACATAATAAAAGACATATATGAAAAACCCACAGGGAACAATGGTCAAAGAGGAGAGCTTTTCCTCAAAGATCAGGAACAAGGCAAGGATGCCCACTTTTGCCATTTCTATTCAACACAGTACTGAAAGTTGTAGCCGTGCAATTAAGAAAGAAAAAGAAATAAAAGGCATCCAAGCAGGAAACGAAAAAGGAAAACATGTTTGCAAAAGATATGATCTTATATATAGAAAACTTTAAAGATTACACACACACACACAGAACAATTCAGCAACGCAGCAGGATACAGTCAACACACAAAAATCAGTTGTACTTCTGCTGCTACTAAGTCACTTCAGTCGTGTCCGACTCTGTGAGACCCCATAGATGGCAGCCCACCAGGCTCCCCTGTCCCTGGGATTCTCCAGGCAAGAACGCTGGAATGGGTTGCCATTTCCTTCTCCAATGCATGAAAGTGAAAAGTGGAAGTGAAGTCACTCAGTCGTGTCCGACTATTCGCAACCCCACGGATTGCAGCCCACCAGGCTCTTCCGCCCATGGGATTTTCCAGGCAAGAGTACTGGAGTGGGGTGCCATTGCCTTCTCCAGTTGTACTTCTATACCTGAACAATCTGAAAAGTAAATTATAAAATAATTCAATTTATAATGACATAACTAAATAGAAACACATTATATATTTATGAATTATAAGATTTAATATTAAAATGCCAATACTACCCAAAGTGATCTACAGATTCAACGCAATCCTTATCAAAATCCCAATGATATTTTTTGCAGAAACAGAAAAACCCATCTTAAAATTCATATGCACCTTCAAGGGACCAAAACAACCTTGATTGTCATACTAAATGAAATAAGTCAGACAGAGAAGGACAAATATTGTATGATATCACTTATACGTGCAATCTAAAAAAAAAAGGACACAAATTAATTTATTTACAAAAGAAAAATAGACTCACAGACATAGAAAACAAGTTTATGGTCACCAAAAGGGAACAGGGCTGGGAGGGGAGGGATAAATTGTATGTTTGGGACTAAAATATACACACTATTATATATGAAAAGATAATCAACAAAGACCTACTGTTGGGGACTATATCATATCTTCTAATAACCTACAATGGGCTTCCCTTGTGGCTTGGCTGGTACAATGGAAAAGAATCTAAAAAAACTTCTGTATATGTATGTGTGTGTGTATAACTGAATCACACTGCTGTACCCCTGAAATTAACACAACACTGTGAATCAACATGTCAATAAAAATTTTAAAGAAAAAGAGGAACAAAACAGGGAGACTCATACAACCTAATTTCAAAACTTACTACAAAGCTACACTAATCAAAACAGTGTAGTACTAGTGTAAAGACAGATGTATACGGGACTTGCCTGGTGGCCCAGTGGTTAAGATTCTGCCTCCACTGTGGAGAGCAGGGGTTTGATCCATGGTCAGGGAACTAAGATCCCACAAGCCATGCGAGAGTGACCAAAAAACTTATAAAAGACAAACATAGACACAATGAAATAGAATAAAGAGCCCAGAAGTAAACTCTCACATATATGGCTTAAGTGATTTTTGCCAAAACTATTCAATGGGGAAAGGACAGTCTTTTCAACAAATAATGCTGGAAAAACTGGAATCTCCACATACAAAAGAATAAAGTTGGACTTTAACCTGAAACATAGCACAAAAATTAACTCAAAATGGATCAAACCTAAATGTAAGACCTAAATCAACAAAACTTAGAAGAAAATGATGTAGGACAAAAGCTTCACGACATTGGATTTGGTAAGGATTTCTTAGAGACCACGGTAAAGAAAAACAGACAAACTGGACTTAATGAGAAAGAAGACAATCCACAGAATGTGAGAAACTATTTGCAATCATATATCCGGTAAGGGATTTTTCCTCTCCACAATTCTCATTTCTCCTTTTCTTAATTACTTTCTCCCATGTGAGCTGGCTAAGTTTTCATGTCACTGTCCTATGCATGTAATACCTATCCCCAGTAATCGTTCATGATCATATCCTATTGAACTAATCCCAACAGTTAACTAGATGTGATTTGGGTATTTGGGATTGCCAAACTGAAGCCATTTTTCTTTCTCCAAATTTTAAGAAACTGATGTATCTCCAACACATACTTCCCCAGCTTTGTGTACATATTACATTACTAATAACCTATTATCCTTGTCCAGTAAATTAATAAATCAGAATATGCACAGTTACTTAGGTTTGGTGAAAGCAATGGAAAGAAGTTAAGCAAATATTCAAAGCTACAGGTATGGAGAGCTTCAGGGGAATCTGTGGTAGTATTAAGTTCTTAGAAAAAGTTCTCAAGGGTCAATGGAGCCAAGCCCGTTTTTTTTTTTTTTTTTTCCCCAAGTCTGGTTTAATTAAGACTTAGCAGAAATCCTAATGAAGTGATTCGGAGTCATTAAGAAAGCATTCCAGAACTCCAGCACTAACCTAAATAGACCCGAAAGAGATTTCATAGAGATACTTGATTCAAATTCACACTTCAAGCACTTTCTAAAAGAACCAGATTTAGAGTAAAGAGCTATGGGAAGCATGATGAGGTTAGCTAGTATCCTTTGGGGAAAGCATTTTTGGTTTCAAGTGCATAAGGAGAACTGATATGTTAGATATTGTATTAAATACTTGAGGAGACATTGCCAAAAAAGATCCATCTAGTCAAAACCATGGTTTTTTTCAGTAGCCATGTATGGATGTGAGAGTTAGACTATAAAGAAAGCTGAAGGGCAAAGAATTGATGCTTTTGAACTGTGGTGTTGGAAAAGACTCTTGAGAGTCCCTTGGACTGCAAGGAGATCCAACCAGTCCATCCTGAAGGAAATCAGTCCTGAATATTCATTGGAAGGACTGATGCTGAAGCTGAAACTCCAATATCTGGCCACCTGATGCGAAGAACTGACTCATTTGAAAAGACCCTGATGCTGGGAAAGATTAAAGGCGGGAGGAGAAGGGGACAACAGAGGATGAGACAGCTGGATGGCATCACTGACTTGACGGATATGAGTCTGAGTAAGCTCTGGGAGTTGGTGATGGACAGGGAAGCCTGGAGTGTTGCAGCCCATGGGGTTGCAAAGAGTTGGACACAACTGAGCGACTAAACTGAACTGAAATACTTTCAGTTGTCAGTATTATTTTCCTATTTTAGAGACAAGCAAACTAAGACTCACTAGGGGTTAAACAATATTCCCAGGAAATAAAACCAGTAAGTAGTAGAATAGGATATAAATCCAGTTTTGACTGATTCCACAGTCCAAGTGCCTTCTATTATCTTCTAATATCTCCCTGAACTAGACCATCAGACCCCTCTGCATAGCTAACAGTAGCAAAGCCTCTCTTTAGGCTTTAAGCTAAAGCTGATTAATACCAGAGATTACAACACAAGTGGTCTGACTTAAAAATCTGAACTATTTTAACTGATGTATAATATGAATGATTTGAAAACCACTGGAATGGATCACTTTCTCTAGAGGAGCTCTGCTGTCCTTGACATGATCTCGTTTCATCCCTGCCTAATATTAATACATTCTCTGAAACTGCGATGGCAGAGTAATTCTGCTTCCTGCCTGAAATCACACGGAGGAGACTGTGGTACTGTATGTACAGAGCAGTGTTACAATGTCCTGGAAGAAAACTTTTCTTAGCCAGGTAAACTGAAGATGCGTATGTAAATCTTTCAATATTTCTGCAGAGCTTAATTTTTTTATAATACAAATACTGATATCACACTTTTAAATTTAATTCATTTTTACCTTTTTCTTGCCTGTTACTGTCCATTCTTTGAGTACTTCACTGGCACTACCTGTAAGAGAAACCAATCACAGATATTTTTCTCCCAGCACAAGTATGCTAAAGCAGAAATTAGTGTCCCTGAATTTTGTAACTGCTGGAAAGTCTCCCTCTCCCAATAGGAAAAGTGATGGTTCAGGTGTCTAAGCTAATGTAATGAGATAATCATATCATGCTTACCTTTTAGAATACCTGCCCATTTAGATCTCCCTTCTCCATTTAATTTCTTCAGTAAGTTCTTCCAGGAAGAGACTAATGTAGCCTGACCATTTTGAAGCTTCTTTTTATCTATGTAGCTTTGACCAAATACAAAGATGACTGGTTTCAGCCCAAGTACTGGTTTCAGCCCAAGTATGGCGTCCCCTCTCCTCCAGATTACACACAATCTGGTTACATTGTTTCACAGAGAACTGTCTGCCACCCTAAACCCAAACACTAACATTATAAACAAAAATATGATGGTAAAGAAACAACTTACAGTATTTGGACCTGTTTATTGTGTACTGGCAAATTCAGAAAAGTAGAAAGAGGGAGATCTATTTTGATATCACTGTCACTGTTCAATGAAAGAGACAACTTCAGACAGTTTTTCCCAAACAAGTTATGTGGAAAGAATTTTGTAAAATGCTCCTCAACTCTGTAAAATCAGAAGGTTTGACTAAGCATACCATTTTTTGTATGGTAGATAAGGAAACTCAAACCCATATATTTAAATCACTTGTCAGAGCCTGAAAAAGAATACTGAGTCCCTAAATCTGCCATCTGTAGCTGAGCCACCAGACCACTGCTCTATCATTGCTTCTTAAATTCTTATTCAACCCAACTCCAGTCAAGTCCCTTATACCACTGGCTACCTAATTTCTTAACTGTCATTAGAAAATGTTCTGAATAAAATGATGGAATCTTCTTTGCTTGTCTCTTATTCCAGGTATCATATAGCTTATGAATGAATTACTTCTAGGGCTGAAATAAGGAGCTTTAAAAGATATCTTTAAAAATGGCACAGGGTCTGCTATATCATCTATAAAATACCAGACTGCCGAATAAATGTTATAGAAATCTGAAGCAACTTCTAGTTGAACAAATATGAACTTATAAAAATATTGAGCTAGGGTTACCTTCCATGAATGCTTGTACTGTTTTGTCCACACAATTATCAAAGTGTTGCAAAACCAGGATAATTTCATTGTTACTCTTATTGGGAACTACTGCACGCACTGCATTTATCTGAAAAAGAAGATAAGGTCATTTAATTCTAATATGAGTAGATCAGTTGGAAACTGAGGTCTATTACAGAGAATAACAGTAAGGGTACCATTTCATCTTTAACAAGGTGTATCACATCACTTTAGTATCAGTGAGAGTACATACAACCATCTCACTGGGATGAGTAATAGGTGAATGATGCCAGCACATAAAAAATTAACTTTAAAACTTAGAAAAAGCAGAACATTTGCAGAAACAGAAGATTTGTGCCAGATCTTATTTCAGGGTGGTTTAATTCAGGTATCAGGTATTAATTTAGCATCAACATTTCCTCATTTTTAGCATATTATAGAGAAAGGAGCAAAGTTTAACAAACCACCAGAATAAAAAAACAATAATAACTTAGATTTTTGTATAGCATTTTTTAAACATTTATTTCATATCATTTAATTGTATAATAATGCTATGCTGCTGCTGCTAAGTCGCTTCAGTCATGTCCGACTCTGTGCGACCCCATAGACGGCAGCCCACTAGGCTCCTCCGTCCCTGGGATTCTCCAGGCAAGAGTACTGGAGTGGGGTGCCATTGCCTTCTCTGATAATAATGCTACAGATATCATTTAAATTATTATAAATTATTTCAGGTGTATAAAACATAATGAACACTCACTATGATAGCCAGTTTAATAAAATAAAATACATGCAATTGAAGTGCCCATGAAACTTTTCATAAACCCCTTTTCCCTCCTCTCCACAGAGATTTCTACCTTGAATTTGGTGTTATTTTGATATTTGTTTTTATACTTTTATGATGTATGTCTGTATCCAAGGGTAAGACATATTATTGTTTGCATTACACGTCATATCATACATATCTATTTTTAATTTGCTTTTTCATATAACATTGTTTTTTAGATTTTTCATGTTGATAAATGCATCTCATTATTATTTATCAGTAATTTATTTTAACTGCTAAATAGCATTTCCATTGTGTGAATATAGCCAATTTAATCATTTTTCTGTTGACAGACATTTACATTCTTTCCAGTGTTTGGCTACTATGAAAAATACCATAGTAAATATTCCTACGCTTATGCTTATTTACTGAATGCTTATGACAATGCTTACCAAATTGTTAAAAAAAAGAAAACAAGTCTTCAGTGAACAGTGAGAGGATGTCTCTATTGTATATATAATCACTAGTAGAATTTATGAACAGTTCAGTTCAGTTCAGTTGCTCAGTCATATCCAGCTCTTTGTAACCCAATGGACTGCAGCACGCCAGGCCTCCCTGTCCATCACCAACTCCTGGAGTTTACTCAAACTTAAGTCCATTGAGTCAGTGATGCCATCCAACCATCTCATCCTCTGTCAATCCCTTCTCCTCCCGCCTTCAATCTTTCCCAGAATCAGAGTCTTTTCAAATGAGACAGTTCTTCGCATCAGGTGGCCAAATATTGGAGTTTCAGCTTCAGCATCAGTCTTTCCAATGAATATTCAGGACTGATTTCCTTTAGGATGGACTGGTTGGATCTCCTTGCAGTCCAAGAGACTCTCAAGAGTCTTCTCCAACACCACAGTTCAAAAGCATCAATTCTTTGGCACTCAGTTTTCTTTATAGTCCAACGCTCACATCCAGACATGACACTGGAAAAACCACAGCCTTGACTAGATGGACCTTTGCCAGCAAAGTAACGTCTCTGCTTTTTTAGTATGCTATCTAGGTTGGTCATAACTTTTCTTCCAAGGAGCAAGCGTCTTTTAATTTCATGGCTTCAGTCACCATCTGCAGTGATTTTGGAGCCCCCCCAAAATAAAGTCTATCACTGTTTCCATTGTTTCCCCATCTATTTGCCATGAAGTGATGGGACCAGATGCCATGATCCTAGTTTTCTGAATGTTGAGTTTAAAGCCAAGTTTTCAACTCTCCTCTTTCACTTTCATCAAGAGGCTCTTTAGTTCTTCCCTTTCTGCCATAAGGGTGGTGTCATCTGTGTATCTGAGGTTATTGATACTTCTCCTGGAAATCTTGATTCCAGCTTGTGCTTCTTCCAGCCCAGCATTTCTCATGATGTACTCTGCATATAAGTTAAATAAGCAGGGTGACAATATACAGTCTTGACGTACTCTTTCCCCGATCTGGAACCAGTCTGTTGTTCCATGTCCAATTCTAACTGTTGCTTCCTGACCTGCACACAGCTTTCTCAAGAGGCAGGTCAGGTGGTCTGATATTCCTATCTCTTTCAGAATTTTCCAGAATTTGTTGTGATCCACACGGTCAAAGGCTTTGGCATAGTCAATAAAGCAGAAGTAGATGTTTTTCTGGAACTCTCTTGCTTTTTCGATGATCCAAAGGATGTTGGCAATTTGACCTCTGGTTCCTCTGCCTTTTCTAAATCCACCTTGAACATCTGGAAGTTCATGGTTCACGTACTGTTGAAGCCTGGCTTGGAGAATTTTGAGCATTACTTTGCTAGCGTGTGAGATGAGTGCAATTGTGTGGTACTTTGAGCATTCTTTGGCATTGCCTTTCTTTGGGATTGAAATGAAAACTGACCTTTTCCAGTCCTGTGGCCACTGCACTGCTGAGTTTTCTAAAATTGCTGGCATATTGAGTGCAGCACTTTCACAGCATCATCTTTCAAGATTTGAAATAGCTCAATTGGAATTTCATTACTTCCACTAGCTTTGTTTGTAGTGATGCTTCCTAAGGATCACTTGATTTCGCATTTCAGGATGTCTGGCTCTAGGTGAGTGATTATACCATCGTGATTATCTGGGTCATGAAGTCTTTTTCATATAGTTCTTCAGTGTATTCTTGCCACCTCTTCTTAATATTTTCTCCTTCTGTTAGATCCATACCATTTCTGTCCTTTATTATGCCCATCTTTGCAAGAAATGTTCCCTTGGTATCATTTTCTTGAAGAGATCTCTAGTCTTTCCGATTCTATGGTTTTCCTCTATTTCTTTGCATTGATCACTGAGGAAGGCTGTCTTTTCTCTCCTTGCTTTTCTTTAGCAGTCTGCATTCAAATGGATATATCTTTCCTCTTCTCCTTTGATTTCGCTTCTCTTCTTTTCACAGCTATTTGTAAGGCCTCCTCAGACAACCATCTTGCCTTTTTGCATTTCTCTTTCTTGGAGATGGTCTTGATCACTGCCTCCTATACAATATCACGAACCTCTATCCATAATTCTTCAGGCCCTCCGTCTATCAGATCTAATCCCTTGAATCTATTTCTCACTTCTGCTGTATAATCGTAAGGGATTTGATTTAGGTCATACCTGAATGGTCTAGTGGTTTTCCCTATTTTCTTCAATTTAAGTCTGAATTTGGCAATAAGGAGTTCATGAACTGAGCCACAGTCAGCTCCCGGACTTGTTTTTGCTGACTTTATAGAGCTTCTTCATCTTTGGCTGCTAAGAATATAATCAATCTGATTTCAGTACTGACCATCTGGTGATGTCCATGTGTAGAGTCTTCTCTTGTGTTGTTGGAAAAGGGTGTTTGCTATGACCAGTACATTCTCTTGGCAAAACTGTGAACAGTAGTGAATCTAAAAATTCATTAGAAATGCCAAATTTCCCTTCAAAACGAGCATGCCAACTTTGTCAGTTATTCCTAAGGTATTTTGTATCTTTTGAGGTTAAAAATATACACTTTACAATAACTGCATATTCTCTTTTCATTTTTGTATGTCAATTTATATCCAACTATTTTGATGACTTCATTATTCCTAATAATTTGTTGCTTTCTTGGTTATTCTATGTAGGCAATTCTATTATCTATAATAACAGCAGTTTTTTTCTCCCTTCCTTTTTATTCTTTATAATCTTCATTTCTTGTCTTGCTGGACAATGTGAAATTGGTTATTTCTTCAAGAAGACCCATTTTTTTTTTTTTTGGTAGGGAGTGGTAGTTAGAAACCAAGATCTAAGAGCTAGGTGTGTTTATTGCTATTAGGTTGGTGTATGCTTACTCCTTGGAAGAAAAGTTATGACCAACCTAGATAGCATATTGAAAAGCAGAGACATTACTTTGCTGACAAAGGTCCATCTAGTCAAGGCTATGGTTTTTCCAGTGGTCATGTATGGATGTGAGAGTTGGACTGTGAAGAAAGCTGAGCGCTGAAGAATTGATGCTTTTGAACTGTGGTGTTGGAGAAGACTCTTGAGAGTCCCTTGGACTGCAAGGAGATCCAACCAGTCCATTCTGAAGGAGATCAGCCCTGGGATTTCTTTGGAAGGAATGATGCTAAAGTTGAAACTCCAGTACTTTGGCCACCTCATGCGAAGAGTTGACTCATTGGAAAAGATTCTGATGCTGGGAGGGATTGGGGGCAGGAGGAGAAGGGGATGATAGACGATGAGATGGCTGGATGGCATCACTGACTCGATGGACGTGAGTCTGAGTGAACTTTGCAGGAGTTGGTGATGGACAGGGAGGCCTGGCATGCTGAGATTCATGGGGTCGCAAAGAGTCGGACATGACTGAGCAACTGAACTGAACTGAAAAGTAATTGTGGTCTTGCACTGCTGAGCTTTGCCGTTTGATATTGGAATACGTTCTCAAATGTGGTTATGTTATATATCATTTTAATGCACATTTCTCACTTTTTTTTTTTTTTTGCTAATGACATTACTTGCTGTTTATTCTATATTTATTTTAGACTAGGGAAATTATGTTAGACAAAAAGCAAATTCAAGCAATTTTCTTATTTGAGTTCAAAATGGGTCATAAAGCAGTGGAAACAATTTGAACATCATCAATGCATTAGCCCAGAAACTGCTAACGAACGTACAGTGCAGTGGTGCTTCAAGAAGTTTTGTAAAGGAGAGGAGAGCCTTGAAGATGAGGAGCACAGTGGCCAGCAACTACAAATTGACAAGGACCAAATGAGAGGATCGTCAAAGCCGATTCTCTTTCAACTACACGAGAAGTTGCTGAAGAACTCAATACCAACCATTCTATCGTCATTTTGCATTAGAAGCAAACTGGAAAGGTGAAGAAGCTCAGTAAGTGGGTACCTCATGAACTGATAGCAAATCAAAAAAACCATTGAGTTGAAGTGTCATCCTCTTTTATTGTGTAACAACAAACCATTTCTCGAATGGATCGTGATGTGCGACAGAAAGTGGATTTTATACAACTCCCGGCGATGATCAGCTCAGTGGCTGGATAGTGAAGAAACTCCAAAGCACTTCTCAAAGTCAAAGAAAGTGAAAGTGAAAGTGTTAGTCGCTCAGTTATGCCCAACTCTTTGCGACCCCATGGACTGTAGACTGCCAGGCTCCTCTGTCCATGGGATTCTCCAGGCAAGAATATTGGAGTGGGTTGCCATTTCCTCCTCCAGGGGATCTTCCAAACCCCGGGATCGAACCTGCATCTCTTACGTTTTCTCTTGTATTGACAGGCAAGGTCTTTATCACTGGCATCACCTAGGAACCCCCAAGAAGGTCCAAAGCGCTTTGGACCAAACTTGCACCAAATCCAAACTTGCACCAAATCCAAACTTGCACCAAAAAAAGGTCATAGTCACTGTTTGGTGATCTGCTGCTCATCTAATTCACTACAGCTTTCGGAATCCTGGTGAAATCATTTCATATAAGAAGTATGCTCAGCAAATCAATGAGATGCACTGAAAACTGCAATGCCTGCAGCCTGCATTGGTCAACATAAAGGGCCCAATTCTTCTCCATGACAACACCCGAATGCACCTCGCACAGCCGACATTTGCTTCAAAAGTTAAATGAATTGGGCTATGGAGTTTTGCCTCATCCGCCATATTCACTTGACCTCTTGCCAAACAACTACCACTTTTTCAAGCATCTTGACAACTTTTTGCAGAGAAAATGCTTCCATAACAAGCAAGAGGCAGAAAACCCTTTCCAACAGTTCATCGACTCCTGAATCATGGATTTTTACATTATAAAAATAAACAAGCTTACTTCTTGTTGGCAAAAATGTGTTGATTGTAATGGTTCCTATTTTGACTAAAGATGCATTTGAGCCTAGTTGTAATGATTTAAAATTCATGGTCTGAAACCACAATTACATTTGCACCAACCTAATACTAGGATGTGATTATTTCTAGGTCCTTTCAGTGGACAGAACTAGGAAATTTTGGTTTTTACAACATAAATTTATACTGACACCATCAGTTTAAATATACTATTAAAAGACTTTTTTTTTTTTTTTTTTGCCACACCATGCAGCATGTAGGACTGAACCTATGCCTTCTGTAGTGGAAGCACGGAGTCCTAACCAGTGGACCTAGAGAATTCCCAAAAGACTTTTTATAAAATGGTTTTTAAACATGTATTTCTCTTCTCTAAACTGAAAGTTTTTTAGCTCTTAAAAACATTAACATATTTCTTGATTTGCTTTATTCTATAATATTCATAAAATAATTGTAGAATATAATATTACTACAAATGAAAAAAGTTGAATTCATTTTCACTACATTCCTCTGAACATTTCCAGTAAGAATATTAATACTGTGTTCAAAGTCAGTGGGAAGATTTGTTCTAGTTTACCTTTCCCTGAAGATGAAACATTTTCAGGATCTCAACCTTATATAAGATCTCAGTTCCAATTTTTAACCCAGGACAAGCTTTGTGCTAAATGTGGGGCCTGTGTGGTAAAAACACATTTGTTACTGAGACTGGCAAAACATATCAGAGTTAGCTAGTTCAGGCTTACCACTCAGCTTTTTAGTTTCTCCTGTATTTTTGGCCCTAGGGATTTCCCTTCTTGTGTTCAGCTATGCTTTTTTTCTTTTTTGGCCACACCATGTAGCCTGCAGGATTCTTAGTTCCCAGATCACGAGTTAAATCTGGGCCCTTGGCAATGAAAATGGAGTCCTAACCACTGGACCACCAGGGAATTCCTTGGCTATGCACTGGAAATGATGTATATCATTTTCATTCTGTATTTTTAAGCATTTTACATTAGAAATATTTTCAGGATATCTAGTCTGCCATATTGCTTGAAAAGGAAGCCCTTTTACAGATGAAGAGAAGCAAAGTATCTTGTTCAAGTTATTAGCAGAATCTGTATTAGGACCTAAGTGTTTTTTAGTATACTTGCTTTCATGTCATTCTATACATTTTTGTTTCAGGCTTAATTGAACAATGATAAAGTATAAAACTATACAAGTGGGACGGTATATAATCTATAATTCAAAGAGCGTGAATTTATAATATACATTTTTGAGATGAGCAAAAAATTACCATGATCACTAGAAAATGGGCTTTAGGCAAAACTTACAGATTTAATGATAAAGGTAAAATTCTCATAACTGAAAATGCAACATTGTTTATATTATTGAACCAATATGTATCTATGACTCCAGAATCAATGATTTACTTTTTAAATGAGATGAAGAACACATGTAAAGCTTTTGTTCTATGTTTTTTCTCAATATAGCTCATTAAGGGTTATATTATTAAAGACAACCGGGTTCCCTTCCAAAGATACCTTACTTAGAAAACTCTTCTTGCTCTAAAGTCTCCTGGTCTTAAAAATCCTCTTCAAGTGAATGGGACGATCCTACTCAAGACTATTCCTTAAAGAATGTTAGCAAATTAGATATACACTTAGCCATATACATACTGTTGTATTAATTAAGATGTCCAAGAGAATTTAGAATAAATATATGTATACGGATGCATGTAAAGAAAATTGTTCATACTTACAGGCTCTGATTCCTCAAAACCTTCATGGTAGTTACTCCCTGATATACAGTGGCATTCATACAGTTTTGTTCTTAATTTTCACTTTCTTAATGAGTTTGTAGCCAATGATTTTATTAGTACCTAAATTTTAACAAGACATTCAAGTTTCCTATCCACAGTAACTAGACATACCTTTTCTTTCATGTTTTCAAAAGCTCCTCCTTGGGCCAGTACAGTTTTGGACTGCAAATCAAAAATGAATCCTGATGAATCTGAAAGAATGAGAAGGAAAAAATATATTCAGGATCCAAAACTAACATAACAGCCTGCAAAATTTAAGGGCCAATACTAGCTGCTTTTCTCTCATAAACAGCTAATAACTAAATAGAACTTAGTTGTTATTTTGCAAATTCTATTATATAACTGATAACTACCTTTGCATTCAAATTGTGAAATTAAATTGGATTTTAGTAGAAATTATCACAGCTTGAGAAAAATATTGAAATCAATTATATTAGACTGTACAGTAATCCTTGATATCTTTAACTATCCTAATATAAAAGGCCCTCTAAAAATACTGTAAGTAAATACCTCAAGGTAAAATTTAACACTAACAAATCTGAATATGTGAGAATGAGAGCTTCTGTAACATTAATAATAACAACACATAAAAGTACTTTCCATCTTTTAGACTGCAACACACACACGTCACATTCTTAGGACTATGAATTTCATAAATATATTTGCTTGTGCTCCCAATATATGATAAAGCAATGTACCAGTGTTTATATTAATAGCATAAATGGGAAAACTCAGTTCAATGTAAGAAATTATAGAAAAGAGTTTGTACTTAAAAAGAAAAGGCTATCTGTGAATTTAATCAGTTTCTTTACCCATGACTATGTGATCAACAAATTACCTCAGCTTTTACACTTGATAACTTTGTTTTACTCTAATGAGATGTGATCCTAGGAAATAGCTAGAGTGCTTCTCAAATTCTGATGTGTATACTTGTCATTGGGGGAATCTCAAGTTAAATAGCAGGTTCTGATTCAAGTGTCTGATGTGTGGCCTGAGATTTTTACTCTCAAATGGTATCAACATTGCAGATCCAACCTACCATAGTTGAGAGTACTTTGGGGGTTCAAATTTCAACAAAGCAAGAAAAAGGGGAAAATTTGAGAAGAGGGGTTGCTATAGTCTGAATATTTGCATTTTCACCTCCAAATTCAACGCTGAAATCCTAAAGTGATGGTATTAGTAGGTGAGGCCTTCAAGAGCAGAGTTCTCATGAATGGGATCAGTGCTCTTATTAAAAAGATTCCATAGAGACCTCTGCCACCACGTGAGGACACAACGAGAAGTCTGCAACCCAGAAGGCCCTAGCTAGACCATGTTGGCACTCTGATCTCAGATTTCCAGCCTCTAGAACTGTAACAAGTAAATTTCTATTGTTTATAAGCTACTCAGTCTGTGGTATTTTGTTAGAGCAGTCTGAACAGAGTAAGATGGGAGTAGAAACGAGTCGCCAGTCCAGGTTCGATGCACGATACTGGATGCTTGGCGCTGGTGCACTGGGAGGACCCAGAGGGAGGGTATGGGGAGGGAGGAGGGAGGAGGGTTCAGGATGGGGAACACAGGTATACCTGTGGTGGATTCATTTCGATATTTGGCAAAACTAATACAATATTGTAAAGTTTAAAAATAAAATAAAATTTAAAAAAAATACAGTAATATTTTAGTACACTTTCCAAATTCTTTTAGTATTATTACAGATGTGTTTTAATTAAAGCCTCTTTTATAGCTCAATCTTTATCCTGTGTTTTATATAATACCTCCTAGTGCTACAGAAGATTGATAATTTATACGTTAGAATGATAATAGTATTTTGTTTCTAAAAGTAGAAAAGAGGATATGAATAGAGCCTGTGTCATTCCAAGAGAAAGTACACTTGCCAATTACCACTGAATTGTGAATTAACTTTTAACCTCTGTAATACTGGCAGTTTCATCATTGTTACCCCAAGGAAAAATCAGATTACATTTACACAAACTCAATACTTAAAGCCTGAATTTTCTAGATAATGACCTAATACTGTTAACACTGAATTATCTTTATTAACTGCAAAGAAACATAGTATACACAGATGAAAATTTTACACAGCCAAAATACTATTGCTCAACCTTTTCAGAATTGCTTTAGGTTATCCAGATGATATAACTTGACTGCTGTTAAGTACAGCTGACCTTTGAACACTGCCCAGGTCTACTTATACACAGATATTTTTCAATGGTAAGTATTACAGCATACACAACCTGCAGTTGGTTGAATCCAGGGATGCAGAACTGTGGACACTGAGGCCCAACTGGAAGTATCTCCCACTGCACTCAGGGGTCAGCACCTTTCAGTTCAGTTCAGTTCAGTCGCGCAGTCGTGTCCAACTCTTTGCGACCCCATGAATGGCAGCACGCCAGGCCTCCCTGTCCATCACCAACTCCCGCGGAGTTCACTCAGACTCACGTCCATCGAGTCAGTGATGCCATCCAGCCATCTCATCCTCTGTCGTCCCCTTCTCCTCCTGCCCCCAATCCCTCCCAGCATCAGAATCTTTTCCAGTGAGTCAAGTCTTCACATGAGGTGGCCAAAGTACTGGAGTTTCAGCTTTAGCATCATTCCTTCCAAAGAAATCCCAGGGCTGATCTCCTTCAGAATGGACTGGTTGGATCTCCTTGCAGTCCAAGGGACTCTCAAGAGTCTTCTCCAACACCACAGTTCAAAAGCATCAATTCTTCAGCGCTCAGCCTTCTTCACAGTCCAACTCTCACATCCATACATGACCACTGGAAAAACCATAGCCTTGACTAGATGGACCTTTGTTGGCAAAGTAATGTCTCTGCTTTTCAATATGCTATCTAGGTTGGTCATAACTTTTCTTCCAAGGAGTAAGCGTCTTTTAATTTCATGGCTGCAGTCAGCACCTTTAACCCCCATATTATCCAAGGGTCAACTGTACTCTCTCTCAAAGACACATTAATGAGCACTGAGATGATACAAAGAACATCAGTAATCTTAGCAAAGAATCCAACCACCAATCTCTTTTAAGGAAAGGTGCTTAAACGCTCAGTTGTGTTTGACTCTTTGAGACCCTATGGACTGTAGGCCACCAGGATCCTCTGTCCATGGGATTTCCCAGGCAAGAATACTGGAGTCGGGTGCCATTTCCTTCTCCAGGGGATCTTCCTGACCCAGGGATCAAACCCATATCTCTTACATCTCCTGCACTGGCAGCAGATTCTTAAGAGGGGATACTTAATTTTATTATTTTTTCTTTTTATTTTAATTGGAGGCTAATTACAATATTGTAGTGGTTTCTGCCATACACTGACATGAATCAGCCATGGGTGTACATGTATTCCCCATCCTGAACCCCCCTCCCACCTCCCTCCCCATCCCATCCCATGAGGGGATACTTAAAACAGCATTTTGGGACCTATATTTAAATAAGCTATTGGTATCACTAACTTCTTATACATCATCTAACACCTTTTATTTTTTTCCGTTTAACAACATGCTAGATGAAATGAAGCGCAATGAAAACAAAGGGTAGTTCTGCAAACACTTTCCGCGATCACCTCCCCCAAATTAGCCTAAGTATTATTAGAGTTTATCTGGCATACCAGTTGGGATAATGATTAAAAATACATACAGAAGCTATTTCAGTCAGGATCTCAGCAGGAAACAAACAGCACATTGAGACTGGGAAATGTGAAGAGAGTTTAATGAAGGGACTATTTTCGAAGGTGCTGGTAGGGAGTAGGGAAACCACAAGAGAGAGCACAGTACTCCCTGGCTAAGAATAGCCATGTATATTGCTACTGGAGGTTTTAAAGACGGTAAGGAGGGAGCAGCAATTACTGGAATCTGGAGACAGAGGCCTCTTTCATCTTTGTTTCATCTGGTGTGGAGATGGCCATAGGATAACAGTCCTTTAATCAGAGGACACAGTAAGCCCACAGTGACCCTTCAGGGAAAGACTAGGGGAACAGATACTCCTATCTCACTCTCCTCCCTGCCTCTGGTCTCCTGCCTTATGCTGCCCAACAGCCAAACTCAACCAGAAGCCCAAGGCAAGAAACCTGTAGTCTGACTTGCAGTCTGGACAGGTCGGCCTCCCGGGGTACAAATGCCCATTTTGTATTTATATTCTAAATCATGAGTTTGCCAAAATGGGAAAGCAATAATTTAACATCTTGTCTATTCACCAGCTAATACTGTCTTTTTACTTACACTAACAAACTCAAGTAGATTAAAAAAACCCTGCTTCAATGAACTGGAGCTTAAGTGCCTCTCAATATTATAGGGAAAATAAACTTTAATTCCCACCAACAATATTTAGTGATTTAACAGTTCTCCTATTTTTTTCATGCAAATAAAGCCTAAGATTTACTTAATTCCACTGTTAGTAAATGAGGTAAGATCTCATTCTTTTGCACCTACCCTATGATAGAAGATTATAAATTTTCAAAGAAAAAAACTGAAGTTAAATATTATACTCAGGCAAGATTCATAAAGGATATGAGGAACCCTTGAGATTCTCATCTATTTCATTCTATCAGGAACCATCTCACAAGTTCCTTGGAATTATTTCAAATATCACACATTTAGGAACATTTTGCAGGCTTCCCTGATGGCTCAGATGGTCAAGAATCTGCCTGCAACGCAGAAGACCTGGGTTTAATCCTTGGGATGGGAAGATGCCCTGGAGGAGGAATAGCTCCCATTCTAGTATTGTTGCCTGCAGAATTCCATGGACAGAGGAGCCTGACCAGCTAGAATTCAGGAGTCGCAAAGAGTCAGACTCGACTGAGTGACCAACACTAGTTTTAGTGGGTAAAGTATGCTACTTACGGTATCACTGACATATTTGCAAACCTTAGAAAACATATTGTTTTCACTGGCTTCAAAAATCAGGCAAAAGTTGTTGCAATGAGGACAACATAGAAATACCTGAGTCTGACTATCACATGTATCAAATCAGACTTGAAAAGGTTTTCTTTTTTTTAACTGAGGTATAATTGACACACACATATAACACATTATATTATGTAGTTTCAGGTATGTAGCATGATTTGATATTTGTATATACTGTGAATTGATCACAAAAAGTCTAGTTAATATCCATCAACATACACAGTTAAGGGAAACTTTTTTCTTATGATAAGAACTTTAAGATATACTCTCTTAGCAATACAGTATTATTACCTAGAGTCACCGAGCTATACATTATGTTCCTAGGACTTATTTATTTTATAATTGGAAGTTTGTACCTTTTGATCCCCTTTACCCATTTGGCCCTCCTCCCACCCAACATCTTTGGTAACTATCAATCTGTTCTCTGTATCTACGAGCTCTTTTCCTCTGTAAGTTTTAGATCCCACATATAAGTGAGATGATACGGTTTGTCATTCTCTGACTCATTTTACTCAGTATAATGTTCTCAAGGTCCATCTACAGTGCCACAAATGGCAAGATCTTCTTTTTATGGCCGAATAATATTCCATTGTATAAATGCACACCACATTCTTTATCCATTCTTCCACCATATGAAGACACTCAGGTTGTTTCTATATCTTGGCTATTGTAAATCATGCTGCAATGAACATGGGGGTGCATGTGTCTTTTCAAGTAAATGTTTTTGCTTTCTTTGGATACATAACCAGAAGCCAAACTGATGAATAGTTCTATTTTTCCTGGCCAACACTTGTTATTTCTTGTCTTTTTAATAGCAACTATTCTTACAGGTGTGAGGTAGTATCACATTATGGTTTGGGCTGCATTTTCCTGATTAGTGATGTTAAGCACCTTTTTATGTGTCTGTTGGACATCTATGTCTTCCTTATAACTGAACACATATCTCAACAAACTTTGAAACACAGTCTAATTGTTTTTAGTTAATAATTTAACCTGAAGAACATACTGTATTTTCATAATTAATTTGGTTAAAAGTTCTGATTATATTTGCAACTCTGAGGATGGCAGGAAGAAAGGCAGGCAAGCAGGAAGGGACAGAGGGAAGTGGGAGGGAGGAAAGGAAGAGAGAAAACAAGTATTGGTGAGGATGTGGAGAAATTGGAACAGTCATACATTGCTGGTGGGAATGTAAAATGATGCAACTGCTATGGAAAGCTATATGGTGGCTCCTTAAATAACTGAAGATATAATTATCATGATACAATTCCATGCCACTCTAATGGCAGAAAGTGAAGAGGAACTAAAGAGCCTCCTGATGAGAGTGAAAGAGGAGAGTAAAAAAGCTGGCTTAAAACTCAACATTCAAAAAACTAAGATCATGGCATACAGTCCCATCACTTCATTGCAAACAGATGGAGAAAAAGTGAAAACTGTGACTGATTTTATTTTCTTGGACTCCAAAATCACTGCAGACAATGACTGCAGATACAAAATTAAAAGACACTTGCTCCTTGGAAGTAAAGCTAGGACAAATCTAGACAGTGTATTAAAAAGCAGAGGCATCACTTTGCCAAGAAAGGTCTGTATAGTCAACACTACAGTTTTTCTAGCAGTCATTTACAGATTTGAGAATTGGACCATAAAGAAGGCTGAGCACCAAAGAATTGATGCTTTCAAACTGTGGTGTTGGAGAAGACTCTTGAGAGTCCCATGGACTGCAGGAGATCAAATCAGTCAATCCTAAAGGAAATCAACCCTGAATATTCATTGGAAGGACTGATGCTGAAGCTAAAGCTCCAATACTCTGGCCACCTGATGTGAAAAGCCAACTCACTGGAAAAGATCCTGATGCTGGGAAAGACTGAGGGCAGGAGGAGAAGGGGTGGCAGATGATGAGATGTTAGACAGCATAACCATGAATCTGAACAAACTCTGGGAGACAGTGAAGAACAGAGGAGCCTGATGTGCTGCAGTTCATGGGGTCTGACACGACTTAAGAGGCTGAACAACAACAACAAATGCACATACTAGACCCCCACCATAACAAATGAGGAGGGGCTTATTAAAAGCTTTACTACTTGGTGTTCTACCTAAAAATATTTAGCAGAATTAATATTATGAAGACACAGTAAGGCTCCCTGAAAGTACTAAGTGAATTCAATCTGATTATCAATGAGAAGATTGTTTCTTTCATGGAAAAACTTGTCCCCCCAAATTCCTGGTGCTTACAGTAGACAGAAGCATAGAAGGAGCTTCCCAGGCATGGAGTAAGTCTAAGGATTCTCACAGGGGTTACTGAATGTGTGTCTTTGAATTTAACAACTAAAAACCTATTGTTTTAGATTATTTATGTATTTTTTCACTGACACGATGGTAAATTACTGTATTATCCGATCTGACAAGCAAAGAGAAAGATGGAAATATGATCTCTTCCAAAATACCTTCTCTTAACTTTACAATGATGAGAAAAATCAGTTATGGTACTATTCTGTACCCAAAGTCTGCAGTAAGAAACCTACTGCAGAATGACAGACTGAGTTCAAGTTTTATGCTATCCATTAGTGCTGTAATTCATCAAATATACTAGTTCTCAAGTTGCATTATTTCAACAAAAAGGCGGTATATCATGTTTCTTCCAAGGATCTCAGATTTTTGTTATTACTCCCTGATATTCCTCATACATACATGAAACAAGCTGGATAACAAAATTATTCACATTTCACCATGGCCAAAGACAGACCATACATTTAAGAGCCAATTAAATGCAGATAAGACCAAGGGTGAAGAACCCTAGACAACCTAAGAAGGGGGATAATCACTTGTCATATTTTCTCAAACTGTATCAACTCCCTCTTAAAAATTAAAAAGCAAACTCAAAAGCAGAGGCAACGTACCAGAAGTGTTATCTCATGAACAATTAAAGAATCTGAAGTTCTCCTTAGTATTCAACCACCTAAAAGAAAATAATTAGTCTCTTGCAATTGCTTTTTCTCATGCCAATTTTGAGAATAATCCACATGGTAGAGTTCACTTTCTTCACACGAACTAATGGCACACATAGGGATGGGGGTTATATTATACAAATGTGAGTGCAAGGAAAAGAACTGTCACAGGCACTACTGCTAAAGCCTAGGAGTGTACTCACAACTTCAGAATTGAAGATGCCACTAACTTTAGCTTCTTAGGTGGTAATTCTTTCTTCTGTCAACTTACCACCTAAGCTTGGAAGAATTATGACTGTTTTGTGTAAGAAATAAGATACCAATTTTAAAAGGTGGGGGGATTATGTATAAATAAAGGGGAATCAGGCTTAGAAGGGAAGCAAATCAGAGATGGGAAATTAAGAAAGGCAACTATGTCAAAGTGCCATTCTGTAAGATTTCTAGTTTGCTTTAAGTATTTCTACTATAGTGTACTGTTGTAGCTTTCTGAAATGCTAACATTTTTAAAATATATTAAGTTGTTAAAAGTTATTTAAGAAACCTCCATCCTAGTTGACAATGGCCTAACATAAAAAATACTCTTAGTAGGTTGTAAGGGGTCTCATCAACTGGTCTTCTTAGCCATTTCAGATAACTAATGTAGCTTAAATGTCCAGGAAAACCCATACTTTAACAACCAATCTGCTAAGTGGGTCCTTCATGAAAGAAAACAGCTTTCTACCTTTCTGTTATTTCTGCTGACATTTATCATCTAGTCTTTTGTTTTGTTTGTTTTTTGCCCTTGTTGTAAGGCTTGTGGGACCTTAGCTCCCCTCAAGCAAGGACTGAATGAACCCACACCCTCGGCGGTGAGCACAAGTTCTAACCACTGGACCAGCAGGGAATTCCTAAGCAAGTCATCTAGGCTTAAAAGCTGATTAATTTTTTTCTTTGCTCCTCTGAATGCTTCTTCAACTACATTCTGATGTATTTTGTGCCTCTTTTTTATAGACATTTACATTGGGAAATTTCCTAACATCTAAAATAAGTTCTGATTTTTCAAGGTAGAGCTTGATGGAAAGTCACGGTTTTTATTAAGCAAGAAATTAAATTCTACTTTACTCTTACTAGTAGATTTTCCCAGGTTTTAGGCAGATACAACAGAATAAGCTTCTATATTTTAAGTTCCAAAAGTTCTTGAATGGTCTCATTATTTAAAAGGTTTGCTGGTTGAATGGAAGATAGGAAATTCAGCCCACCACCTGTCAAAATTTTCTTAGTGATATATTCTAGAGAATAGCCAGGAGGCAACAATATTGATTTTAATGTCCAACCTCTTCTGTCTCAATGCCATCTCTTATTAGTCTGGAAATAGTATTCCCATATATGAAATAAAATGCGTAATTTAAAAAATTATTTCCTTTTCCATACTGTCCTTCAGATTCTCAGAATCCTGCCAACTGTTTCAAAAAAGAAACTTAACTTCATAAGTTGAAAAGATTAAAGCATTTAAAAATGATGATTAAAAAAAAAAGAACTCAGCTAAATCTTCAATGACAGTACACATTATGTGCTGATTCTACATTATCTCTGAACTAATATTTATTTGCAAAACTTTGTACATAAATCCACAGATTACATGAATTCAAATAGCTATTTAGAAAATTATGAAGCCACATGGCAATTATTTTGATATCTGCTTATAGCCAACTTTCAGGTTTTTTTTTTAAGTAAAGTGGCACTAAAATAGAATAAAAAGTAAAATATCTAGCTAAATTTTTCTTTATTTCCAAGTAGTGAGAAGGACTGACTGAGTTTCATCTTTCCATTTGTTAATCTCTTCCTGCCCTTTGTAAAAGTAAAAAATAAACTGTGGTGTGTCTAAAAGATGGATAGCCAGTAAAAACGTGTGTGAATGTGTGTTTGTGTGTATAATCAAGGAAACTAAATAATCCAAAAACCCGAAAATCAGTCTGTGAATAAATCAAGTCTTCTAATATGCATCTGTGTGAGCTGAGTCTGAAGAAAAACATTACGTCTAAAGAAAAACATACTTTCCCCTACTAAGGGCCTATTTTTAGTCTCTCTTACAAGTCAAACCCTCTTTATAGGTTTTGCTAACATTTCTTCAGTTAATAGCTCTTCTATTTTATGGAATCATCACTCTTGGATGTCCTTACAATATATGTCATAGTTCTGGGTTTAAGACAGGAACTGGGTGAGTTGAACGCATAGGTTTTTATTTTTGTTTTTTAAACTATTTTTTGCTCCTCCTGGTCCTTCAGATTTTCAAGAATTCTGCCAGCTAATCCAGGAAAGAAACTCAATTCCATAAGTCAAAAAAATTAAAACACTTATGAACTATGATGTTTAAAAGTAAAACAAACCTTCAGTTACTAAGATCAGTGCACACTAACTGGCAGAATTCCTGAGAAGTTGAAGGAGAGTAAGGAGGAGCAAATTTTTTTAGAATTCCTATGTGGTAGAACTAATTTCTATTTAGATTTAAGAGACATCCTACTTGTCATTATAAAAGATTTTGCTGTGGATGTTCCTTTTAATACTGTAAAATAGTGAATGTCCTCCTTCTCTATCCCAACTCATCCCCATACTTCAAACTACAGAAATGAACAAGACAAATCTAATTACATACTTCGGTCTCCAACAAAATAATGACTTTTCTCATAATATATAGCACTGCAAAATCTGTCATTCTTCATTCATTAACCTTCGTGCAAATAAGAATTAAATATGTCAGCTTTTCTTTCTTAAAATGACTTATGGATCAATAATCTACTTTTATTATAAACACTTCTATTTCTAAATAGTTGTTACAATTATCACAAAGTGGACACTAGATTTTAGTATTATACTTCTGAATGTAAGAAACATACTACCTAAATAGCACACTTGTTTAAGTCCATCTGTCTTAGTAAATTCTTTAAAAAAATTTTTATTGTGAAATATATGGAATTATTATATATGAAATTACAATTACGGAATTGAATATTTTATGTGTGTGTGCCTTTACAATGCCTGTAAGATCATGTGTCTTCTTACAAGTAAATATAGTCTATTCTTTGCTAAATAATATTTTATTGCATGATTCAGTTCAGTTCAGTTCAGTCGCTCAGTCGTGTCCGACTCTCTATGACCCCATGAATGGCAGCACGCCAGGCCTCCCTGTCCATCACCAACTCCTGGAGTTCACTCAAACTCATGTCCATCAAGTCAGTGATGCCATCCAGCCATCTCATCGTCTGTCATCCCCTTCTCCTCCTGCCCCCAATCCCTCCCAGCATCAGAGTCTTTTCCAATGAGTCAGCTCTTCGCATGAGGTGGCCAAAGTATTGGAGTTTCAGCTTTAGCATCAGTCCTTCCAAAGAACACCCAGGACTAATCTCCTTTAGAATGGACTAGTTGGATCTCCTTGCAGTCCATGGGACTCTCAAGAGTCTTCTCCAACACCACAGTTTAAAAGCATCAATTCTTCGGCACTCAGCTTTCTTTACAGTCCAACTCTCACACCCACACATGACCACCGGAAAAACCATAGTCTTGACTAGACGGACCTTTCCCTTGTTAAATCTAATCTGCTAATGAAGGACAACAGGGGTGCTTATAGTTTCTGGCCAGTACAATCAATATTGTTTTGAATATTCATGTACCAGTCTCTTGGTGTACCTGGAAATGGATTTCTCTTGAGTATACTCAGGAACAGAAGTTAAGTCATAGGCATTTCTCCAAAGAAGACATACAGATAGCCAAGAGGTACATGAAAGAATGTTCAACATCACTAATTATTAGAGCAATGCAAATCAAAACTACAGTGAGATATCACTTCACACCAGTCAAAATGGCTATCATCAAAAAGTCCACTCACAATAAATGTTGGGAGAGGGTGTGGAGAGAAGGGAACCCTCTTACACTGTTGGTAGGAATTTAAATTGGTACAGCCACTACAGAGAACAGTATAGAGGTTCCCTAAAAAACTAAACCTAGAGCTACCATATGACCCCACAATCCCACATCTGGTTGTATATCTGAAAAAAAACCAACGTGGTCCAAAAGGATACATGCACCACAATGTTCACTGCAGCATCGTTTACAACAGCCAAGACATGGAAGCAACCTAAATGCCCATCGACAGAGGAAGGCATAAAGAAAATGTGGTACATATATACAATAGAATATTACTCAGCCATTAAAAAGAATGAAATAATGCCATCTGCAGCAACATGGATGAATCCAGAGATTGTCATACTGAGTGAAGTTAAGTCAGACAGAGAAAGAGAAATATCAGAAATATTTTATGACATCCTTATAAGCAGAATCTAAAAGGAAATGATACAAATGAACTTATTTACAAAATAGAAACAGATTCACAGACTTAGAAAACAAACTTATGGTTGCTGGTAGGGAAGGATGGGGGACAGGACAGTTAGGGAGTTTGGGACTGACATGTACACACTACTATACAGTACAGGGAACTCTGTTCAATGTCATGTGACATCCTGGATGCAAGGGGAGTTTGGGGGAGAATGAATACATGCACGTGTACGGCTGAGTCTCTTTGTTTTCCACCTGAAACTATCACAACATTGTTAATTGGCTATACTCCAAAATAAAATAAAAAGTAAAAAAAGAAAAGTCATAGGGTATGCATATCTTCAGCTTTAGTATATAATATCACACTGCTTTGCAACTTTCTTTTCCCATCTTGTGACCTGTCTTTTTTAATTTCTTGATTGTACCTTTTGATAAATACAAGTTCTTAATTTTAATGTAATAATGCATTGACATGAGTTTTTTTCTGTTATGATTAGTGATTTTTATGTCTATTTAAAAAGTTCTTCCCTGAGATGATGTCAGAAACCTACTTTGAAATAATCCACTGCGGGGTGGGGAAAAAAAATTGGACATGTGTTGTTAATTATGGACCTGTGTTATGGGTTTATGGGAGTTTACTATATTATTCTCTCTACTTTTTATACAAAAATTTAAAATTTTTAATAGTAAATTTTTAAAATGTTATTAAAAACTCCTGGATTCAAGTGATTATAACAAGGTTGCAGGATACAAGGTTAATATATAACTGCAATGAACAAGTGAAATTTGAAATTAAAAACACAATATATTAGCATATCAAAGAAAATAAGGTATAAATTTAATAAAGTATGTATAAGATATATATGAGGTAAACTATAAACTACAAACCTCTGAGGAAAAAAATGAAAGAACTAAATAAATGGAGAGATATTCTATGTTCATGGATAGGAAGATTCAATATTGTCAAATTTCAGTTCTTCCCAATTTGGTCTACAGATTAAATGCAATCTCATTCAAAATCCTAGCAATTTAATTTGTGAATATTGACAAACTGATTCTAAAGTTTATATGCAGGACTTCTCTGGTGGTCCAGAGGCTAAGGTCCTGGTCTGGGAAGATTCCACATGTCATGGAGCAACTAAGTCATCTGTACCACAACTACTGAACCTTCACTCTAGAGCCCACATGCTGCAACTACTGAGCCCTCATGTTGCAAACTACTGGAGACCGAGTGCCAAGAGCCCATGCTCTGCCGCCAGAGAAGCCACTGCAACGATAAGCCCATGTGCTGAAACTAGAGAGTAGCCTATATTCGCCACAACTAGAGAAAGCCCATGCGTGATAATGAAGACCCAGTGCAGCCAAAAATAAATAAATAAATGAAAGATTAAGTAAATAAATAAATCTGCTTTATTAAAAAAAATAGTTTATATGGAGAAGCAAGACCCAAAATAACCAGCACAATACTGAAAGAGAATAGTGTTCAGAAACTGACACCAACTGTAAGACACACTGTCACGCTACAGTAATCCAGACAGTACAGTGTTGATGAAAAAAAGAAACAAAATGATCAATGGAACAGAACAGAGTTCAGAAATAGACCCACGTGGATTATAATCAACTGATCTTTGACAAAGGAACAAAGGCATACAAAATGAACCAAAGACTGTCTCTTCAACAAACAGTGCTAGAACCACTGGACACCCACATACCAAAAAACGAATCTAGACACAGACCTCACACCTTTCACAAAAATTAACTGAGAATGGATCACAGACCCAAATGTAATACACAACTGTAGAACTCCTAGAAGATCATTTAGGAGAACATCTAGATGACCTCAAGTTTGGCAATGACTTTTTAGACACACCACCAAAAGTACAATACATGAAAGAAGGATTGATAAGCTGGACTTCATTAAAATTAAAAACTGCTCTGCAAAAGACACTGTCAAGAGAATGAAAGACAAGCCACAGGCTGGGAGAAAATATTTGCAAAAGATTCAAAATTTATGAAGAACTCCTAAAACTCAATGATAAGAAACAATACAATTAAAAATGGGCCAAGGACCTTAATAAACACCTCACCAAAGGAAATATATGGATGGCAAGTATTCATATGAAAAGATGTGCCACATCATGTCATTGCTGCTGCTAAGTCACTTCAGTCGTGTCCAACTCTGTGCGACCCCAGAAGACAGCAGCCCACCTGGCTCCGCCGTCCCCGGGACTCTCCAGGCAAGAACACTGGAGTGGGTTGCCATTTCCTTCTCCAATGCATGAAAGTGAAAAGTGAAAGTGAAGTCGCTCAGTCGTGTCCGACTCCTAGCGACCCCATGGACCGCAGCCCACCAGGCTCCTCTGTCCATGGGATTTTCCAGGCAAGAGTACTGGAGTGGGGTGCCATTGCCTTCTCCCATGATGTCATTAGGGGAATGCAAATTAAAATGAGCTACCACTACACATCTCTTAGAATTTCTAAAATTGAGAATATTAACATCAAAGCTGGCAAGGATGTGGAGCAATACGAACTCTCACTTATCAGTAGTGGGAATGCAAAATGGTACAGTCATCTTCGGAAGACAATCTGGTACTTTCTTATAAAACTAAGGATCCTCTCACCCTATGATTCAGCAATTGCACTGTTCGGTATTTAACCTGACCACATCAAAACCTGAACGTGGATGTTTAGAGAAACTTTACTTATGACTGCCAAACTGGAAATAACCAAGATGTACTTCAGTAGGTAAATACCCAAACATTCAGGCTTCCCAGGTAGCTCAGCTGGTAAAGAATTGGCCTGCAACGTGGGAGACCTGGGTTCGATGCCTGGGTTGGGAAGATTGCCAGGAGGAGGGCATGGCAACCCACTCCAGGATTCTTGCCTGGAGAATCCCTATGGCGGGCTACAGTCCATGGTGCCGCAAAGAGTTGGACATAACCAAGACCAAGCACAGCAGCAAAGCATGATACATTCAGACAATGGAATACTAGCCAGTGCTAAAAAGGAATGAGCTAATGAGCCATGAAAAGACATGAAGGAATATTACTAAGTGAAAGAAGGCAATTTGAAAAGGCTACACACTGTATGATTCCAGTTATATGACATTCCGGAGAAGGCAAAACTATGGAGACAGTAAAAAGATCAGTGGTTGCCAGAGGTGAGGGGAATGAAAAGACTGAATAAGCAAAACACAGAAGTTTAACGGTAGGTCTGTTAAACTACTCTGAATGACACAATACCAGTAGATACATGTGACTGTACATTTGTACAAACCCAAAGAATGTGCAACACCAAGAGTGAATACTAATGTAGACTATGGAATTTCAGTGATGATGATGTATCAGCGTAGGTTCATCAACTGTTGATAATGGGGGAGGCTTTGTATGTTTAAGGGCAGGAGACATGAGAATTCCATATCCCTGCACTTCCTGCTCAATTTGTTGTAAATCTATAACTGCTCTAAAAAATAGTCTATTAAAAATAGACTATTAAAATAGTCTTAAAAAATGCTACTAATGAAAAAAGTAAAAATGACAGTAAAAAACCAATGGTCCTTCTTACTGTCAGGTCTGGAAAGATAGTCTTCTAAATTATCATTTACAAGTTTTGCTGTTTTGCCATTTATATTTGGATCTATAGCCCAAACCCTGGAGTTGATTTATAGGTATGTAGTAAAGTAAGAAGAAGTCATTTGAGACTCCCTTAGACAGCAAGGAGCTCAAACCAGTCAATCCTAAGGATAATTAACCCTGAATATTCATTGGAAGGACTGACGCTGAAGCTCAAGCTCAAATATTGTGGCCACCTGATGCAAAGAGCTAACTCACTGGAAAAGATTCTGTTGCTGGGAAAGATTGAGAGCATGAGGGGAAGAGGACGAGAGGATGAGATGGTTGGATGGCATCATCGACTCAATGGACATGAGTCTGAGCAAACTCCAGGAGATAGTGAAGGATAGGGAAGCCTGGCGTGCTGCAGTCCGTGAGGTCGCAGAGTCGGACATGACTGAGTGATTAAACAAGTAAAGTAAGTAACAAGAGATATATCTTTACCATATGGATTTCTAAATGTCTCAGAACAGAAAAAAGACCATCCTTTCCTCAGTGTTCTTCAGTATCACCCTTTCAATAAATAAAACTCCTTATATGAACAGATCTGTTTCTAGGCTCTGTTCTTCATTTGTCTGTACTTCTGACTTAAGGCTATTCCATATTATCTTAATTACTGTGGCTTTGTTGTATCTTAATATCTGATACAACAAATTCTCAGACCTTGCTGTTGTCCTTCAAGAATTCTTTAACTATTCTTGGCACTATGCATTGTTATATACATTTCAGAATCATTTTGTCCAACTACATTTAAAAAAAAAGTGGTTTTTGTTTTTTTTTATAACGGGAATTGGTGGTTTAGTCACTAAGTCATATGTGGCTCTTGTGATCCCATGGACTGTAGCCCGCGAGGCTCCTCTGTCCATCGGACTCTTCAGGCAAGAATACTGGAGTGGGTTGCCATTTCCTTCTCCAGGGGATCTTCCCAACTCAGAAATTGAACCCAGGTCTCCTGCATTGCAGGCAGATGATTTATGAACCGAGCTATGAGGGAAGGCCTCAGTGGGAACTGCATTGAACCTATGACATAAATCCATTTTGAATGGTACTCATCTTCAAAAAATTGAGTCTTCCAACCCATGAATGTGGTATATCCTTCTCCTTAAATGTTCTTTTTTTCAATAATGCTTTATCACTTTCTGATAGTGTTTTTACACATCTTTCATTAAATATCTATTTTATACTTTTGGTACAACTGTAAACGGCATCTATTTTTTAAATTTCATTTTCTAACTACTTATTGCTGACATAAATACGTGGGACTGTTTTTCGTAAAATGATCTTATATTCAGCAACATTGTTAAAATCACTAATTCTAATAGTTTAGATTCTTTTGGGCTTTCTATGTAGGTATCTAAAAAGTCCCACAGAAAACATCAACACAGGCTGAAATGCTGAGACAGCTTTTCCTTTGAGGTCAAAATAACAAGACAAGATGTTTGCTTTATTATTTCTTTTTTATTCCTCTAACTTTACTGAAGAATAACTGACAAATATAGTTGTATATGTTTATAGTATACAGCATAATGATCTGATATGTATATACACTGTGGAAAGATTAACAAGATCAAGATAATTAACACATTCATCATCTCATATAGCATATAGTTAACTTTCTTGCTTTGTTACTTCTGGTCAACTTGTGGTCTTAGCAATTACAATAAAGCAAGAAAAAGAATAAATATCATAAATATTAGAAATCTATTATTCATGGATCATCCCATTTCCTTTAACATTTTTGAATTTTTTTTCTTTTCCTAACTTCTTAAGATAGAAGAAGTTCACTTCTTAGTTCATTGATCTGCAAACTGTACCTCAGACGTATTGCAGATTCGGTTCCAGACCACTGCAATAAGGTAAATATTGCAATACAGTGAGTCACACAAGTGTTTTGGTTTCTCAATGCATATAAAACTTATGTTTATACTATGCTGTAGTCTGTGAAGTGTGCAATATGTCTTATTAGACTTATGTCTAATTATGTTTAAAAAATCAATGAATGTATCTTAATTACAAAAATATTTTATTACATCATCTGAGGATACAGGGTTGCTACAAACCTTCAATAAAAAAAAAAAAAACACACTATCTGCAAAGTGCAGTAATATCAACCAACTCAATGGACATGAATTTGAGTAACCTCCGAGAGAACTAGTGAAGGATAGGGAAGCCTAGGGTGCTGCAGTCCACAAGGGTTTCAAAGAGTTCAACATGACTTAGTGACTGAACAACAACATCCAGAACATTTTTATTTTGTTTAGTCACTATTTTTTTCCTACTGCAGTAAAAAAAAGAAAAAAATGCATACCATAAAATTTACCATCTTAACCATTTCTAAATGTATGGTCAGTTGTATTAAGTGTGTTCACATTTTTATGCAACCAACCTGCAGTCTTTTCATCTTGCAAAATTAAAACTTCATAGTCTATTGAACAATACCCCATATCCCCCAGCCCCTAGCAACCACCATTCTTCTATTTTTCTGAATTTAACTAATCTATATACCTCATATGGTGGAATCATACAATATTTGTGTTTTTGTGATGGGCTTGTTTCACTTAGCATAATATCTTCAAGGTACATCTGTATATCTAGTTTCCCTGGAGATCATAATGTCTGTTCAGTTCAGTTGCTCAGTTGTGTCTGACTATTACTGACTTGCACAATCCTAATATTAATTAGTAGCTTTATCTTCTTTCTTGACAAAGCAAGAAAGCTTATGTCTTTCCAAACTTATGAGTCATTGATTTTGTATTATCCTTTATGTATATTTAAATACTAATAAGAAAAAAGCCTCTTGATGAAAGTAAGAGGAGAGTGAAAAGTTGGCTTAAAGCTCAACATTCAGCAAATGAAGATCATGGCATCTGGTCCCATCACTTCATGGGAAATAGATGGGGAAACAGTGGAAACAGTGTCAGACTTTATTTTTTGGGGCTCCAAAATCACTGCAGATGGTGACTGGCAGCCATGAAATTAAAAGACGCTTGCTCCTTGGAAGAAAAGTTATGACCAACTTAGATAGCATACTGAAAAGCAGAATCATTACTTTGCCAACAAAGGTCTGTCTAGTCAAAGCTATGGTTTTTCCAGTGGTCATGTATGGATGTGAGAGTTGGACTGTGAAAAAAGCAGAGCACCAAAGAATTGATGCTTTTAAACTGTGGTGTTGGAGAAGACTCTTGAGAGTACCTTCAACTGCAAAGAGATCCAACCAGTCCATTCTAAAGATCAGTCCTGGGTGTTCTTTGGAAGGACTGATGCTAAAGCTGAAACTCCAATACTTTGGCCACTTCATGCGAAGAGATGACTCATTGGAAAAGACTCTGATGCTGGGAAGGATTGGGGGCAGGAGGAGAAGGGGACAACTGAGGATGAGATGGCTGGATGGCATCCCCGACCTGATGGACATGAGTTTGAGTTAACTCTGGGAGTTGGTGATGGACAGGGAGGTCTGGCGTGCTGCGATTCATGGGGTTGCAAAGTTGGACATGACTGAGCGACTGAACTGAACTGAAGACATTATTTTTATACAACCAATATTCATTTAGATTTGGCCATAAATTTGTGGTTTTCATTGCTGTTCATGCCATCCTGCATCTCCAACTGGGTCATCCTTCTTCTCTATTCAGAATACCTTTAGAATTTTCCTCAGTGGATTCTGATAGTGATGATTTCTGTTTTATTTTGGGGGATTTTGTTTCTGTTTAAGCCATTTATTTTTTCTCTATTCCAGAAGGATATTTTCACTGCAGATGATGTGTGTAGAATTGTAGACTGGTAGCTATTTTTATTCAGCCCTTTCAAGATATCATTCCTCTGTCTTCTATTATTTCTGTTGAGAAACTTAGCTCATGTTATTCTTTCAAGATTGTAAGATTTTCAAGATTTTCAGTTCTATGTTAATTTCTCCAAGTATTCTTTATTTCCTTGAACACTTAAAGAATATTTAAGTCTGTCTGGGATAAGTCCAGTATTTGGGTCTCCTGTATGTCATTTCTGTTTCCATTGCTTCTTGTTCCACACTGTTATTGTTTCATTGCCTCATGTTTCTAATTATTTTTCTTTGTGTACTAAACACTCATAAATTTTAAAAATTTATGGTAAAAGTAATTTGTGAGGTTATCTTCTTCCAGAGAGGATTTGTTTGCGAACCTATATTACCTCAAACCTATCCTAGAGCAAAGGAGGATGACAAGGGCCCCCTTACACCCCAGAAGACCCTTTGCATCAATTGCAGTCTGCCTGGCCCCAGGATTTGTCAGTATTCAGCTTCTCAGCTACTCTATTCTCTCAACTTCATCCAAGCCCCTTGTATGAGTTATCAAGAGCAGTCAAATTCATAGACAAAAGTAGGATGGTGGATGTCAGGGGTTGGGGGAAGGGAGAATAGGGAGTCACTGTTCAATGGGTACAGAATTTCAGTTTTACAAGGTGAAAAAAAGTTGAGGTGGGGAGGGGAAGAGAGAAATATATCCGCAGCTCTGTATAAGACAAAAGGTACCAAAGGAATTAAGTGATAGCACATGGTACCACAGGATAAAGAAATGGTCAAATATGATCAACTATGAAATTCAAGTCAGCTATTTTAGTGTTTTAGAGGTTTAAATATCAAATGTGGAAGTATTTTATAGCTGAATAGTTTTACAAAGGAGAAAAGAGGAAGAGAGAGAACTAAATATAAATGCGAGATGAAGTCAACCAAAAAAGTACACTACTTATGAATCTGCTCTTATCTTTGTAATCTGATATAGTCAAGACACTGACAGGCAAACAGTTTTCACATCTAGAGCAGTCAGTATTCGCAAACCTGTTAAAAAGAGTCTAGTATACCATTCTTAAGATAGTGATTCAAAAAAACTGTTTTAATCTCTAGGATGATTTTGATACATAGTTAAGTTTGGGAGATAAAATCATCTGACAAATAAGTACTCTTAAAATATAAAATACAATTACAATGCTTGGTCTCACCCTTCTCTAGTCTCTAAAGGCTCCTTGAGACAGAATTAGGAATAATATAAGATACACTAGTAATCTGTGAGAATCACAACTAAGCCTATATTCCCAACCTTGGGTTACCCCTAGAGCTGGCTTTCTGTCATCCAACGCTGAATTCAGTGATGAGTCAGGAAAAGGTAAAAAATTATGCGTATCTATCCCACTATAAATTCACATTGTAAATTTAATAGGGTCTCAAATATTTGCCATAGGTTCTACTCAAAGGTTCTTTTGTTTATCTCATGATTTTCAACATTTAGATGTCCAAAAAGCAGTACACAAAAACCAAGGGTAGGCCCACAGGAAATTTCTGGCAGAAACAGTTTTTATCTAGTTAACTAGTAAGCCACATGAGTCAGCAGACTTAACTCAGTGCTAGTCAAACAATCTATAATAACTAATCATTGTTTCAAATTCTAATCCTTTGAGCCCCAATGCTTTAATAAAATACAATAAAAACTGGGCTGAAGGGCTAAGATGGAGTGAAACTGTTAGCCGCTTCAGTTGCATCCAACTCTTTGGGACCCCACAGATTGGGGACTCTTGCCCCACAGATTTCTCCAGGCAAGAATACTGGAGTGGGTAGTCATTTCCTTCTCCAGGGGATCTTTCCAACCCAGGGATCAAACCCAGGTCTTCAGCACTGGAGGCAGACTCTTTACCAGCTGAGCCACCAGGGAGGCCCAAGAGGTGGTGAACAGGCTGGCAAATCCTCTCCTTAAAACACAGGAATGAAATTGAATAAAACTGCCAAGGACAACCATTTCAGGGCTATGGAAATCAACCAAAGGCACACAACAAATTATTGAGAACCTGCTAGAGCCTTATGTTAGAAAAGTGGAGTCGGTACCCTTCTTGCCTAGGACTGCTCCCATTCTATTTCCACCTGCTGGGGAACAATAGCTTCTATTAGGGCAGGGAAGGCCATGAAAATCAACAGCTTTATTCCCAAAGAAAGCGGCCTTGATCTGGAGAGGAGGGCAAAAACCTCTGTCAGCTACAGTACACAACTCAGTAGGAAATGAAAAACTTGCTGCTTTCTGAATTTGGAGTCTTAGTTGACTGAGTGGTAAACAAACAGGAAATTTATCAGAGAAATCCTATACATGAAAGAGCCATAGTAAATAAAACTAGAGAGAGAATTCTCTGGCAGTCCAGTGGTTAGAACTCCATGCTTTCACTGGTTGGGGAACTGAGATCCTACAAGCAGTGTGGTGCAGCCAGAAAAAAAAGAAAAGTTAAATAAACTCTCCACATTAAATGAGAAACTATGCATGTGCACTGGGGAGACCCAAGAGGCCAGTGGAAAGTAAAAGTCAATGTAAAACTGAGAACTGTCTGAACTCAATGTGCTCCATACAAGTCAATCAGCAGAGGATAAAAGTCTATAGGTTTGAGATGTCTTGAGCACGACCTCGGTCCAAACCACTGGCTGACCACTAAACACTGAAGACCACTAAAGAAAAGTTAAAAAATAAAAATTACAATTAAAAAATGTGCTGATTACTGAGTGTACACATGGAGGAAGTAGATTCTTCATCACACTCAGACTAATTTTTAAAAATACCCTCAGAAAATTAATAAAAACCCAGAGTTAATACAATATATGATCTAAACTATCTACTTTTTTAAAAAAAGTTTTAAAAGAAGAAAGATTCACTCACATACAGGAAAAAACCAAACACCAGTCAATAGAAACTTATTCTGAGAAGGCTCAGCTAGTAGACTTAAAGACTTTAAAACAGTTAATATAACCATATTCAAAGAATTAAAGGAAAATATGTCACACTGACTCAGCAAACAGAGAATCTCAGTAGAGAAACAAATGACAAAAAGGAGCTAAAAAGAAAGTCTAACTGAAAATACAATACCCAAATGAAAAGTTTACTACATAGACCTAACAGCAGATCTGAGATGGCAGAAGAATCAGCGAACTTTAAAAGAAATCAACAGGGCTTCCCTGGTGGCTCAATGGTAAAGAATCCACCTGCCAAGGCAGGAGACACAGGTTCAATCCCTGGTCCAGGAAGATCCCACATGCTGCAGGACAACTACGCCCATGAACCACAACTACTGAGCCACAACTACTGAATCCCAAAAGTTCTAAAGCCTGCCCTTCGGAGTAAGAGAAACCATTCCAATGAGAAGCTCATGCACCACAACTGGAGAGTAGCACCCTCTCACTGCAACTAGAGAAAAGCCCAAGAGCAACAAAGACCCAGCAGAAACAAACAAACAAACAAGAAATCAATAGAAAGTAAGCAATCTGAAAAGCAGGTGGGGGAAAAAAGCAAGAAAAATGAACACAGTCTCAGTTACCTCTGGGATAACACTAAACTTACCAAAATACATATACTAGGATTTCTAGCAGGAGAGGCAAGAGCGAAAGCAGCAGGGGAAAAAAAAAAAAATTTGATGAAATGATGGCCAACATTTGATGAAATTCCCAAGAGGGCCATACCAAGCTGTATAACAGTCAAACTGTTAGAAGACAAGGAGAAAATCTTACCAGCAACAGAAGAAAAATGCCTCATCACAAACAAAGAATATTATAACATATTCACTGGAATGGCATATTCCAAGGGCTAAAGAAAAAAAAAAAGTCAAAAGAAGAATTCTATATCCAGTAAAACTATTCTTCAAAAATAAAGGTTAAAATACAAACATTTTAAAAAGGCTAAAAGAATCCACTCCTATCAGGTACGCCCTTCAAGAAAAACTAAAGGAAGCCCTTCAGGCTGAAAGGAAATGAAGCCAGACAGGAATTCAAATCCAGAGGAAAGAATTAAGGGTACTCAAAATGGTAAAATATTTGGGTAAATATTAGAGATTAGGTATATATATTTTTTCTCTTCTCCAATTTCTCCAAAAAGCATAAGATTGTTAAAGCAATAAATAACATGATATTGTTATAATTAAATATATAGTTATATCATATATAGATATAACGTATGTGAAAACAATAGTACAAAACAGGAAGAGGGGAAATGAGGCTATACTGGAACAAAGTTACTATATTTTACCAGAATTAAGTGAATATTAGCCTGAAGTAGCTTGTGATAAGTAAAAGGTGCATATAAAAACCTAGAGCAATCATTAATAAAATAACTTTTTTAAATGGCTTTAAAAATCAGAAGAATTAAAACACACTAAAAAGTATGTTTAACACAAAAGAAGGCAATAAAGGAGTAATAAAGGAATAAAAATGAGACATACAGAAAACAACAAATGGCAGGCATGAACCATACTGATAATTATTTTAAATGTAAAGGACTAAATAATCAAAAGGTAGAGTTGTTAGAGGGGTTTCCAAGGTGGCACTAGTGGTAAAGAACCCACCTGCCAATGCAGGAGATGTAAGAAACAGAGGGTTGATCCCTGGGTTGGGAAGATCCCCTAGAGGAGGGCATGGCAACCCACTCCAGTATTCTTGCCTGGAAAATTCCCATGGACAGAGGAGCCTGGCGGGCTACAGTCCATGGGGTCACAAAGAGCTGGACGCTACTGAAGTGATTTAGCATGCACATATGCAGAGTTGTTAGACTGGAGAGAAAGCAAGATCTACCAATATAGTGTCTACAAGAGATATCCCTGAGATTCCAAGACATAAATAGATTGAAAATAAAGGATGAAAAAAATATTTCCTCCAAATGGTAACTATAAGAGAGCTGGAATAGCTATATTACCAGCATAAAAACTAAAACTTTAAAGACAAAAATATTACTAGAGACAAAAAAACTATAATGATAAGAAAATCAATTTATCAGCAGTATATAACCAATTATAAATCTATATACATTTAATAAGAGTCCTAAAATATGTGAATTAAAAACTAGAACAGAATAGAAAGGAACAATACCAATTCAACAATTACAGCTGAAGATTTTAATATTCTTCTCTTAGTAAATGACAGAACTAAACAGAAAATGAGTAAGGATATAGATGACTTGAACATCATGATCACCCAACTTGATCTAACTGACATATATAGAATACTCCACCTAACAGATCAATACATATTCTCTTTAAGCACACATGGCATATTCTGCAGAACAAATCGTACACTAGACAAACACATCACAAGAACAGAAAACTGCAGACCTCTCTCATGAATACTGGTGTAGATATTTATTACAAAGTATTAGAAAACAGAGAACAGTAACATAGCCAACTATGACCAAGTAGGATTTATACCAGGAATGCAGAATTGGTTTAACAGGCAATGGCACCCCACTCTAGTACTCTTGCCTGGAAAATCCCATGGACGGAGGAGCCTGGTGGGCTGCAGTCCATGGGGTCGCTACAAGTCGGATGTGACTGAGCGACTTCACTTTCACTTTTCACTTACATGCATTGGAGAAGGAAATGGCAACCCACTCCAGTGTTCTTGCCTGGAGAATCCCAGGGACGGGGGAACTGGGTGGGCTGCCGTCTCTGGGGTCGCACAAAGTCAGACACAACTAAAGCGACTTAGCAGCAGCAGCAGCATGAAAGTTAATATAATGCTCTATATAAATAAAGGACAAAAGCACACGATCATAACAATAGATCAGAGTTTCTCAACTTCAGCAGTATTGACATTTTAAGCCAACAAATCTTTGTTGTGAAGGGCTGTCCTGTGTACTGTAGGATGTTTACAGCATCCGGGGCCCACACCCACTAGACGCCGGTAGCACCATGGCCCCAAGTTGTGACCAATAAAACATGTCTCCAGACATTGCCAAATATCCCCTAGGGGCAAAATCACCCCCGTTTAAGAACCACTGGAAGAGATGCATAAAAAAACATATGACAAAATCAGAAACACATTCAGTAAAAACTCAGCAAGTTAAGGAAAAAAGAGGACCTTCTTCAAACTGATAGAGGGCTTCCAGGAAAAACCTACAGCTAACATCATGAACTGAAAGTTGCTCAGTCGTGTCTGACTCTTTGTGACCCTATGGATTCTACAGTCCATGGAATTCTCCAGGCCAGAATACTGGACTGGGTAGCCTTTCCCTTCTCCAGGGGATCTTCCCAACCCAGGGATCAAACCCAGGTCTCTCACATTGCAGGTGGATTCTTTGCCAGCTGAGCCACAAGGGAACCTCAAGAATACTAGAGTGGGTAGCCCTTCTCCAGCAGATCTTCCCAACCCAGGAACTGAACCGAGGTCTCCTGCATTGCAGGTGGATTCTTTACCAACTGAACATCATATTCAACGGTAAAAGATGAAATGCTTCTCTCAAAGGGTGAGAACGAGGCAAAGCTGTCTGCTCTCATACTTCTTTGCAATAATGAACTGGAAGTTCAAACCCATGCACAAAGCAAGAAAAAAGAAATTATAGTCATCTAGAATGGAGGAGAAGAAGAAAACCAACTTTAGTCATAGAAGACATGACATTGTAAATTGAAAATCTAAGTTAGCTACGAAAAACTACTTGAAATAACAAGTGAGTTTAACAACAAAAATCAAATGTCCCATTCACAGCAGCATTAAAAAGAATAAATTACTCAGGAATAAACTCAACAAAGAAATTGCAAGGTCTGTGCACTTAAATCTGTACAACACTGCTGAGAGAAAGTAAGATCTAAATAAATGTAGAGATATGCTACAGTCATTAACTGAAAGACTCAATATTGCAAAGACAACCAATTCACCACAAATCTATTGATTCAATGCAGTCACTATCAGATTCCAAGCAGATATTTTTGCATGAATTGATAAGCTGAGTCTAAATTTCTATGGAAACATAAAAGAACCAAGATAGCCAATAAAGCTTTGGTGTGGGAAAGGATTGGAGGACTCACTCTGTCATTGTTCAGTCACCAAGTTGTGTCCAACTTGTGACCCCATCGACTGTAGCCCACCAGGCTCCTCTGTCCATGGGATTTCCCAGGTAAAAATACTGGAGTGGGTTGCCATTTCCTTTTCCAGGGGATATACCCAACCCATAGATCAAACCTGCGTCTCCTGCATTGGCAGGCGGGTTCTCTACTGCTGAGCCACCAGGGAAGATCAGATTCACTCTACATCTCATTATTCTACACTTTAAGAAAAGATAAAGTGGGTTTTATCAAAGTTAAAAACTTTCACTTTTAAAAAGATACCATTGGGAGTTCCTGGTGGTCCACTGATTAGGACTCTTAAGGGACTAGGTTCAATCCCTGACCAGAAAATTAAGACCCCACAAGCTGCACAGCAGGGGAAAAAGAAAAAGAAACCATTAAGAAAACGAAAAGATAAGCCAGACTGGGAAAATATATTTGCAAATCATATACTTGATAATGCTCAGAATAAAAAATGTTTACAACTCAGTAAGAAGACTTACAATCTCTTATAATAACTATAAATAAGGTATAACCCCAAAGAAAGGTAATGCCAAAGAATGCTCAAACTACTGCATAATTACACTCATTTCACACACTAGCAAAGTAATGCTCAAAATTCTTCAAGCCAGGCTTCAACAATACGCGAACCGTGAACTTCAAGATGTTCAAGCTGGTTTTAGAAAAGGCAGAGGAACCAGAGATCAAATTGCCAACATCCGCTGGATCATCGAAAAAGCAAGAGAGTTCCAGAAAAACATCTACTTCTGCTTTATTGACTATGCTGAAGCCTTTGACTGTGTGGATCACAATAAACTGTGGAAAATTCTGAAAGAGATAGGAATACTAGACCCCCTGACCTGCACCTTGAGAAACCTGTATGCAGGTCAGGAAGCAACAGTTAGAACTGGACATGGAACAACAGACTGGTTCCAAATAGGAAAAGGAGTACGTCAAGGCTGTATATTGTCACCCTGATTATTTAACTTACATGCAGAGTATATCATGAGAAACGCTGGGCTGGAAGAAGCACAAGCTGGAATCAAGACTGCCAGGAGAAATATAAATAACCTCAGATATGCAGATGGCACCATCCTTATGGCAGAAAGCAAAGAAGAACTAAAGAGCCTCTTGATGAAAGCGAAAGAGGAGGGTGAAAAAGTTGGCTTAAAGCTCAACATTCAGAAAATTAAGATCACGGCATCTGGTCCCATCACTTCATGGCAAATAGATGGGGAAACAGTGGCTGACTTTATTTTTGGGGGCTCCAAAATCACTGCAGATGGTGACGGCAGCCATGAAATTAAAAAGTGCTTAAAAAAGCCTGATACTGGGAAAGATTGAAGGCAGGAGGAGAAGGGGACGACAGAGGATGAGATGGTTGGATGGCATCACCGACTCAATGGACATGAGTTTGGGTAAACTCTGGCTGTTGGTGATTGACAGGGAGGCCTGGCGTGCTGCGGTCCATGGGGCTGCAAAGAGTCAGACACGACTGAGCAACTGAACTGAACTGAACCCTTAAAAATCATGAATCACTATGTTGTACAGCTGAAATTTATATAATATTGTAAATCAACTATACCTCAATTTTAAAAATTTGCAGGGTGTGGGGGAAAAGACCTATAACCCAATTTGTAAAAATGAATAAAGAATTTAAATAGACATTTCACCCAAGAAGATACAAATGGCTAATAATCACATGAAGAAACAGTGAACATCACTGACTATTAAGGAAGTACAATTGAAACCACATTAAGGAAGTACAAATCAAAACCAGAATGAAATATCCTTACACACCTAGGTTAAAAATAGCTATATTTATAAAAATAGCTATAATGAAAATGATACCATATCAAGTGTCAGCAAGGACAAGAAGCATTCAAAACCAACACTTTATTGCTGGTGGGATTATAAAATGGTCAGCCACTTTGGAAAACAGTTTGGCATGGTAATTTCTTTGAAAGTTAAACAATTCTGCTGCTAGGTATGTCCCCAAGAGAAACAAAAACATATGTCTACACAAAGACTTGTAGGCAAATGTTCATAATTTATAATTATTCAGAATAGCCACAACTGGAACTAATCCAAATGAGTAAGTACCTGGTAAATGGAAGACAAAATGTGATATAACCTGTGATATTGTAATATAATGAGAAATAAATATTTTGGTCTTCATCCCTAACTGCAGCTAATGCTCCTAAAACCTTCATCACTCCCTAAGCAATGAAGATGCTAGGAGCATCTCGTTGTTCTAATATTTGGTATTCGACTCCAGTTCCTAATAGAGATTGTAAATGCCCTGAAATTTCCTAGTTGATAGGAACACGTTTAGTTCTAACAAACAATTTGGTGGGCTCCTGGAGAGCTTCAGGAAGGGGGCTTTATCACCAAAAAGATCAACCCATGATTGGAGGCTTGGAATGTTCAGCCTCACTCCCATCTGTTGGGTAAGGGAAAGGAGAGGAATTAGAGGTAAGGGTTAATACTTGATCATATTTATGTGATAAAACCTTGAAAAAAAATTCTGTGAAGTATGGGGTTCAGAGAGCTTTCAGGTTAGTGAATGCATCAGTGTGCTGGAAGAGTAGTACACCTCAACTTCATGGAGATGGAAGTTCCTGCACTGAGGACCCTTCCAGATCTTACCCTATATATCCCTTCATCTGGCTGTTCATCTGTATTCTTTATAACATCCTCTACTATGTATATATGGAGAAGGCAATGGCACCCCACTCCAGTACTCTAGCCTGGAAAATCCCATGGATGGAGGAGCCTCGTGGGCTACTGTCCATGGGGTCACTAAGAGTCAGACACAACTGAGCGACTTCACTTTCACTTTTCACTTTCATGCACTGGAGAAGGAAATGGCAACCCACTCCAGTGTTCTTGCCTGGAGAATCCCAGGGACGAGGGAGCCTCACGGGCTGCCATCTACGGGGTCACACAGAGTCGGACACAACTGAAGCGATTTAGCAACTATGTATATAAACCAGTAAAAGTAGGTAAGTGGTTTCCCTTACTTCTGTACTTCTGTGAGCATTATAGCAAATTACTGAACCTGAGAAGGAGAGTTGTAGAAACCACCCATTTGTAGTCAAGATGGACTGAGGGTGGATAACTTGGGAACCTGATCCTCATGGACTGGTGTCTGAAGCAGGAGCAGTCTGGGGGACTGAGTCCTTAACCTGTGGGATCTAACATGAACTCCAAGAATATAGTATCAGAATAGAATTGGATTGTAGGGACACTTGGCTGGTATCAGAGAGAATTGGTCAATATGGGAGAAACATCCACAATTCTGGTCACACAAGTATCATGAGTAGCAAAGTGTAAAAGAAACACTCTGCGACTTTTTATAACCTTAACGCTACTCAGCAGTAAAAGGCGGCAAGCTACGGATACATTCAAAAACAATAATGAACCTCAAAAACAGCATTAAGAAGCCAGACACAAAACCATACTGGATTACTCTGTTTATTAGAAATCTCTAGAAAAGGCAAAACTGAAGACAGAGAAAGTAGGCATGTTTGCCTGGGAAAGCAGGAACTGACTGTAGACAGGTAACTAAGTATACCTTTAGGGCTGAGGAAGGTGTTTTAAAATAGGATTGTGGTGATGGCTGCACAACTGTATACATTTACTAAAAACAGGGAATTCCCTAGCAATGCAGTGGTTAGGACTCTGCACTTTCACTGCCGAGGACCTGGGTTCAATCAATCCCTGGTCAGGGAACTAAGATCCCGCAAGCTGCACAGCATGGCCAAAATTTTAAAAAAAAAAAAAAAAAAATTTTTTTTTTTACTAAAAGTAATAAAACTGTACATTTATAACAGATGAGTTTTATAGTATTTAAATTATACCTCAATAAAACTGCCTTGAAAGTGTCTGGATGTTACAGCACTGTCAAACCACTATAGAAGAGTTTCTAAACACTCTCCATTTTAAAGTATTTCTTTAGTTCACAGACCACAGTTTGAGAAGCACTGATCTTATTTACTTCTGCTAGGTGTTGGGCTAAAAGGCTTAGAGCAATCAATAGTTGTAATTAAAATTCACCTTAACTTAAGCCATACAAGTTTAACTCCACTAAATATTTCATTAAGAAATTCACAAGTGTTACGGATACAGGAAAATATAGAAATGTGGTCTACTGTGGAATAAAAACATAACTCATTATAAAATGACACTTAATAAATGAGTTGTCTCAAGAGAACAAAAACTACCATAGTATCTATCTTTTTAATGTATTATAACTAAATTGATAAAGTCAGTATAACTATTAGACTACTAAAATTAAAAGACGCTTGCTCCTGGGAAGAAAAGTTATGACCAGCCTAGACAGCACATTAAAAAGCAGAGACATTACTTTGCCAACAAAGGTCTATCTAGTCAAAGCTATGGCTTTTCCAATAGTCATGTACAGATGTGAGAGTTGGACTATAAAGAAAGTTGAGCACCGAAGAATTGATAGTTTTGAACTGTGGTGTGAAGACTCTTGAGAATCCCTTGCACTGCAAGGAGGTCCAACCAGTCCATCCTAAAGGAAATCAGTCCTGAATATTCATTGGAAGGACTGATGCTGAGGCTGAAACTCCAATACTTTGGCCACCTGATGCAAAGAACCAACTCATTTGAAAAGACCCTGATGCTGGGAAAGATTGAAAGCTGGAGGGGAAGGGGACGACAGAGGATGAGATGGTTGGATGGCATCACTGACTCAATGGACACGAGTTTGAGTAAGCTCAGCGAGCTGGTGATGGACAGGGAGGCCTGGTGTGCTGCAGTGCATGGGGTCACAAAGAGTAGGATACAACTGAGCGACTGAGCTGAACTGAACTGAAAACCCAAAACAATATAATTTTAAATATATAAATGAATTAAATGAGATAGAATTTTATAAGTATTTTGTATTTTTTTGGTTCAAATATCTGAACATGTGTGTGTATATATATATATATATATATATATATAGTTTTATATATATATATAAAACCAATATATATATAGGTTATATATAAGTATATATTTGTTTCAGAGAAAGTTCTAATGACATAAAAGCTTCTTTTGTTTCAATTAAGTGTATATACAGGCTATGTTTAGTCGAAATTTGTTAGCATTTAATGCCTATGATGTGATCTAAATCTACATTTACTGTATAGTAACTGGACACCAATTATAGAAAGCAATGATACTTTTTTATAGCTGTGGAACAACACAGAGATGAAATAAAGACTCTAGTTTTTAAAAGGCCAAAGCAATCCGCTAAAGTTTACTTTTTTGGGAAAAATTAAATGCTAAACTTTTTAGATGAAATTTTTAAAACTTTTCAGTTGATAAATCTCACTCCCTTGAAGAGTTCAGCTTCTTTAGTAATCTAACCATTCTTTAGAGCTCCGATATTCTTTACACAGGTTTGCTATACAATGAAACTATAGCTTTCAAAACCACAAGCAGCTCTGGTATATTGTTTTCTTATAGTGAGGTTTTTGATTTGCCAAGTCAAAACTAAGAAGTTTAAAAGAACTTCCTTCAATTTAAATGTCCATCAACAAACGAACTCATAAAGAAGATGTGATACCCACACACACCCCCACCGCCACTGTACTACCACTCAGACATAGAAAAAAGAAAGAAATTTGCAGCAGCAAGGATAGATTTGGACCTAGAGATTATCCTATTAAGTGAACAGAGGAAAACAAATATCATATGATACCACTTATATGTGGAATCTAAAAAAAATGATACAAATGAACTTATTTATAAGACAGAAACAGACTCACATACCTAGTAAACAAAACTTACGGTTACCAAAGGGGACAATGGTGGGGAGGGATAAATTAGGAGTTTGGGATTAACATATACCCACTAGTATATCTAAAATAGGTAAACAACAGGGAACGATATTCAATATCTTATAATAACTTATAATGGAAAAGAACAGTGCATATGTGTATACATACACATCTGAATCACTTTGCTGAACCTGACACTAATGTGACATTGTACACTAACTATGCTTCAATTAAAAAAAAATTAAGCATTCCCTTCATATTTAGCATGTGAGACCTGGATCTATAGCTTTGTTTTGAATTAAGGAATATCAACTTTAAATTGAAAATTAAACTAAATGAGGGGGAAAAAAATCTAGGATAGCTATGGTCATTCTTTTAACAAATATATTCCAGTATGTGTGACAGTTTTAAGTGCTATTTGTCCCTTTACATTTTCGCAGGTCTTCTTGGAAAGCTGAAAATGTGTAGTCTCTGTTGTCCTTTCCTTTATATAACTATTTTTGATATTTCTTGACTTTCTGCAATTTATACTTTACACAAAAAGCTAGAGTCACAATCCCAGAAGGAAAGCTAAAGAAGAATCAGTGACTAGAAGCAGTTACTCGTTTCATTTCCTATCTCCAAAGAAACATCAACTCACATGATATAGAATATCCTGCAGTAAGTTATATCCTACCTCTATAACATATGTTCACCCTCCAAAAAGTACACTTTCAAGATTTGTTTGGATTTCCTGAAATTATATTATAATTTAATAAGTTTATAAGAGTAGAAAAGCAATTGTTATATGAATTCCCAAACTAGTAACACAAAAAGCTATAATCTAATATTCAGCTCATTAAAGGGACAACAGATAATGTTGCAAATGTTCCATACTCTTCTAAAATTAACTGTGGTCATGACTAAAAGATAAGTTATAACCATCAGTAGTACTGCACTAGGTGAGCAAAAGTATAACACCACTCAAAACACATTAAGAGAACGTTTTTTAAAACTATGTACAGATAGAAATGGTGATCATGACTCTACAACTATGCTTTTAACAATTCATGCCCACGTGGAATCTTACCCTTCTGGTTTTGTTTCCTAGACATTTCAGGTTTCTTTAGTCTCAAAAAATGCAGAAGAAAAGTATTATTTTGCCTTGTCTTGGTTCTGACTGTAGTTGTCTTTGATTTAAAAGGAGATGACCGAAGGTGATAAATATAAAATCCTGGTTATTTGAAATCCTGTTCACTAGCCGTCGATCTCCTTTTCTTCTCTCATATCAAATTCATGTCAAGAAATATTATTGCAGACATTCATGTTTCTTTTTCCAGGGAGATTCTAGGGGGAAAACAAACATACACATGTATTCACTATGACAGTAACAGCTATACAAAATTTTTAACAGATATCCACATGCTTTATTTTATACTTTTTCTAAATGAAACTAGTTATTAAAAGAAAACTACTCGAGGATTTCCCTGTTGGTACAGTGGGTAACAGTTTGCCTGCCAATGCAGGTACATGGGTTCAATCTCTGGTCCAGGAAGATTCCATGTGCTGCAGAGCAACTAAAGCCCACGAGCTACAACTACTGAGCCCACAAGCCGCAACTACTGAGCCTGTGTGCCTAGAGCCTGTGCTCCGCAACAAGAGAAGCTACAATAAGAAGCCCATGCACCTCAACAAAGACAACCCCCACTCTCCACAACTAGAGAAAGCTTGCATGTAGCAAGAAGACCCAGTGCAATCAAATATAAACAAATTATTTTAAAAAAAGAGAGAGAGAGAAAACAGGGTATTCACTTGTTTAAAAAAAAAAAAACTACTCTAGAAAGAATACAGTTGTAAGAAGCAATATTTTAATTAATACAACATTGTAAATCAACTGTAATTCAATTTTTTAAAGTTTCTCAAAAAATAAATCATTGTAAACCTTTTTTTAAAAAAGCAATAATTTGCTCCTTAAAAAATTTTAATCTTATAAATCAAACTATCTTCTCAGTTCAGAAAGCATGTTTTCTTTTCTTTTTTTTTTTTAATTAGTGCCAAATTCTTTCAGAACTAAAAGCTGGATTTTTGTTTTGTTTTGTTTTTTGAATTTTATTTATTTACTTATTTTTAAATTTTATTTTATTTAACTTTACAATATTGTGTTGGATTTGCCATATATCAAAATGAATCTGCCACAGGTATACATGTGTTCCCCATCCTGAACCCTCCTCCCTCCTCCCTCCCCATACCATCCCTCTGGGTCGTCCCAGTGCACCAGCCCCAAGCATCCAGTATCATGCATCGAACCTGGACTGGCGACTCGTTTCATATATGATATTATACATATTTCAATGCCATTCTCCCAAATCATCCCATCCTCTCCCTCTCCCACAGAGTCCAAAAGACTGTTCTATACATCAGTGTCTCTTTTGCTGTCTCGTATACAGGGTTATTGTTACCATCTTTCTAAATTCCATAAATATGCGTTAGTATACTGGAAAAGGTAACTTTTCATTCCAATCCCAAAGAAAGGCAATGCCAAAGAATGCTCAAACTACCGCACAATTGCACTCATCTCACACTCTAGTAAAGTAATGCTTAAAATTCTCCAAGCCAGGCTTCAGCAATATGTGAACCGTGAACTTCCTGATGTTCAAGCTGGTTTTAGAAGAGGCAGAGGAACCAGAGATCAAATTGCCAACATCCGCTGGGTCATGGAAAAAGCAAGAGAGTTCCAGAAAAACATCTATTTCTGTTTTATTGACTATGCCAAAGCCTTTGACTGCGTGGATCACAATAAACTGTAGAAAATTCTGAATGAGATGGGAATACCAGAACACCTAATCTGCCTCTTGAGAAATTTGTATGCAGGTCAGGAAGCAACAGTTAGAACTGGACATGGAACAACAGACTGGTTCCAAATAGGAAAAGGAGTACGTCAAGGCTCTATATTGTCACCCTGTTTATTTAACTTATATGCAGAGTACATCATGAGAAACACTGGACTGGAAGAAACACAAGCTGGAATCAAGATTGCCGGGAGAAATATCAACAACCTCAGATATGCAGATGACACCACCCTTATGGCAGAAAGTGAAGAAGAACTAAAAAGCCTCTTGATGAAAGTGAAAGAGGAGAGTGAAAAAGTTGGCTTAAAGCTCAACATTCAGAAAATGAGGATCATGGCATCCGGTCCCATCACTTCATGGGAAATAGATGGGGAAACAGTGGAAACAGTGTCAGACTTTATTTTTCTGGGTTCCAAAATCACTGCAGATGGTGACTGCAGCCATGAAATTAAAAGACGCTTACTCCTTGGAAGGAAAGTTATGACCAACCTAGATAGCATATTCAAAAGCAGAGATATTACTTTGCCAAAAAAGGTTCGTCTAGTCAAAGCTATGGTTTTTCCAGTGGTCATGTATGGATGTGAGAGTTGGACTGTGAAGAAGGCTGAGCGCCGAAGAATTGATGCTTTTGAACTGTAGTGTTGGAGAAGACTCTTGAGAGTCCCTTGGACTGCAAGGAGATCCAACCAGTCCATTTTGAAGGAGATCAGCCCTGGGATTTCTTTGGAAGGAATGATGCTAAAGCTGAAACTCCAGTACTTTGGCCACCTCATGCGAAGAGTTGACTCACTGGAAAAGACTCTGATGCTGGGAGGGATTGGAGGCAGGAGGAGAAGGGGACAACAGAGGATGAGATGGCTGGATAGCATCACTGACTCAATGACATGAGTCTGAGTGAACTCCGGGAATTGGTGATGGATAGGGAGGCCTGGTGTGCTGTGGTTCATGGGGTTGCAAAGAGTCGGACACAACTGAGTGACTGCTCTGATCTGATACTGTATTGGTGTTTTTCTTTCTGGCTTACTTCACTCTGTATAATAGGCTCCAGTTTCATCCACCTCATTAGAACTGATTCAAAGGTATTCTTTTTAATGGCTGAGTAATACTCCATTGTGTATATGTACCACAGCTTGCTTATCCATTCATCTGCTGGTGGACATCTAGGTTGCTTCCATGTCCTAGCTATTATAAACAGTACTGCTATGAACATTGGGGTACACGTGTCTCTTTCCCTTCTGGTTTCCTCAGTGTGTATGCCCAGCAGTGGGATTGCTGGATCATAAGGCAGTTCTATTTCCAGTTTTTTAAGGAATCTCCAGAAAGCCCAGAGATAAATCCACGCACATATGGACACCTTATCTTTGACAAAAGAGGCAAGAATATACAATGGATTAAAGACAATCTCTTTAACAAGTGGTGCTGGGAAAACTGGTCAACCACTTGTAAAAGAATGAAACCAGACCACTTTTTAACACCATACACAAAAATAAACTCAAAATGGATTAAAGATCTAAACGTAAGACCAGAAACTATAAAACTCCTAGAGGAGAACATAGGCAAAACACTCTCTGACATACATCACAGCAGGATCCTCTATGACCCACCTCCCAGAATATTGGAAATAAAAGCAAAAATAAACAATGGGTGGGACCTAATTAAACTTAAAAGCTTCTGCACAACAAAGGAAACTATAAGCAAGGTGAAAAGACAGCCTTCAGAATGGGAGAAAATAATAGCAAATGAAGCAACTGACAAACAACTAATCTCAAAAATATACAAGCAACTCCTACAGCTCAGTTCCAGAAAAATAAATGACCCAATCAAAAAATGGGCCAAAGAACTAAATAGACATTTCTCCAAAGAAGATATACAGATGGCTAACAAACACATGAAAAGATGCTCAACATCACTCATTATCAGAGAAATGCAAATCAAAACCACTATGAGGTACCATTTCACGCCAGTCAGAATGGCTGCGATCCAAAAGTCTACAAGCAATAAATGCTGGAGAGGATGTGGAGAAAAGGGAACTCTCTTACACTGTTGGTGGGAATGCAAACTAGTACAGCCACTATGGAAAGCATGTTTTCTTATTCTTCTTGTGTCTATCTCAAAAATCTTATCTCCACCTCTACTTCACAAACTAAAATAGTTACTTCCTATCACTCCCTAAGATCTCTCTTACCACCTGCTCTTCCTATATAAATCAAGGGTCTTTTCTCTTCCTCTATTAATTTCCTTTATCTAACCCCTCCTCAGGTTTCCCAGCTCAAATATAGTTGCAAGACATTTGGGAGGAGGGTGAGAGGGAAAAGGAGAGAATAAAGGGAATTTAATAAGGAAAACTGAAACATCAGAATGTGGATTAGTCAACACTACAGAAAGCTTTTATAAATTGCAAAGATACAAATGCCTTTTTCCTGCCTTATTACTAAACATATAATACATACATGTCCAAAATTTATGGGTAAAGAAAGCATGAGGAGGGTCATGGAACTCTTATACCTAGAAACCTGATAGAAAAAAAAAAAAAAAATTTACAAAATGTAACCCAAGAAGGAAATAAGAGTAAACTTCATGAAATATTTTTTCAGTGTGGAGAATAAAAGGGATAAGTCACAAGTTAAAAAAAAAAATCCATCAAGAGTAAAAAGCCTGTTCTCAGAGTCGCTCTGCTCTGCACCCGAAACTATCACAACGTTGTTAACTGGCTATACTCCAATATAAAATAAAGTTTTAAAAAAAGGATAAACATAAAATAAAGACTTCAGAGTAACAGCCTCTTAGGGGATTCCCTGACAGTCCAGTGGTTAGCACTCTCAGCTTTCATTGCCACGTGCCTGGGTTTGATCCTTGATTGAGGAACTGAGATCCTGCGATGTGCAATCAATAAAAATGACACAGCAACTATCAAATCTCCAGTAACAAAAGATAAAGACAATGAGAGAAAATAAATTACCATGTAGCAGATAGCAGATGAAGAACTAAACCTGGGAAACAATATAACCCCCCAAATCAAAGATTTTTCATTAAATACTTACTTGAATACTTTAAATAAGAATTTAGATTAAGTAAAATAAGAGCTAGGAAATAAATGAAAGAATGAATAAGGATAAATAGAATGAAAAGAAAGATGACTGCAAAGCTAAGGAAATCTGAAAAACAAAATACCACAATTACAGATTTAATAAGGTATCAGAAACAGAACAGATTCAAATGAAAACAGAATGAATGGGATGGAGAAATGGGATGGCTTTCAGAAAAATAATAATAATAATAATAAAAACATAAAAGAAGTTAGAGCAATTAGAAGATAAAAATGATCCAATCTAAGGATAATTAGAGTCAATATAATAAACTCCAAAAACAGAGGACTCAATAAAGGGAACAGAAAAAACATTCACAGATGAAATACAGGAAAATTCCTTTGAAAGAAGCATCAGTATCATTCCCTCCCCACTACCAATCCATCAGAAGAAATCCTCTCTGTTCTACCTTTTACATATACCAGAACTGGCCCACTTCTGACCATCTCCACTTGCAACCACTTTTGTCCAAGACACAATCATTTCTCACCTGCATTGCTATAATCAAGACTATAATAGTCTCCTAGCTGGCATCCTGAGTCTGCTATTCTGCCACTCTCTAGCTTCTGTTTCACATAGGTATTTTAAAATTATAAGACATTATGTCCCAACTATGCCGTTCAAAGCCCTCCAGCAGCTCCTCATTTCATTCAAAGTAAAAGCCAGAGCCCTCAGAGTGGCCTAAAAGGTCTTATCTGCTCTAACACCCTGTCCGCATGCACCCTTTTCCTCTCTGACCTCACATCCTGCTACTCTTCCTCTCAAGTATTCTATACCAGCCACATTGGCCTCTTTATTGTCCATTTTATTTATTTATTTATTTATTTTAATTTTATTTTATTTTTAAACTTTACAAAATTGTATTAGTTTTGCCAAATATCAAAATGAATCCGCCACAGGTATACATGTGTTCCCCATCCTGAACCCTCCTCCCTCCTCCCTCCCCATACCATCCCTCTGGGTCGTCCCAGTGCACTAGCCCCAAGCATCCAGTATCGTGCATCGAACCTGGACTCAGATATGTTCTCAACTTAAGGCCCTTAAGGTGTTGCCTCTGCCACCAATGTCCTTCCCCTAGATAGCTACATGGAATACTTCCTCACCTCCTTTAGGCTTTTTCTCGAATGTTTCCTTCTCTGCAGTTATTCATAAGAAACTGCTGAACTCAGGGCGAGAACAGAGGGAATCTATGGCATTACTAGCTAAAGTACTCCCATCCCCAGAGGTCAGTGGGGAAGTTGGTTCTACCAAGGTGGTAAAAACCAGCAGCTTCACTGACAAAGAAGGGTGACTTTACTTAAAGCAAAGTACAGAAAAAGCTCATGCCTATCCTATCTGCATTGTCAATAAGAGTTTGCATTACTGGGGGCAAAGAGAAAAGCAAGACCAAGAGCTCCGATATCCTGAGGTCACCGTCATAGTGCAAACAATGGGGCAGCAAACTAGTCAGAAATTAAAAAAGGAAATCTGGAGAAGAAACTATAAGGGACCTCGATATATGTCTACACATTCACACACCAGGAGCCTGCACACACAGGCAGAAAAGACAGAAAAGGGCCTGGTGGAAGGTAAAAGTTAGGGCAGACTTTGAAATGGCCTGAACTTTGAAGGAGCTTCCTCAAACAGATAAAGATCAGCAGAAAGTAGAAGTCTTACTCGGTATTTAGCTCAATAGCTAGCACACTATCTAGCACAATCTTCGACCAATCATTGACTGACCACTAAGCAATGCAGATGCAGGTGCCACTCCAGGAAGCCAAACACAAAAATTAAAACAGAAATTAAAATAACAAAAAACTGAGCAGGTATCAGCAGTCACACACCACACAGAAAAATTCCACAGATTTAGCTCAGGCAAGTTACTTTAAAAACAACAATAATAACAAAGCAACAACAACCCTCAAAAGGGAGAAAAATCAGAATCCAAAACTGCTACAATATATTATGCAAAATGTCCACAGTTCCAACAAAAATTTGTAAGATGTAAAAATGCCAAGAAAGTGTGACCCAAACAGAAGGGAAAAAAAGACCCCATGTGATTGAAAATATCTCTGAGTAGGCCCAATGCCAGCCTTAGCAAACACAGACTTCAAAGTGTTTTAAAAGACTAAGGAAAATTATAAGAACAATGTCTTAAACAAATAGAAAATCTCAACAACAAATAATAATTATAAAAAAGACCAAACAAAACCCCAGAGTTGAACACTGAAGCAGAATAAAAAATAAACCTGAAGAAAGAGTAACAGAAATGATCTAATCTGAAAAGAGAGAAAAGAATAAAGAAAAACAAACATAGCCTTAAAGACCTGTGGAACAATGTCAAATGTACCAACATACATGAATTACGAATTCCAGAAGTGGAAAGGATACAGAAACAGTGACCAAAAACTATACAAACTGACTTTACAATTAATCTACACTTTAAGAAGCTAAATGAACCATGACAACAGAAACACAGAAATCCATACCTAGATATATAGTAAAACTGACGAAAGCCCAAAACAGAAAATCTTGGGAGTATCATTTTACAGGGACACAAAGATTTAACTACTGGCTAACTTCTCATCAGAAACAAGGGAGGCCAGAAGGCAATGAAATAACATATTCAAAATGCTGAAAGAAAATAGTCAAGTAAGAATTCTGTATCCACAGATGGCTAATAAACACATGAAAAGATGCTCAACACTGCACATTATTAGAGAAATGCAAATCAAAACTACAATGAGGTTATCACCAACACTGGTCAGAACAGCCATCATCAAACAATCCACAAACAATAAATGTTGGAGAGGATATGGAGAAAAGGAAACCCTCTTGCACTGTTGATGGGAATACAAATTGATAACAGCCACTATGGAGAATAGTGTGGAGATCCCTTAAAAAACTAGGAATAAAACTACCATATGACCCAACAATTCCACTATTGGACATATACTCTGAGGAAACCATAACTGACAAAGACACATGCACCCCACTGTTGACTGCAGCACTATTAACAATAGTTAGGACATGAAAGCAACCTAGATGTCCACTGACAGATGAATGGATAAAGAAGTTGTGGTACACATATACAATGGAATATTCAGTTCAGTTCAGTCACTCAGTCGTGTTCGACTCTTTGCGATCCCATGAATCGCAGCACGCCAGGCCTCCCTGTCCATGACCAACTCCCGGAGTTCACTCAAACTCATGTCCATCGAGTCAGTGATGCCATCCAACCGTCTCATCCTCTGTCGTCCCCTTCTCCTCCTGCCCTCAATCCCTCCCAGCATCACAGTCTTTTCCAATAAGTCAACTCTTCCCATGAGGTGGCCGAAGTACTGGAGTTTCAGCTTTAGCATCAGTCCTTCCAATAAACACTCAGGACTGATCTCCTTTAGAATGGACTGACTGGATCTCCTTGCAGTCCAAGGGACTCTCAAGAGTCTTCTCCAACACCACAGTTCAAAAGCATCAATTCTTCAGCGCTCAGCTTTCTTCACAGTCCAACTCTCACATCCATACATGACCACTGGAAAAACCATAGCTTTGACTAGATGGACCTTTGTTGGCAAAGTAATATCTCTGCTTTTTAATATGCTGTCTAGGTTGGTCATAACTTTCCTTCCAAGGAGTATGCGTCTTTTAATTTCATGGCTGCAGTCACCATCTGCAGTGATTTTGGAGCCCAAAAAAACAAAGTCTGACAATGTTTCCACTGTTTCCCCTCTATTTGCCATGAAGTGATGGGACCAGATGCCATGATCTTCGTTTTCTGAATGTTGAACTTTAAGCCAACTTTTTCACTCTCCTCTTTCACTTTCATCAACAGGCTTTTTAGTTCCTCTTCACTTTCTGCCATAAGGGTGGTGCATCATCTGCATATCTGAGGTTATTGATATTTCTCCCAACAATCTTGATTCCAGCTTGTGCTCAGCCATAAAAAGGAACAAATTTGACTCCGTTCTAATAAGGTGGATGAACGGAGAACCTATTATACACAGTGAAGTGAATCACAAAGAGAAAGATAAATACTGTATTCTAACGCATATGTATGTAACCTAGAAGGACGGTACTGATGAACCTATTTGCAGGGCAGCAGTGGAGACAGGCATGGAGAAAAGACTTGTTGGCACAGAGAGGGAAGGGCAGGGTGGGACAAACGGAGAGAACAGCACTGAAACATATACACTGCCATATGTAATTTAGATAGCTGGTGAAATGTACTGTATGACGCAGGGAGCTCAAATCAGTGCCGTGTGATAATCTAGAAGGGCAAGATGGGGAGGAAGGTGGGACGGAGGTTCAGGAGGGAGGGGACATACCTATACCTATGGCTGATTCATGTTCATATATTGCAGAGGCCAACACAATATTGGAAATTAATCATCCTCCAACTAAAAATAAATTTTTAAAAAAAGGAATATTGTATCCAGATAGCTAAATTGTCTTTCAAAAATGAAGATGGGAGTTCCCTGGTGGCTTAGCAGTAAAGAATCCGCCTGCCAATGCAGGAGACACGGGTTCGATCCCTGATTCGGGAAGATTCTACTTGCCACAGAGCAACTAAACCCATGTGCCACAAAGACTGAGCCTGTGCTCGAGAGCCCAGGAACCACAACTCCTGAGCACACTGGTTGCAACGACAGCAGCCTGCATGTCCTAGAGCTCATGCTCCACCAGAGAAGCCACCACAGTGAGAAGCCTGTGCACCACAGCTAGAGTAGCCCTGCTGGCCTAACTAGAGGAGAGCCTGTGCAGCAATGAGAACCCAGCACAGCCAAACACAAAAGTAAAATGATTTTATAAAATGAGCATGAAACAGAGACATCCCCAATAAATTAAGAGAATCCATCGACACCAGATGGTAACTTGAATCTACACAAAGAAAAGTACTGGGAAAAGGAAATATACGGGTAAATATAAAAGAATACATTCTAAAAAGTTTATTCTCTGGGGACTTCCCTGGTGGTCCAGTAGTTAGGACTCTGCACTTCCAATGCCGGGGATGTGAATTTGATCCCTGTTTGGGAAACTAAGATTCCACATGCCATATATATATATTCTCTAAAATTATTTAAAAGATTATATAAAGCAGTAATAACATTATTGTTATGTTTATAACAAATATAATATATATGACAATTACTGTACAAAGGAGGGAGTAAGAAATGCTATCTTACAGAATTAAACTAGCATTAATCTAAAGTAGACTGTGATAAATTAAAATGCATTTTGGAATGTCTAGAACAAGCACTAAGAAAATAACTCACCACCTGGAAGCCTTTGTATTTTAAATTATTTGCTTCTTTTAAATTGACCACATTAGCGATTTCCACTTTGCTTAGTATACGGCAAACTGTCTTCACTAAACAAAATATCAGGTATTTCTCACTGAAAAACAGTGTTGAGTTTCTACTGAGGTTTTCTCCAGTTGTTGTGATAGAGATAACTATTCTTTTTATTTTCTGGAGAAGAAATACAAACCCATAAAGACTATAATATCCAGAGTGGTATTTCAAAAGTTTGGAGACATAAAGGGCACCTGATTTAAAATTTAAAAAAGGAAAAGAATATAACTCAAAGACAGCAAAAACAAAAGACAACAGCAAAACAAAATAATTAAAATCATACACTTAAAAAAAAATCTATGAGCTATTTAAAATCCTAAAAGATGATACTGTGATTAAAAAGAATGCATTTGAATCAGTTCTAATGAGGTGGATGAAACTGGAGCCTATTATACAGAGTGAAGTAAGCCAGAAAGAAAAACACCAATACAGTATACTAACGCATATATATGGAATTTAGAAAGATGGTAACAATAACCCTGTGTACGGGACAGCAAATGAGACACTGATGTATAGAACAGTCTTATGGACTCTGTGGGAGAGGGAGAGGGTGGGAAGATTTGGGAGAATGGCATTGAAACATGTAAAATATCATGTATGAAATGAGTTGCCAGTCCAGGTTCAATGCATGATACTGGATGCTTGGGGCTAGTGCACTGGGACGACCCAGAGGGATGGTATGGGGAGGGAGGAGGGAGGAGGGTTCAGGATGGGGAACACATGTATACCTGTGGCAGATTCATTTTGATATTTGGCAAAACTAATACAATTTTGTAAAGTTTAAAAATAAAACAAAATTGTAGTTGGAAAATAAAAAAAGGAAAAGAATATAACTCAAAGACAGCAAAAACAAAAGACAACAGCAAAACAAAATAATTAAAATCATACACTTAAGAAAATCTATGAGCTATTTAAAATCCTAAAAGATGATACTGTGATTAAAAAGAATGCATTTGAATCAGTTCTAATGAGGTGGATGAAACTGGAGCCTATTATACAGAGTGAAGTAAATCAGAAAGAAAAAGACCAATACAGTATATTAATGCATATATATGGAATTTAGAAAGATCGTAACGATGACACTATATGTGAGATAGCAAAAGAGACACAGATGTAAAGAACAGACTTTTGGACTCTGTGGGAGTAGGCAAGCGTGGGATGATTTGAGAGAATAGCATTGAAACATGTATATTACCATATGTGAAAGAGATCGCCAGTCCAGGTTCGATGCATGAGACAGGGTGCTCAGGGCCGGTGCACTGGGACAACCTCGAGGGCTGGGATGGAGAGGGAGGTGGGAGGGGGGTTCAGGATGGGGGACACATGTACACCCATGGCTGACTCATGTCTCTGTATGGCATAAACCACTAAAATATTATTAAGTAATTAGCTGTCAATTAAACAAATTAATTTTTTAAAAAAGATAATGCTGTGAAAGTGCTGCACTCAATATGCCAGCAAATTTGGAAAACTCGGAGTGGCCACAGGACTGGGAAAGGTCAGTTTTCATTCCAATCCCAAAGAAAGACAATGCCAAAGAATGTTCAAACTATCGCACAATTGCACTCATCTCACACACTAGCAAAGTAATGCTCAAAATTCTCCAAGCCAGGCTTCAATTGTACATGAACCACGAACTTCCAGATGTTCAAGGTGGATTTAGAAAAGGCAGAGGAACCAGAGCTCAAGTTACCAACATCCGTTGGATCATCGAAAAAGCAAGAGTGCCAGAAAAACATCTACTTCTGCTTTATTGACTATGTCAAAGCCTTTGACTGTGTGGATCACAACAAACTGGGAAATTCTTAAAGAGATGGGAATACCAGACCACCTGATCTGCCTCTTGAGAAATCTGTATGCAGGCCAAGAAACAACAGTTAGAATTGGACATGGAATAACAGACTGGTTCCAAACCGGGAAAGGAGTACATCAAGGCTGTATATTGTCACTCTGCTTATTTAATCTATATGCAGAGTACATCATGAGAAATGCTGGGCTGGGTGAAGCACACGCTGAAATCAAGATTGCTGGGAGAAATATCAATAACCTCAGATATGCAGATGACACCACCCTTATGGCAGAAAGCGAAGAAAAACTAAAGAGTCTCTTGATGAAAGTGAAAGAGGAGAGTGAAAAAGTTGGCTTAAAGCTCAACATTCAGAAAATGAAGATCATGGCATCTGGTCCCATCACTTCATGGCAAACACATGGGCAAACAGTGGAAACCAGTGTCAGACTTTATTTCTGGGGGCTCCAAAATCACTGCAGATGGTGACTGCAGCCATGAAATTAAAAGATGCTTGCTCCTTGGAAGAAAAGTTATGACCAACCTAGACAGCATATTAAAAAGCAGAAACATTACTTTGCCAACAAAGGTCCGTCAAGTCAAAGCTCTGGTTTTTCCAGTAGTCATGTACAGATGTGAGAGCTGGACTATAAACAAAGTTGAGCACTGAAGAATTGATGCTTTTGAACTGTGGTGTTGGAGAAGACTCTTGAGAGTTCCTTGGACTGCAAGGAGATGCAACCAGTCCATCCTAAAGGAAATCAGTTCTGAATATTCATTGGAAGGACTTATGCTGAAGCTGAAACTCCAATACTTCGGCCATTTGATGCAAAGAACTGATTCATTTGAAAAGACCCTGATGCTGGGAAAGATTGAAGGCGGGAGGAGAAGGGAACAACAGAGGATGAGATGGTTGGATGGCATCACCGACTCAATGGACATGAGTTTGAGTAAACTCTGGGAGTTGGTGATGGACAGGGAGGTCTGGCGTGCTGCAGTCCATGGGGTCATAAGGAGTCGGTCACGACTGAGTGACTGAACAGAACACAAAATAAGGTAATACAGGAGGAACAATTAAACCAAAAGATATAATATAAAAAACAAACATCAAAATGGCAGAGAGAAACCTAGCTATATAAAAATTATACTAAATATGAATGGATTATGAAGGTAGAGGAATCAGAGATCAAATTGCCAACATCCCCTGGTTCATAGATAAATCAAGAGAATTCCAGAAAAGCATCTACTTCTCCTTCATTGACTACGTTAAAGCCTTCAATTGTGTGGATAACAACAAACTATGGAAAATTCTTCAAGAGACGGGAATACCAGATCACATTACCTGCCTTCTGAGAAATCTGTATGCAGGTCAAAAAAAAAACAGTTAGAACCGGACATGGAACAACAGACTGGTTCAAAATTGGGAAAGAGTACACCAAGGCTGTATATTGTCACTCTGCTTATTTAACTTCTACACAGAGTATATCATGTGAAATGCCGAGCTGGATGAAGCACAAGCTGGAATCAAGACTGCTGGAAAAATAGCAATAACCTCAGATATGCAGATGATACCACCCTATGGCAGAAAGCAAAGAGGAACTAAAGACCCTCTTGATGAAAGTGAAAGAGGAGAGTGAAAAAGTTGGCTTAAAACTCAACTTTCAAAAAAATAAGATCATAGCACCTGGTCCCATCACTTCATAGCAAATAGGTGGGGCAACAATGGAAACGGTAAGAGACTTTATTTTCTTCAACTCCAAAATCACTGCAGATGGTGACTGCAGCCATAAAATTAAAAGATGCTTGCTCCCTGGAAGAAAAGCTATGACTAACCTAGACAGCATATTAAAAAGCAGAGACATTACTTTACCGACAAAGGTCCATCTAGTCAAAGCTATGGTTTTCCCAGTAGTCATGTAGGGATGTTAAGAGCTGGACTATAAAGAATGCTGAGAGCCAAAGAATTGATGCTTTTGAATTGTGGAGTTGGAGAAGACTTCTTGAGAGTCCCTTGGACTGCAAGGAGATCAAACCAGTCCATCCTAAAAAAAATCAGTCCTGAATATTCGTTGGAAGGACTGATGCTGAAGTTCCAATACTTTGGCCACCTGATGCAAAGAGCCGACTCACTGGAAAAGACCCTGATGCTGGGAAAGATTGAGAGCTGGAGGAGAAGGGGACGACAGAGGATGAGATGGTTGAATGGCATCACCGACTCAATGGACATGAGTTTCTGCAAACTCTGGGAGATGGTGAAGGACAGGGCTCTTACACCACATACAAAAACCAACTCAAAATGGATTAAAGACCTAAACATAAGATCTAAAACTCCTGGAAGAAAACACAGAGGAAAAGCTTCATGATACTGACGTTGGCAGTGATTTCTTGAATACGACACCAAAAGCAGCCAAAAAAAGCAAAAATTGACAAACTGGACCATGTGAAAATTAAAAACTTCTGTACAGCAAAAATAATCAATGGAGTGAAAATATTAGCAAATCATATATCTGATAAGCGTTAAATAATCAAAATATATAAAGAATGCCTACAACTTAACACAGAAAAATAAATGACCCAAGTTAAAAATGGACAAACAACTTGAATAGACGTTTCTCAAAAGAAGATAAGCCAACAGTCAACAAACATATGAAAAGATGCTTGACATCACTCATAGCTAGAGAAACACAAATCAAAATCATAGTGAGATACCACCTCATATCGATTAGGATGGCTGCGAACAAAAACAACAACAGCAACAAAACAAAACACACACAGACACAAAACCAGAAAGTAAGTGTTGTTGAAGATGTAGAAAAATGAAGATGTTGAAACGCTTGTGCACTCTTGGTTGGAATATAAAATGGTGTGGCCACTGTGGAAAATACTATGAAGGTTTCTCAAAATTTAAAAATAGAACTACTATATCATCCAGCAATCCCACCTCTGGGTATATATCCAAAAGAAATTAAAGCAGGACATCAAAGAAGTATTTGCACATCCATGTTCACTGTAGCATTATTTATAATAGACAAGAGATGGAAACAACCCAAATGCCTATCAACAGATGACTGGGTAAACAAGATGTGGCATATATACACAATGGAATATTATTTGGCTTTTAAAAAGAAGGAAATCTTAATACATGCCACAAAATAAATGAACCCTGAGGATATTATGCGAAATGAAGTGTCAGTCATAAAAAAGAAAAATATTGTATGATTCCACTTACATAGGCTATCTAAAGTACTGAAATCCACACAAACAGAAAGGAGAATGGTAGTTAGCCAGAGACTAGAGGGAGAGGGAAATAGAATATTGTGATTTTATAGGTACAGGCTCACCCTGGAGAGATTGCAGGTTCAGTTCCAGATCACTGCAACAAAGTGAACATCACAGTAAAGCAAGTCACAGAAATTTTTTGGTTTCCCAGTGCATATACAGTTATGTTTACAGTGTAGTCTATTTAGTGTGCAATAGCATTATGTCTGTAATGTCTAGATGTCATTATGTCTAGACTTCCCTGTAGCTCAAATGGTAAAGAATCTGCCTGTGAGGCAGGAGACCAGGCTTCAATCCCTGGGTTGGGAAGTTCCTCTGGAGAAGGGAATGGCAATCCACTCCAGTATTCTTGCCTGGAGAATCCCATGGACAGAGAAGCCTGGCAGGCTACAGTCTGTGGGGTCGCAAAGAGTCAGACATAACTGAGTGACTAACACACAGCATTATGTCTAAAAAAATGTATGTTCTTTAGTTTAAAAATACATTATTGCTAAAAGAATGCTAACCATCATCTGACAATGCAGGGTTGCCACAAACCTTCAGTATGTTAAAAAAAAAAGTAATATCTGTGAAATACAATAAAGTGAAACACAATAAAGAAGAGTCTGCCTATAATTTCAACGCTTGTGTCTCAGGGAATAGGGAAGCCTGAGGAGAGGGAAGAGAGGTAGCGGAATGGTCAGTTGGTGGGTCAGTCAGAATCAATTAAATTTTCCTCACATTTGGGCATGGTTTGTGGCACTCTAAAACAATGACAGTAGTAACATCAAAAATCGCTGATTACAGATCACCATAACAAATATAGCAACAATAAAAACATTCAAAATACTGGGAGAATTACCAAAATGTGACACAGACGCACAAAGTGAGCAATGCTGGTAGAAAAATGGCACTGATAGATTTGCCTAACGTCTATCAGTGGGACACTAGTTTGATAAATTATGGTTTATTCACACAATGAGATACTACGCAAATATTTTTGAGGAAAGAGAACATCCTTTTATATACTGATATAAGATATACTGTTAAGTAAATGATGGGGAGAAGAATAATTTATACTATCATATATACATAAATATTGTGTATCTGAAAAGATAAACAAGAAAGTAGCCAACAGTGATGATCCACTGAAGAATGGAAATTGAAAAAATAGGAAACAAGGTTAAGAAAGACTTTTCAATCATCCTTTTTATATGTTTCAATCAACCTTTTATATATTTCTTGCACTGAAACATATAAGCATATTATCTCTTCAAAACAATTGTAATACTTTTTTAAAAAGACTAATTCCCAGCAAATTAAACCAAAGCTGAAAACTCTCAGTTTAACCTAAACAACGTTTATTTCAACTTAGAAATCCAACCAACAGGTTCAAGAAATGTGTCACTAAGAACCTACAAGCACTAACTCTCTAGACCTGCAGAATAACAACCCAAAATAAGAAAATGGGGAGTTCCAAATAAGAACATTTTTCCTGATTTAAAGAGTTTTGGTTATGAGAAAACAATCAAGAGTTCTTATTCCACAATGTATCATCAGTTTGCCAATAAATATTCTCATTAGCCTTATAAAGGAATATGAAAAAGCAGAGAGACCCAAAGTAATGCACTGATATACTCTAAAAAATAATTAGCAACAAAGGAGATGATGTCCTTAGGTCAAAAGCTGACATTCCCGTAAGTCTGTTTTCTCAACAAATGTCTTTATTCATTGGCACTAACTTTCCAATCCATGTATCATTCTAACCCCAAACTCCCATAATTATAAAGCTGATCACCACAAATTTTATTCTGGAAAATGTAATTTTCATTTAGAAGAACCAATAAATTCCTCTTTTTAAATGTAAACATTGAATTGGAACAACACAGAATTGGAACAAAATAATATTTCTGGAAATTTAGAATACATTCTAAGTGGAAAATCAGAAACCACATGATATCACAACTCCTCTTACTACTATTAAAAGGCACAAGATCCTCCAAATTGCCAAACATTAGTCATCAGTGGCAGCTGTAGTGTGGGAGTAGAGGGGGCTCATGGGAGCAGAGAGGCAATACACACATGTTTGTCTCTTCCTATTTCACTGCTAGCTGGGTGGTTAGAGTCGTCTGTAGCTTCCTCCTCCTCACGCAGGTGGCTGTAACCCAGGCCTAATCAAGCCAAATCATCCTCAGCTGTATAAATTCTTCAATAATGGTTTTAAACAATACCGATCATTTAATCCTCATCCCCTCCACACACATATAAACTCCATTCCTTCCATCTCCCCAAAGCACAGATGCACAAGCAACACAAGGGAATGGAGGCAGCTGTGAGGCAAAAACAAAATACAGCAATTAAGAGCTTTATTCACTGATTCTACTCTATAAAGGGAAATCCCATGCACATAGAAAAAGTGATTTCTAAATACACCTGCTAACTTAAAAAACTAATCAATTAATAAGTACTTAAGATAACTTACTATGTGCCAAGAAGGGTAGTACTAAAGAATGTGCTAACCATTGGACAACTGCACTCAGCTCCCATGCTAGAAAGGTCATGCTTAAAATCTTGCATGTGAGGCTTCAGCATTATGCGAACCAAGAACTTTCAGATGTCCAACCTGCATTTAGAAAAGGAAGAGGAACCAGAGATCAAATTGCCAACATTCGCTGGATCATAAGAGAAAGCCAGGAAATTCCAGAAAAACATCTGCCTCTGTTTCATTGACTAGGCCAAAGCCTTTGACTGTGTGGATCATAATAAACTGTGGGAAGCTCTTAAAGAGATGGGAATACCAGAACATCATGCCTGTCTCCTGAGAAACTTGTATGTGGGTCAAGAAGCAACAGTTTGAACCCTGTATGGGAATAACTGATTAGTTCAAGATTTGTTTGTTTAACCTATACGCTGAGCATATCATGAGAAATGCTGGGCTTGGTTGAGTTCCAAGCTGGAATTAACATAGGTGGGAGAAACATCAACAACCTCAGATATGCAGATGATACCACTCTAGTGGCAGAAAGTGAAGAGGAACTAAAGAGCCTCTTGATGAGGCTGAAGGAGGAGAGTGAAAGAGCTGGCTTAAAACTAAATATTAAAAAAACTAAGATCATGGCAACTGGCTCCATTACTTCATGGCAAATAGAAGGGGAAAAGATGGAAGTAGTGACAGATTTTCTCTTCTTGGGCTCTAAAATCATTGGGATGGTGACTGCAGCCATGAAATCATATGGGGTTTGCTTCTTGGCAGGAAAGCTATGACAAACCTAGACACTGTGCTGAAAAGCAGAGACGTTACTCTGCCGCCAAAGGTCCATATAGTCAAGGCTATAGTCTTCCCAGTGGTCACGTACAGTTGTGAGAGCTGGACCATAAAGAAGGCAGATGGCCAAAGAATTGATGCCTTTAAAATGTGGTGCTGGAGAAGACTCCTGAGAGTCTCTTAAACAGGAAGGAGATCAAACCAGTCAGTCTTAGGGAAATCAAACCCAAATACTTTTTGGAAGGACTGATGCTGAGGCTTAAACGCCAGTATTTTGCTCATCTGATGCGAACAGCTGACTCATCGGAAAAGTCCCTGATGCTGGGAAAGATTGAGGGCAGAAAGAGAAGGAGTCAGAGGATGAGACGGCTGGATGGCATCACTGATACAATGGACATGAACTTGGGCAAATTTCGGGAGATGGTAAGGGATAGGGAGACCTGGTGTGCTGCAGTTCATGGGGTCTCAAAGAGTCAGAGACAGCTGGGTGATTGAACAACAACTATGTGCCAATACTTGACACACACCAAAAAACCTTTATCCATCCTCAATGGATAAACCTTGAGGATGTAATGCTTAGTGAAATAAACCAGTCACAAAAAGACAAATACTGTATGATTCTAATTATATGAGGTATTATATAAGAATATATTCTACTTACATGAGAATCTACTTATATGATTCTACTTACAGAGTAGTCAAATTCATAGAGACAAAGTTGCCAGGGGCTGTAGGGGAGAAGACAGGAATTAATGTTTAATGGGTACAGAGTCTCAATTTGGGGAGATGAAAAAGTTTTGGAGATGAATGGTGGTGATAGTTGCACAATAACGTGAATGTACTTACCATCACTGAACTGCACACTTTAAATTGATTAAAGTGGTCAATTTTATGTGTATTTTATCGTGATTTTTTAAAATTTTAATGTAATAAGAAAAAAATTATGAAAGAAAAATTGATTTCTTGACCCAGCAAAAAAATCCCTAAGAGAAGAAGAAAAAGGAAAAAAAGCACAAATATCAGTATCAGGAATTTAAAAAAGAAAACTATAGATCTTACAGACATTAAAATATAAGACAAAAATACAAATAACCTTATGCCAATACATTTGAAAACTTAGGTAACAAATCTCTTAAAAACACAAATCATTCTGGCTTACTTCACTCTGTATAATAGGCTCCAGTTTCATCCACCTCATTAGAACTGATTCAAATGTATTCTTTTTAATGGCTGAGTAATACTTCATTGTGTATATGTACCACAGCTTGCTTATCCATTCATCTGCTGATGGACATCTAGGTTGCTTCCATGTCCTGGCTATTATAAACAGTGCTGCGATGAACATTGGGGTACACGTGTCTCTTTCCCTTCTGGTTTCCTCAGTGTGTATGCCCAGCAGTGGGATTGCTGGATCATAAGGAAGTTCTATTTCCAGTTTTTTAAGGAATCTTCACACTGTTCTCCATAGTGGCTGTACTAGTTTGCATTCCCACCAACAGTGTAAGAGGGTTCCCTTTTCTCCACATCCTCTCCAGCACTTATTACTTGTAGACTTTTGGATCGCAGACATTCTGACTGGTACCTCATAGTGGTTTTGAAATGGTACCTCATAGTGGTTTTGATTTGCATTTCTCTGATAATGAGTGATGTTGAGCATCTTTTCATGTGTTTGTTAGCCATCTGTATATCTTCTTTGGAGAAATGTCTATTTAGTTCTTTGGCCCATTTTTTGATTGGGTCATTTATTTTTCTGGAACTGAGCTGTAGGAGTTGCTTGTATATTTTTGAGATTAGTTGTTTGTCAGTTGCTTCATTTGCTATTATTTTCTCCCATTCTGAAGGCTGTCTTTTCACCTTGCTTATAGTTTCCTTTGTTGTGCAGAAGCTTTTAAGTTTAATTAGGTCCCACCCATTGTTTATTTTTGCTTTTATTTCCAATATTCTGGGAGGTGGGTCATAGAGGATCCTGCTGTGATGTATGTCAGAGAGTGTTTTGCCTATGTTCTCCTCTAGGAGTTTTATAGTTTCTGGTCTTACGTTTAGATCTTTAATCCATTTTGAGTTTATTTTTGTGTATGGTGTTAGAAAGTGGTCTGGTTTCATTCTTTTACAAGTGGTTGACCAGTTTTCCCAGCACCACTTGTTAAAGAGATTGTCTTTAATCCATTGTATATTCTTGCCTCCTTTGTCAAAGATAAGGTGTCCATATGTGTGTGGATTTATCTCTGGGCTTTCTATTTTGTTCCATTGATCTATATTTCTGTCTTTGTGCCAGTACCATACTGTCTTGATGACTGTGGCTTTGTAATAGAGCCTGAAGTCAGGCAGGTTGATTCCTCCAGTTCCATTCTTCTTTCTCAAGATAGCTTTGGCTATTCGAGGTTTTTTGTATTTCCATACAAATTGTGAAATTATTTGTTCTAGCTCTGTGAAGAATACCGTTGGTAGCTTGATAGGGATTGCATTGAATCTATAAATTGCTTTGGGTAGTATAATCATTTTCACTATATTGATTCTTCCAATCCATGAACATGGTATATTTCTCCATCTGTTAGTGTCCTCTTTGATTTCTTTCACCAGTGTTTTATAGTTTTCTATATATAGGTCTTTAGTTTCTTTAGGTAGATATATTCCTAAGTATTTTATTCTTTTCATTGCAATGGTGAATGGAATTGTTTCCTTAATTTCTCTTTCTGTTTTCTCATTATTAGTGTATAGGAATGCAAGGGATTTCTGTGTCCTGATTTTATATCCTGCAACTTTACTATAATCATTGATTAGTTCTAGTAATTTTCTGGTGGAGTCTTTAGGGTTTTCTATGTAGAGGATCATGTCATACATATGGAATTTAGAAAGATGGTAACAATAACCCTGTATATGAGACAGCAAAAGAGACACTGATGTATAGAACAGTCTTTTGGACTCTGTGGGAGAGCGAGAGGGTGAGATGATTTGGGAGAATGGCATTGAAATATGTATAATATCATATATGAAACAAGTCACCAGTCCAGGTTCAATGCTCGATACTGGATGCATGGGGCTGGTGCACTGGGACAACCCAGAGGGATGGTATGGGGAAGGAGGAGGGAGGAGTGTTCAGGATGGGGAACATGTGTATGCCTATGGCGGATTCATTTTGATATATGGCAGAACCAATAAAATATTGTAAAGTTTAAAAATAAAATAAAATTTAAAAAAAAAACACAAATCACCAAATACACGTAAAAAATAGAAAATACAAATAGTCTTACATTGCTAAAAGTAACTAAGGTTATAATTTTAAATTTTCTCATAATGAAAAGGATCTCATCTCTGATCTGTTGCTGATAGGAATACACAATTGGTATAACTTCTCTGGAATATAGTCATTATTTCATAAAGTAGAATATTTATCAATGTTATTACCCAGAAATTACTTTCCTAAGTATCAAGGGAAATTCTTGCTCATGGTACACCAGAAAACATGTAGAATTCGTAACAGTAAGAAATGGAAACAACCCAAATGTCATCAACAGGAAATTAATAAGTTGTGATATATCCACTAAATGAAGTATTATATGGTAGAGAAAATGAGTCAACTACAACTGTATGCAACAATACAGATGAGTCTCAGCAATATAATGTTAAGCATTAAAAAAAAAAAGAAACTGATCCTCAGATTGCATGATATTCTTTTTTTTAAAAATACACTAGGCAATATATTATTTAGACACACATATACACCTGATAAAACTATTTTTTGAAAAGGCTATGGAAAGATTACCAAAAAAAATTTAGAATAGTATTTACTTTGAAAGGCAAGAGGACATTAGAGAGGAGAACATGTAAGACTGTCAATATTCAGTACTAAACTCTGGTTAAATGGTGGGTTCATGAATATTCTATAAAATATTTTTAAAAACCAAATACACAAACAAAATGATAAAAATAAATACATAGGAAAGTTTTCCTTTAAAGGGCCATTGGGGAGTATGGAATAACTGATTCTCACATATTGCTAGTGGGGCTATAAAAATCTATTTAGTAAAATCTACTAAAGCTGCATTATATGCATACCCTATAACCAGATATCCCAATCCTAAGTGTATACTCAACAAAATGCATGTCTATGTATACCAGAGACAGGTATGAGAATGTTTACAGCAATAGTATTTATAAGATTAAACTAGAAATAAACCTAAACACTTACCAATGACAGAATGGAGAAACTGTGGTGTATTCACAGAGTAGAATACGATAGACCGCAGTGAAAAAGAACAAGCTACTGACACAACACAGATCAATTTCAAAACCAGGGCTAAGTGAACAATGTCAGATGCAAAGGAGTATATGTTGTATAATTCCAACCATATGAAGTTCACAAATAAGTCAAACCAATAGATAGTGATGGAGGTCAGAATAGTGGTGGGAAAGAAACTGGGTCGGGGTACTGGGGGGCTCCTAGGATCCTGGTACTATTCTCTATATATTATCGTGATCTGAGTGTGACATAGGTGTGTTCACTGTGCAAAAATTTATCAGTTGCACCCTTAAGGATTCTGCATTTTATCTCATGTATATTATACCTCAAACTTATTTTAGAAAAAAAGAAAAGAAAGACACCTTTTTACCTCTTAAGAGAGCTATTTAACTGATACTCTCCTATCCCTCTACCAGGCACAAACCAATACCCTTGGCTGAACACTGACAGCTCACAGGCAACACCGACACTGGGGCATTTCTGCTCCCACTAAACTACACTGAGTCTGATGTATCTGTTCTCAAACCTACTTAACGCCAGTTGTGTCTATAATTACAAGCACATGATTGTAAAGAAATACTAAATATATTAATAAACTACGAATGTAAGAAAAGTTGCTCTTTCTTTGAGAACTAAGCTAAAGTCCCATATGTTATTAAATCATTTGAAAATCTGTCCTGAACTTAAGTGTGGGTGAGACACATAAATAAAATTGAGGAAAAATCAGAAATCTAGGAGGAATCTATACTCATTGCTTCAAGTCTTCAAGAGTTCTCACTCCACTTAGAAAACCTGTAACTGGAAGTTGTAAGCAATGCATCACGGGGTGCAATTAATGACAAATACATGAAAAACTCTCAGCAGCAGACTCATACATAATATATCAAAAGGTTGACTAATAAATATACACTTATTTGTTTTAAGCTAAAATAAAATGCTTGTGATACATATGTGTCATTTTTATTTCTTGCTTTAACCAACCTTTTCAATTAACAGTAAACTATATAAGATTGGATGGTATTCGATAATACCTTTATCTCTAATCAAAGAAAGCTTGCTCTAATTACTTTTTGCAAACTAATATTCAGTTCAGTTCAGTTGCTCAGTCGTGTCTGACTCTTTGCGACCCCATGAACCACAGCACGCCAGGCCTCCCTGTCCATCACCAACTCCCAGAGTCCACCCAAACCCATGTCCATTGAGTCGGTGATGCCATCCAACCATCTCATCCCCTGTTGTCCCCTTCTCCTCCTGCCCTCAATCTTTCCCCAGCATCAGGGTCTTTTCAAATGAGTCAGCGCTTTGCATCAGGTGGGCCAAAGTATTGGAGTTCCAGCTTCAACATCAGTCCTTCAAATGAACACCCAGGACTGATCTCCTTTAGGATGGATTGGTTGGATCTCCTTGCTGTCCAACGGACTCTCAAGAGTCTTCTCCAACACCACAGTTCAAAAGCATCAATTCTTTAGCACTCAGCTTTCTTCACAGTCCAACTCTCACATCCATACATGACCACTGGAAAAACCATAGCCTTGACTAGACAGACCTTTGTTGGCAAAGTAATATCTCTGCTTTTTAATATGCTGTCTAGGTTGGTCATAACTTTCCTTCCAAGGAGTAAGCATCTTTTAATTTCATGGCTGCAGTCACCATCTGCAGTGATTTTGGAGCCCAAAAAAATAAAGTTAGCCACTGTTTCCACTGTTTCCCCATCTATTTCCCATGTAGTGATGGGACCAGATGCCATGATCTTCGTTTTCTGAATGCTGAACTTTAAGCCAACTTTTTCACTCTCCTCTTTCACTTTCATCAAGAGACTCTTTAGTTCTTCTTCACTTTCTGCCATAAGGGTGGTGTCATCTGCCTATCTGAGGTTATTGATATTTCTCCCGGCAATCTTGATTTCAGCTTGTGCTTCTTCCAGCCCAGCGTTTCTCATGATGTACTCTGCATAGAAGTGAAATAAGCAGGGTGACAATATACAGCCTTGACGTACTCCTTTTCCTATTTGGAACCAGCCTGTTGTTCCATGTCCAGTTCTAACTGTTGCTTCCTGACCTGCATATAGGTTTCTCAAGAGGCAGGTCAGGTGGTCTGGTATTCCCATCTCTTTCAAAATTTTCCACAGTTTATTGTGATCCACACAGTCAAAGGCTTTGGCACAGTCAATAAAGCAGAAATAGATGTTTTTCTGGAACTCTCTTGCTTTTTCAATGATTCAGTGGGTGTTGGCAATTTGATCTCTGGTTCCTCTGCCTTTTCTAAAAGCAGCTTGAATATCTGGAAACTAATATTATCTACTAGAAAAAACTAAAACTTTAACTGTAAAAAAATTTACTTATTACAATGACAAATGAGAAATCAAATTCACCAAAGCTGAGATGCTATATTTAGAAGAATATGCCCCCCAAAAAGAATATGCCTCTGGTGCCATACTGGCTATTATTGTTAACAAAAGGGCAGCACAGTTAGCCTATCCCAGCATAGTCTGGTTACTGCAATGAAGGTTTCAAAGAAGACAGATGTTGAGAGGACTACCTGGGGCTCGAGAACCAAGGTCTGAATATCACTGAACTGGAAAAACCATGGTGTGAGTGCTGTTGATCTGAAAAAGAGGAAACATGCTTTTGCTAATGTATTTGCCTTGAGAGTTAAACTTTCTCTAAAACAAAGTATTCAATATTTCTTTCTGGAATCTTATACAAACGAGGGATTTGTGAAATAACAATATTCATGTTATACATCAGCATCTAGTTAGATTAAATTTAGGCATAATGGCTTCTTACTAGAATTCTTTAAAAGCATTGATCAAAAGCATTAGAGAGCCCTCAGTGATAGTACTTTAAAGCTTCTCATTTCATTCATTATTCAACTAATACCACTGAATGCCTGTTACATTCTAAGCCTTGTGGGAGTTTAACTGGGAGGGTGCTGTTTCAGATTCAGGGGGAAATTATGGTATACCAGAATGCAAGGGTTTAATGAGAGAGTAGGTGGTGGAAAAGTGGCAGGCAAACCCTTTACCAATTCAACCAAGAAGTCTGACAATAAAGGAATGAAAGAAACAGAGTACCAGCCAGAGTTTTAGCAAGGCCAAGCAAAAGGGGGTTTCCCCTCAAAAGTTTATCCCTTAAAAAGGAAGGTTCTTTGAAAGAAGAGGAGAGAACCCTCATACATTGTTGATAGGAATGTAAACTGGTGTAACTGTTATGGAGAACAGTATGGTGGTTCCTTAAAAAACTAAAAATTGAGCTACTACATGATGCTGCAATCCCACTCCTGGTCATATACCCAGAGAAAACCATAAATCAAAGATGCACACACCCCAATGTTCACTGCAGCACCATATGCAACAGCTAGGACATAGAAGCAACTTAAATGTCCACTGACAGAGGAATGGATAAAGCAGATGTGGTACACATACACAGTGGAATATTACTCAGCCATAAAAAAAGAATGAAATAATGTCACCTGCAGCAACACCGATGAATATGGAGATTGTTATACAGAATGAAGTCAGAGAAAAACAATCATCATATGATATTGCATAGAATCTAAAAAAGATGGTACAAACGAAGCTATTTACAAAACAGAAACAGAGTCACAAATGTAGAGAACAAACGTGTGATTACCGGGGGCGGGAGGCGAAGAATGGAGAGGGATGAATTGGGAGACTGGAATCAACATATACACACTACCATATATAAAAGAGATAAGGATTTACTACCGCACGTGGAACTCTTCTCAATGCTCTATAATGAGATATATAAGAAAAGAATTTTTTACAAGAGTTGATAATATGTATATGCTTAAAAAAAGAAGGAAAATTCAAACATACAACAAAGAGAGTAATACTTAAAGGAAAGGTAATATCAAAGATAATACTAACCTTATTTTCAGATACAATTAATCTTCCTTTGATGCACAATATGTGCTAGGATAAGTACTAAGCAATTTCATACACATTATTTTATTTAATCCTCACAACAACCTTGTGAAACAAAAGAAACATACTAAACAAAAAAGATAAGAACATATACACCTCTGTACAGAGATGGAAGAGGGAAGATGAAGGAGGTCATACCAAATGACTCCAACTGTTTCCATAATGGAAACTAGAGGAGAGAAGGCAGGAAGGCTTGAAGGTCTAAGAGCAAGAGATAAGAAAACTAATACTTACTGCCTACCATGCACTATTACAGCATTTATATACAAATTTCATGTAATCCTCTTTAGTATTTATTAGTTATTTAGCTGAAGAACTTAAAAGTGTGAGAATTCCCGAAGAACTAACAGCTGGTAAATGCTAGGGTGATGATTCAAACCCAGGTCTATGAGACCACAAACCTATCTTTCTACTATACTACAGCACACTGCTGCATCAACATCAAGAAAGTGAAAGAGAATAAACATGAGAGGAATAAAAAGGTCATGAAACAGCAAAGGTTCAGTTACAAACAACGTGAATATGGAGTAGATAATGCCATTGCTATGTCCTCTCACCAAGGTTCAACTGCCCAACTAAAAAGTATTTAACATTGGGAAGTTACTAAAGTTGCAATAATATATACTTTTAAGAATAAAATTGGCCAAGAGACTTCCACTTTCCTTCAAATTACTACTATTGCTCTTTACTAACTGAATATCTACAAAATATTAGGCACTGGTAGTCTCAATGAATTTGCTACCTAACCATTCGAAGCTACAGTTTAAGTACTGGTCATTGGTCCAAAATTCAACACTAACCTGAACAAGTGTTCCAGCGTCGATCAAAATACCAGAAAATATTCATCTAAGAATAGCTTAGTGTTCTTTAACATTGAAGACTGACTTTATTTACAAGTAATGAGAGTTAAGTCCCCAAGACTAACAGACATAGGACTGTCATAAAAAAGTGAGAATACAGATCCATGTACTATGTCCTTTTATGACAAAGTGTGAGAGACCTCTTAAGATCACTTGGTATCTATGGTCAATGGAAAACTGTGTGTGTGCTTAGTTGCTCAGTCATGTCTGATTCTTTGAGACCCTTTGGACTGTAGCCCACCAGGCTCCCTTATCCATTTCAGGCAAAAATACTGCAGTAGGTTGCTATTTCCTCCTCCTGGGATCTTTCGGACCCAGGGATCCAACCTGCGTCTCCTATGCCTCCTGCATTTCAGGCAGACTCTATCCACTGAGCCATCAGGGAAGTCCATATTTATTTTGTCCTTTTATGACAAATTATAAGAGACTTTGAGATGGACCAAGAAGATCACTTGGTATCTTCAATGGAAACTAGGCACTGTGTAACATGCACCTTTCCTAGTTACCTGATTCTACAAGGTTTGCATTCTTCATGGCCTCTGAGCTGTTTTACAACTGTTAAGCTGTACTTAAATGACAGCAATACAAAGGATTCATGTCCATACACTTACAAACAAATTCCGTCCAGTGAGGGAGGAATCATTCCCCCCATCCCTATGCATAGCCAGTTTTGCATAGATCTGTAAATTCATTTTAGCATACCTGATCCTATACACATGCAGTACTTTGAATTCTCCTTTATCTTTCTGCTTTTCCCATTAATTAATGAATTAAATAACATATTTTACATGTGTTCATTTTACATCCATATAAAAATCAAGATTTTGTCTAACTATTCTTTAACAATGAATTTTATATAACACATATTATATACCATGGAAAATGAAAATTTTAATGCAAAAGTTCTAGGGAAAGAAACATCATTTTACATTAATATACTTAAGGAAGGCCAGACAAAACTTAGGCCCTACCCAATTCTGAAATTTTAAGACTTTAAGAAGCACAGTCATTGTTCTAAGAAGCACAGTCATTGTTGAAATTGATCGTTCTTAAGAGTCTGTAATTCACAAAAGAATTCCTTAAAAATAATATTTCCAGCTGCTTTTTTCTCCTAATGCATAGTGTAAACAAAGGACTGTCTCAGGAATAGAGTTTCATCATTTCAGACACACTTAGAATGTTTTGTATGAACTACTTTTGTTAATTACAGTCACTAAAAAAAGATAGTTACTCAATCTGTAATAACCTCTATGGGAAAAGAATCTGAAGAAGAATAGACATATGTATACGTATGACCGAATCATTTTGCTGTATACCTAAAACCAACACAACATTGAAAACCAACTATATTCTAATATAAAATAAAAACTAAATTAAAAAATACAATAAATAAATTTATATTCATTTTTTAAAAAAATGGTACATCTTCATATTAAGGTAAAAACCTACATGTGACAATTGCTTTCCTGATCCAAAAGATTTTTTTTGGCCAGTCAACAACTGTACAATCATAAAAATATTAAATATACTTGTTGTTTCAAAATAATAGTTGTCTTCTATTGGTGTATGTCACAAGAAAAATTAAATATTTTTAACTAACTTGATTCAAATAAACAACCTAAAGAAGCCAAAGCCAGAAATCAATACACAAACCAAACATTAAATCAACAACGTATTTTAAATTCATAATACAGGCGGAAAAGGCATATCTAATTCTCAGATCTTCTGGCTTTCTAAGTCCCAAATTTAAAATAGCTCTAAAACCAGTGTAGTCTCTATGGAATTACTGGTTTCACAAAGCAGCTTTTATCCTCACTCAGGATCAAACTAATCCCCTGACACTCTCAGGAAAGAAAGAGTAAAATCAAGTTGTACCAAAAATCTTTATACTCAGCATTCATTCAGATCTTCAAAACCACTTTCATGGCTTATAACACGCAAGAAAAATATTACTCTAGCAAGTAATTATTTTGTACAAAAATGAATAATTTAAATTGGAAATAATTTGCTACCCATGTCATTCATAAATCCATGCTACTATAATTCTTAATATGAATGTATAATACATGCAGCATATCATGCATTAAATATTCTAAAAGATAAGTTCTCTAGCTGAAATTAGTTAAATACTAGCCAATTTAAAAGCAAGAAAAGATAACTCTTCCTCTCCCCCTCCATCTTGACTCCCTCTAAACCAGCAGGAATCTTTCAGGTGCTGCTGCCACTGCTAAGTCACTTCAGTCGTGTCCAACTCTGTGCGACCCCATAGATGGCAGCCCACCAGGCTCCCCGTCCCTGGGATTCTCCAGGCAAGATCACTGGAGTAGGTTGCCATTTTCTTCTCCAATGCATGAAAGTGGAAAGTGAAATGTGTGTCAATTAGAAGAAAAGAGAATGGGGATAAACAAAACTGGAAAAGGTACAGAATGCTATGACCCAAAACAGATGTTACTCTTCCAAGCTGCAACTGAAGTTAAACTACAGTGAGAAGTCTTCACCATTTTCAGTAGTTCAAAATAAGGTACATACTGTCCTCCTCTTTGGGAATGTAACTCATTCCAAAACTTTCTCTTCCAACTCCTCCATACAGCATGTGCTTGTAGAATTCTATTAAAGCTTTGTAAAGGTATTTTTTAAATACCAAGTAAAAAAAAAAAATGACTGAATTATTTAAAATAAAAGTTAACAGGCTTTTCTCTCTACCCTCAATTCAACAATGTATAGATCAGGAGACCAAGGGGGAAAAAAACAAACCAGGTAAGTCATTAAATACAGTCATTTCTTCTTTCCCTAGTGGGAGGAGCAATATGGTAGGCAGCTATTTATTTAACAACTTTCTATCCACTAAGCCATCTTCCTTTTTTCACATCATCAGAGAATTAGGGTAAATTCCCTCAAGATGCACAAATCCAGAGAGAAAAGTAAACAAAGAATCAACACTGGAAAAAAAAAAAAAGAAAACAAATAGAACACAAAGATGCAATATTCACATTGCCTGCTGCTGCTGCTGCTAAGTCACTTCAGTTGTGTCCGACTCTGTGTGACCCCATAGACAGTAGCCCACCAGGCTCCCCCGTCCCTGGGATTCTCCAGGCAAGGACACTGGAGTGGGTTGTCATTTCCTTCTCCAATGCATGAGAGTGAAAAGTGAAAATGAAGTCGCTCAGTCTTGTCCAACTCTTAGCGACCCCATGGACTGCAGCCCACCAGGCTCCTCCATCCATGGGATTTTCAGGCAAGAGTACTGGAGTGGAGTGCCATTGCCTTCTCCGTCACATTGCCTACTGGACCATAAACAATAAAGCAAAATATATTTACTACTACCTTCTTATAATCTAGAGAGAAAAAAATAACACAATAACCTCTACAAATATATATCATAAAATATCCCAAATTTTCCAAATATTTTATCTCCAGAGCCAGATCACTATAGTAAGGTTTACAAGTAAAGTCTCCTCAGATGGGTTCGGACAGTAGAGTGTTTCGAGAGACTATTCCCTGATGCTATTCAAAGTTTCTTACAACCCGCTTTACCACCTGCTCTAGAGTCCTCAAATTTAAAATTCTATCACCTGCCCCCTTTTCAAAATCTCCCTTAAAGATATCCCTGCAGGCATTAAGAAACCAGCAGGAATCTTTCAGGTGCTGCTGCTAAGCTAAGTCACTTCAGTTGTGTCCGACTCTATGCAACCCCATAGACGGCAGCCCACCAGGCTTCCCTGTCCCTGGGATTCTCCAGGCAAGAACACTGGAGTGGGTTGCCATTTCCTTCTCCAATGCATGAAAGTGAAGTCACTCAGTCATGTCCGACTCTTAGTGACCCCATGGACTGTAGCCCACCAGGCTCCTCCATCCATGGGATTTTCCAGGCAAGAGTACTGCAGTGGGGTGTCATTGCCTTCTCCGACCATTATACCTATTCTCATACAAAAGAGAGCACAGGCCCTATCTCTACTGAAGCAGAGAGGGTTTGTAATGGTGAAGTCTTCTTCCGTAGCTCTTGACAAATCCATTCTTGAACATTAAACCATGTGAGGTACTCTCCTACCTCCACCATCTCCACGAACAGGGAAGAGAAAGCCTGCTCCAATGAAGCATGACCCACTATTTGCTAGCTTCCAAAAATTTTTCATAGTGTACGGGTGGGGCATTTTGCATTTTAAAACAGCTCTGCAAATTCTCTAATCTTACTCCTATCAAAAAAAGATAGGAGTCTGGGACTTTCCTGGTAGTCCAGTGGTTAGAACTCCACGCTTCTACTCCTAGAGGCCTAGGTTTAATCCCTGGTCAGGGAACTGAGATCCCAAAAGCCACGTGGCATGGCTAAAAAAAAAGTGTACTTTAATTCTCCTCCCCATGAAGAGAACAAAGCCGAAGTGACACTGAACAACCTTGGAAGTTAGGTCATAAAAGGTGTGGCACCTCCCAGTTCAGGCAAGCTTGGGGTCCTGAATTACCATGTAAGGTATCCAGTCACCCTAAATCCCTGATGCTAGAGAGTCTATGGACTGAAACCTCAGAGTGCCAGCTGTTTGAGTCTTCCCAAGTCCAGCCACCAGACTTGTAAATGAGGAATCCTTGGAGACCCCAGGCTCAGCTACTATCTGCCTCTAACTGTGTAAGAGACTCTGGTAAGGAATGCTTTTAAGATCTGATTCCAGACCCAGCTATCATTTGATAGCATCCTCATGAAAAACCATGAGAAAGAACTGCCTGCCTGAGTCCAAACATCAAAAAACTGTGGAAGAAAAAGTGAGTGGTATTTTCCATCACTTAATTTTGGCAAAGTGTGTTATACAGCAATAGATAGCCAAAACAGATTTTGGTATAGGGAGTGGGTTATGGCTCAGAGGGTAAAAGCGTCTGCCTACAATGCGGGAGACCTGGGTTCGATCCCTGGGTTGGGAAGATCCCCTGAAGAAGGCAATGGCAACCCACTCTAGTACTCTTGCCTGGAAAATCCTATGGACTGAGAAGCCTGGTAGGCTACAGTCCACGGGGTCGCAAAGAGTTGGACACGACTGAGCGACTTCACTTTTCACTTTACTTCCATTACAAAAATTAAAATGTTTAGCTTTGGGACTGGGTGGCAGGAGAAAGCAAGAAGGGCCTTGAAAGTGTTAGTGAAAGCCTGAAGGATCTTACTTTTTTGATTTATTTATATTTTCAGCTGCACTAGGGCATTGAGGCTGTGAGTTTTCTCTAGTTGTAGTGAGTGGGTGCTACTCTTTGCTGTGGTGCACAGGCATCTCACTGCAGTGGCTTCTCTTGTTGCAGAGCACAGACTCTAGGTGCACGGGCTTCACAGCTGCATCATGCGGGCTCAGTAGTTGTGGTGTGTGGCTCTAGGACAGTCCTTGAAGGGCTTTAAGGTAGGAAATTGTCAATATAAAGATTTAAAACAGGGATCGCCAAACTACAATCTACTGGCAAAATTCAACCTGCCTACCTGTTTTCATAAATTAAGTTTTACTGGAACACAGTCAACATTCATGTTTACATACTGTATATGTCTATGGCTGCTTTCTCACTACAGGAGCAGAGTTGGATAGGTGTGCCTGAGACCATAAAGTTCAAAATAAAATATTTATTATCTGTGGCAACGAAGACCCACCAGAGCCAAAAATAAAAATAAATAAAATTATTTCTAAAAAAGAAGAAATGCCCTCTGAGCAATGATCAAATTCAAGGCAGTGTCAGGAAAACATGGCCTAAATATTAAACTCTTATTCAGACCAAGAGTTGGCAAACTTTTCCTATAAAGGGCCTGGTAAGTATTTTAGGCTTTGAGGGCCTTACACAGTCTCTGTTGAACATTCTTCTTTTATTTTTTAACATCCCTTTAAAAACAAAAAAAACAGGGAATTCCCTGGATGTCCAGTGGTTAAGGATCCACACTTCCACTGCAAGGGGCGCAGGTGTGATCTGTGGTGGGATCCAGCAAATTACATGGCAAGGCCAAAAAAAAAAGTAAAAACAAATCTCAGATCACTGGCCAGTTTTCTTGCCCCTAGTTAAGACTTGAAAGAGATTTAAGGTGGAGTCTCATAAATTCTTTCAAACCAAAGGCTTTCTAAGAATATTAAAGGTATTGTCCCACAAAAGGCTTTAAGGGAGCTGAGAGGGTTTAGGACATGTTAAAACCAAAATATGGCACCCTGGCATATTGAATATTTTAAGCTGAAATATCTGAGAGAAGATTAGAAAGAGGAAGGTCACTTAAGTCTTCTCCCCACTCTTCTCCCCTAAGGCAAATCATAAAACCCTCCTGTAAGAAGCGGGCTCCCTATACCTGTAAGAAAAGAGCATCTGTATATCCAAAGACAAAGTGACAAGGAGAGGAGTCCTAACAGCTGCTGGTGCTGCTAACTGCTGCTGCTAAGTCGCTTCAGTCGTGTATGACTCTGTGCAACCCCACAGACGGCAGCCCACCAGGCTCCTCTGTTGACAGGATTCTCCAGGCAAGAATACTGGGGTGAGCTGCCATTTCCTTCTCCAGTCCTAACAGCAGGCCATGCTAAACTTCCACCAATTTATGCACTGTGACTTCATATTCTTTGATCTATCATTTCTCCACACTGTCCACTCTTCATTAAACCTAGCATAAAAATACTCAGCTTCAAACATTTCTTTGAGCCCTCATTTATATTTCCTGTTTCACATAAAACGTACATTAGCTAAATCTGTGTACTTTGTCAGTTTAATTTTCAAACCCAGCCAGGAACCCTAGGAGGGTCAAGGAAAACTTGTTCCTCCTCTACAAAGCCTAAGGTAGAGAAGGGCTTATATCAGTGTGTAAGTGTGGCTTTTGTCTAACAGGGTGAACCCTTCAATAAGATTCACAGAGAAGAATTTTACATTCAGAAACATTATCATCTTGGACTAAAAAGGACAGAGACAGTACACAATGAACAGAGGCTTTGAGGATGATTCCTGGGCAATAGGAGCTAACCCTAATCTCAAAACTAGCAATATGTGCCTGGTTGGATTTCAGAATTGATGTGGACTAGTGACTGTCCTGTTCTTTACACCCTTCTTTATTTTTGAATAGGAATGTCTACAGTTGTTACCTTATGCCCATTACTGCATATCGGGTAGGCTGGGTATGAGAGAAGATAATGTAACTTTTAGTTCACAGGTCTTCAAAGTGAAAGCAAGGGTACTCAAGGAGCTATACCCAAGGAACTATATCCAAATAGCCTTATCTCCAACTGGATCTGATTAGATGACAAGATCCTGGATCTCTAAATGTTAAATTGTTAAAACTGTTAAAACTCAACATTCAGAAAACTAAGATCATGGCATCTGGTCCCATCACTTCATGGCAAATAGATGGGGAAACAATGGAAACAGTGACAGACTTTATCTTTTTGGGCTCCAAAATCACTGCAGATAGTGACTGCAGCCATGAAATAAAAAGATGCTCGCTCCTTGGAAGGAAAGTTATGACCAACCTAGACAGCACATTAAAAAGCAGAGACATTACTTTGTCAACAAAGGTCCGTCTAGTCAAAGTGAAAGTGAAGTCACTCAGTCATGTCCAACTCTTTGCGACCCCATGGACTGTAGCCTACCAGGTTCCTCTGTCCATGGGATTTTCCAGGTAATAGTACTGGAGTGGATTGCCATTTCCTTCTCCAGGGGATCTTCCTGACCCAGGAATCAAAGTCAGGTCTCCCGCATTGTAGACAGACACTTTACCATCTGAGCCACCTGGAAGTCCGTCTAGTCAAAGCTATGGTTTTTTTCAGTAGTCATGTCCATATGTGAGAGTTAGACTATAAAGAAAGCTGAGCACCGAAGAATTGATGCTTTTGAACTGTGGTGTTGGAGAAGACTCTTAAGAATCTCTTGGACAGCAAGGAGATCCCACTAGTCCATCCTAAAGGAATCAGTCCTGAATATTCATTGAAAGGACTGATGCTGAAGCTGAAACTCCAATACTTTGGCCACCAGATGCAAAGAACTGGTTGAAAAGATCCTGATGCTGGGAAAGATTGAAGGCAGGGGGAAAAGGGGATGACACAGGATGAGATGGTTGGATGACATCACCAACTCAATGGACATGAGTTTGAGTAAACTCCGAAAGTTGGTGATGGACAGGGAAGCCTGGCGGGCTACAGTCCATGGGGCCACAAAGAGTCGGACACGACTGAGCAACTCAACTGAACTGATCTTGGATCTCAAGCCTGAGCCTGACGCTGTACTAGATAAGACTTTGAGGGCTTCAGTTTTGCCTTTGAGTGCTTGTGTTTTGCATTTGGAAGAAGATAAATAATTTGTAGCTTGAGGGAAGACTAAACTGGCTTTGAAATAAGTTTTGTGTATTCTTGACACTAGGGGCTCAGACAGTAAAGAATCTGCCTGCAATGCAGAACACTGGGTTTCGTTCCCTGGTTGGGAAGATCCCCTAGAGAAGGGAATGGCTACCCACTCCAGTATTTTTGCCTGGGAAATCCCATGGACAGAGGAGCCTGGCAGGCTATAGTCCATGGGCTCGAAAAGAGTCAGGACATGACTAAGAGACTAACACTTAACACTTCACTTCACTTCATTCTTGATACTTCTCCCAGCAAGAGGTAAACTAATTCCCTTTAATTCCCTTCCCTTCCCTTCCCTTCAAATATGGATTGGCCTTAGTAAGTTGCTTCTAATGAATAAAATGCAGTGGAAATGACACTGATTCTGAATTTAGGTCATAAAAGACAATATAGTTCCCTTCTGGCTCTCTTACTTGGAACAAGTACTTTAGCAGCCCTAAGCCCCCATGTAAGATGTCTGGCTACCATGAAGTCTTTCCTCTATGCTGGAAAGACTACACAGAATTCAAGGGAGATAACAAGGAGCCCCAACTATTCCAGCTTCCACCTATTTGGACTTCCCTGCTCAAGTGTCAGACATGTGGGTCCAGTGGGCCCCCAAGATAACTCCAGGCCAGGCTAACTACAAATACTTTTTTGCATAAGAATCACTTAGCGGGCTTCTCTGGAGGTTCAGTGGTAAGGAATCCACCCACCAATGCAGGAGACTAGAGTTCAATCCCTGATCCAGGAAGATCCCACATGCCGCAGAGCAACTCAGCACACTGGCCATAACTATTGAGCCTGTGCTCTGGAGCCAGGGAACCACAACTATTGAGCCCTTGTGCCACAACTACTGTGGGCTTCCCTGGCGGCTTCAATTTGGGACACCTGGGCTCGATGCCTGAGTTGGGAAAATCCCCTGGAGAAGGAAATGGCAACCCACTCCAGTATTCTTGTCTGGAAAATTCCATGGACAGAGGAGCCTGGTGGTCTACAGTCCACGAGGTCTCCAAGAGTCAGACACAGCAGAAGCAACTTAGCACGCAAGCACACACGCCATAACTACTGAGGCTCGGCGCCCTGAAGCCTATACTCTGCAATAAAAGAATCCCCTGCAATAAGAAGCTTGAGCTACGCAGTGAAGAGTAGCCCCTGCTACCTGCAACTAGAGAAAAGCCCATGCAGCAACAAAGACCCAGCACAGCCAAAAATAAATTTAAAAAAAATCATGAGCCTAGTCAACACCCAGAACCACGAGAGTTTTATGCCAAGTTTGGAGTGGTTTTGTTCATAACTGCAACAACATGCCTGGAGACTCTGGTCTGAAATGGTAGGAGGACAAACTTGTCGTGTTTGCAGCCCCATGGATTGTAGTCCACCAGGCTCCTCTGTCCACGGGATTTCCCAGGCAAGAATACTGGAGTGGGTTGCCATTTCCTTCTCCAGGAGATCGAACCTGAGTCTCCTGAACTGGCAGGTGGATTCTTACTGCTGACCCACCAGGAAAACCCCCTTTTTTTATATTACCAACGAAATGACATAAAACAATATCTTTATGCTCCCCCAACTCTTTCTTTCCACAGTTGAAATATTTGATTTGACGACGGTAAAAAATATCTTTATGGGTGATTTAAATATATACAATTATAATGTAACAAGTATTATGTTTCAAACTATGTCAGTCTAACTTTAAATGTTATTTGAAAGCACCTAGATTTACACACACAGAATTAATGGTTTGCTGCTTACTTGCATATTATTTCACTTATTTTACAAAATTTTTTTTTTACTGAATAAATAATTTGAGACTAAGGAGAAGGCAATGGCACCCCACTCCAGTACTGTTGCCCGGAAAATCCCATGGATGGAGGAGCCTGGTAGGCTGCAGTTCATGGGGTGGCTAAGAGTCAGACACGACTGAGCGACTCACTTTCACTTTCCACTTTCATGCATTGGAGAAGGAAATGGCAACCCACTCCAGTGTTCTTGCCTGGAGAATCCCGTGGACGGAGAAGCCTGGTAGGCTGCAATCCATGGGGTCGCACAGAGGCGGACACGACTGAAGCGACTCAGCAGCAGCAGCAGTCATATAATCTCTGCAACATAACACTAATTTGTAGTGCTTTAAAAAGTGGTTATACCTGACATCAGGTTTGATCCTTGGGTTGGGAAGATCCCTTGGAGGAAGAAACTCCGGTATCCTTGCCTGGGAAATCCCATACAGAGGAGCCTGGTAGACTACATTCCATGGGGTCACAAAGAGTCAGACACAAGTGAGCAACTGAGCATGCACACACACACCTGGCACGTACATACCTGCAGCAGAACCAGATAATCATCACTAGTATACAATGAACCACTCTTTCTAATGTCTCTTCATTGTTAAATGCCATGGTCTAAGTTCAGAGAAAATAAATCTTTTGCACTTGAAGATATAAAATTCAATGTTTTTAGATCACTGGCATATAATTTAATGTTCTAGCTCTTAGAAGAAAAAATGGAATATGATGTTCACAGATTATAAACATGGTTAAGCTCAATTTCTTTACAGAAATTAAAACAGCTGAGCCAAGTACTAATTGGCCCCAGGAGAATGGCAGAAGGTATTGTGGAATAGGAAAAGTAAGGAGGCCTGAGGTTAAGATAACTTACTCTGAAAATGTAATTACTTTCTCCATTGTACAAACACTTCCAACTAGACATTGTAAGGAAAAAAGCTTTAATCTTCTATGAAACCAAATAACTAAAACATCCTAAATTATTTAGCAGCAGTTAAATTAACCTTTTTTCACTCTTTCCTAGATTGTTTTATATACATATATATATATTTTAGCAAGCAAGCATTGAAAAGAAAAAAATCAAACATAATCATAATCACTTTGGGAATAAAATATGTGTTCTACTTTAGATATGATTCTTCAAACACTGAATAATACGTATACCCCCACGCATATACATACCCGTATACATATTACATATACCCAAGTTTGGGTAACTAAAAGGAAAGAGAAGGTCAGTGTGCAAAAATTTATTTAATCCATAATATGGTTGATTTTAAATCCTAAAGGAAATCAATCCTGAATATTCACTGGAAGAATTGATGCTGAAGCTGAAGCTCCAATATTTTGGCTATCTGAAGCAAAGAGCCAACTCATTGGAAAAGACCCAGATGCTGGGAAAGACGGAAGGCAAAGGGATAAGAGAGTGGCAGAGGATGACATGAATGGACATGAATCTGAGCAAACTCTGGGAGATAGTGGAGAGAGGAGCCTGGTGTGCTGTAGTCCATGGGATCACAAAGAGTCAGACACAACTTAATAACTGAACAACAACAATAAAACGGCTGATTTAAAATATCCTCTTGCTCATACGGCAGAAGTTTAGGCCCTGTACAAATTTTGAAATATTAGTAAATGAAGATCACTCTTCCTACAGAGTCCACAACTACCTAATTCTTCCTTTCTCATTCAAAAGTCCCTCAATAAAACTGACTTCAGATGTTAGAAAAACACTAAACTCAATGAACTAAATCACATTAAAGAATGAATATCTGAGAGCCCCTAACTTTTCATAAGATATTAATAAAAGACTGTAAAAAGTATAATGCAATATAGTGGGAAAAATTCTGGTTTCCCCCCAAATTTTTCTTTAAGTACTACATCAAAGGGATGGGGCTATTATACTTACCCCTGCATCCCCCGGCACCTAGTGCAGGGATAAGCACATTAGCAAGCACTCCAAACTCTGCACATGTGAATATTTTGTTTTTATTCCCCACATAAGAAACATGTGTTCTATAAGAAATGTGTCTAATTCCGTTCTATCAGTAATGAGCTACATAATCTTTTGGAGAAGGAAACGGCAACCCACTCCAGTATTCTTGCCTTGAGAATCCTGTGGACAGAGGAGCCCGGTGGGCTGCCGTCTATGGGGTTGCACAAAGTCGGACACAACTGAAGCGACTTAGCAGCAGCACATAATCTTTAGTAAGGAACCAATCTCTCAAGCTTTAGTTTCCATTACACAACATAAAATGATGTGAGGGGTGACTGGGATGAGAATTAAACAGGAAGTCTCATGAGGTCAATGACACTGTCTTATTCACCTCTGTATCCCCATGTCTAACAAAGTGGCTTGGGCACATTCAAATATTTATTGGACCAAGTTTTTTCCAGTTCTTCCTCCATCATTCTTTATCATTTTTGAATTAGTTTTCTAAAGATACAGTACTCTAGTCCAATAAGCAGTAATTTAGTCCACTAAGCAGTAATTTAAGACTCCTCCTCTACCTTAAGCTCAGTTACCAAAAAAGGACTTTTAAAATTAAAACACTTTTAAAATCTTCTCCACCTCTTCACACAGGTTTTTTTGTGACTGATACTATGTATTCCTTGGATGTAGCTTTTAAAAATGTAAGATTTGGACAAAGACAAGATGCCAGAAGTAATACAAGTTTCCAGATTCTTCTGAGTTTTTTTTTTCCAGTTTGATTTTATTAAAACTCTATTAGCAGTACCTGAAATAATCAGGTTAATCCAAGAAGTCAAATATTACTATTACTATTATCTATTCCATATGCCCATAAATGACTGAGAGATATATCCCTTAAGTTTACATTTTTCACAGCACACAACCAACTACCATCTACTCATTGTTTATAGAGTCCTTTCTGTAGTACTATTATAAAAGGTAACACTTAAAAGGACCTTTGGGAATTCCCTGGTGGCCCAGTGGTTAGGACTCCATGCTTTCACCATTAAGGTTTAATCCTCATCAGGCAACTAAGATCCTGCAACCACAGGGCAGGGTCAAAGAAAATGTAAAATTAAAATAAATAAATAAAAGGACTTTGTGCCTTTGGAACACTATTCTTCAAATTAGGTGTAGCCTTCACAAAGTTGGTGCCTCTCAGCGATCAGATAGTAATGAGTGTAATAAATTCAAGAACTTCAGCTAGAACAAATTACTATGATTGACATACTCCCAAATTATCTTAATTATTGGAGTCTAATAATAACTTCTGAAATATTAACCTATATCCTCACTAGCAACTTACAGTCTGTACCCTGACAATGAATACTTCCGTTAGTTCATTCAATTGCCTACTAGGTACTAGACATTGTTCTAGCCCAGAGGTCAGCAAACTGTTTCTGTAAAGGGCCAAACAGCAAATATGCTGGGCTTTACAGGCCTTACAATCTCCGCTGCAATACTCAACTCCACTGTTGTGGTGTGAAAGCAGCCGCGGACAATACACTAATGCATGAGCAGGACTACGTTCTAATTAAACTTCACTTGCAAAAGCAAGTAGCAGGGTGTTTTTGGCTTGTGAACCGCTGTTCTATGCCGCTGGGGAGACAGCAGTGAAGTGAATTTTTAGAAGTTAAAATTGTTTAATTAATTAAAATATACATGTATACAAGCAGCCTAACAGATGCTAATAAGTCTTTGAAGAAAACTAAAGTGGGGTCATGGGGGTAAAGAGGCCTAGGACTTCACTAGTAAGATGACATTTGCGCCTGACATTGAAAGAAAGAAGAAAAGCCACACCACTTCCACAAAAAAAGCATTTCAGGGAGAGGCAATGGCAAGTATAAAGGCTCTAAAGAAGGAACAACCTGGCATCTTAGGAAAACAGCAAGGATGTCATTGTGGCTAGAGGGACATGAGCAGAGGAAAGTCACAGGAAATTAAGCCAGAGATAAACTGACGCAAGGTTCATCTTTTAAGGCCACTGTGAGAACTTAAGTTTTTTTTTTGGTTTGCTTGATTTTAATTAATTATTTATTTGGCTGTGTTGGGTCTCAGTTGTGGCACACACTCTCTAGTTGTGCTGCACAGACTCAGTTGCTCTGTGGAATGTGGCACCTTAGTTCCCTGACCAAGGCTCAAACCTGTGTCTTCTGCATTGAGGGGCAGATTCTTAATCACTGGGCCACCAGGGAAGTCCTATAACTTTGTTTTTGACTCTGAGATGGAAAGCCCCTGGAAAATTTTGAGCAAGGAGGGACAACCCAACTTGACTTGACTTTCTTTTCAGAGGATCATTCTGGATGTCTGTTGAGAACAGACTGTACAGAGATAAGGAAAAAGGCAAAGAAATTAGTCAGACCTAATGCAATAATCCAGGAAAAACAGAATGGCAATCTGAATCTTGGTGGTAGCAGCAGAAACGGTACTGAAATGGTATTGATCAGATTCAGTATGTGTTTTGAAGGCAAAACTTAACAGATTAGATGTGAAATGTTACAGAGAGAAAAGCATCAACTAGGTTTACGGATCAAGTAACCAGAAGGAGTCTCTATTTCCTGATATGGGGACGATTGTGGGAAAAATCTTGGGGGAAGCATATTAAGTTCAAGATGCATATCAGACACTCACATACAGAGATGTTAAGTGGGCAATGAGATAGACAAGTTTGGAGTTAACACACTTTTACATTATGATTGTCCCCAGTACATTTGATCTCTCAAACTGGGTGATAAAATCCTTAAGAACGAAACCACCTCACTTTGACTTTACTCACAGGTAAACAGGGGTGCTGGGGGGTGAAAGACAGCAGCTATAACTGACAGCTGACAGCTGACAAAGGAATATATATAATCAAACAAAGCTGAAAAAAACTAGAAATATCAGCATTCCAAGATTACACTCATCCCTCAGTATCCACTCAGAGAACGAGTTCCAGATGCCTGCAGATACAAAAATCCTCGGATGTTCAAGTCCCTTATATAAAATGTCACAGTATTTGCATACAACCTAGACATCCTCCTGGATACTTTAAATCATCTCTAGATTACTACTTATATTAATAATATCTAATATAATTAAAACACACTATCAGTTCAGTTCAGTTCAGTCGCTCAGTCCTGTCTGACTCTGCGACCCCATGAATTGCAGCACGCCAAGGCCTCCCTGTCCATCACCAACTCCCAGAGTCTACTCAATCTCACGTCCATCAAGTCGGTGATGCCATCCAGCCATCTCATCCTCTGTCGTCCCCTTCTCCTCCTGCCCCCAATCCCTCCCAGCATCAGGGTCTTTTCCAATGAGTCAACTCTTCGCATGAGGTGGCCAAAGTATTGGAGTTTCAGCTTTAGCATCAGTCCTTCCAACGAACACCCAGGGCTGATCTCCTTTAGAATGGACTGGTTGGATCTCCTTGCAGTGCAAGAGACTCTCAGGAGTCTTCTCCAACACCACAGTTCAAGAGCATCAATTCTTCGGCACTCAGCTTTCTTCACAGTCCAACTCTCACATCCATACATGACCACTGGAAAAGCCATACCCTTGACTAAACAGCCCTTTGTTGGCAAAGTAATGTCTCTGCTTTTTAAAATGCTATCTAGGTTGGTCATAACTTTCCTTCCAAGGAGTAAGCATCTTTTAATTTCATGGCTGCAGTCACCATCTGCAGTGATTTTGGAGCCCAGAAAAATAACGTCTGACACTGTTTCCACTGTTTCCCCATCTATTTCCCATGAAGTGATGGGACCAAATGCCATGATCTTACTTTTCTGAATGTTGAGCTTTAAGCCAACTTTTTCACTCTCCTCTTTCAACAAGAGGCTTTTTAGTTCCTCTTCACTTTCTGCCATAAGGGTGGTGTCATCTGCATATCTGAGGTTATTGAGATTTCTCCCCGCAATCTTGATTCCAGCTTGTGCTTCTTCCAGCCCAGCGTTTCTCATGATGTACTCTGCATAGAAGTGAAATAAGCAGGGTGACAATATACAGCCTTGACGTACTCCTTTTCCTATTTGGAACCAGTCTGTTGTTCCATGTCCAGTTCTAACTGTTGCTTCCTGACCTGCATATAGGTTTCTCAAGAGGCAGGTCAGGTGGTCTGGTATTCCCATCTCTTTCAGAATTTTCCAGTTTATTGTGATCCACACAGTCAAAGGCTTTGGCATAGTCAATAACGCAGAAATAGATGTTTTTCTGGAACTCTCTTGCTTTTTTGATGATCCAGCCGATGTTTATTTGATCTCTGGTTCCTCTGCCTTTTGTAAAACCAGCTTGAACATCTGGAAGTTCTCGGTTCACGTATTGCTGAAGCCTGGCTTGGAGAATTTTGAGCATTACTTTACTAGCGTGTGAGATGAGTGCAACTGTGCGGTAGTTTGAGCATTCTTTGGCACTGCCTTTCTTTGGGATTGGAGTAACAGGCAAATTTGGCCTTGGAGTACGGAATGAAGCAGGGTGAAGTTAATAGAGTTTTGCCAAGAGAACGCACTGGTCGTAGCAAACACCCTCTTCCAACAACACAAGAGAAGACCTACACATGGACATCACCAGATGGTCAACACCGAAATCAGACTGATTATACTCTTTGCAGCCAAAGATGGAGAAACTCTATACAGTCAGCAAAAACAAGACCGTGAGCTCACTGCGGCTCAGATCATGAGCTCCTTATTGCCAAATTCAGACTTAAATTGAAGAAAGTAGGGAAAACCACTAGACCATTCAGGTATGACCTAAATCAAATCCCTTATGATTATACAGTAGAAGTGAGAAATAGATTTAAGGGACTAGATCTGAAAGATAGAGTGCCTGATGAACTACGGACTGAGGTTCACGACATTGTATAGGAGACAGGGATCAAGACCATCCCCATGGAAAAGAAATGCAAAAAAGCAAAATGGCTGTTTGAGGAGGCCTTACAAATAGCTGTGAAAAGAAGAGAAGCGAAAAGCAAAGGAAAAAAGGAAAGATATTCCCATTTGAATGCAGAGTTCCAAAGAAGAGCAAGAAGAGATAAGAAAGCCTTCCTCAGTGATCAATGCAAAGAAATAGAGGAAAACAACAGACTGGGAAAGACTAGAGATCTCTTCATGAAAATTAGAGATACCAAGGGAACATTTCATGCAAAGATGGGCTCGATAAAGGACAGAAAAGGTATGGACCTAACAGAAGCAGAAGATACTAGGAAGAGGTGCCAAGAATATGCAGAAGAACTGTACAAAAAAGATCTTCACAACCAAGATAACCACGATGGTGTGATCACTCACCTAGAGCCCGACATCATGGAATGTGAAGTCAAATGGGCCTTAGAAAGCATCACTACGAACAAAGCTAGTGGAGGTGATGGATTTCAGTGGAGCTATTTCAAATCCTGAAAGATGATGCTGTGAAAGTGCTGCACTCAATATGCCAGCAAATTTGGAAAACTCAGCAGTGGCCACAGGACTGGAAAAGGTCAGCTTTCATTCCAATCCCAAAGAAAGGCAATGCCAAAGAATGCTCAAAAAAACGCACAATAGATAGTTGTAAATGCTATGTAATCAGTTGTCAGGCGGTGGCAAATTCAAGTTACACTTTTTAGAACCTTCTGGAATCTTTTTTTTTCCAATCTATAGTTGGTTGAAACTGTCCATGCAGAACCTGAAGATAAGGAAACCCAACTACATTTACTCTATGATCAAACAGCTGTACAAATATGTAAGTCAGTAATTCCTGAATGTATATGTTATAGTACAAAATATTTCTAATTATCTTTAGCTACACTTAACATTATTTTTAAATGACATATTTAAAAAGGACTGCTACTAAAAATGGAAAAAATGATATATAAAAGAGTAAACATAAATTATTAGAAAATTTTATGTGTTATTCTCACAGGATTTGTTAGGCAGCAAATGAAATTACATAAGTGAAAGTCATTTAATAAACACTGACTTGGGACTCACCCTGTGCTGGAAATAAATGGTAGAGATAAGAAAAAGCAAGCCATCATTCAAGCTCAAGTCTGCTCTTGAGAGAGAAAAATATAAACTATTATGATACAATGTGATCAGTGGAATGGAGATAGACTTGGGATCAAGACACCTGGATCTGAATTTTACCACCATTCCTGGCTTACAGTCTGAGCTGCTAACTATGCTTAGCTTGCTGACCATTCAAAAACAGGCAGCAGGCCATACCTCTGAGCAGCAGTTTGCCAACATCTGGTGTATGCGAATACTGGGAACAAAGACTGATCAGAATTGATGATTCTGTGCCCTATTCCCCTGGCTAAGGTAAGGTTTGGAGGCTGAAGAGGCAAACATGTCACTGGACATTAACTTTCCTCCCTATTCTCTTTGCCTGGCTAATTCTCACTCTCCTTTCAGGTCTCGGATCAGAGGTCACCAATTCCAACACCTACACTCTTCCCCTCCCTACTCCAATTTGAGACTGATCGATGCTCTTTCTACAGGCTTCCAAGAAGCCTTCACTCCTTCTATCAGAGCTTTCCCATTAAACTGTAACCTCTGTTCATAGTAACTGTCTTTCCTGCTAGACTGTAAACCCAGGAGGGTTTACAGGAACCTATAAGGAGGAACCTGTCTATCTGCTCCACACAATCTCTGAAGCATCTAGTTCAGTGCCTGGCACATGGCAGATGCTAGGAAATACCCGCTAAAATGAATGAATCTAGCAATAGTCAAGTTTCCCATCCAGCAACAGCTTTTTCAAGAACCTGTCAGAAGACAGATCCTTGGGCAGGTTCTCTCCTTCCAAACAGTACTTTCGTCTCCCCTCACAGCACCCAGGTCAAACTCTTTCCCTCTCCTAACTCCTCTGTTTCCTTAGTCAGACTGAAGGGACTGAAAGCTAATCCTGCCTGAAACCTTGCTCCCTTCCCTTTCCAACTCTAAAGTGCAGAGTCCCCACTTCCTTACTGTAATTGTGCTGTCATGTCCCCATCAAGCAAGCAACAGCATCATTTACCAGTTTCCAGGATATTTAAGGGCAGGGTACGGAAAACATCCAAATATTCTACTTTTCAGTAAGAAAGGGGAGAAAACAGAAGCAGGAAAGGTAAACAACAGGAAACAGAACAATGAAGTCTAGTTATTAAAGAGCTGGATTAACAGCTCTTTTTATGGTAAACCACTTCGGCCCTAAGAGAAGAAAAGGAGTAACAGAGCTCCAACTCTGCACTCCCCCAGCCTCTACACCTGCACCAGCAGTAAAGGACCCCTTTGCTCTGCAGCTTCTTCCCACACCTCTACTCTGCATCTTCTTATACTACAACTTGCTTGGAAACATCAAGACTAATCTCATTATGATCTCTAACCCTCCTTTGTATCATTCACTGCAAGAATTCCAGAATTCTGGAGCCATCCTAAATCCTCCACTCACATCCCCATATGGCTAAGTACATCCCCTTTCATGAACTACCCCCTTTCCTACTAATCCCTCAATTCCTGAAATCTTTTCACCATATCCTCTGGAACTTATCAACAAAATCTCCTATATTTTGACCTCTTGTCTGAATGATCCCTTCACCTTTTTGCTCAAGAGGAAATCTAATAGCTGAGGCCACTGCTCTCTATACAGTCTGATCTGTGGCTGTTTTCTCTCCCACACCCCTGACACTATGTACCTGGACGGGGAGGAGGGGGGGGGGTAGTGGGGAGGAGTAGAAGGAGGTACTCACCGTGTACCTTGTTTCTGTTTCCAGATTATTCCCTTCTATTCCTCCCTAAAAAAGCCCTCTCTCAGACCATACTTCCACCTCCCCACCCCTCTGTTATATTCATCTAGATAAGGTGGGTCACTTCTTGAGCCTCAAAGCTTTTAGTTCCTACCTCACTGGCCTGTCATAATTCCAGGTGATTTCAAATGTTCACCTAGATGACTGCTATGACACTCTGACCTCAGTTCCTTGACCTCTTGCATGCAATGATCTTGTCCTTTATGCTACTTTAGTCACTTGCTTCCTCTGTCAACATACTAGAACTTGTCAATATGATTAACTCTAGCCCTTCCATGGTCTCCACTTCATCTGCATCCCTCTGTCCAATCACCACTTCTTATCTTTGCAATTGCTCCTTCTAGCACCCCAACTACAACAAGATCTCAACAGAACTTATAAGCAATTGATCCTACCCTGCTCCTATCCTCATTTCTGACCTTAGCTTAGAGCTCAAGGTCCACCATTACAATCAGTCCCTTTCGTGTACCTTGAGACTCCTGCACCCTCCCACACTTCATCACACTTGCCTGGGAAAACACCTACCCTTGTTAAATACAACTCCCTGTCAAACAGGATATTCAAGAGACAACTGGAGTCAAACCTGACTTTTGAACTCACGAGAGCTTTCTTTTTCCTCTTCAAGGGACAATATCTAAAGGCATTCAGGATGGTCCAGCATTTGATGTTCTGTCTTAGACTGTCCTGCAATATGGCCTCTAACACAACTAGGCTGACCAAACTCCAGGTAATAGAATTGTTTACCTTCAAACCAAGAAGGTTGGGAATGCTGCAAAATCCAAATGTGGAGTGTGCCCAGGCCAACTTTAAGGAGTTTGTGCTGTGAGACCTAAAATTCTTACGAGGTTGTCTAAAACGAAAAAACAGGTCAGCAGGGCTTATCATGCTTCCAGGTGTCTGTGGCAAGATCAAGCACATTTTTCTTACTAAATAGGAGCAGAAAATCGTTTGGAAGTGTTAAAGGCACACACACTGAGTCAGAAAACTGTATTTTTAAAATGAGGCTTTTTTGAGTAATAAAAAAAATCAAATGCAAAAAGAGAGAAAGAAACAATTGGAAATTTGAAAACTGACAGGATATTTGATATTAAGGAATTATTAAATTTTTTGATGTGGTAATAGTTATTCTTTGGTAAATGTACATATCTTCTACAGCTATAATATGAAATATTTATGCATAAAATATGATATCTAGGACAGCTTCAAAATAAGGGTGGATACAGATAATGCAAGATTGGCCATGAGTTAACATTTGTTGAACTGTGTAATGACTGCATGAGGGTTCTCTTTCTTTTGCATATTTAAAAATTTCCCTAATAACATGATAAAAAATACAACCATTTCTCAACTCTATGCCTGTACCATGCAAATAATCACGGCTTTGAAAAGAAATAAATGAAAACACACACACACACATATCTATACAAAACAGTTTCACTTAAAAATTCACAATCACTAACTTCAAATGGCCTGGGAGCTCAGTATGATAATCCTGTAACTTTTGTCTCGGATATTCATTCTCCCACACCTCCCTACAGGTCCATTTTATGTTCCTTTCTCCTCAAGACATTAACACCTCTCCATCCTCACTCCCAGATGCTGCCCTTCCTTCCATTTTCTCAGTGAAACAGGAAGCAATCTCCATCACTACCAGCATCTGTTTCCATCTGCCTTATCTTCCCTCTTGTGATTTTCTGAGGATGAACTGACTGCTCCTGTCTAAAGTCAATGCCTCCACTTGGACACCAGATCCCAAACCCTTCTGCCCTGGCATTCCTCATTCTCACTTCGTATTACCACTGTTTCCCTCTCTACTGGATCATCTCTATTGACACTCTATTGACATTCTTACTTCTCCCATTTTTAGTTTTTTATCGAGGTATAACTGACAGATAATATTATCTTAGCTTCAGGTGTACAATTAACTTTTCCCATTTTAAAAGACAACTCTTATCTGCAGTTTCCCCTCCAGCTATGTTTCCTTTTCTCTGCTTTCCATGACAGCAAAACTCCTAGAAGGAAGAACAGTGCCTGACACATGGACCCCATATTTCACTGATTCTAAGATGCCTTTTCTTTCTTTCTATTTTAACGTCTCTGAGATCCAGACACAATTCATGACAGAACTGTTACTTGTTTCTTATAAGCACCTATGACACTACCAACCTGAAACAATCTCTAATTAAAAACCTCTGCTTGAGTTTTTGGTACCATATAGGTAGTGTGAATACAATCTGAAAACCAGTTCAAATTCCAAAGAAACTTTTTACCCATCCTACACACCACCAAGGTTGAGACATGCAAGCTGCCTTAGTGTCCTTTTCTGTCTGGTGGGCTTCTCATTTCCCCCCCAGGTAGCTCCCCAGCTTTATGCAGGGCCTCTTACAGATTACCCAACTTGGGTCTAGTTCTCTTTTTTAGCAGTCTACAAATTAATGATGAATTTTACAACTGATGATACCAAAATTGCAATACAAGTATATTATTTAGAGAAGTGGAGGCAAATACCAAAAAGTATTAACTATTAATAAAAAAAGGTATCAGAAAAAAGGACTTCCCTGATGGTTCAGTGATTTAGACTACACACTTCCACAACAGGGGGCACAGATTCAAGCTGTGGTCAGGGAACTAACAGCCAGCCATGCCTCGTGGCATGGCCAAAATAGAAACAAAAAAATTTTTCAATGTTAAAAAAAAACTTAAAGTAACTCTGAAGACAGGGAAAGGTGCTTTATCGTTTTTAAACAAACTACAGAACTATCTGATTCTACAAACTATGTGTACATGTAACTTTGATAAAAATGAATCCTGAAATTTCTTGGGTTCCCAAATGACTGCAGATGGTGACTGCAGTCATGAAACTAAAAGATGCCTGTTCCTTGGAAGAAAAGCCATGACAAACCTAGACAGCATATTAAAAAGCAGAGACATTACTTTGCCAACAAAAGTCTGTCTAGTCAAAGCTATGGTTTTTCCACTAGTTATGTATGGATATGAGAGTTGGACCATAAAGAAAGCTGAGCGCCAAAGAATTAATGCTTTTGAACTGTGGAGTTGGAGAATATTCTTGAGAGTCCCTTGGACTGCAAGGAGATCAAACCCGTCAATCCTAAAGGAAATCAGTCCTGAATATTCATTGGAAGGACTGATGCTGAAGCTGAAGCTCTAATAGTTTGGCCACCTGATGTGAAGAACTGACTCATTGGAAAAGACCCTGATGCTGGGAAAGACTGAAGGCAGAAGAAGGGGATGACAGAGGATGAGATGTTTGGATGGCATCACTGACTCAATGGACTTGAGTTGAGCAAGCTCCAGGAGTTGGTGATGGACAGGGAGGCCTGGCGTGCTGCAGTCCATGGGGTCACAAAGAGTCAAGGCACTGAGCAACTGAACTGAACTGACTGAAAACCTAACTAAAAGAAAAAAATGATCTTTGACAAAAAAACAGGAGAGGAAAATGTATGTGGACATGGGAAAAATGCAGGAGTGAGAAGGCAGGAATCTATTACATCTATCTGGCAAGGGCCGAATAAAGAAGGACAAAAATGAAAGGAAGAAAAATCTAGTACAGTTTTGCAAGGACTAGAGACAAAGCATGCTGAACTGCCTAAGACAGAACAAGTCGAAATCATCAGGTTGTTTTAACTGTAATTATAAGGAATTGTACAGAAACAACCTTCTCAACCAAGTTCCACATTACCTATGTACATCTCCACTTGAAAACTCAAATGGAACAAGTCCCTAATAAAAGAACTGCTTAACTCGAATCATTTTCTAAAAAAACAAGAGGTGGGTAGGTTTTGTACATTTAAAGTATTAAGAATGTGTGAGGGGGGAAAAAAGAATATACATAATCCAGCTAAATCTACCAAAAATTAATAAAGTTATCCAGATTTCCCATGCTAAAAAAATTAACTTCTCTCAATTGGATTCATCTACTCCCTTACAGTGCCTACTTCTTAGTTCTTAGAGTGCCTACTCCAGTGCACACTCAGTGGCTCAGCTGTGTCCCAACTCTTCAACCCTATGAACTGTAATTCTCGCTCCTCTGCCCATGGGATTCTCCAGGCAAGAATACTGGAGTGGGTTGCCATTTCCTCCTCGAGGGGATCTTCCCAACCCAGGGATCAACCTGCATCTCCTGCACTGGCGGGTGGATTCTTTACTACTCAGTCACCTGGGAAGCCCATCTACTCTAGGCAATCCCCCAAATAAGAAACTTGGGAAGTGATGCTAGATTATCTCCCGTCTTCCCCTACCTTAATCCAGTTATTATAGTAATCAAATGTATTTCTAAATTCCCTTGACTTTATCTTCTCCATTCCAGCTAACTTCTATCAGGGCTTGATCTCTTTCCTATATTATAGCAATAGCTTTCTAATGTTTCAACTATCCTCCAGATAATTGCTGAAGGGATCCTTCTAGATTGAATGTAAGCCTGCTCATGTCACTCTCCTGCTTAAAACCTCCCAAGGAGTCTAAAATGAAAGCTTCTCAGCTTTGCAAATATAACTCTTTACTAAATGACCCTACTCTGACCTCCATCCTTATTTAAAACTATTTTTCTCACTCATTCATTCAGTCACCAAATATTTATTGAGCACCTTCAACACGCCAGATTCTGTTCCAGGCACTGGGAAATACTCCAGTGAACAAAATAAAATGCCCTATCCTCTCAAAGCTTACACTCTAAAGGAGGAAATTACTCAGTGAATAGATCCATCCATTTAACAAAATTTTTTGTGTATCTACCTATATAAGCACTCTTGTCACTGCTGGAAATACAGTGATGAGCAGGACAAAGTCCCTACCCTCAGACAGTTTCTGTATGAAAACCTGATGAAATCTTAAAAAAAAAGTACTAGATTAAGTGGAATTAAGAAGGTTGCAGAATACAAGAACAATATACAAAATCAATTGTATTTCTTTTGTTTTTGTTGTTGTTGTTACTGTTCAGTCGCTAAGTCATGTCTGGACTTAGTCGCTAAGCAACCCAAGTAGATATTTCTATAACTGATTCACTTTGCTGTACACCTGAAACTAACACAACATTGTAAATCAACTATACTCCAATACTGCTACTGCTAAGTCACTTCAGTCGTGTCCAACTCTGTGTGACCCCAGAGACGGCAACCCACCAGGCTCCCCCATCCCTCGGACTCTCCAGGCAAGAACACTGGAGTGGGTTGCCATTTCCTTCTCCAATGCATGAAAGTGAAAAGAGAAAGGGAAGTCGCTCAGTTGTGTCCGACTCTTAGCGACCCCATGGACTGCAGCCTACCAGGCTCTCCATCCATGGGATTTTCCAGGCAAAAGTACTGGAGTGGGATGCCATTGCCTTCTCCATACTCCAATAAAAACTTACCAAAAAAAAAAAAAGTACTCAACAGTAAAAAAAAAAAAAAAGGATAAATCTCACAAAAGTTATGAAAGATTTGTACACTGAAAACTAAACAGCATTTTGGAGAGAAATTAAAGACCTAGATAAATGGATATATATACACTTATATCTGTTATTAGATTGGAAGACTTGATATTAGAATATCAGTTCTCCCCAAGTTGATTTTTTAATGTAGTTAACGTAATCTCAACTCAAATCCCAGCAGACAATTTTGTAGAAACTACAAGCTAATTCTAAAATCCATATGAAGATACTGAGGTCCTAGAATGGCCAAAACAACTTTGAAAAAGAAGTCAGAGGGTGAACACTACCTGATTTCAAGATGTGTTATAAGGTTATACTAATCAAGACAGCGTGGTCCTCCCACATAGATTAATGGAACAGAATAGAGGGTCCAGAAACATCACACATATAGAGACAACTAATTTTTGACAAAGATAAAAAGCAGTTTGGTCTTCCAACAACAGTACTGAAAAACTGGATATCCATAAGCAAAAAATGAACTTTCAACCATAGTTTGGTATTATATACAACAGTTAATTCAAAAGAGATTGCAGGTATAAATGTAAAACCTAAAAACTGTTAAATTTTTTAGAAGAAATCAGAAGTAAAAAAACTTTGTAACTTTGGGTTAGGCAAAGATTTCTCAGACATATCTCCAAAAGCATGAAACTTTTGTTCTTTGAAAAGACAAGGCACAAATTAAGAGAAAATATTTGCAAATCATATATCTAATGAAAGACTTGTATCCAAAATAAAGAACTCTCAACATAACAATTAGCAAATGAACAACTCAATTTTTCAAACAGGAATATGATTCTAAAACATTTCACCAAAGACGAACATGAAAAGTTGTTCAACTTTCTCAGTCACTAGGGAAAGGCACATTAAAACCTCACTTATCACTATAGAACCATTAGAAAGGCTGAAGTTTTTAACAATTAAAAGACCACATCAAGTCTTGCCTACAATGTAAAGCAACTAGAACTCAAGAGGTGTAAACATGGCACAACCACTTTGGAAAGCAGTTTGGCAGTTTCTTTAAAAGTGAAAGTAATTAAAGCATTCGACCTAGTCATTCTACTCCTAGGTATTTATCCAAGAGAAAATAAAATACATGTCCATACAAAGACACGCACACAAATCAGCAGTTTTATATGCAGTGGTGAAAAACTGCTAACAATTCAAAAGTCCATTCAGTTCAGTTCAGTTGCTCAGTCGTGTCCGACTCTCTGTGACCCCATCGACTGCAGCACGCCAGGCCTCCCTGTCCATCGCCAACTCCTGGAGTTTACTCAAATTCATGTCCACTGAGTCAGTGATGCCATCCAAACATCTCATCCTCTGTCGTCCCCTTCTCCTCCCGCCTTCAATCCTTCCCAGCATCAGGGTCTTTTCCAGTGAGTCAGTTCTTCGCATCCGGTGGCCAAAGTATTGGAGTTTCAGCTTCAGCATCAGTCCTTCCAATGAATATTCAGGGCTGATTTCCTTTAGTATTGACCGGTTGGATCTTCTTGCTGTCCAAGGAACTCTCAAGAGTCTTCTCCAACTCCACAGTTCAAAAGCATCAATTCTCTGGTGCTCAAGCTTTATAGTCCAACTTTCACATCCATACATGACTACTGGAAAAACCATAGCTTTGACTAGACAGACCTTTGTTGGCCATTAGTGAACGCATAAAAAAATTTAATACATACTATCCATCCATAAACATGGGTTAATCTCAAAATAATTACACTGAGTGAAAAAAGCCAGATGCCCAACACAAAAAATTAGTATGCACAGTATGATTCCACTTATATAAAATAGAAAATACAAACCAATTTAGTGATAGAAAGTAGATTAATGGTTGCCTGGGGTAGAGGGAAGGAAGTAGAGGAGGAAGGGCATGACAAAATAAACAAGGAAATTTTGGGGACTAATGGACAGTTTATATGTCACACTTATCAAGCTGCCCATTTTAAACACATATAGTTTATTCTCTGTCTGCCTGCACAGTTCAACCCCTGGTCTGAAGCATATCAGAGCTGCAACTAAGCCTGTGTGATGCAACTACTGAAGCCCTCACACCCTAGAGCCTGTGCTCCACAACAAGAACCCACCGCAACGAGAAGCCCTCACACCACAATGAAGAGTAGCCCCAGCTCGCTACAACTAGAGAAAGCTCGCACACAGCAACGAAGACCCAGCACAGCCAAAAATAAATAGTGGAAGAGGAAGTCGTTGCTCAGTTGTGTCCGACTCTTTGCAACCTCATGGACTACAGTCCATGGGATCCTCCAGGCCAGACTACTGGAGAAGGTAGCTGTTCCCTTCTCCAAGGGATCTTCCCAACCTAGGGATCAAACCCAGGTCTCCGGCATTGCAGGTGGATTCTTTACCAACTGAGCCACCAGGGAAGCACAATAAAATTAAGGATTGGTTGAGGAAGGAATTCTTATACACTATTAAAGGGTACACGCATTGAACAACCTCTTTGGAAAGCAAAATAAATAAATAAACAATAAAAAACAAGGTGGGGAGAGCCACAGATTAGGAGAATACTTGCAATGTATACTGACAAAGGATCTGTCCCAATTAAGAAAACCTATAACTCAATCTAAAACAAAACTAAACAACTGAATAGAAAAGTAAGACATGGTAATGAACAAACAATTCACAACAGAGGAAAAATTAAATGACAATAAACAAATTAAAATATGCACAAACTCTGGACTTCCCTGGTGGTCTACTGGTTAAGACTCCCTGCTCGCAATGCAGGTGGCCTGGGTTCAATACATGGTGTGGGAACTAGATCCCACATGCCCCAACGAAGAATCTGCAAGCTGCAACTAAAGATCCCACATGCTGCAATGACAATGTAAGATCTTGCATGTCACAACTAAGATCAAGCACACACAGCCAAATTAATAAATAAATATTTAAAAAATATTCTCAAACTCACTAACAATTGAGAGACTACAATTTTAAATATAAAATAGTACGACACACACAACATCAGCAAAAGTTGTAAAGAACCAATAAAATTATAGATTGGCATGAGGCAGGAATTCTTATACACTAGTAAAGGGTACATACATTAGAACAACCTCTTTGGAAAGCAAAATTTGATGCTACCTTACATGCACAATCCTGAGACCCATAAACTCTACTCACTACAACACTGTTTGTAATAGTTAAACACTGCTAACAACAAGCAATGTTAACAATTGCTTAACAATCAGTCCAGTTCAGTTCAGTCGCTCAGTTGTGTCCAACTCTTTGCGACCCCATGAATCACAGCACACCAGGCCTCCCTGTCCATCACCAACTCCCGGAGTTCACTCAAATTCACGTCCATTGAGTCGGTGATGCCATCCAGCCATCTCATCCTCTGTCATCCCCTTTTCCTCCTGCCCTCAATCTCTCCCAGCATCAGGGTCATTTCCAATGAGTCAACCCTTCGCATGAGGTGGCCAAAGTATTGGAGTTTCAGCTTTAGCATCAGTCCTTCCAATGACCACCCAGGGCTGATCTCCTTTAGAATGGACTGGCTGGATCTCCTTGCAGTCCAAGAGACTCTCAAGAGTCTTCTCCAACACCACAGTTCAAAATCATCAATTCTTCAGCGCTCAGCTTTCTTCACAGTGTCCAACTCTCACATCCATACATGACCACTGGAAAAACCATAGCCTTGACTAGACAGCCCTTTGTTGGCAAAGTAATGTCTCTGCTTTTGAATATGCTGTCTAGGTTGGTCATAACTTTCCTTCCAAGGAGTAAGCATCTTTTAATTTCATGGCTGCAGTCACCATCTGCAGTGATTTTGGAGCCCAGAAAAATAAAGTCTGACACTGTTTCCACTGTTTCCCCATCTATTTCCCATGTAGTGATGGGACCAGATGCCATGATCTTAGTTTTCTGAATGTTGAGCTTTAAGCCAACTTTTTCACTCTCCTCTTTCACTTTCATCAAGAGGCTTTTTAGTTTCTCTTCACTTTCTGCCATAAGGGTGGTGTCATCTGCATATCTGAGGTTATTGAGATTTCTCCCGGCAATCTTGATTCCAGCTTGTGCTTCTTCCAGCCCAGCGTTTCTCATGATGTACTCTGCATAGAAGTGAAATAAGCAGGGTGACAATATACAGCCTTGACGTACTCCTTTTCCTATTTGGAACCAGCCTGTTGTTCCATGTCCAGTTCTAACTGTTGCTTCCTGACCTGCATATAGGTTTCTCAAGAGGCAGGTCAGGTGGTCTGGTATTCCCATCTCTTGAAGAATTTTCTACAGTTTATTGTGATCCACACAGTCAAAGGCTTTGGCATAGTCAAGAAAGCAGAAATAGATGTTTTTCTGGAACTCTCTTGCTTTTTCGATGATCCAGCAGATGTTGGCAATTTGATCTCTGGATCCTTTGCCTTTTCTAAAACCAGATTGAACATCTGGAAGTGTACAGTTCATGTATTGCTGAAGCCTGGCTTGGAGAATTTTGAGCACTACTTCACTAGCATGTGAGATGAGTGCAATTGTGCGGTAGTTTGAGCATTCTTTGGCATTGCCTTTCTTTGGGATTGGAATGAAAACTGACCTTGTCCAGTCCTGTGGCCACTGCTGAGTTTTCCAAATTTGCTGGCATGTTGAGTGCAGCACTTTCACAGCATCATCTTTCAGGATTTGAAATAGCTCAACTGGGACTCCATCACCTCCACTAGCTTTGTTTGTAGTGATGCTTTCTAAGGCCCACTTGACTCCACATTCCATGATGTCAGGCTCTAGGTGAGTGATCACACCATCGTGATTATCTGGGTCGTGAAGATCTTTTTTGTACAGTTCTTCTGTGTGTTCCTGCCACCTCTTCTTAATATCTTCTGCTTCTGTTAGGTCCATACCATTTCTGTCCTTTATCGAGCCCATCTTTGCATGAAATGTTCCCTAGGTATCTCTAATTTTCTTGAAGAGATCTCTAGTCTTTCCCATTCTATTGTTTTCCTCTATTTCTTTGCACTGATTGCTGAGGAAGGCTTTCTTATCTCTCCTTGCTATTCTTTGGATCTGCATTCAGAAGCTTATGTCTTTCCTTTTCTCCTTTGCTTTTCGCTTCTCTTCTTTTCACAGCTATTTGTAAGGCCTCCTCAAACAGCCATTTTGCTTTTTTGCATTTCTTTTCCGTGGGGATGGTCTTGATCCCTGTCTCCTGTACAATGTCGTGAACCTCAGTCCATAGTCTATCAGGCACTCTATCAGATCTAGTCCCTTAAATCTATTTCTCACTTCCACTGTATAATCATAAGGGATTTGATTTAGGTCATACCTGAATGGTCTAGTGGTTTTCCCTACTTTCTTCTTATTAACAGGCAAATGAATTTTAAAATGTATAGCCACAAAACTAAACACTTGCAGAAAACTTAGAGTTACATTTAAAGAAGGGACACAGATAGGATCGCTGTGTGTTATTTCTTACAACTGTGTGTGAATCTAGAATTATCTCAAGACCAAAGGTTAACGTTAAAAAAACAAAAGGTAAACAATGGAATGATCAAAGCAGTTTCAGGGTGATGCTATCTTGTGAACAGAGTCAAGAGATACAGGAAAAAAGATCATATAGTTAGTTGTAGGATATTGTCAAGATCCTCACACTTCTTTTGGGTGGTGAGTTTGCAGGTGCTTAGTGCATAATTAATAATAACTAATTACAGGCAAAAGTAAAAAAAAAAAAGACAAATCTCAAAAACCATGCTAAGCAAGAAAGGCAAATTGCTATTTTTACAAAGCTTAAATAAAATATTGTTTTTCTTCAATCTAAGAAGTGACAATTAAGACACATCATTATCTTACAAACCATTAAGAAAAAACTTTGCCAATTAAACTCTAATCAACTGTAAAACAGGCTTCCTGGCTAGCCCAGCTGGTAAAGAATCCACCTGCAACGCAGGAGACCCTAGTTCAATTCCTGGTTTGGGAAGTTCCCCTGGAGAAGGAACAGAATATCCACTCCAGTATTCTCAGGCTTCCCAGGTGGCTCAGATTTAAATAATCTGCCTGCAGTGCAGGAGACCTGGGTTCAAAAGATCCCCTGGAGAAGGGCATGGCAACCCACTCCAGTATTCTTGCCTGGAGAATCCCCATGGACAGAGGAGCCTGGTGGGCTACAGTCCATGGGGTCGCAAAGAGTCGGAAGCGACTAAGCACAGCACAGCACAGCAACACATCACAAATTCAGAGATCAAATGAGAGGGATATGCATCCTGTAACCAACAGAATACTCTTCTCTCTAGCTTGAGTATATATTCACAGTGCAAATTTTTAAAGCATGCAGGGGACTAATATCACTGCATATGTTATTTTGGCTACTTCTGGAGAAGAAAGGAGAATGACCTAATTGTCATGCTTAAAAAAAAAAAAATCTGATGCCTAAAGTGTGGTCTGTTAACACCATTTACAATAAGAGAAATCAGGGCTTCTTAGAGAAATGGCTGATGCCATGTTAATGGAAGGAAATAAACAGATGAGCCTAGGATATTTCTTGTGCCTAAAAGCAAGAAAGCTATCAAACACTATTGGGGTCTTACTATAAGGAGTCAACTTAAGTGAGTTCCCACTTAGACTAAGATAGGACAATATGAACTACAACACACAAATAATGTCTACAGTGCCTGAAACATATTAAATACATTAAAATCCATTAATTCCATAATCCAACAAAAAAACCTCACTGGTCACACTACTGAACTTTAGTAGGGCACTAATTCATTTGACTATGCTAAATATTGATGAAGAGAAAAAACCAAAACATTTATTCTGCCTCTCCTGCATAAACCATATGCTTCACAGTAATCAAAGAGTTAAAGAAGGAAAATTCTTTATAGAAGGATTCCAGCTAATTAATACAGAATAATAATAGCATTTAAAAACCACGGTTTTGCAAGCCTTAAGAAAAGAACAGATCTAAGCAACAATCATCAATGACTGTTAAAACCATTAGATGAAAGGCTCATGGAGAACTTTTTTTTAGAAAAGGATGGCTTGTGTTTACCGTACCCAAACCCACTGATCAAAAGAGGAGTCAGATAAACAGATGAAACTAAGAATTGAAAAAAGGTCGGTAATTGCTAAAGTTAGATCAGGGTACATAGGAATTCATGATATTCTTTCCACACGTGTGGAATGTTGAAAATTTCCACGATAAAAAAAGTCAATTAAAAAAAGATATGAAGCAAATGGCATAATTACGATGAGACAAAGCACTGTGGCTAAGTACACAAGTGTCATATTATTCTCTATTTTTATCTGTGTATCTGAAATATTTCACAGTATGCAAGACTTAAGGTAAAACTATCAAACAATAAAATAAAGACTGGAGTATAGAGAAGGAATGGGATTTAAATCATCCTAAGATTCTTGTATTGCTCAGGAAGGCAAAGAAACTAATTTTAGAGTTCAATATACGTGCATGTTAAAAATTTAAGGGTTAATTCCTAAAAAGAAAAATACATAAAGTGTTCAACTTGAAAAATCAGCAGAAGAAAAAAAAGAACACACATGAGAATAAGAAACATGGCTTTAAAAAAAGGTATAAACTAAAACGGCATAAATAAATCTTAAACTATCAGTGAAAAGTGTAGTTACACAATCGTGTCTGACTCTTTGTGACCCCACGGACTGTAGCCTGCCAGGCTCCTCTGTCCATGGAATTCTCCAGGCAAGAACACTGGGGTGGGTTGCCATTTCCTTCTCCAGGGGATCTTTCCAACCCAGGGATCAAACCTGGGACTCCCGCATTACAGGCAGATTCTTTTCTGAGCCACCAGGGAAGCCCAAACTATCAGTAATCATATTAAAAATGAAAACACTAAACTTACCAAAAGACAGATTACCAGACTGATTTTTTTATATATGCTTTTCAAAAAATTGCAGTGGGAGGAGATAGTTGATTTACAATGTTGTCAGACTGACTTTTTTAAACCCAACTATTTACAGATTTTGGGGGGGGGGCTCCAAAATCACTGCAGATGGTGACTGCAGTCATGAAATTAAAAGATGCTTACTCCTTGGAAGGAAAGTTATGACCAACCTAGACAGCATATTGAAAAACAGAGACATTACTTTGCCAACAAAGGTCCGTCTAGTCAAGGCTATGGTTTTTCCAGTGGTCATGTATGGATGTGAGAGTTGGACTGTGAAGTTAGGCCTAGTAGATAGCAGACAGACAGATCCAGGAGGTGAGGGTGTGGCTGTTGGGAGGGAGGGTAGGGCAAGGAGTCCTGATCCTGGGGAGGGGAATTCTTTTAAATTTTTAATTAGTTTTGTACAACAGGATATTTTGATATGCATATATATGGTATATTATGGTGAAGTGATCACTATAATAAAGCTAATTAATATATTTTCTCACATAGCTACCATTTTTTTGGTGATGCAAGTGCCTGAAATCGTTAGCAAATGTCCAGTATCCAATACAGTACTGTCACAGATGGGAGGACACTAGAGAAATGATGGCTAATTGCAATGTGGGATCCCGGACTGGACGCAAGGACTTTTTAATATAAATAGAAAAACTGAGTCCAAATAAAGTCTACAGTTTAATACTATTATACTAATGTTAATTTCTCAGTTTTCATAAATACACTATGGTTATGGAAGATGTTAACAGTAGGGGAAACTAGAGAAAAGGTTTATGAGAACTCTATCTACTATCTTTATTCTTCTGTAAATATAAAATTATTTCAAAATAAAAAAAAATGTTTTCTAAAAAAAAGCAAGTTGGCAAGACTCACCAAAATTTTTCACATGGACCACAATCTTGTCTAACTCAATGAAACTATGAGCCATGCCATGTAGGGCCATCAACATGGATGGGTCATGGTGGAGAGTTCTGACAATACGTGGTCCACTGGAGAAGGGAATGGGAAAGCACTTCAGTATTCTTGTCTTGAGAAACTAAAGAACAGTATGAAAAGGCAAAAAGATATGACACTGAAAGATAAACCCCCCAGGTTGGCAGGTGCCCAACATGCAACTGGAGAGGAGCAGAGAAACAGCTCTAGAAGTAATGAAGAGGGTCAGTCAAAGCAGAAACGACACCCAGTTGTGGATGTGTCTGGTGGTGAAAGTAAAGTCCAATGCTGTAAAGAGCAATATTGCATAGGAACCTGGAATGTTAGGTCCATAAATCAAGGTAAATTAGAAGTGGTCAAACAGGAGATGGCAACAGTGAACGTCGACATTTTAGGAATCAGTGAACTAAAATGGACCAGAATGGGTGAATTTAATTCAAATGACCATTATATCTAACAACGTGGGCAAAAATTCCTTAGAAGAAATGGAGTAGCCCTCATAGTCAATAAAAGAGTCCGAAGTGCAGTACTTGGGTGCAATCTCAGAAATGACAAAATGATCTCTGTTCATTTCCAAGGCAAGCCATTCAATATCACAGTAATCCAAGTCTATGCCCCAACCAGTAATGCTGGAGAAGTTGAAGCTGAACAGTTCAATGAAGACCTACACGACCTTCTAGAACTAACACCCAAAAAAGACGTCCTGTTCCTCATGGGGGACTGGAATGCAAAAGTAGGAAGTCAAGAGATACCTGGAGTAACAGGTAAATTTGGCCTTGGAATAAAAAATGAAGCAGGGCAAAGGCTAACAGAGTTCTGCCAAGAGAACACACTGGTCATAGCAAACACCCTCTTCCAACAATACAAGAGATGACTGTACACGTGGAAATCACCAGATGGTCAATATAGAAATCAGATTAATTATAATCTTTGCAGCCAAAGATGGAGAAGCTCTATACAGTCAGCAAAAACAAGACCGAGAGCTAACTGTGGCTCAGATCATTAACTCCTTATTCCAAAATTCAGACTTAAATTGAAGAAAGTAGGGAAAACCTTTAGGCCATTAAGGTATGACCGAAATCAAATCCCTTATGATTATACAGTGTAAGTGACAAATAGATTCAAGGATTAGATCTGATAGAGTGCCTGAAGAACTATGGATGGAGGTTCGTGACATTGTACAGGAGGAGATGATCACGACCATCTCCAAGAAAAAGTAAAGGAAAAATGGCTGTCTGAGGAGGCCTTACAAATAGCTGAGAAAAGGAGAGAAGCTAAAGGCAAAGGAGAAAAGGAAAAATATACCCATCTGAAAGCAGATTTCCAAGAATAGCACGGAGAGAAAAGAAAGCCTTCCTAAGTGAACAATGCGAAGAATTAGAGGAAAACAATAGAATGGGAAAGACTAGAGATATCATCAAGAAAATCAGAGATACCAAGGGAACATTTCATGCAAAGATGGGCACAATAAAGGACAGAAATGGTATGGACCTAACAGAAGCAGAAGATATTAAGAAGAGGTGGCAAGAATACACAGAACTATACAAAAAAGACCTTAATTACCCAGATTACCATGATGGTGTGATCACTCACCTAGAGTCAGACATCCTGGAATATGAAGTCAAGTGGGCCTTAGGAAACATTACTACAAACAAAGCTAGTGTAAGTGATGGAACTCCAGCTGAGTTATTTCAAATCCTAAAAGATGATGCTGTTAAAGTGCTGCACTCAGTATGCCAGCAAATTTGGAAAACTCAGCAGTGGCCACAAGACTGGAAAAGGTCAGATTTCATTCCAATCCCAAAGAAAGGCAATGCCAAAGAATGTTCAAACTATTGCACAACTGCACTCATTTCACATGCTATCAAAGTAATGCTCAAACTTTTCCAAGCCAGGCTTCAACAGTATATGAAACGAGAACTTCCTGATGTTCAAGCTGGCTTTAGAAAAGGCAGAGGAACCAGAGATCAAATTGCCAACATCCACTGGATCATAGAAAAACCAAGGGAATTCCAGAAAAACATCTACTTCTGATTCATTGACTATGCTAAAGCATTTGACTGTGTGTATCACAACAAACTGTGGAAAATTCTTAAACAGATGGGAACACCAGACCACTTTACCTGCCTCCTGAGAAACCTGTATGCAGGTCAAAAAGCAACCGTTAGAACCAGACATGGAACAACAGACTGGTTCCAAATTGGGAAAGGAGTATGCCAAGGCTGTATACTGTCACCCTGCTTATTTAACTTATATGCAGAGTTCAGTTCAGTTCAGTAGTTCAGTCATGTCTGACTCTTTATGACCCCATGGACTGCAGCATGCCAGGCTTCCCTGTCCATAACCAACTCCCAGAGCTTGCTTAAACTCATGTCCATTGAGTCAGTGAAGCCATCCAACCATATCATCCTCTGTCCTCCCCATCTCCTCCCTTCAATCTTTCCCAACATCAGGGTCTTTGCCAATGAGTCAGTTCTTCATATCAGGTGGCCAAAGTATTGGAGTTTCAGCTTCAGCATCAGTCCTCCCAATGAATATTCAGGATCGATTTCCTTTAGAATTGACAGGCTGGATCTCCTTGCAGTGCAAGGGACTCTCAAGAGTCTTCTCCAACACCACAGTTCAAAAGAATCAATTCTTCGGCACTCAGCTTTCTTTATAGTCCAATTCCCACATCCATACAGGATTACTGGAAAAAACCATAGCTTTGACTAGACGGACCTTTGTTGGCAAAGTAATGTCTCTGCTTTTTAATACACTGTCTAGGTTGGTCATAGCTTTTCTTCCAAGGAGCAAGTGTCTTTTAATTTTGTGGCTGCAGTCAACATCTGCAGTGATTTTGGAGCCTAAGAAAATAAAGTTTGTCACTGTTTCTGTTGTTTCCCCAGCTATTTGCCATGAAGTGATGGGACCAGATGCCATAATCTTAGTTTTTTGACTGGTGAGTTTTAAGACAGCTTTTTCAGTCTCCTCTTTCACTTCCATCAAGAGGCTCTTTAGTTCTGCCATAAGGGTGGTGTCATCTGCATATCTGAGGTTACTGATATTTCTTCTGGCAACCTTGATTTCAGCTTGTGCTTCATCCAGCCCAGCATTTCTCTACTTAAGAGTACATCATGAGAAATGCCAGGCTTTTCTTTTATTCTTTTAACCTCTGCATGATATTCATTCCATAATATACATATACTGTTTTTTTTTCCCGATCTATATTTTGGTCTTTATTTGCATATATATCTGAAATTTTATTTTTTTAATTTTATTTTTTAACTTTACAATATTGTACTGGTTTTGCCATATATCAACATGAATCTGCCACAGGTATACACATGTTCCCCATCCTGTTTTTTTAACCATTTCCCACTTGATGGAAATATATGTATACCTATAGCTATATATGGAGGTATATAGATACCTGTATACATCTATCTGTTGTAGTTTCTAACAGTGCTTTAGTGAATACTTTAAAAACAAATTTATGTATTTGACTGCATCAGGTCCTGGTTACAGCACACAGGGATCTTTCATTGTGGTGCTGGGGCTTCTCTCTAGCTGTGGCGCAGTCTCCAGAGCGAGTGGACTCAGTAGCTGTGGCATACAGGCTTAGCTGCCCCATGGCATGTGGGATCTTAGGTCCCTGACCAGGGATTGAACACATGTCCCTTGCACTGGAAGGCAGATTCTTAATACTGGACCACCAGAGAAGTCACAGCGAGTACTTTTTTTATAGGCTTGTGGGACATATATGAGTGTTTTTCTAGGTTGCTAGAAGTGATCTAGCAACCTAGATTACCGGATCTGTACATATTGATGTGAAAAAAAATCTCCAAAACATGTTAAGAGGAAGCTATAGAATAGTATATAAAATATCATAAAATAACCATACAAAAAATATTTTATATACCTATGTAAACGTAAGCAGAATAATCTGAAAGGATTCACAATAGGGTTATAACAGGATTACCTCTGGAGAGAGGAATGTAAATGGGGAGGTGAGTTATTACTGGGAAGGACAAGGATTAAGGATCAAGGTAAAGGAAATCTTTCACTCTACATATTTCTATAGTGTGTGAATGTTTTCAATATTTATAAATTACTTTGCAGTAAAAAATAAGGAAAAAATGAGCCTTTCATACACTATAAAAATTCTTATATCAGCAAAGAATAACCCTGGAAGGACAAACTTCCAGGAAGTACTACCAGCAGCTTTCTTCAGGGAAAAAAACTGGAAAAACTATTTTTGCCATTTACTTCTGAACTCTTTAATTTTGTGCATACACTGATTTTACCATGTGGATGCACTGATTTTTAAAAATTTAATGTACATTTTTTAAGTACAGGGCTTCTCTAATGGCCCGGATGGTAAAGAATCTGCCTGCAATGTGGGAGACCTGGGTTCGATCTCTGGGTCAAGAAGATCCTCTCAAGGAGGGCATGGCAACCCATTCCAGTATTCTTGCCTGGAGAATCCCTATGGACAGAGGAGCCTAGCAGGCTCCAGTCCATAGGGTCACAAAGAGTCGGACACCACTGACTATGCACAGCACACATGATAAAAGTGCTATTCTGAAACTATGTTACAGATGTAAAAGCCCAAAAGAAAAGTGTTTGATTTGCCTAAGAGACTTCAGAAAGTCAAGACTTCCTCCCAACAGACTTACTACAATGCATTCCAGGCAGAATTCAGGTAACGGGCCAAGACACAGAGGTATCACAAAAAATAGGAGGCTTCAGAGATGAGGCCTAAATAATAAAGCTTGGGACTATAGGACGGATTTGAATAATCACCACTTCCTGAAAGTGTACACTCTTTTTGCCTTTTTCAAGAAAATAATCAAGTTTTGACTTATACACAGTATGGTCTGCCTAAAGCAACTACCCCTACTCCACATCATGATATAATAAAATGAATACGTCTATCCACAAACCTGGCAAATATATTCATCGGTTCTAGATGGATAATCCTGACCATAGGGTAAGATTCTAAATTAAAAATTATATTGATCTCCTATTCTATCTTCTTCTTTTGACCACCCCATAAAGCCAAGCTGCAATATGCATAAAAACAATGATACACCAACTGCGTACCATTCAGTATAAAAGGTAGGATACCCTGATCCAGTTTACAGCACTTACAACAAATGTCTCACACAGGGCAGAATGAAGATGATCTAAATTTCAGCTATAACTTTCCTGGTAGCTCAGCAATAAAAAATCCTCCTGCCAATGCAGGAGACTCAAGAGACAAGGGTTGGATGCTGGGGTTGGTAAGATCCCCTGAAAAAAGGAATGGCTACCCGCTTCAGTATTCTTGCTTGGAGAATTCCATGGACAGAGGGACAGAAGAGGCTGGTGGGCTACATACAGTCCATGGGGTTGCAAAGAATCGGACAGGACTGAACAACTAACGCACTGTAACTAGATGACATTTATACTTTATGTCTGTGTGTGTGTGTTTAGTCACTCAGTCGTATCCAACTCTTTGTGGCCCCATGGACTGTAGCCCACCAGACTACTCTGTCCATGGAATTTTTCAGGCATGAGTACTGGAGCGGGTTGCCTGTTCCTACTACAGGGGATCTTCCCAGCTCAGAGATCAAACCCATGTCTCTTGAATCTCCTGCATTGGCAGGCAGGTTCTTTACCACTGATTGACCTGGGAAGCCCAATGCTTTATATTAATTGTTGTTGTTCAGTCACCAAGTCTTACCTGACTCTGCAACCCCATGGCCTGTGGCACACCAGGCTTCCTGGTCCTTCACTATCTCCCAGAGTTTGCTCAAACTCATGTCCATTGAGTCAGTGATGCCATCCAACCGTCTCATCCTCTGTCGTTCTTTTCCTCTTGCCCTTAACCTTTTCAGCATCAGGGTCTTTTCCAATGAGTCAACTCTTCGCATCAGTTGGCCGAAGTACTGGAGCTTCAGCATCAGTCTTTCTAAGGAATATTCAGGATTGATTTCTTTTAGGATTGACTGGTTTGAGTTCCTTGCTGTTTGAGGGACTCGCAAGAGTCTTCCACAGCACCACAATTCAAAAGCATCAATTCGGCACTGGTCCAATACTTCCTTATGGTCTAACTCTCACATCCCTACATGACTACTGGAGAAAACATAGCTTTGACTACACAAACCTTTGTCCTCAAAGTGATGTTTCTGCTTTTTAATATGCTGGCTAGGTTTGTCATAGCTTTTCTTCCAAGGAGCAAGCATCTTTTGATTTCGTGGCTGCAGTCACTGTCCGCAGTGATTTTGGAGCCCCCAATAATAAAATCTGTCACTGTTTCTATTTTTACCCCAGCTATTTACCATGAAATGATGGGACTAGATGCCATGATCTTAGTGTTTTAAATGTTGAGTTTTAAGCCAGCTTTTCACTCTTTCTTCTTCATCAGGAGGCTCTTTAGTTCCTCTTTGCTTTCTGCCATAAGAGTGGTGTCATCTGCATATCTGAGATTATTGACATTTCTCCTGGTAATCTTCATTCCAGCTTGTGAGTCTTTTAGCCTGGCATTTTTCAGGTTATACTCTGCATATGGGCTTCCCAGGTGGCACTAGGGGTAAAGAACCCGCTTGACAATGCAAGCGATGGAAGAAAGACGTGTTCAACACCTGGGTCGGGAAGATCCCCTGGAGGAGGGCATGGCAACCCATCCCAGTATTCTTGCCTACAGAATCCCATGGACAAGGGAGCCTGGTGAGCTACAGTCCATAGGTTGCAAAGAGTTGGACACAACTGAAGTGACTTAGCACACATGCATGTTCTGCATATAAATTAAATAGGGCAACAATATACTGCCTTGACGTACTCCTTTCTCAATTTTGAACCAGTCCATTGTTCCATGTTTGGTTCTAATTGTTGCTTCTTGTTCTACATACAGGTTTCTGAGGACACAAGTAAGGTGCTCTGGTATTCCCATCTCTTTTAAGAATTTTTCACAGTTTGTTATGATCTACACAGTCAAAACCTTTAGTGTAATCAGAAGCAGATTTTTTCTTTGGAATTCCCTTGCCTTTTCTATGATCCAGTGGATGTTGGCAATTTGATCTCTGGTTCCTCTGCCTTTTCTAAATCCAGCTTGAACATCTGGAAGTTCTTAGTTCACATATTATTGAAGCCTACCTTGAAGGATCATGTGCAATGAGAACAACTGTATGGTAGTTTGAACATTCTCTGGCATTGCCTTTCTTTGGGACTGGAATGAAAACTGACCTTTCCCAGTACTGTGGCCACTGCTGAGTTTTCATATTTGCTGGTATATTGAGTGCAGCACTTTAACAGCATCATCTTTTAGGATTTGAAATAGCTCAACTGGAATCCCATCACCTATACTAGCTTTGCTCACAGTGATGATTCCTAAGGCTCACTTGACTTCACACTCCAGGATGTCTGGCTCTGGGTGAGTGACCACATCATCATGGTTATCCAGACCATTAAGATCTTTTTTGCATATTCTTCTGTATATTCTTGCCATGTCTTCTTAACCTTTCCTGCTTCTGCCAGGTCCTTGCTATTTATTTTGCTCATCTTTGCATGAAATGTTCCCTTGGTATCTCCAATTTTCTTGAAGAGATCTCTAGTCTTTCCCATTCTATTGTTTTCCTCTATTTATATGCATGGTTCCCTTAAGAAGGCTTTCTTCTCTCTCTTTGCTATTCTCTGGAACTCTGTACTCAGGTGGGTATATCTTTCCCTTTCTCCTTTGCCTTTAGCTTCTCTTCTTTTCTCAGCTATTTGTAAGCCCCTCTCAGACAACCACTTTGCTTTCTTGTATTTCTTTCTCTTGAGGATAGTTTTGGTCAACACTTCCTGTACAATGTTACAAACTCCCATCCATAGTTCTTCAGGCACTCTGTCTACCAGATCTAATCCCTTGAGTCAATTCATCACCTCCACTGTATAATCATAAGGGATTTGATTTAGTTCATACCTGAATGGTCTGCAGTCCAGGAGTAGCAGAGTTGGACACAACTGAGTGAGTGAACAACAACAACAATACCTGAACGGTCTAGTGGTTTTCCCTACTTTCTTCAATTTAAGCCTGAATTTTGCAAAAGGAGTTGATGATCTGAGCCACAATCAGCTTCAGCTCTTGTTTTTGCTGACTACATAGAGCTTCTCCATCTTTGGCTGCAAAGGATACATCAATCTGATTTCAGTACTGACCATCTGGTGATGCCATGCATAGAGTCATCTCTAGTGTTGTTGGAAGAGTGTGTTTGCTATGACCAATGTATTCTCTTGACAAAACTATAAGCCTTTTCCCTGCTTCATTTTGTATTCCAAGGCCAAACTTCCCTGTTACTCCAAGTATCTCCTGACTTCCTACTTTTGCATTCCAATCCCTAATGATGAAAACAACATAATTTTTTTATCTGGTAGGTCATCATAGAACCATTTAACTTCAGCTTCTTCAGCATCAGTGGTTGGGGCACAGATTTGGATTACTGTGAGGCTGAATGGTTTGCCTTGGAAATGAACCGAGATCACTTTGTCATTTCTGAGATTGCATCCAAGTACTGCATTTAGGACTCTTTTGTTGTTTTTGAAGTTCTTACGAATAAACTAAACATTAAAGAAACACTGATTTCTGCCAAAGATAAACTGATTTTATGCATATGTCTTCCTAATTTCTTGATTTGGGGGCATCGATCCAAAGTAAATTATCAATACTACCACAGTCTAACTTTTATTGACAGCAAATGATAGTTTTTTTTTTTTGCCTGCCACTCCTATTTGGAAAAGCTATGCAACATTTCCCTCCAACTCAGGTCACATGTACCAAAAATAATTATAATATTAAGTGCCTACTATCTGCACTCACTGATCTAAGTGTTACATAACTATTATAAATCAACAGTCATAACTCAACAAAAAGACAATCTAATTTAAAACCAGGCAAAGGACTTAAATAGACATTTCTCCAAAGAAGATACACAAAAGATCAATAAGCACAAGAAAAGATATTAAACATCACCAGTCATTAGTAAGGAAATGCAAATAAAATCCACAATACCATTTCATACCTACAAAGATGGCTATAATCAAAGAAAAAAAGGAAAATAACAAGTATTGGCAAAGATGTGGAGAAACTGGAACCCTCACGCACTACTGGTGAGAATGTAAACTAGTATAGCCTCTGTGGAAAACAGTATGGCAGTTCCCCAAAAAGAAATCTACGTGATTCAGCAATTCCACCCTCAGGAATAAACCCAAAAGAATTGAAAACAGGTATTCAAACAAAAAATGGTACATGAATATTCAAAGCAGCATTACTCAAAACAGCCAAAAGGCAGAAATGAAACAACTGCCAATCAACAGAAAAAATGGATAAACAAAATATGATATATCCATATAGTGGGATAGTATTCAGCTACAAAAATGAATGAAATACTGACACGTGGTACAATATGGATGAACCTCAAAAACACTGTTACATCAAAGAAGCCACACACAAAAAATCACATATTACATGACTCCTTTTACTTGAAATATCCAGAACAAGTAAATTAGCAGAGATTGGTGGTTAACAGAGATGGTGCAGGGGATTGGAGGGAAGAGTGAGGAGAGACTGCATAATGGGTATACGGCCTCCTCTGGGGTTGATGTAACAGTTCTGGAACTATATAGAGTGATGATTGTACAACACAGTGAATTTATTAAATACCACTGAACTGTATACTTTAAAACAGTTAATTTTATGCATTGTGGACTTCATTTCAGGAAAAAAAAAAAAAATCCAATAGTCCTGACAATTCTGTGCAGATTCAGAAACACAGACAGGCTCAGAGAAATTACTTGACCAAATTCACAGAGGGAGTACTAGACAGAACAGCAGAGATTCAGAGCCAGATTTTTGCTCTTTTTTTCTTAATGTTGATAGCAAGTAGGACCTTTATAGCCCTTCTTCCCAACAATTAAAATTTTATTCCAGGGACTTTCCTGGTGGTCCAGTGGTTAAGAATCTGCCTGCCAATGCAGGGGACATGGGTTGGATCTCTGATCTGGGAAGCTTCCACACACCACGGGGCAACTAAGCCCGTGCACCACAACCACTGAAGTTCACAGGTGCTCCACAACAGGAGAAGCCACTGCAACAAGAAGCACATGCATCACAATGAGGGAGTAAGCTCCACTCACTGCAACTGGAGAATAACATCACATAACAATACTGCGTAGTCTAACTTACTGCATCATCATAACATTACGGGCTGGCAGACAAATGACAAATGTCAAACAACTTTTAAAAGATCTTCAAGGAATTCCTTGGCAGTTCAGTAGACAGGACTCAGCGCTTTCACTGCTAGGGCTGGAGAACTATGGTCAGTTCAGGACCACTGCCCTGGTCAGGGAACTATGATCCTGAAAGCCATGTGGCATGGCCAAAAAATTAAAAACAAAAAAAGACCTCCATAAAATACAAGCTTTGAATAGTGAAAGAAGTGAAAATGATTACCCAACAAAGCTTTGTTTAAAGTACTGTCAACTTAACAAAGAATTAGATAGTCTTCTCAAGAAACCAAGTGTGTACTGACTGGTAAGATGTAACAAAACATCAAGTTTGCATCTGAGCTAAATGGCTGACTCAGTCTTTGGTGGTTCTGTACCACAGTACCACCTTATAGGACCATTCAGGTCCTATAATGCCTTAATTTCCTGTCATTCCATCATAGTTATAAATAAGCTTCACTGTTCCCATCAAATGTGAGGGAGCCTCTAATGATGAGATCCTTATCCTGAAGGTTTGTGCAGGACATGCAGGTAGGCTATGATGACAATTTACTTTATATAAAGATATAAGAGGTTATTAACCAAAGTCGGCTGAGAGTCACTTCCACTACACACTAGTGCACATTTTTAATCAATGTAACAGTAGAAAATACCAAGAAAAGCCAGCAGTGGGCTGATCACACTGCATGTTGTAATCAGAGACTAAGTAGATAATTTAAAGTACTGCTCTACTGGGCTTTCCAGGTGGCTCAGTGGTAAAGAATTTGCCTGCTGATGCAGAAGACGGGGCTTCAATCCCTGGGTCAGGAAGATCCCCTGAAGGAGGAAATGGCAACCCACTCCAGTGTTCTTGCCTGGAAAATCCCATGGAAAGAGGGCTGGTGGGCTGCAGTACATGGAGTTGCAAACAGTTGGACACAACTCAGTGACTGAGCACACATGCATTGCTCTACTGATGGTAACCTTAAAACAGAAGCAAATCATTTGCTACTGGACAGATCACAGTACTCAAGAGAGCAAAGACTGTTGGTGTTACAAATAGGCGTTTCCAGTTCTATACAGGTCAATAAGAAGTAACATCATTAGCAGCATCTTCAAGTACAAAAGATATCTTCACTTATCTAACGTGACTCATCTATAATCCTATAATGGCTTCATCACAAACCTCCTTCTCCTCAATCCCAACACCCTTTAACCAACTCTAAAGAACCCATAGACACAAACACATACTCCACAACCAGTAATCGTGTCATTTTGCTAATTAAGTAATATAAAAAAATCCTAACCAACAATCTAAGGTTGTCATTTAGGGTTTGCACTAGTAAGAATCGCTGTGTAACTCCTAACCACAAATTAGTCATAGGACAATGACTGCAGAGGCCTTAAGCTGGTGGCTATGTTCTCAGATCCTACAGAATATTTTAAGGCCTGGGGCTGCTGCAGAGTCAGTGCAGAAGATGCATGTATATTTCAGGAATCCAACACAATCAGCCACCATGGTAAATCTGAACATGAAGAGTAAATGCTGGCCTCTGGCCAATCCTTATATCCAGCAACCTAAAACATTTGGATATTTAAAGTTAATGTCCAAAACTTTAAATCTTTTGGAGATATTTCAGAACCAACACACCACATCCACGGTAAGTGTAAACTCACCAAGATTCCGAAAGAGGCTCCCAGAAAATGGTATGTGAGCCTGAAGTCCCTTTGTAACCCAATAATCTCAAGAAGCAAGATGCAGGCATAATTAACCTCCTTGTGACAATTAGAAAAAATGAAATTGGAGGTTAGACCCATCCTAAGAGACAGTTCATTGTCAGCCTACAGCTATTTCAATCTACTATATTTGGTACTATGTGACAACTCTGTCTCTCTCAAATACATGAAGGGAGGGAGAAAAAATCGACTCAAACAGTACTTCCTGTATTACAGTTACCTTCCTGAAATATTTAAAGCATATAGTAGCACTCAAACTCTTTTCAATTAATAAAGGCTATAGAAGGTAAGCAATAACTAGCAGCTCATACATGTCCCTTGGACAGCAAGATCAAACTAGTCAATCCTAAAGGAAATCAATTCTGAATGTTCATTGGAAGGACTGATGATGAAGCTCCTATACTCTGGCCACCTGATGCGAAGAGCCAACTTACTGGAAAAGATTCTGATGCTGGGAAAGACTGAGGGCAGGAGGAGAAGCGGGGGACAGAGGATGAGATGGCATCACTGACTCAATGGACACGAGTTTGAGCAAACTCTGGGAGATGGTGAAGGACAGGGAAACCTGGCGTGCTGCAGTCCATGGGGTCACAAAGAGCTGGACACGACTGAGTGACTGAACAACAACAACATATATATAAAATATTCTGAAATGAAAAAAGTACCCTAAAATTTTCAACCAAAGGCAGCAAAGTGAACTGAAGATGATCTACACTACTGACACATTTTTCTTTTTTAATATTTATTTATGTTTTGGCTGCACCAGGTCTTACTTGCAGCACACGGGATCTTTAGTTATGGCATGTGAGCTCTTAGCTGCAGCATGTAGGATCTAGTTCCCTGACCAGGGGTTGAACCTGGGTCCCCAGCATTGGGAGTGTGGAGTCTTAGCCACTGGACCACCAGGGAAGTACCTGATTTTTCAAATATATATACAAATAACATTCTTAAGATGATCATCCACAGTTACAGGTATGACTAAAAAACCTTGTGTATAACAAATGGTCCCTTCCACACTGGATACGTTTCATACTTTAAAACAGAAACTCCTATTTTCTTCATCAACTAAAGCTCCTACAAGATTTTCAAAAGTACTTTTACTGCTAACTTGAACTCTATTTTAAGGTGCTTGCTAGATGTCTTGATACATAAATATAATTAGACAGAAGCTAAGAGAGAGCCATAAAAACTAGACAAATCATTTCCTGTGCAAGTGTCCTGCAAACTGGACAGAAAAAGTCAGTAGAGGAAACAGCAGCCCTCAAACATAAGGTCAAGTACTACCTTCAGGTGAACACACAATAAAATCACCATTTAAAAGTAAACAAAAATAAATAAATAAATAAAAGTAAACAAACTTGGGCTTCCCAGGTTGCTCAGGGAAGGTAAAAAATCCACCTGCCAATGCAGGAAGTACGGTTCTACCCCTAGTCAGGGACAATCCCACATGCCTCAGGGAAAACAAAGCCCGACGGCCACAACTACTGAGCCTGTGATCTTAAGCTCAGGAGCCACAAATACTGAGCCCAGGTGCTACATCAACTGAAGTTCACATGTCTAGAGCCCGTGTTCTGCAACAAAAGCCACTGCAATGAGAAGCCCGAGCACTGCAGCTAGAGTGTAGCCCCTGATCCTTGCAACTAGAGAAAAGCCCATGCAGCAACGAAGACCCTGCACCACCAAAAAATAAATAAGTAAAATTATATATAAAAAAGTAACCAAACTGCCACAAAAACTTAAACATAGGATTATCATATGAACAGATATTGAACAGGTATTTGTACACTAATGTTCACAGCAGCGTTACTCACAATGGCCAAAAAGTGGAAACAACCTGTGTCCATTTATAGATGAATGGATAAAGGGAATGTGGTATATGCATACGATGGAATATTACTCAGCTCTAAAAAGGAATGAATTTCTGACAAGGTTAAAACACTGATGAACCTTGAAGACAATGTGCTAAGTGAAATAAGCCAGACACAAATGGACAAATACTATATAATTCCACTTATGTGAGGTACCTAGAATAATCATATTCCTAGAGACAGAAAAGTGCAATAGTGATTGCCAGAAGCTGGGGAAAAAGAAGAATGAAGAGTCATTCTTTAACAGGAATTTTGGTTTGGGACGATAAGAATGTTCTGGAGTTGAATGGTGGTGATGGTTTCACAGCAGTATGAATGGATTTAATGCCACTGAACTGTACACTTGAAAAAGTGGTTTAAATGATGTTACGTATATCTTATTACAATTTTTTTAAGTAACCAAGCAAGAATGATGGTCAAATTTTGAGGCAAAAACATCAAGAAAAAGTGCTAAGAGTCTGCAACAGGCATGCTTCACTGTCATCCTCCGAGCCTAGATAACCTGCCTGAAAGTCAAGACCTCAGAACAGGAAGGATGGACATGGCATTTTCATATACTACAGATTTATATATCAGTATCATATCACTGGCATATGATAGAAAGATATATTAGAAGGTGAACTATATTCTATAGGACATTTGCTAAATAATGAATGGGCTCCCCTTTCCAATATTTAAATCAGAAAAATATAAGCTTTACCTTCCAGTCTCCAATGTAAGCAGCAAGACAATCAGTTTTACTTCTAACAAAGCAGCATAGTGGATCCTAAAGAGTGACTTTAATTTTCCAGTCTTAATATGGTGTCTCTACAATGGAAACTGCAAGTAGCAATATAACAATAAAAATATAAACTTCTTTCACCACCATTACAAAGTTACTTAACCTTTTCCAAGCCTCATCTGAAAGATGAGGATGCTTACCTTATAGGATTATTTGAAGACCTAATAAAGTAACATATATAAAACACACTGAGTTCAGTCAGTCCCTAGAATACCTAACTGCTCAACAAATAAAAATTCCCTCACCTCCTGCAATTCACTAGTATCTGTAGCCTTTCCTGCTCCTGGATCAGCCGCCACAGGCTATGCTGATGTTTCGGCCATTAACCTCTGGCTCCTCCCTCAGGCCCCAGCTGTGTCTCTCGGTTCTAGAAGTTTTACTCCTGGTTTCTAAGAGGATCCTGTCTGTATTTAGAGATAATGCCAGTACCAACTGTGGACTCAACAGGTGCTTGGAGGGCACTTGAGCATTCAGCAGTTTTTGATTGTTTTCCAGAGTTAATTGGTTTTGGCTCCACAACTGGCTGTCTTGACTTCCACAAGGAAGAGTGCCACGTATGCAGAGTACTTCAGCAGTACACTAGACTAAACGGAAAATTAAGTGTGCTCACAGGACAAATCCTTAGCAAGAGGATGTTTTTGCCCATTATCTGGACCCCAGAAGATCTGTTAAATCACAGGGGCAATAAACCTTCAATAAACTCTGCAGATGTAGCCCATCAACCCAATCTTTGTCTAGATCACTGTACCAGACCAGGTTTCAACCAATTCATGCTGTTCATACTACAACCAAGATCAGGAGGAAAAAGCAGGTAGAACAACATGGAACACTTAAAGGAGTGTCCAAACAGAATGGGTATGAATTCAGTTTACTACTAGTTTTGTGACCTTATTAAATAGTTACTTAATCTCTGAATTTATAAAACAGGATATGATTATGAGGATTAAATGAGATGATACGTGGAAAGCAATCTTAGCACTTCATTATCACTAATAAGGAAACTGCACTCATTTCTTGCTTTGTTCAGTTTTTATAACAGAAGAAAAGTCACAGTTTAGATCATTCTTTTTGGACCTTTATAAAATAGCCTAATGCTACTATCTGAGGCCAAGCTGAGAAATATAAACTGAAAATTTTCCAGAAATCTTAGATGAGTCAGCAAAACTTAATGCCTCAAAATAAAAGGCTTAATATGTCCATATTAATATGTCATAAATATGTTTATTTATGAGCACATAATGGTAATTACAATTTCAAAATCAGCAATCTTGTATCCAGCATCATCCAAAATTTGGTCTGGAAATCCAAGTATCAAGGAAATGCAAAGATCATACATAACTGCCGAAATACTTCCCCACAATATTTTCAAATCACCTGAATTCAAACTGGAAGGTACAAAATAGCCTGATAATTCGAAATCAGCATCAGGAATTTCTGGTGACAAAACCAAACTCTCTCCCATAATCATAAAACCACTAGCAGACGGTACATGATCATTTCTCAGTGAGAAACTGTAATTCTAACAAAGTACAGATAACTCAGATTTTATCAAGGCTGTTCATCTTTCGATGAACAAATTCTTGGTTCTCCTCCAAACACCCTAAACTCTGCATTATCAATAACCAAACTCAAAGCAAGATGCCTGTTTCTAGTGACCTGTCCTCTCCTGCTTCATAAACCGCAGGTAAATTACATACCTGTAATTTAGGGAAGGGAAATAAACATTACAGGCATGTTTTATCAATGAAATGAACTATAAATGATAACCAAATTATTAAAAGAGCAGCCTGTACTCCTTAGCAGAGGGACATGCCAGAGAAAAATCCACCTTCTAAAAGAACCCAGTCATCCTGGATGAATTAGGAGAAAAATGCCACTCCTGTCCACCTAACCTATACTCTCTAACTGGACTTATTCTTCTGCTTTAATTCAAACCCAAACCACATCTATTTTATGTGTCTGCCCCTCTTGGCTATATTTTCCGTCCCGTTTCCCGCTCCCCACCCCACCCCAATTCCAAGAATGCCCTCCTCTCTCTCATTTTCAAATCCCACTTTGCCCCCCAAATCCTAAGGACCTCGGAGACCCACGTAGATGACCTTACGCATTTGCGATGAATTTCCAGTTCATTGTACTTCTCACACCAAATGATCGATTCTTTCATTTCTTTCGACCTCTCGTTGTTTCTTAAAACCCAGTACCCCACACACGCTCACATCAGAGTCCCCCCCTCACTCCATTGTTTCCCCGGCCTATGCCTCTGGAAACCCCTCAACTCGGAACCGTGTGCTTCGGACCGCCTCACTGACCCCAGAAACCTTTCACCATCTGGGCACTCTAGGTCTCAAAGGGTTCACGTCCCCTACTCTCGGTACCCCCACCCCCAACAACTGCTCCCTCCCCGTGTGCCTTCCCTCAAGCCCGCTCTCTGCACCTCCGTGCCCCGCTTCATCCCTCCTCCACTCCTCCACCAGCACCCAGAGCCTCACCTATCCCGGGCCCCCGCAGTCGCCGCGTTCCCAGTTCCGGCTCTGCGTCCCGGACGCTCTGGGGTCTGAGAAGACGAAAGGAGCTCCTCTGCCGCCTCCTCCTCCTCTTCTAGAGCTGCAGCCGTCGCGCTCCTCCCCCAGCTCTCCCGGAGCCGGACGCCGCCCCGCCCCCACCGCCCCTTTCTCTGCTTCCCTCCTCGGCCGGGCGGCGGGCTGGGAATCGCAGCCGCGGCTGGGGGCCTGAGTGCCAGCCGACCCACACCGACCTCGCCGGGGCTCGAGCTCTTCGCCCCGCCCCGCAGTCCGCTCGGGCGCGTGCGCGCCGGCTAGCCAGCGCACAGGGCGCGTGCTCGCGCCAGCGCGAACCCGGCGCGCCGAGCTCGAGGCCGTTGCAGCCAACCGGCCCGCGAGTGAGGCCCGGGCGCGAGGCGGCCCCGCGAGCCGAAGACCCGCGCGCGGAAAGGCGCGGGACGAGGGGTGGCCTCCTGTCCGTCGGGTTACAGCTCCTCCCGCTACCGGGTCCCTCGCGCCTCACACCGCCCTGTGGATCGCGCGCCCGAGTTGAGGAAGCTCGGGCGTCGCCGAGAATCGGGAAGAACGATGCAGGGAAGGGATTGGAAGAGTGGGTTGGAGAACAAACTAGATGGGAGTCGGGACGGGTGTGGGACACGAGCTCGCAGCCGCGTGCAGAATGGCGAGTCCCAGAAAGAGCCGGGCAGCGTTGGGTGGGGGGGACAGCGCGCGCTGGGAGTAGAGGGCCCGAGCTGGAACTGCCGGAAAGAGCCGAAACTCCCCCGGAGGTTGCCGAAGGCGGCCGCCTCAAGGGGCTCCGCTTGAGGGGCTTTTCTCTGGATCCCGGCCGGGACTCTTGTCTCCCAGACGGCTGTCCTTTTGGCGCTACGACTTCTCCCCGACGACTTAACACCACTTTCCATTTCACCTCCTTCCCGTCCCGAGTTTTATTCCAGAAGGCTATTTCAGAACCACCAGCTGTGGGAAACGCCCGGACGTCCGGACTTCTTTGCCGCTCAGCCTCCTGGGAATCCGTAGAGGCTGCTGTGGGGTGGTGGCGGGAGGATGCGTGTCCCTGGCCTGGTGCAAGATAGCTTTGGGAGCAAGTTGAGGGTTCGCTGCCACGTTCACCAGATACACCAAGTCCATTTCTGTGTCGGTTTTCTGGTCTACTCGGTTGTCTGCATCCCTCTACACGGCTGTGGTCAGTCACATTGCCCGTCGAATCTGTTAAACACTCTTATTCGAGGTTAGATTCCCAAGCACCCCAGGGCCAGAACCATCTCTTAATATTTGTGCACCTTTCTAGCCAGTTTCCTCCATGAATGAAGCACTCACCCCACTGCCAACTGGTCAGGAGTAGCTAGAGGGTGAGCATTGAATCAGCATTGAAAAGGTTAATCAGAGTCTGTCCCCATGTTCTCTTTTGAGGGCCAAGTATAAGGGGCTCTAGCCAGGCACCAACCACAAGCCAGAGAGTGTATATGGGAGTGTATAGACACCACAGGCATAATGTAATTTTGGTCCCCACAGGTTTGTTGTTGGAGTGGCAGTACAGGTAGATCTCTACAAAGTCATCTATCTGGTCCTTTGGTTTTTAATTTTGGATGGAGTGGAAGGGCCAAAAATCCTCTAGAGCCCACTGACCCTTGATTAATAGTGTCTAAGCTAATCCAACCACATCATTTACAGATCTAGAGAAACAGATTAGGTCATCCAACTAGTTAGGGCACTACACAACGTGTTGCTTACTACTGCATCTACTTTCAAAGATTCAAATAGAAGCAGACCATCCAAATATCTGCTCTCTTTTCACTGACCACCCAATGAGTAGGAGACATTGTTCTAGGGGTGGGCCACTTACACAGAATAAAACTAGATCACTATCCTCAAGTAGAGTATCCAGTTGTAATGGAGGATGAAAGCTATTAAATAACTATAACCTGATGGTAAGTGCTAAAACAGAAAAGTGCAAAGTAGGAACAAAGAGGAATGTGTGAGTAATTCTTCCACAATTCTGCCTTCCCATACAGTGTAGGAATGGGATGATATCAGTTCAGTTCAGCTCAGTCGCTCAGTCGTGTCCGAGTCTTTGCAACCCCATGAATCGCAGCACACCAGGCCTCCCTGTCCATCACCAACTCCCAGAGTTCACTGAGACTCACATCCATCGAGTCAGTGATGCCATCCAGCCATCTCATCCTCTGTCATCCCCTTCTCCTCCTGCCCCCAATCCCTCCCAGCATCAGAGACTTTTCCAATGAGTCAACTCTTCATATAACCCTGGTTAATAGGAAACTTCATACTAAAGAATGAGACCTAAACCAATAGGATCCAAGATCTTATTCTATGACTGATTTCACCAACCAAAAGTCATTTGGGTAACACCTTTGTTACAGGGCCTGATGCTGCTGCAAAATATAATTTCTTCCTTGGGAGAAAAATTAAATCATCACTTGGAAACCATAGTCTGTTAGGAGAGACATGATGCCTTTCCTAAAAGAACCTGTGGTCTAATGCAAGAGAGTTTTTATATGTGGATATCCCACTTAGAAGGGGGGTGGATAGAGGAGCATGCCTAGGCCAGATCTATGAGAGCTGTCAAAACATCACTGGACACTGAATGAGATGGAATCATATCTCCTCTAAGCGAGAGTGCTGAGTGTGTTTGAAAGGAATAGTTTGCCAAGTCCCTGGGGTGACAGGAGGTGTAGGCTCTTCACAAGGATTTAACTCAAAAACTAACGGCTCTCCCAGACGTGTGGGTCACGTAGAGCATTGTTTTACTGAGTGGAATTTGCAAGAGGGGTACTGAAACTCATGGCCCATCTTTTTCCATGCAGCACTCAACCTCTCTCAAAGGATACTGAACAAATGCTTCAAAAATACCTTTTACCTGGGCTATAAAGATTAATTTTATCATTGTTCTTTATACTACATATACAGTTTTCACTTTATATGGTACACAATTAAGTGATCATTGCCTGCTTTAAAACAGTGGCAAATTGTTTAAAATCTACTAATTATATTGGAAGAAAGGAAATCCTGTAATAAATTCAATATATAATACTGTGACCTACTCTGAAGAAACCACAAAAACAACCAAATTTTCAAAATGATTAGAATAACTGCTAAGGATTACAACAGAAGACTATTTAGAAAAAACATCCATATATCTTAGTTCAGCCTTAAGGGAAATGATTTATCCCAGGTTACCTAATGACTGAGGCAAATTAGAACTAAAGATAAACCATGATGCAATCGTCACCTTGGCAGATATATGCTGCAAAAATTAACATGACCTAATTTAATATATTTTCCAATAGACCCTTGTGATTAGAAATTTTAGCATGTTTTTCTTTGAGTCGATATTCTATATCCGAAGTGACTGATTGTCAGATTCCATGTTTTTATTAGGGGGGAAAAAGAGGTTAAAGTCTCTGATGACTAAAGCTGATGCCACAAACCACAACAAGCATGAAGACCAGCAGAGAATATCTCATCAGGGTGTACTTTTCCCTTTGCTTGGACTACCTCTGATCCCTAAGAATATTCATGTTGGTAGCCCACACTGTGTGTCTTAGAAACGTAGTTTTGTGCATGCTGAATAGATGTTATCTAAAAAAACTATTCCAGGTCCAAATGAGTTTGGGAAAGGCTTGGTAAAATCAAAATAAATTGGTTTATTGTAAAGCAACTATACTCCAATAAAAATTAATTTTGAAAAATTCAAAATAAATTAGTTTCCTTCCAGGAGCATTTAATATGGTAATGTGTTTTTTTAATATTGAAGGGAATGCAGTATATAGTATGCAGCTTTCCCCCAAGGAAACTTTTTTACCCAGGAGACTTCTGTGTAGGATTAATGTTTCTTTGAACATCCACTCTATAAGATTCTACTAGAAGGATTTGATTAGGTTGGAATTTCCTGTTTTATATATAACAAAACTGAGGTTCAAAGACATGGGTAACATACCAAAATTCAATTGTGTATCAGATGTTTAGAGCCTTAAATTATCAAAGGTTGAATCCTTATATCACAAAATTAGTGACAATGTCAGAACCAAAACTCAGATTTGAAACAGTTGCAGGTTCATTAAAAATTTGAAATTGATCTCTAGTGAATTTGTTTCTATGTAAGAAAAATATAACTAATACTGCTTTACTGTAAGTTCATTCATGGAATTTTAGCATGTTCTTTCATCTATACAGTCTGTCACCATTTTTTAAAAAGTGATAATGCCACCCTCTGTAAAATGTTTTAGAGTTTATAAAGTGCCCTCAACACATCTTATCCGAATGTCTCAACATCCCTGTGAGGCAAGCATCACTGTCCTCATTTAACAAACAAGGACATCAAGCCTCAATTGTTAAATAGCAGGGGTTTGTTTGTAGGAGAGGAAGGTCTATTGCAGCGCCAAGCAAAACGAATGGGTGGCTCATGCTCAAAAAAACCCAAACTCCCTTAAACAGAAATTTAGCATATTTAGTAAAGGTCCTGTTACTTGCATTGAGGGAAGATAGTCCTTCTGTCCTTCAAGCTAGGCTTCTGCAGTGTGTGAACCAAGGACTTCCAGATGTACAGGCTGTGTTTAGAAGAGGCAGAGGAATCAGACATCAAATTGCCAACATTTGCTGGATCAGAGAGAACACAAGGGAATTCCAGAAAAACATCTACATCTACATTGATTACACTAAAGCCTTTGACTATGTGGATCACAACCAACTATGGAAAATTCTTAAAGAGATAAGAATACCAGACCATGTTAACTGTCTCCTGAGAAACCTGTATGAGGGTCTAGAAGCAACAGAACTGGACATGGAACAATGGACTGGTTGAAAATTTTGGGGAAAGGAGTACAACAAGACTGTATATTGTCACCCTACTTATTTAACTTATATACAGAGTACATCATGCAAAATGCTAGGCTGAATAAATCACAAGCTGGAATCAAGATTTCCAAGAGAAATATCAACAACCTCAGATATGCATATGATACCACTCTAATGGCAGAAAATGAAGAGAAACTAAAGAGCCTTTTGATGGGTGTGAATGAGGAGAGTGAAGCCAGTTTTAAGCTGGCTTAAAACTCAACATTCAAAAAACTAAGATCATGACATCCAGTCCCATCACCTCATGGCAAACAGATGGGCAAAAAGTGAAAGCAGTGACTGATTTTAATTTCTTGGGTTCCAAAATCACTGCAGATAGTGACTGCAGATGGTGACCACAGCCATGAAATTACAAGATGCTTGCTCCTTGGAAGGAATGCTATGACAAACCTAGACAGTGTATTAAAAAGCAGAGACATCACTTTGCCAACAAAGTCCCATATAGTCAAAGCTATGATTTTTCGAGTAGTTATGTACGGATGTGAGAGTTGGACCATAAAGAAGGAGGAGTGCCGAAGAATAGATGCCTTCAAATTGTAGTGCTGGACAAGTCACTTGAAAGTCCCCTGGACTGCAAGGAGATCGAACCAGTCAATCCTAAAGGAAATCAACCCTGAATATTCATTGGAAGGACTGATGCTAATGCTCCAATACTTTGGCCACCCAATGCGAACAGCTGATTCATTGGAAAAGACCCTGATGCTAGGAAAGATTGAAGGTAAAAGGAGAAGGGGTTGGCAGAGGATGAGATGGTTAGATAGCATCAGCAACTCAATGGACATGTATCTGAGCAAACTTCAGGAGACAGTAAAGGACAGGGGAGTCTGGCATGCTGCAGTCCATGGGGTCACAAAGGGTTGGGCACGACCTAGCGACTGAACAACAGTCCTTCAGTACAGTCAAAGAGACCAGACTCAAAAACATGAGATACAGAATGATTATATGGCAACATGTAAGAAAATGCTTGATAGAACAGTACAAAGTGGACACGAATTCTGAAGGAATTCAAAGAGGAAAGATTACTGGAGATGGACCTAATCAGTGAAGGCATCATTTAGAGATAGACCTTAAGCTGGATCATAAAAGAAGTATAAAGATTTGGATTAGCAGAGGAGAAAAAGAATTACAGAAGACTGACATCAGCAAAGACATGAACATGAGAACAAGAAACACACTGATGGCAAAGAATTAGAGTTTGAAGGGAGATGGGTCTGAAGTGATCAGTCTCTTGGCTGTACAAAAAAAGTCGACTGCTAAGAGTTCCCAGTCACACAATATAAAATGAGCAAGTGCTTTCAACTCAAATTACATAGAAAAGCAGTAAATACACTCTTTATTGTGGACCCCAGGAATTAAAGGGAAGATAGCAAGAGAAGCCAATGGACTTCTCTGGTAGTCCACTGGTTAAGAACCCACCTGCCAGGGACACAGGCTTGTCCCTGGTCCGGGAAGATTTCACATGCTGCAAGGCAATTAAGCCTGTGCACCACAACTACTGAGCCTGCACTCTAGAGCCTGTGCTCCACAAGAGAAGCAACTGCAGCGAGAAGCCCTCACACCCCAACCAGAAAGTAGCCCCACCCCCACCATCCGCAACTTCAGAAAGCCTGTGTGTAGCAACACAGACCAAGCACGGCCGAAAATAAATAAATAAATAAATTTTAATCTTTTTTTTAAAAAGAGAAGCCAAGTTCAAACTGGTAATTATAGGTAGGAAGGAGAAGCGGGGGAGTAACATGAGCCTCAGTGGCCCTCAGATCTGTGACCGGGAAATATATGAATAGACGACACCTAGATTTCCTCTATACGCTTCCCATTCCTTTCCTGACAGTAATTCATTTGAAAGGTGCCTGACCTATTGAGGGTCAGAAAAATGTCCCTTTGAGTGATGCTTGCAAAGCCAGGCTCTCATGCTAAGTTAGTCACTGCCCAGCAGAGGATGTTCCCTGCAACGCTTCTTATCCCAAAATGGAATTAAGGTCTGGCACAGAATGGGTTTTAAAATCATTCCCTTCCAACTCTTCCCACAAAGGGCACTGCTCTATTCTGTTGAAACTTATCAGTGAAGTTTAAATCTAGGAAATCCAAGGTCTTGCTGAAAATTATTAATATAATAGTTTGCAAGTAGCAGATGGAGGAAAGGTGGAGAAAAAGAGAATTGGGAAGAAAGGAAAATGAAGAAAGCAATAAATTATTGAAATATAACCTCATTTAGCGGGAATCCTATGTAAATTTTCTGCATTTGTTGTTAGAACCCACCTGAGCTAAACAAACAAAACCCATTAACTGAATGAGTTTCAATCCCTTGCCACTAAGAGGAAGAGATGGCAAGGAATATGAAGAGAAGCCAAAAAATCAGCTTCTTGGGGTATGAACTTCAAAAACCAAAGCAGGGACATGAAATTTGTGTTCAAGCAAAGCTCTGAGATTACCCCCAGAGTTTCTCAAAAGATCAAATGACATCTACAAAACATATTTAATTTGAAGTTCAGTTTCTCTAACCTTCCCAACAAAGGGAGGGGACTGAACTCTGGTAATGAACCGACTAAGGAGGTACTTAGTTGCAGATGGTGACTGCAGCCATGAAATTAAAAGACACTTGCTCCTTGGAAGAAAAGCTATAACCAACCTAGACAACATATTAAAAAGTAGAGACATTACTTTGCCAACAAAGGTCTATCTAGTCAAAGCTATGGTTTTTCCAGTAGTCCTGTATGGATGTGGGAATTGGACTATAAAGAAAGCTGAGTGCCGAAGAATTGATTCTTTTGAACTGTGGTGTTGGAGAAGACTCTTGAGAGTCCCTTGGACTGCAAGGAGATCCAACCAGTCCATCCTAAAGGAAATCAGTCCTGAATATTCATTGGAAGGACTGATGCTGAAGCTGAAACTCCAATACTTTGGCCACCTCATTGGAAAAGACCCTGATGCTGGGAAAGACTGAAGGCAGGAGGAGAAGGGGATGACAGAGGATGAGATGGTTGGATGGCATCACTGACTTGATGGACGTGAGTTTGAGTAAGTTCTGGGAGTTGGTAAAGGACAGGGAAGCCTGGTGTGCTTCAGTCCATGGAGTCGCAAAGAGTTGGACAAAACTGAGCAACTGAACTGAACTGAACTGAAGGAGGTACCACCACTAGATCCTAAAAAAAAAAAAAAGTGAAGGGACATAATTTACCCTGTGACAGCCTTAAGGCGCCATCTGCAGTTCTCATCGAATACTGCAATAAACCCAGACCTGCTGGCTTGTTAGGGCCACACACTCACTGTTAGAGAAAAAAAGAAAACAAAGAAATACTAAATTCCAGCCAGGGAGTCCTCAAAAGCCTCCTAAGTCCCAGAGTAGATGAAAACTCAGCTTGAAGACACAGTGCCTAGGAAAAGTCCTAAGGGCTTTAGCTGGCTATAAGCTCCATGAGAAACCACCCCCCTCCAAAAAAGCTAATAAATTCTTAGACTGCTTGATATAAAGGATGATATATTGTCCAGACCTTGAGAACTTAATAGCTCCACAGTACCTTGTTCTGTCTGAACACATCTGAGAATTGCATTTAGTTCTGGGCACCACAATTTAAGAGCAATATTGACAACAGTCATAAAAATGTTCATACCCTTTGACCCAGTAATCCCACCCATGGGAATTTATTCTGAAATAATTCAAAAGAATAGATGAATTAGAAACATGAAAATATTGATGCAGCATTCTTTATAACAACAAATATGTATCAGCAAATATATATATATATATATATATATATATTAAATGTCTCCCAAGAAGGGAATATTACATAGCATTAAAGTATAATTATGCTGTTTGAAAAAAAGTAAAAATATAGAATAATAATAATGCATGCTGCAACATGGATGAATCCTGAAAATAGTATACTAAGTGAAATAAGCCAGACACAAAAGGAAACATTGTATGATTCTATTTGCTTAAAAGGTCCAGAATAGGCAAACCTATAGAGACAGAAAGTAGATTAGTAGTTGCCAGGGTCTGGTGAGAGGAGAGAATTGTAATAGGTATGGGATTTTGTTTTAAGGTGGTTTAAAATGGTCTGGAGTCAGTGTTGATGACTTTACAACCTTATAAATATACTAAAAATCACTAAATTGTATACTTTAAAAGGGTAAATTTTATGGGATGTGAATTATAGCTCAGTAAAAAAATATTTACATACATATGACATCTTCCTAGTAATATATATCAATGCCTATGATTTAGGGAAGGGAAAGACTATAAGATTATATCCCTGATACGATATGTACATTTATGGATGAGGACTAAAAGAGAACATGAATAAATGAAAACAGAGTTTGATACAGGTGAATTTTTGATTGGGGGGTGGCCATGATATTGTTCTTTGAGCAAGTAAATATTTTATTTTTTTTCCACGACAGTGTCCACAAGAGGGCAGAGAGATGTGAAACCAAACTATTTAACACAAGCCTCATCCAAACAGTTGGAAACCCAGAATCCAGTGTTGAAAGCAATCTTAAAGGTTATCTAAATTCAACTTCCTCACCTAACAGAGAAAAAACTGAGGCCCATAAAGGTAAAGTGGCTCATTCTAAGTCAGCAGGCTGGTCATGCAAGAGGCAGAAGGAAAACCCCATCTTCTCACTTCATCCATCTCTTTCTATCAAACTGCAGTGCATCCTTAAACAAGACAATGTTTAATCTAGAAAAGGGAAAATTTAGAGGGACATGAAGGGAAGGGCAAGTTCTTATCAAGAAAGAGTTTCTGGAACTTCCCTGGTGGTCTAGTGGTTAAGACTCCTCACTCCCAATGCAGGGGGCCCCAGGTTTGATCCCTGGTTGGGGAACTAGATCCCATATGCTGCAACTAAGTGTTTGCATGGTGCAACTAAGACCTGGTACAGCCAAATAAGTGAATAAATAAATATATATATATATATATATATATATTTTTTTTTTTTTTTTTTTAAGGTTTCTTAAAGGCTTTTATTCTTTGTAACAAGAATTGGGAAATCTAGAAAAAATTTCAGGGAAGCAAATTTCAGTGCAATAAAAGAACAACAAAATACCTATGGCTGATTCATGTTGATGTTTGGCAGAAAACAACACAATTCTGTAAAGCAATTATCCTTCAATTAAAAAATAAATAAAACGTTTAAAAAAGAACAGCAATTAAGGATGCCCAAAAGGTGGGACACATATGGGATTTCCAATTAATTCAGAAGCCAGAATGGTCATCTCTGGGAAGATGGTCATCTCTGGGTCATCTCTAGACCTTGCACTGCACTAGATGAGTACTTGGGGGAGAGGCTTTCTCAGTTTGCTTCCAACTTTTTAAAGGTTCTGTACACTTTTATTTGTAGGAGTGGGAGAATACAACATCATTGGATTTCATTTACATCAACTCAGGTAGAGAAAAAAAGATCTCTCACCTGCTAATATCTTAGTTGGTTTTTTAAAAATAATTATTTCATAGTGAATTTCTATTTTCAGCTGATTTTCACTGTGTCAGGGTCTTTAGGAAGTACATTCTCAGAAAAGTCTTAGTGATGAGACTAATTGGTCTCTAATTCCAGGTTGGTGGCAAAGCAGAATTTTCTTCCAGAGGTTCCAAATTCATGTGACTTGTGCCATTTCTTTATTTTCAAAAAATGGCTGGGCTACACCATTAGATACATGAATATCTAAATGTCCACTGGGGGTAGGTAGGTAGCCTGGTTCTGGCAAGCACTCAATTTCAGTACCAGCTCACAGGCTAGGACAAGAGCGAAGATGAAATCCAAAGATGGTTTAACCAAACAGTGCTTCCCACTAAAAGGGAAAGATTCTTCTTATTTATTTTTGGCCGCAGGTGGGCTTTCTACTATTAATAGTCGCAGCCGGCAGGGGCTACTCTGTTGCAGTGCAAGGGCTGCTCATTGCAGTGGCAGCACAGCCAAAATTAAAACAAACAAACAAAACAAAACAAATTGTTTAAAATGTGTGAAGATACTGACCTTCACTAGAAATCACAGAAAGGCAAATTGAAGTCATCAGATACTATCTCTCACCCATCACCTTGGCAAAAAATTGCACAGAGGTAACAGTACATACCAGTAACAAAGAAAGGACTACTTGTACTGCGGGTAAAAGTGTAGATTGTTAGTCTTTTCCAAAAGTAACCTGATATAATAGCAATCAAGGTATTAAAACATATATTCTGCTTGATCCCACTTTATCACTTATTGGAATCTAGCCTCAGAAAAGCAAAAAGCAGCAGCACACATGTTTATTTATTTATTCTGGCTGAGCTGGGTCTTCCTTGCTGTGCTTGGGCTTTCTCTAGTTGTGGCCAGCAGGAACTCTTCTAGTCGTGGTACACAGGCTTCTCTCTTCTATAGGAAGTATGGACTCAGTAGTCGTGGCAAACAGGCTTAGGTGCCCTGAGGTATGTGGGATCTTCCTGGACCAAGGATCAAACCTGTGTGCCCTGCACTGGCAGGCAGATTCTCAACCACTGGACCACCAGGGAAGTCCCAGTACACGTTTAAAGGTATTTATTGTAGCATTGCTCCTGTGGAAAAAATACAAACTGCTCATAAATAGCTCTCATTTAAATAAACTGAAATATATTTTTGTAACAAAAACTCATAAGAAAATTTGAGAATAGTAAAATAATTTTCCAAATCAAGTAAAGCCCCAATCACTCTTTTGTCTCTTTTTCCTTATAGACTATTTTTAATATATTTACATTTTACAGATGTAGTACTACATATCATGTTAATAAATTACCAATAGCTTATGAAAATGGCTTATTAAAATTCCACGTGATAATTTGAGAAATTGTGTTTTTCAAAGAAAATACATACATTAATTTTTTGGCCACTTTAAAAAGGTGTGACAGGATTTCCCTGGGGGTCCAGTGGTTAAGGACATGGGTTCAATACTTGGTCTGTGAAGGTTCCACATGCCTCAGGGCAACTTAGCCCTGTGAGTCACAACTACTGAGCCCAAATTCTAGAGCCCACATGCCTACAGCCAGTGCCCTGCAACAAGAGAAGCCACCGCAATGAGAAGCCCAGGCACCGCAGCTAGACAAAGCCCTCTCACGGCAATGAAGACAGTGTAGCCAAAAAGAAATAATTAATTAATTTTAAAAAGTGTGACATTGTAAATTAACTACACTTCAATAAAAAATAATGACAAAAAAAAGAAAAATAACTTGATATGATGAAACATTTGAGTAAATTAAACAATTTAGCCCTCGCATCTCCCCAAGGATCCCTCTGGGAAAGGTTCTTCCCGCCCGGCCCGCCCTTCTGGACTAGCTACTCTCAGGTCTCCAGGACCAACCTGCTGATTTGCAGGCCGTGCTGCAAATCTCCTAGGCTGCTCAGGAAGCACCTTCCTCAGGGAAGATGAAGGCCCCCATCCAGGCCCCCAAGACCCCAGGCCTCTGGCTTCAGCCTTCCAGCCTCACCTAGTAAGTGCCTTCTGTGTCCCTCAGGCCCCAAGGACCCAGACCTAGGGTAGGAGACAGAACCTTCTGGTGAAAGGCTCTGCCCAGCTCTCTGGCGTGCTGGCCAGGTATGGCTGGGATCCTGCAGACCTCTGCTTACTGTGAGCCCGGCGCCCCCTAAGGCCTGTGGGCCCCCAACTCTGGGGTGCTGCCTGCCTGACTGCCTGCCTCTCCCAGGGAGCCTCAGCCCCCATGTGGGCTCAGGATGCCGCCTGGGCGGTCCGTGCTGACTGAGGCAGCCCAGCTGGTGCCACCCGCTCTTGTTCCATCGGCCCCAGGCCCTGGCGGCTCCTCTGAGCTTTGCATGTTCCACTAACTCAGGTAGGTGGCAGGAGGAGGCAGCAAGCTTTGGCTGCCTCCGAGGGAAGAACACTAACCTGACCACGGCAGGCCTGCCGAAGTCACCCCAAAAAAAGCAATTCCGACCTCAAAAAACAAACAAAAAAGTAAAAGAAAAAGGTGTGAAAGTTAAATTTGGTCTTAAAATTGTAGTACATAAATTCACTGGCTAGTATTTTATATATATGGATGAAAAAAGAAACATCTATAAACTTTATTCCTCTCAATTGATTGGGCCATTTTTTTCATCAGTAGGGAATACAAGCCAAAGTAATTCTGCTTTTTAAAAGCACATATACTCCTCAGAGTTAACTTTCAGATAAAGGAAAGTGTGAGGATGGTACACACAAATAAAGAAAGCTGGAGAAAAGGTACACGATTTTACTATCATGTTCCTGATCTCCAGTCTTCCTCTTCAAACTGAGGCATCCTGGGCTGTTCCTTCTACAACTGGGAATGAGTTAAGGCCCCCTTGAGATGTTCAAGCTGTTGGTTCCCTAGGGTTTCCCCAAAGTCCCCACAAAGGCGTGAAAGTGAAGTCGCTCAGTCGTGTCCAACTCTTTGCGACCCCATGGACTGTAGCCTACCAGGCTCCTCGGTCCATGGGATTTTCCAGGCAAGAGTACTGGAGTGGGGTGCCATTTCCATATGAAATACAAAATCATGAATTTTCCCATGAGTCCCCATAAAACAGTATCATCTATCCCTTCTGCAATTTTCTAACACATTCTATTTACACCTCTTAGGACACAGTTCAAAAGATAGAATAAGGTGGACTTTGATAGGTGTACCTGTGTTATTATGCCCCACCAGACTGTAAATGACTAGGGAGCAGGGTGTATAGCTCAAAGTCAAATCCCAAGTTCCAAGCAGACCTGACAATTCAGCCAGTCCAACCACTTGTGTTAAGTTTGAAGGTTCACCACAATATTCCAAGTAGAAGGGTCTGTGATGGGGGGGATTAGCCCCTACCTCACAGCAGCTTGTTCCTTCTTTGAAAAAGTACAGCTTCTAAAAAGTTCTCCTATAAGGGGAATTAAAATATTTTCCTGAAAAGATTAGAATTCCAGCCTTTTCAAACTTAACCCCAGTCTTACACCTTGGTAGTCCACAGAACAGATCAAATCCCTTTTGCCACAGGACATCTTGTGAAGTATTAGAACCCTTATATTTTCCTTCAATCACCTCACTTGGTGGTTTGCACATAAAAAAAAGAAAGTTAAGTAAACCTCCTCCATGATCTATCAATACACCAGAGGTGAAATCAAGTGGTCTAGTCTCTAAAAGATATTTTATTGGTTTTATAATGTCTTTCATTTCACTATGTGGATTAAGAAAAAAGTCAGGACTACAATAGCCAATAATTCAGAAATTCAAAATCACAATAGTTTTCTCACCTCTTTAAGGTTTTCTCATCTCTACTGCAAGTGATTGGAGAAGGAAATGGCAACCCACTCCAATAATCCTGCCTGTGAAATCCCATGGACAGAGAAGCCTGGCGGGCTACAGTCCATAGGGTCACAAAGCATCAGACATGACTGACAGAGGAGCACACACTGCAAATGACAGTTTATTTTACACTGATGGGGATGGGCTGCCTCACTGGGCAAAGGTGTGCTGGGACAAGCAATCCAACTCTGCCAGTCCAGCCTCAGAAGGAAGTTTCTTCCCACCTCCAGGATCCCCTGGGCTTCCTGGGCTGCCTCAGGACTTCATACGCAGCCTGGATCTCCAGGAAGCGCCTCTGAGCTTCCTCCATCTGGTACCGATTGTGGTCAGGGTGCCAGGTCTTCACTAGCTCCCGGTATCTGCCATGTATTTCTTCATTTGTTGCCCCCTCTGAGAGACCAAAAACCTTAGGGAAACAGAAGCTAACAAATTAGAACCTCATAAGTTGTCAGGGCTCCTGGGCCTCTCCTTGCTACCTTCCTAAACCAGGCTAGAATTGGCTTCCACTTGCTGGCAGGAAAGGCAGAGAGCCTCAGATTAGAATTCCAACCTTCTGAAACATGGACAAGTTCTAGATCTCATGGCAAGAACCAGGATTTGCTATTAATCACAGATGCCCATTTTCCAACCTGGAACTTGGCATCCTTGACAAGGTCTCCTTCTTACATATATGCAAAATAAGCATATCATGTACAAGAGGGTTTGCAGCAGCTTTATTCTGAATAGCCCCAAACTGAAAACAATCCAAATGTTCACTGACAATAGAATGGATAGATAAATTGTGGTATATTCACACAATGGGACATCAAACAACTATGAAAACAATTTATAATCCCGTGTATGAGTAAATTTCACAAACATAATGTCGAATGAAAGAACTCAGACACAAAAGAGTACACCCTGGATGATCCCATTTATATGAAGCCCAAGAATGGGCAAAATTAATCTACGGTAATAGATGTCTGAATACAGATTCTTTCCCAGGAAAGGAGTATAGATTGGGAAGGGGCATGAAGGAATCTTTTTTGTTTTGTTTTTTTTTTGGCTGCACTGTGCAGCATACAGGATCTTAGTTCCCTGACCAGGGGTCAAACCCATGACCCCTGTAAAGGGAGCTCAGAGTCTTAATGACTGGACTGGAAGGGAAGTCCCAAAGGAACCTTCTTAATCGTGGAAATATTCCATACCTTCATCTGAGTGGTGGTTACATAGGTATCTACACAAAATTAGTGTACTTTATATACATATTATACCTCAGTAAAAAGAAAATAATATACATATATCTTTTCCCACTCCTTATTAGCCCAAAGAAGCCAAGATACCCTTCTGGGGTCTGACCCAGCAGACATGAAAACAGTACCTCCACACCAGCTCCAGTGAGACTTAGTCTAACTTCTGGAGCCATCTTAGACAGCAATGAGAGGGAAGAAACCTTACCTGGAGAGCCAGCTGACGCTTCTCATCCTGAAAACTGTGAACAAACTCATAGAGCTTCTCCCACTCTTGGAAGTAGCTGCTGCTGATGCCATGATCTCCTACCAGCAGCTTCCAGGCTCGGAAAGGCAGAAGGAGGACAGACTCCAAAAGGCGCCCAAGGAGGGGGAAGAAGCTGAACCAACTCAAGAAGGAGCCAAGAGTATCTGCCACATAGCTGAGGGTGACAGCTGTGTGGCAGAGGACACTGTGCACTAACGGGCCTGTGAAAGCAAGGTAAGCCAAGCCCAGGCGGTAGAGCCGCACGCTGAGCGTCTCTGACCCAACTGAGGGTTTGTAGCGGCGATGCTTCTGGGCTGTGATGCTGGCAGCCAAGCTGATGGGCAGGATGGCTATGGGGCGGCCATAGAAGATAGGTGAAGTAAGAAATGCTGCCCCTAGAGTGTTCTTTAGGTCTGATGTCTGGTTGCCAACGGCAGCCACCAGCAAGACCCCTAAGCCAACTGCCAGTGGGAGGCCCACAATATAGAAGCTGGCCATGAAGGAAAGGCTAATGAGAGCCACAAGGCCAAAATACATGCCCACTATCATCTGGGCAACAAAGCGAATGAGACTTAGAGGGGGTGTCCCCCTTCCTGAGCCCTGCCTCTGCTCCTGGGCCCTGTTGGCCTGAGCAACAAAGCTTGGGAGCATCCAGAATTCCCAGAGCCAGCCTAGACCACCACCCCCCAGGGTAAGCATCCAGAGCAGTGCATGGCTGTCTCGTCCCAGGTATAGGTGGTGGAGACCAGCAGGGCCCCCTACAGCCCAGAGGGTGTAAGTCATTAGGAGGCCCTTGGCCATCCTCTAGGAAAAGGGTCTCACAGTAAGTCCAGTGGCACCTGCCGTTGCCTAGAATGCAGAAATCTGGAGTCGTCTGTGAGAATCATGGCAGTCATGGCCCCAGAGTTATCCTTAGACCCTAAGACATGGGAAAAAGCAATCATAAGATTATGTCCAGGCCCCAACACAGTAACACTTCTCCTTCCAGTATTAGTCAAGTCCAGCTCTTCCTGAGTGTCCCTGGGTAGCTCTCCCATATCCTTAGGTCTAGAATCTCATCTCTGTTCTTTACAACCACAATGACTCCAAATTTAGAGGAGAAGAAAGTTTTAAGTGCTTTCGGTAGAGTAAATGAGAACTCAGCACAGGCGGGAAAAAAGGGTATGCTTAAATTGCAGACCTCCCCTCAGGCCACCTACCTCCTGGAGGACTCATGGTTTGCGGGTGGGGGTGAATGAATAAAAATGAATACACTATCCCTGGAAAGTTCCTATACAACTTTTAAAGTCCCCTACCATACAACCCCTCCCCACCTCAACTCGGACTGTGGCTGCCCACAGACCCCTGGCGGAGATTTTAGCCCTTCTCCAGCCTCCCATCTCTCCAGACCAAGAAATCTTGACAAAAGACAAACTTGAAAGAGGTCCTGAGTTCCCTCCAGCTCTAGAAAGCTACATTTTGACCTGGACCCAGGCACCTCACATTTCAACCACCGCCTTCCAGGAAAAACTTGTAAAGTCCCTCCATATTGTGGGGCTCAGGCCCACCAGCCAGTACCCGCTAGTCCCACGGGGAGCAGCTGTACCTGGGTACCTCGGCTCCCAGATCAGACATTTCCTTTGACCACAGTCAAAATGGCCCCTCTCATTCATCCAAGTGGACTTTGTCTTTCAGCGTTTGCTGTGTCAACGGAAGTTGGGCCTTCCTGGCCAGGCCCCTCCTCCTCAAGGCCCTCCCTCGCCCCTAGGGATCACCTTTCAGGCTGGGGCTTCGCTCGCCTGCCCTCTCCGGTAAACTTCATTTTAGGTTTTTCTGGCGTATTCCGCCTCCCCAGGCTCAACCCGGCTGGCGCAGCGCCCACCCCAGGCCAAGAGCGCCTACATTACTAGAGGACGACCACCAGGTGGCGCTGCCGCTTGCGGACGGGAGGTGTCGGGCGGATCCCCAGATTCACCTTGTCTAGATACTGGGGCAAAGCAGCCTAGGGCGAGGCGGGGCGGGTTGGGGGGCCTATAAAAGCAAAAAGAAGCCCTCGGTCACCGCTTTGCACCCCCACAAATGGGAGGGTGGCTCCTCCCTTACCTCAGGCTGCAGTCCTCTCTCCCTACTCCATTGCCGTTCAAGACTGCCTTGGATGGCTTCATTTCCAATTTGCCTAAGGCAGAGACACCAGGGTACAGGCTGCAGAGAGAGGCTCTCCCCTCAAGTTTGCCTCACTGCCCCGCCTCCAGGCCAGCCACTCAGGGGCAATACATCTAGATCCAAGCCGGAGACCTGAGAATCCCTCAGGAACCCCAAGTCAGCTGTATCTCGCTGACTTTGGCGCGAGAGAGAACCAGGAGCAAAAAAAGATGGGGGTGAGGGCCTTCCCACCAGGAGAATAGTCTGCGGTGTCCTCCCGCCTCAATGCTGGGATGGAAGTGGGATGCAAGATCCCCTCATTTCAATGTCGTGGGCTCCAACCCTGCTACGTGACCTTGGCTTTGGCGGGGGGGGGGGGGGGGGGAGGTGAGGGGGGCGCCTGTTTCCTCCTCTGTAAAGAAAAAGCGTGGATCTTCAAGTTTCCCCATCTTTGACTTGGGGGTGGGGTGGGCCTGGAGGGCTTGCCCCTGTCGCCTCCCCACAGTCTACAGATTCTGTTCCCTCCTACATTCCCAGCCCCTTCAGTCCTCTTCCCGGTCCGAGGAGGGAAAGCAGCTCTCTCTGTCTGCTCCCTAGGACTCACGGCGGGGCCAGGGCTGGGAGGGGCATCAAAGTGACGCTGGAGCCGCCAGCTGCTGGGCGCGGGAGCACTGGGGCGCTGAATAATGAATGAGACTTAATTGGGCCGGCACTGCGCGGCGGCGCGCTAAGCTCCGCAAACAGCTCGAGCGGCGGAGGCCGCCGCTGGACAAACAAACTGGCTCCGGGCGCAGATACAGGGGTGGGAGAGACAGCGACGGGAGTAGGAGGGGATAGGCAGGCCGCCTGGGCCTGGGGGCCGTCGCTTTGGGGCGGGAGGAACCCCCTGTGTGCCCGGCTGCGCAGGCCTCCCAGAAGGTGGGGACCCAGGAGGGAAGCTCAGGGCTCGACCTCAGGAAGCCGGGACTGGGGAGGGAGAGAAGTGGATTTGTAGGCTGGGGCCAGGGTCCCAAGAGGGACTGGCACGAGGAAAAGATGAAGAAACTAGTGGAGGGCGGAGGAGAGAGCGAGAAGCGAGAGAGCGGGAAAAGCGCACCAGGGGAGGGGCTGCGGCGGGGCGGGGCGGGGCGGGGGGGCGGAGGCTGGAGAAGAGCAGTTACCGAGAGGAAAGGGAAAGAGCGATGGAGGAACAAGCGAGGGGAGGCGCGAGGAGCCGAGAGAAGAAAAATTGGAGAAGAGTCAAGGAGAGGGATGGGAGATGACCTGAATGAGAACGAGAGGGTGGGGGGCAAACTGGAGGCGCCCCTACCTCCGCCTCGCCCCGCCGCGCTCCCGCCCGAGCGCGCTCTCCAGCCGCCCGCACTCACTTTGTCACAATTACGGGGCCGTCACTCGGCCTGGATTGTTTTTCCCAAATTGTTGTTCTATAAACTGGCGCGAGGTGGGGATTGGCGCCGGGGAGGGTGGGTGATCTGACAAGCTGAAGCAGGAGGGAAGGGTCTGAGCTGCGGTGGCGGGGGGTGGGGATACGGGGAACGTGGCGGTGTATTTAGCCGCAAGAGGACCCGGGGCGGGTAGGTGAATCCAGAGACCCAGGCGGGAATTCTGGTTGCTTCCCCCAGCCTCGTGGCTGACATCACTTTTAACCATCCTAACCCTTCTCAGCCTCCGCTGCCTCGGTTTCTCCAACCGCGAGATGAGAGGCTTGGAGGGTAGGAGCTGCGGAGGCGGCTGTAGGGGGGTCCGAACTTGCCTTCTCAACCCCATTCTCTTTTGTTCTCTGCTACCCTGGTTCACGGACCGGTGGCGGGGTTGAGGGTGGTCTATCCAACTCAGCCTCCCCTGAGCGCCAGGGGTGCCTGCTCACCCCCGCTAGAAGGCCAGATTCTCACCCCCAACAGGTCTGGGCTGCCCCTAACCCCCACCCGCGCCTTCAGCCCCGGCTCAGCGCCGCGCGGTGCCCACGCCGCCTTGCTGTCCCTCAATCCCGCAAACATCTGTTGCGCGCCCACTGTGAGCCATATCCGCGCCAGCCGTCACCCCACCTCTCCCCCGCCACCCTCCCCTTCCCGGCCGGCCCGGCCTGTCGGCTTCGTGACAGCCGCCGCCGAAGCCCAGGCCCCGCGGGAGCGGCCAGAGAGAAGCCGCCGCATGGCTGGCTCCGACACCGGCCTCCCCGGCGGCTCCAGGGGCAACGGAGGGTGGCGGCCGCTGAAGCGAGACCGGAGCCGGCCCACAGAGTTAGAGATGGGCGGGGGAGGCGGGAGTCCAAGAGAGGGCTTGTCTCCGGGTCTGAGGCCTATCTGTCTCCTCATTCCATTGCCCTGGGGTGGGGTCGGGCCGGAACCTCTGGTGGCTCCCAGCGTCTGGGAAGCTGTCGGCTCCCGCCCCCTCTCCCCCCGTCCGGGTGATTTACACGCGCTCGGCTCAGCGGCCGCTTCCCAATCAGGAATATCGACCCCGGGCGGGGCCCCTGGGCCGCATCGATCCCTCCAAGGCTCGGGATTTAAAAATGTCAAATTTGCCTTTTCCGGGCGGGCGGAGGGGGCGGGAGCTTGGAGGAGGGCGGCTTGGGGGTGGGGAGAGGGGCGGACAGCCGGGCATCGACCAGGTGCCTGTGCCCTGAATGAGAAGCGACCCGGCCATAGCCGGGCCCTGCATTACATACCCATCCTTAGGTTGCAGGCGCCTCTGGATGGGGGCAGGAAGGAAGTTCTACTCCCTTTCCCATCCCCATGTGTCTCACTGTTGCGTTGGGTATGCCCAGAGGTGAAGCCTCAGAAAAACAAAGAGAGACCCCTAAATGTAGGGAGAAAAAATTGGAAGAGATTCCTAAACCTGGAGACACAAGGAGGGGTGCAGAGACAAAAATATAGAGGGTTCCCAGGGACAACCTGTGTTTAAAGAAGAGCAAGAGAAGGGAAAGTGGCTCAAAGACACATTGACCAAAACAGAGGACCAGAGACCCAGAATCAGGTCAACTCTCTGCCCTGTAGACCTGGAAGATTCAGGAATGGGAAGGTCAACCTTTTGGTGTGTTTGAGAGGGGGGAAGGAGAGTGAAGACAAAGTCAAGTGAAAAAAGAGGGTTATTAGGGAAAGGAATTAGAATATAATTAGCACATTCTCCTAAGGTGTCAACTAGTAATTGGACCTGAAACCCAAAAGGTAAGGATCCTGGAAGACTAGCCTAGGCCCCAAAGATGTGGGCTCTCTTAGAAGTCTGATGGTGTGACCTTTCCCTTCCTGAGATCCACCTCCTCCTCTCTATCCACCAGCAGCCTGGGGAAGCCAGAAGGGTTGTGGATCACATCTTATATTAGCGACTATATATGAGATGGAGACTGCCTATATGTATACATGCATGTGGAGGGTAGAAAACTCTGGTAGTCACCACTTCCTTCCCCAGAACTTAGCAACTGGGTCCCCAGACTTTGGAAAAAGCATCCAGTACTTTCAGGAAGCTGGGGAGAGGGATGATGTTTGGGGTAGAGATGGTGGAAGGAAGCCGTTGTTGAACCAGCATCCTCACAGTTAACATTATCCCCCTACCCCCAGCAGCACACCTCAGCTGTCACTGTGCACACTGCTGTTTCCTACAGAAGTGGAGACAGCGAGCTGACGGGGTGGGGGTGGGGGGGGGCAGCGCTCAGACACGCAGGGAGAGGTGGCAGCTCAGACACACGCAGCACTTACACCTCCACTGACAAAATCAAGCCGACGCATCCCTAACACTGACACACACAATCGCCGACCCTCACATGCGACCCACACCCATCAATCCCTGTCACAACACACCACCCCTGTGTGCGCAGACACGCACAATTCCTCCGAGGTCAGGCGGGAGCGCCTAGTCTTAAAGCCTGTTTACACACTTTCTTGACATCTTAGACCTTCATTCGCCTAACCTAAGCAGAAGGCTTAAACCTCTGTCCCCGCTACCAAATTCTGCGACCACGGCCAGCTCCACCAAAAACGCTGAGCTCAAGGAAGTCAAGTACCAGGGTCGAGGTGAAGAGCCGGGAGCTGACCGGGCAGTGGGCTGCTATACACCTCTCTTATTCTCGCTCCTGCCTCTGCCTCTTTCTTGGCACGTCCACTCGCTGCCCGCCCGGCCTGCCGCCCGCCTGTCAGTCGAGTAATGAATGCGCGCTCGGGGCCCGGGGCCCCCCCGGAGTCGTTCATCACTGCCAGCACCGCCCACCTCTCTGCCGCCCGCCGGGAGGGCTAAGCGGCCCAGGCGGCGAGAGCCCCTCTCCCCCCACCTCCACTACTAATTGTCAGATTGAGATGTTGATTTGTCAGCTGGGAGCTAGCGCCAAAGAATCCGCAGTAAAACCCGGACTCCTTGAACTTCCTCTGGCTCCATTCGGGCTCGCCCAGCCTTGGAGCTTTTCTGGATTTGATGTGCTTGGGTTAGATTTCACTTAAGAGATCCGGCAACAGAAGCGCAGTATCGCTTTAATCCAATAGGAGGCGCACCAGGCTACAGACCCTAAGGGGATTCGTCCTGGGCTCGGTTCCACTTTTGCAGACCCAAAGCCCTAGGGCTTCGTCCCCCAGCCTCCCAGCAGGGGGCGCGTAGGCCCCCATTCTCCTCTCCCCCGGAGCCAAAGTCCTAGCTTCCGTACAGGATGCCCCCAGGCAGCAGTCCTCTCTTCCGCCTTCAGAAATCGCGGGGCACCATGCCCTGCCTTCTGTCTCCTCCAGGTGCCTCGGGCCTCCTGCAGTCCTCCATTCTCCCGCAGGAGGCGCCCCTGTTGCAGGTCGGTCCGCCTTCGCCCTGCCCTAGGCGCCTAGGCTGCAGTCCCACCCCCGCCCTCCCCCAGCCCCGGCCCTGGAGCTCCCCTGGCGGCCGGCTGAGTGACGGGCGGCCGGTGATTATGCGGAGGGGGAGCGGGGTGCGCCGCGGGCGGCAGCGCTGACCCTTCACATTTCCGATCCGCCGGGACCCTCATCCATCCGAAGCTGCTCTTTGTCTGGCCGCCTAATTGCCGGCGGACAGGATGGATGGCGGGACCGACAGCCGCGGAATCCCTAATAAAGGCCGCGGCCGCCGGGGAGGGAGCGCGGGAAGGAGGGGGAGAAAGAAGGAAGAGATGGAAGGAGGTGGGAGGAAGCACCGGGCCGCGGCCGCCGGCTCAGAGCCGCCAAGCGCTTCGCACAAGGGAGCCAGATCCGCCTAGAGTGCGGAACCAGGAGTCCCAGGTTGACACGGGTCAGGGCGCGATGGGTATGGGGTTTGCGAAGTCTCCTGCTTGTTGGACAATAGGAAAGAACTAAGGACCCCGGGCAGAGGGCATCCTAGGGGCCGACCTCGTTTCGCCGAGCCTTCGAAGATTGCAGCTTGGCTCTGCCTCCGGCGCTTCGGGCTCTCGCCAGTCGGAGACTGGCCTTCGGTTCACCGCCCCACCAATCCTCTGCTCACCCGTCGGTCTCCCACCGCGGGATCCACTATCCCGGCGGAGAAATAAAGGTTCCGACCGCCGTCTGTGCGGCCGCTCGCCGGATTTCATTAACTGGAGGCTGGAGCTGATGGACAGAGGCGAGGAGACTGGAGCAGAAGCGGGTAGAGAGAGAGGCTAGGGCGAGGAGCCGCACCTGGAAAGGGGTCAAGGGCTGCGGAAGGAAGTCAGTGTGATCTGGCCTGACATATAGATGGGGAGCCAACTCTACCCCCTCCCTGTGGAGCCATGAGCCTGTTCTCAGCCCCAAGAGCTCTGGCGGGGACCCTTTAAACCTAAGGCTGCACCGAGCTGCGCGGCGGCTGAATGGAGGGCCTAGGTCCGGCGGCGTACCTGCCCTCCTGCCCTTCACTGAGGCCTGTCGACCCTCCGCCCGGGAGGGCAAAGTGTGCGAAGAGTCTTGGGCCGCAACTGTGTTCCCACCGGTGCGGCGAGGAGAGCGGTCCTCAGCAACTCCGGTCGGCTTTCCTGCCTTCCGCCTCGGGGGCACATTTTTCTGCGGTTGTCTTTGTTTCCTTCTCCCTCCTTTTTCTCTTCCCTCTTCCCTTCGGACTTAGCTCATCTCCGCAGCTGACTTGGGCCAACCTCCGTTAGCTAACTACTGAGCACCAGTTGGGTGTCAGCGCTGGGAGTGGAGGATGGGGGACACGCTGAGCCAAAGCCCTGCCGCGTTGGCCTCAAACGCATAGGTCTTCCCTGAAACCCATTCACATCTCTCTCCCCAATCCTGTCTTGCTTTTTTTGCCCTTCCACCGCCTTGGGTGTCATCTTTCCTTTTCAGGGCAGTGAAAAGGAAGCCAGGAGATCAGAACTCGAGTTCTAGGGCTGCCACTTACAGGGTGATACAGGGCAAGCATTTCTCCTTTCTGGGCTTCAGTTTCCTCATCTGTAAAATGGAGACAATATATCCACCCCTCAGGGATGCATCGAGGATGCAATGAGAGAACTTACTTGTAACAGCTCTAAAATACTGTAAGCACTCGATCATACTATTTCCCTATCTGTGTTATTCCCTGTCCTCTCAGGTGGGCAATTTTCCTTTCTCTTCATACCAGGAGTCTGGTACCATGCAACTCAGATTGCTTCCAGAACTGTGTGATGTTAGCATGTAGGGACTGAAAGCCAGAGTGTGTGTATGTGGGGTGGGATGGAGGAAAGTGGAGAGGAACCACAGTATAATGGCCCCGAAAGGTGGGGAAGGAGAGGGTGCATGGGGGAGAGAGGCATTTCCTTTTATCTTAATGTAACATCAACCAGCTGGTTCCTCTGCTCTTAAAGGTGAGGAAACAGGCTTGTGGAGGTTATCCTTCAAGTGACAGGAAGCAATCACACTGCCAGGATCTTTCCTAGCACGAGTTTTCTATTGCTCATTTCCTCACTCTCTTTCTTCCCTTGAAGGGGTCTGTGACAAGGAGTGTGGGAGAAGGAATAAAAAGAGAAAAACTTCAAGGAGCCAGGACCTTTCAGCTAGACTTCATAAAATTTTAACAAGAAAACTTCCTCAGAGTAGAAGGGATATAGCACATGCAAATCATATGCTAATCACATGCTAATCTAAAGTCTAGTCCTCAGAACTCTGACACACACCTGGTTGTAAGCCCTGGGGAAAATTCTTGGGAGACCCCTGGGTTCCAGGACAGAACAGTGAGGATGAGTTCCATTTTGTATCAGGTTATGGAGTTAGGGTTTATTTTACGATTGGAGAAGTGTCAAGTGGATACTTTGGGATTAGGGTCAGGGTTAGTGCAGAGTCAAGGACAGAGGGTAAGGCAGAATTCAGATTTGGCTGTGCTTTTCAATAAGGGGCACCTAGGGGACTCAAAGCCTTCCTCCCCTCTCCCCTCCTTCACTGCCCATTCTGTGCCCTGAAGCACATCTCTCTACCTATTTCCCATTCCCAACCACATCACCTCCCTGGGTCTCCCAGTTCAGTTTGCCCAAGGAGCTCTGAATAAATTGTTCCAGACCCAGCCTGGGCCCCAGCAGTTCCTCTTGAGCCCAGACACTTGGCTTCTGGCCCCAGGAGCACTAGCTGGCCTTGACCCTACCCAGATCCCTCCTCAGCCGAATGTGACAGCTGCAGGGGAAGCAATAAGGACCTGGTGAGCTGGCAGCTTCATTCCAGAGTGTGGGGAAAGAGCAACAGAACATGAATAAATTCATGGAGCTGCCCCTCGGCTCCTGTGAGCCAAGCCTGCTTCCCCCACCACACACACCCGCTGCCGCCTTGCAGCCCTGCTGGTCACCGAAGCTCACAGTCTGGGCTGGGGACAGGAGGAGAAGGCAAGCTCCAGAGAGAAGAGGGCTAGGACCTGAAAAGGGCTGAGGTGGAGGAGCTCAAAAAGAGGGCCTTGGTAAGTCGGAGAGAGGGGTGCGGAGCAGGGCTGAGCAGAGAGGGCCTTTAGTGAGTGGGTGGTGGGAGAAGGGGGAGGAGGAGGGAGAGGTGGAAGGACCTGGGGTCGATGGGGCTTGAGGATCGGCCAGGGAGGCCAGTGTGAGCCCTGGCCTGCTCTCTCCTCTCTGATCCATCCATCATCCAGCCTGGGGGAGCAGATTTGGAATTAGACATGCACGGGGCGACATGGCCCTTAGCCCCCTGAGGAAGACAAATGGCGACAAAGACCTTGAATAAAATTTGTATTTATGGTTGGAGGAGGCCCCTCCCCCACTGACTGCCAATCCTTTCTCTCCCAACCCTTTCAAGCACATAGGGGGCCTCCCTCCAACAGGCCAAGCCTCAGCAACCTCTTTCTTCCTGCACCATAATGGGCTGGAAGGTGCAGAGAAGGGGAACAGGAAACAAGAGATGAAGGAATCACTTTCCACCCAATAATCATGCCCTGATGTATCCTGGACTCTCATTTTATGTATTGTACTTTTATACATTACAGTAGTGGCTTATCCTAGTCTCTAAGAGATCCTTTGCAGTTGTCTACCTCCAGGGCCTCCAAATATCCCAGTTTGCCAGTCCTGGGACTCCTTCTTCAAGCTTCTGGCCCCCGGAGACCCTGTGAGTAGGAAATTTCCCCTCGAGGGGCCAGATCCTGAGGAAGGATGTTTCCTCTTGGCCACCGGAATGACCACTCACCTCTCACAGGAGGATGCCTAGCACTGAATCTGCATTATTTGCTCTATTACTTTGCATAACCAATTTCAAATCCCTCCGCCAAGCATTTGTTATGTGAGGTCCAACTTCTCTGAGTTTCCATCTGACCACAGCCCTTTGAGGGAGGGGGAAGGGGCAGAGATCCTGGTGCTGGCCAAGGTCTAGGACAAGGGCAGTGGTGGGGCTGGGCTGGGCCTGCAGGGCCTTCTGACTCTTTCTCCCCAGTAAACTCAACACTTCAGTCCTGAGACAGGAGAGATGACATTTGTGGGGTACCACATTTAGGGACTAGGAAACAGACAAATATAAAACCTCCCTTCCAACAGCCCTCACATATATACACACAAAGACAACACACGATCCACAATCCCACTCACCCAGGGACACACAAGGCCAGGGTCCCATGGACACGTCCACACTTGCCAGCACACTGTCACAATGCACAGGCCCAGAGCCTACCACACTGCTCCAAGAAGCGCCCCGCCTCCGCGTCTTCCCCACAGTTGATATGTCACATTGGAGTCCGAACACGGACCTGGGTGTCTCTCTGCAGCGCGCCATTTACATTTCTCTCTCGATCTGTCAACCTGTCTTGGCTCCCGTCTCTCTCTCTCCGTCTCTGTCTCTCCCTCTCCCCCTCTGGGGCTGTCAGTGAGCCTCTTTTCCAAGCTTTGTCTCTGTCTCTGCGTCTCTATTTGGCTTTCCGTCCCTTTGATTTCTCTGTAGCTCCTTCTCTGCTTCCCTGTAGGTTTCCTGCTTGCTTTCCCGGGCTGGTCTGTTTTCTCACTCTGTTCCCTCGCTCGCTCGTTTGCTCTGCGCCCCTCAACACTGGGGGTCGAGGGTAGTAGAGGTGCCTGCAGATTTGCCTTTTCCAGTTCGGGCCAACACGTACCCGTTGAACCCTTGACCATATATTATTTGGTCATGGGCACTGAGTGGCAAATTTCGATTCTTTCCTAGTCCTTTTTGTTTGGTTGCGGGCTTTTTTTTTTTTTTTTGGTGGGGGTGGGGGAGCCGGGGAGGGCTCATTTTTGCTCAGGAATCTACCTCTATCTTCTTATGTGTATCTCGACCGCTTTTTATCCCATCGCTATTTGTGGCCTCCTTCAAGCTCCGGGAATACCAAACTCAGGGTAGAGGGTGAAAGTAAGGATAGGGTGGGGGCGGTGAATCCCTGCAGAACTGGCTTAGAGCGGGTCAGGAACCGAGAGGCTGGGGGGACGCGGGACTGGGGCCGAGGCCTGCCCCGCCTCCACGCTTCCCTCTCTGGGCGCCAGGGGTCGCTCGGCAGCCCCCCCTCCCCCGGCCGCTTATAGCGGCTCCCGCCGCGCGCCGGCTCACACCACCCGCACTGCCGCCCAGGGAGGGAGGGGAGGAAGGTTAGGGACGCAGAGAGGGAAAGCGCTAGCAGGAGGGAGACGTGGGGCCAGGGCTCCAGCAGGGGGCTGGGGCCGCGGCTAGGGTAGAAAGGTGGGTCAGGGCTCGCCGAGAGCCAGAGCGCAAACCTGCAGAGGAGGTCGCGTCCGGTGGGCATCACCCGCAGCGCAGAGTCCGGGACGTCCAGAGCGCGGAGAGCAGTCCCAGCTCCAGCTGGAACGATCCGTCTGGGTAGCCGGGGACCTAGGCGCCGCCATCCTCGAGAAAGCAGCTGTCCGGAGAGCAGGCATCCTAGATCCGTTAAGAAACCAGCCGTCCGAGAAGCCGCAGATTTCAGGCGCCCTGGAACGTTAGATTGAACGAGAGGGTAATAGAGGACCACGGACTCTGAACCGTCTGGAGCTGCCTCTGGTCCACGGGGGAACCTCCGCCTTGACGGAAGGTTTGGGGAACGGCACCGCTGAGGCGGAAGCCCGAAGGGGTGGGGGTGCCGGGCGCAGCCGTCGGGGGGGTTCCGACCCAAGCCCGAGCCCGGCCACCGCCTCCGGGGCCCGCAGGAAGCCCCAGGCCTCCGGCACCATTGCGCCCAAGAGTGAGGAGGACCTGCTAGCCCTGGCCGCGTCGCGGCTGAGCCGCCGCAAGCGGGTGGCGGGCGCGGCCGTCGGGGTGGCCATGGTGCTGCTGCTGCTGGTGGCCATTCCGCTGCTAGTGCACAGCTCCCAGGGGCCGGCGCACTACGAAATGCTGGGTCGCTGCCGCATGGTGTGCGACCCGCACGGGCCGCGAGGCCCAGGACCCGACGGCGCACCCGCCTCCGTGCCCCCCTTTCCTCCCGGCGCCAAGGGAGAGGCGGGCCGGCGCGGGAAGGCAGGTCTGCGAGGGCCCCCGGGACCACCAGGTCCTAGAGGGCCTCCAGGAGAGCCGGGCAGGCCGGGTCCTCCGGGCCCTCCCGGCCCAGGCCCCGGCGGAGTGGCGCCCCCTGCCGGCTACGTGCCTCGAATTGCCTTCTATGCTGGCCTGCGGCGGCCACATGAGGGTTACGAGGTGCTGCGCTTCGACGACGTGGTGACCAACGTAGGCAACGCCTATGAGGCGGCCAGTGGCAAGTTCACTTGCCCCATGCCGGGTGTCTACTTCTTCGCTTACCATGTGCTGATGCGCGGCGGTGATGGCACCAGCATGTGGGCCGACTTGATGAAGAATGGACAGGTGAGATGCCCCTCTCCCACCCAGCCCAAGACAGGGAAGCTTTCTAAATCCCCCTGCTTTCAGTACACAACCCGAATCTCTTCCCCAAACAGCGTCACTAAATCCAAGAAGGACAGCTTGCCAAGAACTTAGAAATCGCTTCACTTAGCCGAAAAGGAATTGGGGGCCAGAGAAAGGAAATGACCTGCCCAGGGTCTCACAGGGACGTTAGGAATGGTGTCAGAATTAAAAGGCAAATCTTATTGTATAAGCAGCTGCTACCTCACAGTCCATCTGTAGGCAACTTACACCAAACCTCTCTGGTATCTCACCCTGCCAACTAGCCTCTTTTCTCATTCTGTCTCTTGCAGCTCTGCGGGCCTTCAGGTTACACAGTCGCTCCATGGGCTAGTTCCCAGAGTCTGGCTCTTTCAAATTAGCATGGAATCTGAGTTTCAGGTGGTGGGCAGTTGGTAGCTGCTCCCGTGTGGGGGCATTCAGCTTGGATTTTTTAGGATAAAGTAAAAAAGAAAGAAAACACTTGCTCATTTCCCAGGCAACTCTATTGCTAGTCCCAAGGCCTGGGGTCCCTGGTTTTAGAGTGGCCTTTACCCTCAGCTAATACGGAGTCAGTAGGCAGAGGTAGAAGATGTGGCAGCTCAAGGGCCAGCCAGGTGGCCTGCAGGAATGAATTTGGGAGAAGGAAGGAGGCAAAGGACAGAAGCCGCGGACCCCAGCAGGGTCCTGTGGTCAGAGTCGGAGTCTCTGCTGCCTTAGCTTGGGAGAAAAGCCCCAAAGACTCAGCTCAGGGTCTGGCCTCCGCCCCCAGACACGCAGCAGGGAGGGAGAGAGGCCTTGGGGTAGGGGTGGGGAACTGTGCCTGGGCTGCTGGAAGCCAGGGGTGTAAGGTTAGGGCTGAGCTGTGACCTCCTCACCCTGCTGTCCCATGGGGTCATTTGACCAGGCGCATCTGGCCAGCTTCTCTCAGCTGTCCAAACCCCAGGTCTTGCTACAGCTGCAGCACCTTTCGCCTCCAAGACCTGCAGGCACTATTCTGGGGTCTCCTCCCAGCAGAGCCACCCCAGGAACCCAGGGAAAGGGAGTGAGAGTGTGTGTGTATTAGACTGTAGAGTGTATGTGCATGATGAAGTGTGTAGGTGCGGGGTTCGGAGGTGTGAGAGTGGAGCGATGTCTACCTGCCTGTGGCACTGAGTAGGTGTGCCTGGTCTATGTGGGGTGTCTGTGAGGGGCCATGGGGGTGGGTGTGTGTATCTAGAGTGTGTCAGTTCCCGAGGGGGGAGGGCCCCGCGGCTCCCACTCTGTATTCTGTGGTGCGGGCGCTGCAGCCCTGGGGACGGTAAATAGTGATTAGAATAATGATGAATAATTAATGAGTTAATAACCAGCCCCCGCGGGACAGGAAGAGGGGGGCTGGGAGGGGGCTGGCGGCTCGAGGCGACCTGCAGCAACAAGACCAGAAAGGGGAGGGGCTACCTGTTGGGGCGGAAAGCGACCCCCACGTCGGGGCACCCTCGGGGCTAGGAGGGGCAAATATATAGACTGGCACCTTCCCACAGCCCGCACCCTTGCTTGCACACGTACAGGCATGCCTGTGCCCTGTCACCGGGGGATGGGAACACGAGTTTAGGAGGTCAAAGCGGGTTCAGAATCTTAGAAATTATTCTACAATCGAACTCTTATTTTTTAAATGATAATACTAATAGAAAATCTATATAGCGTTTCCTTTGTGCCAAGCAGTGTTTTAACACACTTCATATGTAATAACTCATTTAATCCAAACAACCTGATGAGGTAGGTTCTATTATTACCTCCCACCTTATAGCTCAAATGGAGGACCACAGAAAGCGTGAAACTTGCCCACTTCCCGGCAGTGAGCGAATGAATGGCGGTGCCTGCGAAGCACCTTGTCTTTCCGGACCCCTGCAGTCTGTTACCAACGTATCGCTTTCACAGGTCCAGTTCCACCTCCCTGACTGAACCCTCCTCACCCTAGCTCCGTAGAAAGCGTGAGTGGGTTGTCCTGTTCTCCCTACTAGGTCCGGGCCAGCGCCATCGCCCAGGATGCCGACCAGAACTACGACTACGCCAGCAACAGCGTGATCCTGCACCTGGATGTGGGCGACGAAGTCTTCATCAAGCTGGACGGCGGGAAGGTGCACGGCGGTAACACCAACAAGTACAGCACCTTCTCTGGCTTCATCATCTACCCAGACTGAGCCGGACTCCGTTCCCGGGCGCCCTCGCTCGCCCTTCGCCTCTGCTCCCCTCCCTACCACCTTCAGCTTGCTCCACCCAAGGCGCCGCCCCATCCTTTGAGAGCCTGGCGGTGGACCGACCCTCCGGATACGGGAGGTGGCCTTAATGGGCGGACTCTTAGTGCTCCGGGGTGTAACTACGTGGCTGGGGAGCTGAGCAAGCCGGTGGGAGGAGCAGAGCAACTCGGGAAGGGACCACCAGCATCCGTGCACATGCCTGTGAAAGCCGGGGCAGCAGAGCGGCGCGGGTCACAGGTCATGGCCCTCTCTTCAGCCGGGAGCTAGGGAAGTTTCACTGGCTGTAGCACAGAGGCATGGAAAGCAGAAAACAGAAGGGAAACGCTGGCTTTGGGGAAGGGAGAACGCATCTGGGTGGGGGGAGAGGAGACGGGGTGGGCGCTGGTCCTGTCATGACTTCTCTGCCATCTCTTCTTCCCTCATCTCCATTTTCAGGCTTCAGGCTCTAGCTTTGGCAGTCTTCCTGTGAACTGGGGGAACCAGTTGGTTCTTTCTTAGCACTTAAAACTCATCCTGTACAGTCTCCATATCACCCCCATCTGGGTTAGGCCCTGGGGCTACAGCTGCTGCTGCCTCTTCCAATAAAGTAAAGTTGGAGAATGTGGGTGCCTCTTAACTTGGTGCAGAATAGGGGAAAGTGGCTGAACCCTTCCTCACTCCTCTCAAGGACCCGTACCCTATTACACTCTGTCAGAGGCCAAGGTTTAATTATCCCTGGCAAGGTCTGCCTCTGGGAGCAGAGGGGAGTGGCCCAGGGTTTCTACTCTGATATGGCAAGGGTGTCAGCTTCAGGAGAGCTTTGAGGCCTTCTACTAGAGGGGACACCAACCAGAGTGACACTAACAAGGGATGATCTCAGAGATATGGGTCTGGTGCTTCTGCTTTTTGCTGATGATGCAGGGGGGAAGAGTTCTAGGGAGCTCTATGTGATGAGTGAGTTGCTGATGGCTCCTGGGAGTGGCCAAGATTTCAAGGAGGAAGGAGAAAAGCAGGTCCCCAAAGTCCTACATTCACCTCCACCCCCAACAGATTCACTCATAGAGCCTACTGGGAGGGTAGGGTGGACAGAGGTGGGGTGACCTGGTCAGTTCCTAGGTGAGGGAGTCTGGGGGAGGGGGAGAACCCAGGGCTGACCTCTAAGTTGGAGAACACTGCCACCATGTGGACAAGAACAACACAGCAGTAGCTGGCCTAGGCAGGACCACAGGAAAAGACACTTGGACACTTGAGAAACTTTATTGAAGGACAAAAGGGTGTCAGTTCCAATCCACGGTGTGGAAAATAAATAAGGTTAAAAGGAAGGAGCAAGACAGGACAGGGGTGAGTGGACGCAGATGCTTCATGACGGAGAATCCTGTGGGGCAGCATCACCAACTGGAATAAAACACTAAGGAGAAAAAAGACTTTGTCACAGCCCAGCCATTCTTGAACTGTACCCAGCTCTTCCCACTGTAAAGAAGCCGAGGCCGCCCCCTGCCCCCACTTCCCACAGGCCTCTGTGCAGGTACAGCTGGCTGTGGACGGCAGGCTCACCAGGGCGTCCTGCCATTCCAGCAACATGGCCACGGGGTTGGTGCAGACCCTGGTGAGGCCTGAGGGAGGGGCTCGGCTGGTGTAGAAGGCACACTCATCGTCCAGGCAGGCCTCGTGGAAGCCGTGGATGGCAGTCAGACATGCTTTGAGGCGCTGCCTCAGGGCCATGGTCCGAGGGGCCGGATGGCTGGCACCTGAGGGCCAGGGGCCATGGAGAGTTCAGGGTGGACTCTGAAGTCCAAGACTCCCACCACATACCGCCCTATCCCACCCCCCACCAGGGCCAAGCCAATTAGGAGTACAGGGCTGAAGGTGCCATACCACCCACCCGCCCACCCCAATGGGAGAGCTAGGCTGGGGCAAGGCAGGCAGGGGAAAGAAAGCATGGGATCATCTGGTGCAGGGCAGGCCCTGCTCCCAGCAAGAGATGATAACCTCCTTTGTTCACAACCCCACCCAAGCAACTCCTTACCTGCCGGGCCCGGTGAGGGCTTCAGAGACTGGAGTGAGCGGATAGGGGGGCTGGCACAAAGTGGGCGCTGGGAGGAGAAGGTCAGGCTGGTGGTCGCTGGAGCCCACTGACTGGTGCGGGGCCGTGGACTTGACTCTGGATTTCTGAGTTCCAGGGAGCAGGCTTCTGATACCCCTGGATCTACCCTAGTGGAGGGCTCTGGGAGTCCTATCTGCCCCTGGGGGCAGGCCTGAAGGGGTCCAGGTTCTGCTGGAGGGCTGGGCCCTGATGCCTCAGGCTGCTCCTGGGTGGAGAGCTCTGGTTTCTCAGGCCCCCTCCCATGGCAGGACTCTGGGGGGCCTTGCTCAGCTGGAGGGCAGGGCGGGGCGATCTCAGGCTCCGCTCTAGGGCAGGGATCTGGCTTCCCACACTCCTCTGGAAAGTAGGGTTTTGGCAGCTCAGGGTGCTGTAACAGTCCAGAAAGGTGAAAAGCCCCCGGTATTTTTTCAGGGGCATTCAGAGTTCTAGAAATCTCAGCCAGCAGGGGCTGAAGTTCCACCATATCCAGAGAGGAGCTTTCATTAAGGGGGGCACACTTGCCCTCTGCCAGCCCCTCCACTTCCTGCCGCAAAAGCTGCTGCAGGATACTGATGCGCTGTAGGCAGGAGAGAGCTTGATGTCAACAGCATGTCTGTACCCACTCTGTCCTATTCCCATGCCCACCCTCCCCCACTCCTATTTCTCAGTCCCAGCCCTGTCAGTGTCCATCAGCCATTGAAGCTGTTACCCACACCAGCCCACCTGCATCTTCAGCTCCTGGAGGTTGGGGGTTCGACTGGGGTGGGGTCCGTAAGAAGTCGACACAGGTGGCTTCCCAGGCCCCTCCTGCAACCTTATACCACTCTCCTGGTCAAATAACCGGACTGCAATCTGCTCCTGCCACATGGGAGGAGAGGGGTCACATGAGGAAGCCAGGCTGGGGTAAGAAGAAGACTACTTTGAGTCCAACCCTCATGAGAAAGGGATCAGGTCCTTAACTGAGTGTCCCCAGACTTGGATTAGAAGGGGCAACAGAGAAGCAGGGAGAGTTGGAGGGTTAGGCAGCTTTTTCTTAAGAGCCCACCTGCCTCAAAAACGCTGGGCCTGAGATCAACAGGACAGAATCAGGTATCTCAGGATGGGGAAGTTCAGATACTTACCCAGGGCAGGGCAGGCTCTTCAGGGCAAGGTTGAGGGGAGAGGCCACTCAACCCTCGGGCCTGGGTCAGAAGTGAGATGCCATGACTTCCTGTACCCATCCATCATCCTCTTCCTCCCCCAGTCCTGGCCTAGGCCTGTGACCTCCCCTGCCCTCTCTTACCTGCTGAACTCTGGAGGCTGATGGGAGCGGTGTGAACTGGGTTCTGGGGCGGGTGGCAAGACGCCGCAACACTGAATATGAGATCTGGGGAGAGACAGGGGTGGCTGAGCAGGGACAGATCGAGACCCAGCAGGGATCCCAGCCAGACTGTTCTGCCCTTGCCCAGCCCCCAGTAGCTACAGATACAAACTGGAGCTGAGGGGCCAGGGGATGGTACACGCTGAGCCCGTCCAAAGGGTGATGGCCGGGTGATGGCAGGTGGCACTGCTTGGCCAGGGGAGGGCATCAGGCAGGAGTCACAGCCGTCCTGTGGAGAAGAACCAGGTGGAAGAGTGATCCCTCCCACTTGGCACTGCTCTGTCTTGTTCTCACTTCAGCAGCCAGTGTGATTCTTTAAGAGCTAATCAAATCATATCCCTCCCTTGGTCATTCCCCTCTCCTTGGCTTTCCACTCATTCCAAGTCATAGCCAAGGTCTTATGCTTGTTTATAAATCCTTACCCAGCCCGATTCTGTCATTGCTCTAACTTCTTACTTCCTCTCCTTATTCTGCTTTAGCCTTGCTTTTTTGCTAATTCTTAAGCACACCAGGTAGACCCCCTGTGTACATCTGAAGTTCTCATGTCCTGGAACGTTCTTCCCTCAGATATCTGCGGGGCTCACTCCCTCAACTCTTTCTGCTCTTCACGTAGCCACACCTCAGTGATACTCCCTTGACCCCTGCAACTGCAATACCACCCACTCCCTCCAGTTCTCCTTCCCTTATAGTACCTTGGGGGCTTCCCTCGTAGCTGAGACAGTAAAAAATCTGCCTGCAATGCAGGAGACCCAGGTTCGATCCCTGGGTTGGGAAGATCCCCTGGAGGAGGGCATGGCTACCTACTCCAGTATTCTTGCCTGGAAAATCCAATGGACAGAGTACCCTGGTGGGTTGTAGTCCATGGAATTGCAAACAGTTGGACATGACTGGAGCAACTAACAATTTAGTACCTTTTTTTTTTAACAGATAACTTATAACCATCTGACATACTATATATTTTACATGAGTATTTATTTTCTATCTCCCCTTCTAGAATGTGAACTTATTTCGTATTGTATATCCAGAACCTAGAACAGTGCTTGGCACACAGTAGCTGGTCAATAAACCCCTGTGTGTGGAGGAAATGAACGAGCTGTCAGATCTGTCTCACTCTCAGCACTGACCTGACAGTGACCTAAATACGTATCAGACTGTGACCTCTGGAGACCTCCAGGGGCCAGTGCCACTCTGGAGAGGGCTTGGGTCCATCTGGGACAAACAAGGACCCAATGAACATGCTGAGATCCAAGCAGGGACTGTTTGGCTCTACCCACAATCCTCAGTGCTGCTGGGGACTCCCTCGTGTACATCCTCTGCCCCTTCCCCAATCCCAGGAGGGTCCCATCTCACCCTGGTGTGGGTTTTATCTCGGGTTTCTTTTAATGGTATCCGCTGGGCCAGGCCGAGGGGGCCACCTCCTCCTTCATCTGACTGAGTGACAACTTCATGTTCCCCTTCAGGGAGAGAGGAAGCTAGGAGGAGACAGGAAATTTGCTGTAGTGTCTGAAACACACATCAAAGTCTGGCACATGGTTTTGCAACCTCCGGAAAGGGTATGCCAGTTTGACAGCCACCACTGCACCATCAAGCCTGGGGACCCATCCAGTACCCCTTTGAACTCAGAAGTCACTCATTAATCTGAATACCCTGAGTGGGCTAGGGGTGTGGTGATGGCTCTAAGCCGCTGACGTAGGACAGTGAGTCGAAGGTAAATCTTGCAGGAAGTGGCAGAGAGAGGATACAAATGAGGACCACCTCCTCTGACACAAGTGTAACCGGGCAAACCTGTGGCCTGTGAAGAAGATCTCTTCCTCTCTGTCTCCTCCTGATCTGGCCTTCCCGCCACAGCCCTCCTGAGCTTTCTCTCGGTTTGCTCCCTACAAGCAGGCTCCCAGCTGACGTTCTCTCCCCATGGCCAGACACACTCACCAGGCTGCACAGACGTCTCCGGAAGGGATCCTGAGGCCTGGCTCACTGAAGTCCTGAGGACAACAAGGACAGTGGCAAGCAGTCACTGAGTACCAGATATGAGCTGGGAACTGTGCAAAGTGCTTTACAAACATCATCTAATTCTCACAACAACTTCAAATGATGATACAAACATTGTCCTCATTTGACAGATTAAAGAAACTGAAGCTTGGCAGGTAAGGCAAGCTTGAACAACTTGTAAGTGCTGAGAGTCAGGAATCAAACCCAAACCCCATTTGTTCCCACAGTCTGTGCTCTAGCCACTACACAAGGGATGGCACCTCTCATTTCTTTCCCCTTCCGCCCCTCACAACCTGAAGAAACTGATGCCATATTGAGGCCGGACTATGAAGGCCTGAACTTCACTGCAAGGGTTCACCCTGGGAATTCACAGATTTTCCCCTCCGCCCCGCCTCCAGGCTGGTGGGAAGTCCTAAAGCTACCAGAGGGCCCAGCCCTGAGGGACCCTGTATCAGATACTGAATCATTCTTTTCCAAATGACCCCCTCCTTACTTGCTGCTGCCACTGGTCTCTCTTCTTAGTTCCTGGAAACAGGGAAGAGCAGAGGGGTGAGAGGAAGATCCTGAAGGTGGAATCTGAGCCACACAGGAGCAAAAGAAAAAGGAGAGTCAGAAGCAGGCTCCAAACCTTCAGGTTTCACCACCAACCCCATCGGCCTCCATACAACCCTTCTGCTTACCAGGAGCTACCTTCCATCCCAAGGCCCAGCTGTGTCCTTAGGAGTTCCCAGGAACACTTAGTATCAGCCCCTTAAGAACACTCACCAGAGCCTCCAACCTCTGGGGACACAAGGTCCGACCTCTAGGCCCTGGTCCCTCCAGCCTTGAGAAGCAGGAAGCCCTGACAGGGTCCAGTCGATGGGTAGGGGTTCTGGGGGCCAAATATGCAGACGCCCGGGCATCCTAGGACCCCAAAAGAGACTCTCAGTACAGGCTCAGGATTCCCTCCTCAGCCTACCCCAGCCTGATCTCCTCCTATCCCGGCTCATTACCTGACCCTTCCGGATGGTGCCTCCCTGGGTCCCTCGAACCAGTACTCTCTGAGCCAGACTGGGCTGGCGCCCCAGGCGACAGCTCTTCACCCCCTCACCTGACAGGATGGTGGCCAGGGCTGCAGGGTCAGCCACAAACTCTATGGTCCCTGGAGCCTCTGCAAGGGAAAAAGAGAAGGAAAGGCGAGGAGGGATAGGAAGGAGGGGAGGCTGAGGGGCTGGGGAGCCTAGCATTGTCACCTTGAGGTGCATGAGCCAAAGAGACTCATATAGCTGAACTCAGCTCAACAAACATTCATAGGACTTTAATCTGCATAAGACACTATTCTAGACACTGCCACCCAGAGAAGAATACGACAAAGCCCCCATCCTCAGGAAGGTAACATCAAACTATAGAGGGGTAACAGATTCAAATCAAAGTGTGGACATATTATAAGAGAAGTGCAGGGAATTCCCGGGCGGTACACTGGTTAGAACTCGGTGCTTTCACTGCCTTGGCCCAGGTCTAGATCCCATAAGTTACATCTAATAAAAGAATGAATGAGTGAATGGATAAATGAATGAATAAACAAACAAGTAAAGTTCAGCAAATCATTAGAACAAAGAGCAATTGATAGTGACTAGAGGAGCCGGAAAAGGCTTTAGAAGTGATGACACATTGTTGAAGAAAAGAAAGGGCCTCTAAGAGCAAAGAGCTTTCTAGGAGCAGAGACTAGGAATTACAGTAAGCAGGAGAGGCAGGACTACAAAGCCCCCAAACCCCACTGCACCAACCCATTCTCCCACCCAGTTCTACAGCCTCCAACAGATACCTGTCTGGGGAGGTGGCCTAGGGCCCACATTTTGACCCCCATGGCTAGGCCTGAGCTCCTCCAAGGGGTTCCGGAGCTGAGTGCTCCCCACCAATTTCTCAGATTGCTCTGTCTGGCGTGTGGCTTTCAACCTGGGGCCTGCTGAGTCTGCGAGGGGGCGCTGAATACTGAGCTTCTGCCCCAATCTCTAGGGGAGGGGAGAAAAAAAGCTTAGCTCAGCGTTGAGGTGCATTGCTGCTTCCTTGTAGCTACTGTCTTCGTTCCCCCAGGCTCCTCTTACCTTTGGATCTTGGTTCTCCTGGTCCAGGGCGCTGGGTTTGACTGTGGGGAGAGGTGGGCGTCTCTGAGAGCGAACGGGAATCTTGCTAGGAGTGGGAGATACACCCCGGAGGAGAGGATCCTTCGGGGCTTGGAGGGTGGTCATGACGACTACAACTAAAAAGGAGAAAAAAGGATCAGGGATCAAAGGTCAGCCAGTTCGAGGCTTTGGTCCTGACATTCCAGATACTCCTACCTCCGCCCAAATCCACGCGCCCAGAAGACCCGGCGCCTGCAAGGGCGCTTTTCGGTCATCTCCTGACACTCCGAGCCTACTCTTTCGTCCCAGGACCCCGAACTGCCTCTCTTCCCTACGAGCGCCGGCAGCCCTCATTCCCTCCAAGATCTCCGTGCCGCACCTCCCCCTGAACCCCTCAGGGTCTCCCCCACTTTCTTTGCTTTTCCCCCCGACTCTCTGGGCCTCTGCTCCAGGTACTTCCCCAGTTTGTAAAATACGCCAAGCTCCTGATTGGCTCGTCTGTGCTCCCGCGGAGCGCGTGACGCAAGATTCAGCTATCCAATCTACAGGCCTCGGAGGCGGGGCCAAAAGAAGGACTAGTTGCCGAGCCGCTTTCTGGCCAGGAAAAAAAATGACCCGACTCAATCAGCCAATCCGAGAGTGGAGCGCGGGGTGGAAGAGGAAAGAGGAGACCGTTCTGAGGTCCAGGAAGGCGTCGGCTCTGAGTCTGGGCAACAACGGGCGCTGGCGAACTCTCGCGAGGTCTCGGGACTGGTGCGGGAAGGTCCAGTCTCGGCATTGTGGAAGGGCTTGCGTCCTGCAAGCTGACAGTGTTGGAGGCTGGCCCCAGCCACTGACTCAGCTCTGATCAGTTAGGCCGTCAAGCTTTGGGGACCCTGTCCAGACACTTTGTGGGAAAAGTCTGCCTGGGTCGAGGAACTGCCTCCAAACGAGCGGAGAGGTCTGGAGAAAATTGAACTAACAATAACAAAAATGAAAGGTTACAGTGAAAAAGAAAAAAGTTTTCCTTTTTCTCTTGCCCTTTTCTGAGCTCTTTTTTTTTTTTCACTTTAACTTCCGGATCTGTAGTCGGCAATCAAGGCTAACTTGATATGTAAGCTACATATGTATCTCCTTTAAACTCTGCGTGAGCTACATTGTGCACCTGTAGCTTCTGTTAGTTACATTCTAACTCAATGCTAATCACATCCTGTGTTTGGTGCTCACCTTTACAGCAGTCTTTGCAGAGCACCCCTTGTAGTTCTCTCTCTCTTTTTTTTCTTATACTACAGAAAGGAGGCCACAGTACAATTCATGAAAGACAATGGACCCAACTGCTGGGCTACCTTACACCGTGGAGAAGGAAATGGCAACCCACTCCAATATTCCTGCCTGGATAATTCCATGGACAGAGGAGCCTGGTGGGCTACAGTCCTTTGGGTTGCTAAGAGTCGCATCAGACTTAGTGACTAGACAACAACAGCCTGACTCCAGTCTGTTACTGTTTTTGAAACAATGCAAGAGGAAAAAAAAATACAAGATCCTTACACATTTGTTCCACATCACTGACCCCTGACTGTGAGCCCTCATCTATATGATCCCCCAGATTCTTTGGCGGGGGCGGGAAGGGGCCACAGTTCTTGAGGCATGTTTTCCCCTCCAGGCTGGCCGAGATTTAAAGCCACCTTTCTATTTCCTCCAAATTCCCTCCATATTTTTTCTTTCCAGCTTCAGTGGACAGAAAAAGCCAAGGTTTTTGGCAACGTCAGAAAATTCTTTTTTTCACTCAAGCTGTATGAATGGTGAGGTATGGTCTTCATTTCATAGAAAAGAAAGAAGACTCAAATGAGAATCATTGGGGCAGTCGTGAAGAGGCGTGCAGCTCGGCCCTGGCAGCACAAGTACCCGGGGCAAGGAGGTTAACAACCTCTGCCTGGGCCCTTCCACGATGTCAAAGGCGGAGGAGGCCAAGAAGCTGGCAGGCTGCGCCGTGGCAGAGAAGGAGGTGAGGAATAACCAAGTGCTGGGAACTGGTAGTGACTCTACAATTGTCCACGCAGTGCAACGAATAGCTAAAAGAGTGAAACGAGGGAATCGGAACCACGTTTGTATTCCCACTTCCTTCCAGGCCCATCAGCTTATCCTACAGTATGACTTACCTCTCAGTGAACCAGAGATCCGCCACACCATCAATGGTGCTGATGAAGTAGATGCAGACCTCAACCTCACAAGGGCGGTGGAGGCCACCTCACCCAGAAAATTGTGGCCGGCAAAGCCATCCGTTTCATTGTGATCTCTGATTTTAGGAAAGATTCAAAGAACCTCGGGAATCAGTGGCACAAGGGGATTCCCATCGAGGTCATCCGATGGCCTATGTCGCAGTGAGCTGAACCGGGACCCAGAAGTTTGGGGGTGCGATTTAACTTCCACTGGCTGTCAACAAGGCAGGTTGTGTGGTGAGGGATAATGGGAACTTTATCCTGGACTGGAAGTTTGACCAGGTCCACAAATGGAGTAAAGTGAACACAGCTATCAAAATGATCCCAGGCATGCTGGACATGGGCCTGTTCATCAACATATTGGAGAGACCCTACTTTGGGATGTAGAACAGCTTGGTGAACAGGAGGGAGAAGCTGTTCTGAACTGGCCTTGCAGGAGTGTAGTGTGTTTCTCTCGTGTTCCCAGCCCACCTCGGAGGCGGCCACATCTCTCTGAACCTTTGCCTTAATGTGTCTGTGCCTGCTGGACAACTTGAGAGGGTGAGGGGTTGAGGGTTAAGTTCAGTCTTCTGAAGCACTGTTATTACATGTTTTTTTAAAAAGAGAGATATAAATGTATATGTGCTAAGGCTCTTCAGTCCCATTGGACTCTTTGCAATCCCCATGGACTGTAGCCCACAAGGCTCCTCTGTCCATGGGATTCTCCAGGCAAGAATACTGGAGTGGATTGCTATTTTCTTCTCCAGGGGATCTTCCCGACCCAGGGATCAAACTGGTGTCTCTAATGTCTGCTGCATTGGCAAGTGGGTTCTTTACCACCTAGTAAAACCCTTTATATATATATATATATATATATATATATATATATATTTTACTATTAAAAATACTCAGTTTTTAAAATAAAGTAGAATTCGATTTCATGTTTTCTATGAAACATTTACACACACACACACACACACACACACACACACACACAAGGAAGACTGTTTTTTAAACTTTCAACTTGAGCCTGATGGTTAAGCTTCTGAATATTGGGTTTGCTGAGATATGTAAGTCAAACTTCTTTTGAAACTGGTGAAATGAAGGGCCCAGCCAGCAGCAGTTCCCTGATGCCTTACTGGAAACATGGGAGTTCTTTTACTTTTCTACTGCACTTTTATTTTTATGTTTTGTTGTGATTACACACAATGCATAGTTACTTGTTCTAATATGTGAACTACAAAAGTCTGGCAAGTGTAGGGGTGTGGTGTGTGGTGGTGACTCAGAATGTGTAAACTATCCCGGGGGGAAATGTGGGGGTTCTTCTGCTGAGGTCAAGGGATTCATTCTGACCCCTCTTGTTGAAGACCATTGGACAGAAATACTTGCCAGTACTGCCAAAGCACTGCTGTGAAACACCTATAAATGATTGTCTTTTTGTTGTTGATATTTTTTGGTCCCTTTATTGTTACTTTGCATGATTCGGCGTCAGAGGTTGTTACCTCTTCATATTGTTTGAAGGTTGAAATAAAACAGTTCAGTGCCAAAAAAGAGAAAAGGCCAGTATCATTGGAACTCAGCACAGCAAGCCTGGAGGACTGGGGAGAGGTGTGGCATCTGCCTGTTGGCAGGCAGGGGGGTGAAAACGAGAGAACCTAGAACACCCTGGTTAGGATGGGAGGGGTTACCCTCTAGTGGGGAATGGGCCATGGCTTCAAATGTGCAGGACACATACATTCTCTCCCTGATGCCAGTGTTTCCTATCACACGACCCTGGAGTTATTCTTGAATTCCTCTTTCCCTCCCCTTCCAGTTTCTTCTTCATACCTTTTCATTATCTTTGGAACTCATTTTCTTGCTTCCTCCTCGTTACCTTCAACCTAATCTCCCCTAGAGGATTGCAAAAGCCTCCCACCATCTGTTCTCTCTTGCTGTCCTCAATAATCCATAATAATTCTAGCAGCTAGAATAAGCTTTCCAAAAGGTGAACCTGATCATATTGCCACTGTGCCTTGACTTACCCCCGCTCCAACTCCCCGTCTTATATCACTTTCCCCTTCTTCTCTGCTTTCCAACTCCATTGCCACTCCCAATCCTTGACATTTGTCATGTTCTTCTAGTCTCTCTGTCTGGAACACTTCCCAGCATGCCGATTCACGCCTCCAAATTGATGTTCACTATTACTTTCTTATAGAAGTCTTCCTTGAACCCCTCTAGTCACAACACTCCCTAATCTAAAAAATGAAAGTTTCCTTAGTTATGTGCACTCAAAGAACTGTGTTTCCTCAGAGCTTGTATCTCAGTTGGTAATTGTATATTCACCAATGTGAACATAATATGTCATATTTATAAACCTGAGCTCTCCTGCTAGACCTCCATGAAGGTGGTGACCTTTTTATTTTTGGCTTACATTATGTTTTCAGTGCCTTGCATTGTTCCTGGCAGTAGAGGTGTTCAATATTTGTTGAATGAGTCAAGAGATGAATGAATAATTGATCAAATGAATACATGGAGAGATAGCAAAGACCTCCGAGAATATTTGAGCTTCCTTTTTACAACAGGGAAGGCTCCTCTAGTCACTCAGCACAGTGCTTGCAAAGGCTAGGAACACTTCTCCAGAGTGTCCAGAGAAGAGTAAGTCCTCAGGGGTAGATGGAACATGGGACAGTAGGTAATAAAACTAGAAAGATGGTCTGACTGGAGGGAAGGTGGGGGTCACCGCATTCCACTAACAGGTACAGCAAATGTACCAGATCCCAACTAGTAGATCAGCAGGGATGGCTGCCGAAAAATACTGTGCGCCTACTGTGTGTAAGGCCCTTTGCCAGACGTTCAGCACACAGAGAGGAGTAAGGCTGAAGTCCGAAGGGTAGAGAAACACCAAGCTGGAGGCTGGCTGCTCAGGGGCTTTCTACGATTTTAAGGTAGTCGGCACGGTCCCAGTCCAAGTCCACACGCCGGGAGACTTGAGTTTGTCAGGCTACCCAGAATCGGTCTTGGGGTCACACTAATCAAATTTGTAAGAGAAATTCAGTGATTTACCATGAGCAACATACCTTCTGGTACCAAAATATTTATGTTTGCTTCTCAGGGCACTACCTTCACAGAATCAACATAAAAGGGAGACTGATTTTATACCATAAAAGCCTTTAAAAGAGCTGATAATCAGAGTATCTGCCACACTTATAATAGCATCTAACCTATTTTCTATAGAGCAGTCTGTGACCTGCTTCTGTTTGTCTTTGCTGGACCTCGAATATGGGGAGTTGGGGAAATAGTGTCAGACTTTATTTTGGGGGGCTCCAAAATCACTGCAGATGGTGACTGCAGCCATGAAATTAAAAGACGCTTACTCCTTGGAAGGAAAGTTATGACCAACCTAGATAGCATATTCAAAAGCAGAGACATTACTTTGCCAACAAAGGTCCGTCTAGTCAAGGCTATGGATTTTCCAGTTGTCATGTATGGATGTGAGAGTTGGACTGTGAAGAAAGCTGAGCGCCGAAGAATTGATGCTTTTGAACTGTGGTGTTGGAGAAGACTCTTGAGAATCCCTTGGCCTGCAAGGAGATCCAACCAGTACATCCTAAAGGAGATCAGTCCTGGGTATTCTTTGGAAGGAATGATGCTAAAGCTGAAACTCCAGTACTTTGGCCACCTCATGCGAAGAGTCGACTCACTGGAAAAGACTCTGATGCTGGGAGGGATTGGGGGCAGGAGGAGAAGGGGACGACAGAGAATGAGATGGCTGGATGGCATCACCAACTTGATGGACATGAGTTTGAGTGAACTCCAGGAGTTGGTGATGGACAGGGAGGCCTGGCGTGCTGCAATTCATGGGGTTACAAAGAGTCGGACACGACTAAGCGACTGAACTGAACTGAAGCCACTTCTCCTGTTTTATTCTATTACCCCCCCTTTACTCCCTGTTTTCCCCCATAGACGGAACTATAATATGACTGATATGTTTTTAATTAAGCATGTGAATAAAATGGGGTTTCCCAGGTGGAGCTAGTGGTAAAGAACCCTCCTGTCAGTGCAGGAGACATAGAGACACAGTCGATCTCTGGATTGGGAAGATCTCCTGGAAGAGGGCATGGCAACCCACTCCAGTACTCTTGTCTGGAGAACCCCCATGGACAGATGAGCCTGGTGGGCTACAGTCCATAGGGTTGCAAAGAGCTGGACACGACTGAAGCGACTTAGCACATACATTTATAAAATATGTAGGGTTGTATATTTGTTTCCTATTGCTACCGTAACAAATTACCACAAATTTAGTAACTTAAAATAATGCAAATTTATTCCCTGGGGGTCAGAAGTCTAATATCAAGGTTTGGCCTGGATTCATTCCTTCTGGGGGCTTCAGAGGAGAATCTGTTTGCTTGCCCTTTTAAGCTACTAGAGGTTGCCAGCACTTCTTGGCTTGTTGCCCCTTCTTCCATCAATGCTAACTTCTTGGTTCTGTTGTCACATTTACTTCACACTGTGATCTCCTGCCTCCCTCTTATGAAGACTTTGTGATTATATTGGTCTGACCCATATAATCTAGGATAATCTCCCCATATTAAGATCCTTAACTACATCTGTAAAGTCCCTTTTGCCATATATGATGTTAATAACTTAGAGATTCAGAGGATTAAGATGTGGACATCTTTGGGGATTCATTACTCAAAGTACTACAGGTTAATGAGTGTATGTATTTTTAATTTGCACAAACAACATTGCCGTGTGTGTGTGTGTGTGTGTGTGTGTGTGTGTGTGTGTGTGTGCTTGGAAAAGGAAATGGCAACCCACTTCAATATTTCTTGCCTGGAAAATTCCATGGACAGAGGAGCCGGGCATGCTACAGTCCATAGAGTTGAAAAGAGTAGAACATGACTGCTGCTGCTGCTGCTAAGTCGCTTCAGTCGTGTCCGACTCTGTGTGACCCCATAGACAGCAGCCCACCAGGCTCCCCTGTCCCTGGGATTCTCCAGGCAAGAACACTGGAGTAGGTTGCCATTTCCTTCTCCAATGCATGAAAGTGAAAAGTGAAAGTGACGTCGCTCAGTCGTGTCTGACTCTTCGAGACCCCATGGACTGCAGCCCACCAGGCTCCTCCGTCCATGGGATTTTCCAGGCAAGAGTACTGGAGTGGGGTGCCATTGCCTTCTCCGAGAACATGACTGAGTATGTGCAAACTATGTTTTTTTTTTTCCTGCCATGCTGTGCAGCATGCAGAACTTCCTCTGACCAGGGATCAAACCTGTGCCCCTTGCAGTGAAAGCACAGTCTTTAAAAAAAAAAATTTTTTTTTAATTTATTTATGGCTGCAGTGGATCTTTGTTGCTGTGTGGGCTTTTCTCTAGTTGCGGCGAGCGGGGGCTACCCTCTAGTTGGGGTGTGCAGGCTTGTCATTGCGATGGCTTCTCTTGTTGCAGAGCATGGACTCCAGGGTGAGTGGGCTTCAGTAGCTGTGGCACGAGGGCTCCGTAGTTGTGTTTCTGGGCTCCAGAGCAGTCGCTCAATAGTTGTGGTGCAGGAGCTGAGTTACTTTGTGGCACGTGGGATCTTTCTGGATCAGGGATTGAACTTGCGCCTCCTGAATTGGCAGCTGGATTTTTTTTCCCACTGAGCTACCAGGGAAGCCTGAAAGCATAGTCTTAACCACTGGACCACCAGGGAAGTCCCATATGATTTGATTTTTACTCTTTTTTTTTTGTTTGTCAACTCTGTTTCTAGGCTCAATCCTTAGTGCTGTATATAATCTAATTCATTGCTTTTGACAACTGCATAGGATTCCATGCTAAGCATCCATCATGCTTTGCTTATTTATTCCCTACTTCTACTAATAGTGCTAGAAAACCATCATATGTTGCCCCGTGCAAACCCTCCATGAATTTTTCTGGGACATGTATACAGGAATGGAATTTCTGAATCATGAAATTTATGAAAACTTAGTTTCACTAAGTACTTCCAGACCATTTATTCAGAAAGTCTGAAGCTGTTTACACTCTTGATGTATAAGAGTGTGTTACACATTGAAAGTTGATAGATGCTTTCAGTGTTACTTGAAAGTTATTACCTCTGTCCTTTCCAACATTTGATATTGTACAAATGTCTAATGTTTACAATTCAATGGACATTAAGTGAACAATGTTATTTTACATTGTATTTCTCTAATTACCAGTAAGTTTGACTGTTACTTCACATTCTTATTAGCCCACAGAGCTCTCCTTCTGTGAAATGCCTCCTTGTTTCCTTTGTGCATTTTTTCCTATTGGTTTTCCTGTCTTTATTCCTGGTGATTTACAAGATGCCACTGTGTATTCTGCATATTAATCCCGTGTCCACTTTAGACATTGCAAATATTTCCTTTAGGTCTGTAGTGAAATATAATTGATTTTCTATCTTGTAACCTTAATGAACTTCTTGGTTTTCCTAGTTTGTCAATTGATTCTGTTGGGTTTTCTATAGACATAATTATGTCTTCTGCAAATCAAAACAGTTTTATAAATTACCTTTCAGTCTTACTCTTTGTTGAGATTTTTTTGTTTTGTTTTATTTGACTCTGCTGGTTTATTTCTTACATCACTGTAGTGAACTTCCAACATTATATTAAACAGTAACAGTGCCTTGACCTTGACTTGTGAGAATCCATCTAAAGTTTCTCCAAAGAATGGCCTTTTTTTGTGAGACAATCTGAAACTTATGAAAAATTGCATGAGTAGTACACACAAAATTTTTTCTCAGCCATTTCAGAGTAAGTTGCCAATATGTTGCCTTATCTCCCCCCAGTACTTTAGGGCGTATTTCCTACTATCAAGGACATTCTCCTGCATGACCGCAGTGCAGCCATCAAAATCAGGGAAAGAACACCTATACATTCCTATCATCTAACCTTCAGACCCCATTCAAGTTCTGCCAGCTTTCTGAGTGATGTCCTCTATAGCAAAAGAATTTGGTCCAGAGTCACGTGTTGCATTTAGTTGTCATGTCTCTTTAGTCTCCTTCAATCTGGAACAGTTCTTCATTAAAAAAAAAAAAAAAAGTTTATTTATTGGGCTGCACCAGGTCTTAGTTGCAGTGTGCAGAATCTTTAGTTGTGGCATGCAAGCTCTTAGCTCCAGCATGTGGGATCTAGTTCCCAGAGCGGGGATCAAAGCCCAATCCCCCGCACTGAGGGTTCAGTCTTAGCCACTGCACTACCAGGGAAGTTCCCAGTTCTTCATCCTCTACTTTCATGACCTGACACTTTTGAAAATGACACGCCAGTTATTTGCAGAATGTCCTTAAATTTGGGTTTGTCCTGATGTTTCCTCGTAATTAGACTCAGGGTATGCATCTCTGACAGGACTGTCACAGAAATGATGCTGTTCTCCTTCTACTTCATTCTATCAGGTGGTGCCTGTGTCCATTTTTCCCGGAACTCTGATTATTTGATTGAAGTGGTATCTGCCAGGTTTCTTCACTATAAATCACTCTTCATCCTTTGTAATTAATATTTAGGGTGAAGTATTTCAATATTGAATTTGAGCCACCTTCCTAGGTGGCTCAGTGGTAGAGAATCTGCCTGCCAATGCAGGAGACTTAGGTTTGATCCCTGGACTTGGGAAGATCCCCTAGAGAAGGGAATGGCAACCCTCTCCAGTATTCTTGCCTGGGAAATCCCATGGACAGAAGAACCTGGCGGGCTACAGTCCATGGGGTCAAAAAAAGAATCAGACACGATTTAGCGACTCAACAACAACTATAATACTATGTAAATATTCCATTCCTCATAAAAACTTTCACTTTGTCTACTTAACTATATCACCATGTATTCATACATTCCTATGATATTCAGTGGACTGTTATTCCATTACTAATATTACTTATCCTGTTCCCCAAGTCATTTCTAATTCGGTCAGCAGGAGCCCTTTCAAGTTTTCCACTGTATCCTTTCAGCGTGTTTGTATTCTTTAGCGTTCATCATTTTTTAGCTCTTTTTTTTTTTCCTTTCTGGCACAGAAACATGTTTCAGGCTCAATTTATACTTTCCCTGCATCAGCTCTGGAATCAGCCATTTCTCCAAGGAGCTCTGGTTCCTTTAGAGGAGAATGTTATTTAAAAACCAAGAGCTGGACACTAGCTGTGCTCATAGCTATTAGGGTATTTCTAACCCCCAGGCCCTCTCAGTGGACAGAGCTGAGGCATATATTCTATATAGACACACACACACATACACACACACACACACACATGCACAAATTCAGTACATTTACACCTGTATTTCTATATCTAAATGTATTGAAAACCATGAGTTCAAGACTGGCATTTTGCTTTAATAAACCGTGTCATTCACCTGCTCTAAAATACTTCAAAGGTTTTTACTGTCCTTACCAAATATCTGAGGAACTTACCAAAATAAGGTAGGCTCTCTTCTCTTTGCCAGAGTCCAGTTAATGAATTGAGATTTTAAATTTCACAATAAAAAGAAATCAGCCAAAAAGGGATTTTTCTATAGTTGCTTCATTTGAAGATTCATATACCCAAGGGCTTCCCTGGTGGCTCAGTGGTAAAGAATCCACCTGCCAATGCAGGAGACTCGGGTTCAATTCCTAATCTGGGAGGATCCCATATTCAGCAGAGCCACTAAGCCAGTGTGCCAACTATTGAGCCCATGCCCTAGAGACCGGGAGCCACAACTACTGAGTCCATGTGCCACAACTGCTGAAGCCCACGTGCCCTGGAGCCCATGCTCTGCTACAAGAGAGGCTGCTGCAATGAAAAGACCACGCACCCCAACTACAGAGTAGCCCCCGCTCGCCTCAACTAGACAAGAAGCCAGCATAGCAATGAAGACCCAGCACAGCCAAAACTAACTAAATTTATTTTTTAAAGTAATATACCCAACAGACATAACCTACTGTGGTTTCTTAGCCCTCTGCTGGAGAGGTTTATTCTTTCATTTCAAATACTTGAGACTCCTTTTTGTCTTACAAGGGGTAGCAAAGAGGTTCACTTACAGTCGAGCTCTATGGGCCTGACCTGGTAGCTCATTCCTACAAGAAAGGTGCTAGTATTCCTCCTTTAAAATCTTGACTAGCACAGAATTGACTGACAGTGGTGATGATCATTTGCAACTTTTCTTTCCTCATTTGAGATATTAAGAAGCAAGCATTTTCTAAATCAAAGCTATAATGAGGCGCTACCTCACACCAGTCAGAATGGCCATCATTAAAAAGTCTACAAATAACAGGACTTCCCTGGTAGTACAGTGGCTAAGAATCCACCTTGCAATTCCAGGGACACTGGTTCAGTCCTTTGTCTGAGAAGATTCCACATGCCACTGGCAGCTAAGCCAGTGAGCTGCAGCCACTGAAGCCCCTGTGCCTAGAGCCCAGGCTCCACATCCTCAGAGACCACCACAGTGAGAGGCTCACACCACAGCCAGAGAGGAGCCCCGCTCGCTGCAACTAGAGAAAACCTGTGCACAGGCAATGAAGGCCCAGTGCAACCAAAAATAGGCACATAAATATTTTCCTAAAGTCTATAAATGACAAATGTTGGACAGGGTGTGGAGAAAAAGGAATCCTCGTACACTGTTGGTGACAATGTAAGTTGGTACAGTCACTATGGAAAACAGTATGAAGATTCCTTAAAAAATAAATAAATAAAAAGAGATACCATAGGATCTAGCTATCCCACCCCTGGACATATATCTGGAAAAACTCTAATTTGTAAAGACATATGCACCCCAGTGTTCATAGCAGCACTATTTACAACGGTCAAGACATAGAAAGAGCCTACATGTCTTTCAACAGATGAATGGATAAAGATGTGGTACATATATACAATGGATACTACTTAGCCATTATAATGCCACTTACGACAGCAAGGGTGCAACTAAAGATTATCATACTAAGTAAGTCAGAGAAAGAAAAATATGGTATCACTTATATGTGGAATCTAACATATGATACAAATGAATTATTTACAAAAGAGAAACAGACTCACAGACACAGAAAACAAACTTCTGGTTGTCAAAAGGGAAAGGAGGTGGGGGAGGGATAAATTACGAGTGTGAGATTAACATATACACACTGCTATATAGATAACTAGGAGAAGGCGATGGCACCCCACTCCAGTACTCTTGCCTGGAAAATCCCACGGACAGAGGAGCCTGGCAGGCTGCAGTCCATGGGGTCGCTAGGAGTCGGACACGACTGAGTGACTTCACTTTCACTTTTCACTTTTCACATGCATTGGAGAAGGAAATGGCAACCTACTCCAGTGTTCTTGCCTGGAGGATCCCAGGGACGGGGGAGCCTGGTGGGCTGCCATCTACGGGGTAACACAGAGTTGGACACAACTGAAGTGACTTAGCAAAATATAGATAACTGCAAAGGTCTTACTGTATAGCACAGGGAACTATACTCAATATCCTGTAATAAACCACAATGGAAAAGAAAGAAAAAAAAACCCAAGCATTTTCTATTCTCTAACATAAACTTTTAAAGGTAGTAAATGTATGAGTCTGGGCAAAGAGATAAAAGAATTTGGCTGTATTGTAAAATGTATAAATTATCTCTTGGGCTAGACAGACCTTGATCCAGTAACAATAGTGATACTTTATCAGTCCATTTCTCCTTCAGAAAAAGAAAGAATGTAATATGGTTTATTATAAAGATAAGTTCCATGTAACAGTAGCTTAAATGAGAGAGAAATTTATTTATCTTTCACTTAAAAAAATACTATAATACGTTATAGTTGTGGAGGTTGTATTGTGGGGAAAGGGAGTGCTAAGGAATGAACTGCATCCCCCCAAATTCATATGTTGAAGACCTAACCCCCCCATGTGATGGTATTTGGAGATGGAGCCCATGGGAGATTAGCTAGGTTTATGTGGGGTCATAAGGGTGGATTTCGCATGATGAGATTAGTGCCCTTGTAAGATAAGACATCAGAGAACTTGCTCTTCCTCTCCCCCACCCAAATGAAGGCACAGTGAGAAGACAGCTGTCTACCAGCCAGAAACAGAGCCCTCACCAGAAGCTGACCATGCTGGCACCTTAATCTTGGACTTGTCACCTCCGGAACTGTAAGAAAATTCATTTCTGTTGTTTTAAGCCACCCAGTCATAATATTTTGAATGGATTTGGCATCTTTGTCAAAAATTAATTGACCATAGAGATATGGGTTTATTTCTGGATTCTCAGTTCTATTGCATTGGCGTGTGTGCCTATCCTATGACAATATCATACTATTTTGATTACTTTAGCTGTAATAAGTTTTGAAGTCTAGAAGTGTGAGTCCTCCAACTTTGTTCTTCTTTTTTTCAAGATTGTTTTGTCTATTCAGGCCCTTCGCAATTCCATGCAAATTGGAGGATCAGCTTTTCCATTTCTGAAAAAAATCCTCTTTTTACTTTTAAAGTCAAATTTATTTTCTCTCTTTCACAGAGTTGGCTTTCTTGAAATATTTAGTGATTCTTACTTATGTGCTCACTTTTGTAACTGTTATTACTGGTTAGACTCTCTTCGTTTCTCTCTTCCTCTCTCTTTGCCATACTATGCAGTTTTCTGGATCTTAATTCCCTAACCACGAATGGTCGAACCCGTGCCAGTGCAGTAGAAGTTCAGAATCCTAACCGCTGCACCACCAGGGAACTGCCAGTCTTGCTTTTCTTTTAAAGAGCCCACATAGAGTGAGGAGGGTGTCGCTTCACAGGCTAATTTCACTGTTGGGCTATTTTCAGTGAAGACAGGGAAGGAGTAGGGCATGCCTTCCATCACTGCTGCAGGGATCAGGGCAATGGTTGTTGCTCCTTTGATACTTCAATGTAATCATCTTGTTTATTCCTCCTGGTCTGCTGCTTCTAGCATTTTGGGGATGGAACATCCCTTGTGCTACTCATCTCCACAGGAAAGCTCTTCTGTTGAGAGTTCTGCACTGTAGTTTACTTTTCCAGCTCCCATTGCCTGTGGCAGAAAGCCTCTGAGATAGGCCAGTTATCCCTGCCACCTGGTGGACGTGCCCTTGTGTCATCCCCCCGCCTTGAGGGCGACTTAGATGTAGAATATGACAGAGTGATGTGATGTTACCTCCAAGGCTGAGGGATAAAAAGACTGTTGTTCTGTCTTGGGTGCTCTCTCTTGGAAAAACTCACCCTTGAGAGGAAACCAGCTGCCAGCCCAGGAAGCTGCCCTGTGAATTATGAACTTGCCTAGCAAGCCCCTGTAATTGTATAATCTAATTCTTTGCAGTAAGTCTCTCAATATATACCTCCTACTGTTTATGCCTCTCTGGATGCACCCTGACTGATGCAGATTTTGGTACCACAGAATGGATGCTGTAGCCAATAAATACCTAAATGTAAATACCTAAAATTTTGTGAAAGTGACTTTGAAATTTGGTGATGTAGAAAGTCTGGAACCCACTCCAGTGTTCTTGCCTGGAGAATCCCAGGGACGGCGGAGCCTGGTGGGCTGCCGTCTGTGGGGTCACACAGAGTCGGACACGACTGAAGCGACTTAGCAGCAGCAGCAGCAGAAAGTCTGGAATAACTTTGAGGAGCATAATAGAAACTCTGCAACAGGCTTCAATACCAGGTTGAAACTGTTAGATAAATAAACTATTTATTAAAAATAGGGGGAAAAGCCCTAGCTTGCTTTGAACAGACTGTTAGTAGAAATATGAATATTAACTCTCCTAGTGAGGGCTCAGAAAGAAGCAAGGAGCATTGTAGAAAATATTTGTATTACTTTAGAAAATGTATAAATCATCACCAAGAGACTGTTGGTGGAAATATGAACATTAAAGGTCCTGCTGGCATTGAGGACTCAGAAGTATATGAGGAACACGTTACTGGAAAACAGAAGAGAAGAACTATTTTTTATTTAGCAGAGAACGCTTAGCAGAATTGAGTCTTACATTTATGTGAAAAGCAGAATTTGTAACAATGAACTTGGGTATTTAGCTTTGTTGCTAAGTGTTGAAGGTGGCACCTGGTTTCTTGCTGCTTACAGCAAAATCTGAAAGAGAAGAGATAAGTTGAAGGAAGAAATGTTAAGCAAGAAAAGAATCAGAATGTGGTATTTGGGAAATTCTTGGCCTACCCATATTGCAAAAGATGGTAAAATTAGGTCATTTACTGTCCGGAAAGTGTGCCCTGAGGAGAAATATAAGAATGTAACGGGACAATCTTTTGTTAGTGCCTGAAAGTGAAAGTGAAAGTCACTCAGTGGTGTCCGACTCTGCGACCCCATGGACTGCACAGTCCATGGGATTCTCCAGGCCAGGATACCGGAGTGGGGAGCCTTTCCCTTCTCCAGGGGATCTTCCCAACCCAGGGATTGAACCCAGGCCTCCCACATTGCAGGTGGATCCTTTACCAGCTGAGCCACCAGGGAAGCCCAAGAGCTAGGGTAGCCTAGCCCTTCTCCAGAGGATCTTCCCACCCCAGGAATCACACCAGGGTCTCCTGCATTGCAGATGGATTCTTTACCAACTAGGAAGCATCAAAAGTCAAGGTATTCAGTCACACAAAGGACCATTTGGAGAGATTAGCCATGTGACTCATGGAACTCTTTAGCCATCTGAGCAAAAACCAAGCATAGAAATGGGATTATCCAAAAAGATTTGTGAACGTTCTTTTTCTAATAGGGTAAATCCCAGAGACATACACAGGAAACCCACACGGTTCTTAAGGATGCCACACAAGCAGAGTCACTGACAGCTTGTAATGGAAGGGACAGAAAGAGGGCAAAACAGAAGGAAGCTGTCAGACTCCCAAAACTGCACAACCAAGAAACAAGAAGATGAAAACACGTGGAAAAGGAGAGATGACTCCAAAGGCAGGGCTGTGCGGCCAGAAGGTGGAGCCAGGGACCACAGAGAATTATTCCCAGGCCTTAAAACCTAATACTGTTTTCCCGGCTGGATTTCAAAATTGCTTCAGAAACTTCTCCCCCCACCTATTTTCTCCCTTCTTGAGTGAGAATGTCTGTAACTGTTATCCTATTTCTGTCTCACCATTGTATTTTAAGAGTAAATGCCTTGTTTTCTAGTTTCACAAGTCCACAGATGAAGAGGAATTTCTTCCCAGGACAGATTATACCTGGAGCCTCACCCATACCTAATTTAGATGATTTAAATGATGAGATTTGGGACTTCTGAGCAAGACCTAGAGGGGATTTGGCTCTTTGGTTGCTGCTGTAACTGAGGCTTTCGGAAATCTTGAAATAGGATAAATATATGTTGTATGTGAGATAAGCATGGATCTTTGGAGGCCTCAGGGCAGACTATGCTAAGCATAATGCCCTCCTCAAAAGGTGTCCAACCCTAATCCCCAGAACCTGTGACAGTTTTATTGAAGTGAAGTGAAGTCGCTCAGTTGTATCCGATTCTTTGCGACCCCATGGACTGTAGCCTACCAGGCTTCTCAGTCCATGGGATTTTCCAGGCAAGAGTACTGGAGTGGGGTGCCATTAGGTTGGTATAAACATAGCAGGTTTTGGACCATGAATTTTAAATCACTATAACTAGGCTCAAACACATCTTTATTCATCAGAAGAGGCACTATTACAATCAACAGATTTTGCCAACAAGAAATAAGTTTGTTTATTCCTGTAGCATAAAAATCCGTGCTTTGGGATTCAGTGAACTCTGGGAAAGCATTTTCTGCCTCCTGCTGGTTATGGAAGTGTTTTCCCAGCAAAAAGTTGTCGAGATGCCTGAAGAAGTGGTAGTCGGTTGGCAAGAGGTCAGGTGAATAAGGTGGAAAAGGCAAAACTTCGTAGCCCAACTCATTCAACTTTTGAAGCACTGGTTGTAGGATGTGCAGTCGGACGTTGTCATGGAGAAGAACTGGGCCCGTTCTGTTGCCCAGTGCCGGCTGCGGATGTTGCAGTTTTCAGTGCATCTCATTCATTTGCTGAGCATACTTCTCAAATGTGGTGGTTTCGCCGGAATTCAGAAAGCTGTAGTGGATCAGAAAAGCAGCAGACCACCAAACAGTGACCATGACCTTTTTTTTGGTGCAGGTCTCGCTTTGGGAAATACGTTGGAGCTTCTTCTCAGTCCAACCACTGAGCTGGTCATCGCTGGTTTTCATATAAAATATGAAACTTTGAAACATATGAAACTTTGAAACATACGAAAACTTTGAAACATATGAAAACTTTCGTTGAACATCACAATCCAATTGAGAAATGGCTTGTTGTTGTTGCGTAGATTAAGAGAAAACACCACTTCAAAACAATGATTTTTTTTTTGAATTGTGGTCAGGCACCCACTTATTGAGCTTTTTTACCTTTTCAATTTGCTTCAAATGCCAAGCAATCAGTTTCAATGATCCTCTCTCAACTGATTGTTGTCAACTTCCTATGGCCGGCCACTGCATTCCTCATCTTCAAGGCTCTCATCTCCTTTGCAGAACTTCTTGAACCACCACTGCATTGTACGTTCATTAGCAATTCCTGGACTAAATGCATTGTTGATGTTGCGAATTGTCTCTGCTGCTTTAAGATCCATTTTGAACTCGAATTAAAAAATTGCTCCAATTTGCTTTTTGTCCAACGTCATTTCTATAGTCTAAAATAAATATAAAATAAACAACAAGTAGTGTCACTGGCAAAAAACATAAAGCAAGAAATGCACATTAAAATTCTGTATGTAACTGCATTTATTTAAGAATGTATTCCAATGTCAAACAGCAAAGTGCAACAATGCGAAACCGCAACTACTTTTGCACCAACCTTAATATTGGCATGGCAAAAGGAACTTTGATGATGCAAGTTAAAGATTTTGAGATGGGGGAGTGGTTCTAGATTGTCTGGGTACATCAATGTAATAACAAGGATCTTTATAAGAAGATCAGGATCAGAGAAGATATGCTAACTGAGGTGTGAGTCCTAGCTTTGAAGATGGAAGACAGCCACAGGACAGTCAATCTTTATAAGCTGGAAAAGGCTTCTCTAGAGCTTCTATCAGGAACACAGATCCGTCCCATTTTAGACTTCTGACCTACAGCACTGTGAGATACTGAATTTATTGTTTTGAGTCACTAAGTTTGTGGTAATTTGTTACAGTAGTAATAAGAATTAATCCAGTATGAAAAAGTGTGCAACACATGCTCAAGCTGTCCCCTTGAAACAGAAAACAAAAACAAATGTTTGACATTTACACTGTTGAAGGATCACTAGAACTGTGGTCCCTGGTTTATAATTTATGACGGGTCCCTCCTGGGGCGAGCAGTTTCAGGAGGCCATATTCTGAACCACGTCCCCTCATTCTCCTGCCTACACTGTGGCCAAGGTCACTCAGTTCTGCACAAATCATCTTGTTTAATGTTCATGACAAGCCTAGGAAATGATTGTTGTCTCCATTTTACAGATGAGGAAATGGAGGCAAACAGATATCTTCCCCAAGGTGAACTGGTAAGAAGACACAAGATTTAAATGCAGATTCTTAGCCACTGTACCATCTGGTAAGTAAAAATTGCTCTGTTCACACTCTTTCATTAGCTTAAAAAATATTTGTTTGGGGACTTCCCTAGTGATCCAGTGGCTAAGACTTCACCTTCCACTATAGTGCGTGCAGGTTCAATACCCGGTCAGGGAGCTAAGATTCTACATGTCTCTCGGCCAAAAAAACATAAAACAGAAACAAAATTGTAACAAATTCAATAAAGACTTCTAAAATGTGTGTGTGTTCAGTTGCTCAGTCTGTCCAACTCTTTGCAATCCCATGGACTGTCTGTAGCCCATTAGGCTCCTCTGTCTATCGGATTTTCCAAACAAGAATACTGGGGTGGGTTTCCATTTCCTCCACCAGGGGATCTTTCCCCACCCAGGGATCAAACCAACCTCTCCTGTATTGGCAGGCAGATTCTTTTACCACTGAGCCATCTGGGAAGCTCAACAACTTTTTAAAATTCCACACCAAAAAATTTTTTTAACAAAATAAATAAATCTGCTTAAACTCTGAGATTCTATGACAAGTATAATTGTCAAAGATTTAGGAACAAATACAACTGACATTTGCTTTGCATTGAACATTTGTTACCCGTGGGAACAGAAGTGCACAGGAGGAGGGAAGCCCGTCGGCTTTTGGGTATCTCTCAGTGTGTCTTGTAGAGGACAAGGAGAGCGTCAATGAACCTATCGAGGCTGGTGAAGTGAACATCTTCTGTGATAGGAGGTAAGAACAGAACCAGAGAAAGCTCTGGAAGTCAGCGCACCATTGCTGTCAGGCCATGGAAGCTGTAGGACAATTGAAGCCCTGAGTAAGAAGAGACTGAGTCTGCAAGAGCCAGGGCAGAGGGTGCGGCTCCTTGTGACAACAGCAACAGAAGCAGTAGGACCGCGCGCGGGTCAGGGAGCCTTGTGCTCCTGCCGCCAAGGTGGCTTCCGGTCACCTGTCATGCTCAGTGAGGCCCGATGGGGCTGCAGAGCGCATGTCTCACACATTTCTTGGGTCCTGTGAAGCAACTCCCACTCCACCCCAGGCAGCTGCAATTCTTGTCCCCCTTATTCCCATGTGTAACATCACAATGAGCTCCCCTTTACTTGAGATTTTGAGTTAGTCTCTATTCTTCCCAAATCAAATAACTGAGCCCCCTTTCCTACCCCCAGCAGGTGGCCCCTGAGGAATTATTTCACCACCACCACGGGCACCTACCTGGGCTCCAGGACACCTGCCACAACCAGTTCCCTCTAGGAACTGCTGAGTAACTGTGGCCGCATCCTCACTTTTGAGGTGACCTTCTTACAAGCTGACATGAAAACCACCTCCCTTCTCCAACAAGCAGAGTACAATAAAATCAATGCTGTATGATCTTTCTTAATTACAATCAAATCCCAGCCCTGTCTTCTTGAGGTTAACATCAGATCCCTTGATTAGAATTGGATTTTGAGTTTTCCTCAAATTCTTCAGTCACAGCCAAGTCTGAGGTTGTACCATTTCAATATGTGGCTGGATCCACCTGTGAAAAATTGATTCTTTCTAATTCTCCCCACCACTGAAACACATTCAAATCTTGTCTTTTTCAGTTTTTCACCCAAAATCCAAGATAAAAAATGTATTTTGCATGAAAATATAGAACATACATATATAAATACATTGAAAATAAAACGTTCACAATACCCTAAAGTTTTCTATTCTCTTTATTAAAATGTTTGACTTGACCTAAAAATATTTATTATAATATTTCATGACCTGCAGTTTGAGAATTATTGGTGTAGTTTCTCCTTTCTTCAAAATTTCACTTCTCAAACACAGATCTTTCTTGGCTCCAGCTGTTTCTCATCTTTTAGCAGTCAAACATCTCGGGAGAGAGTGGTCTGCTCTTCACTTCCTCAGCTCTCATTCACTCTTCAGTTGACAATGTTTTGTCTGTGATGGTACCCTGGCCTGAAGCTGCCCTCAGGAGGTCTAACATCTTCCTTGATGATAAAGCCCGAATTTCCCAGCTATTAGCTAACCTGTGTCCCCAGCATCCTCCCACATGACTAGCCATTCCCTCGTGAAAGTTCTCTCTTGCTCTGGCTTCCTAAGGCCTTCTACCATTTCTGCCAGTTAGTACTTAAGAGTCACTTTCTCTGCTCCTCTATGCATCTTCCCAAGGCCCTTCTCTTTTCTCACTTAATACACCATTCTTTTCTTTAAGATTTTATTTTCAGCTGTGCTGGGTCTTTGTTGCTTTGCACAGGCTTTCTCTAATTGCAACAAGAGGGGGCTACTCTTCCTTGCAGTGCCTGGGTTTCTCACTGTGGTATCTTCTCTTGTTGCTGAGCACAGGTTCTAGGGCATGTTGCCCCACAGCACGTGGGATTTTCCCGGACCAGGGATAGAACCCAGGTCCCCTGCATAGGCAGGAGGATTCTTAACCACTGGACCACCAAGGAAGTCCCAATACACTGTTCTTGAGTGGTTTCATTTTTCTCTCATATGGAACACCTGAGAGGCCCTTCTCCTCAGCACAAACCCTTCCTTCTATCCAGTACAAACCCAGGCCACAGACTTTGATGTGAATGTTTCCAAATTGGAATTTTTGCTCACTTGAAAACCTAAACATTTGAAACTCTAAAGTTTTTGTCTGCTTTTCTGCAGTGATATTTCTCCTCTGATGTTATAAATACCACTGAACGAAAAGGAGAGAAGGCAAGGGGTACATGGAGTGTGTGAAGGGTGACGGTGGTGGGAAGTTGCAATACCTGCAGTAGATATTGTGGTTAATCCCCAGCATCCATTCCATATTAGACGATTAGCCCAAGTCAGTAAGTGGCTTTCCCTGCTGAATGTTACTGCTCTAGGAACAGACATACCCATGATCCTTGCCATACAGCCTGAAGGAAAGGACTTAAATCTCATACCTGGGAGGAAGGTTTTCTTTTTCCTTCACTGGATGTGGAAACAGAAGCATCACCCAGTAGCTGCTGGCACTCTGCTTTGGACCATGAAGAGAACCATCCCAAGGATGAAAGTGCCCTCCAAGGAGGAAGGCTGAGCAGAACCATGGACAGAGCCTGGGTCCTTGACTTTATAGTAAGTCCCCTACATACATACCAAGGAGTCCCATTCAGAGAGTGCATTCCCAAGTCTGATTTGTTCGTAAATCCAACAAAGTTAGCCTAGGCACCCAACTAAAACAATCAGCTGTAGTGTACTGTAGTATAACAGGTTTCTAATATTTTTCACACAAATAATACATGAAAACACAAATAAAGAAAACATTAGATCTTACAGTACAGTACCTGGAAAAGTACAGAGTACAGTACAACAGCTGGCCCGTTCACATCTTTGAAAGTTCATACGTAGGGGACTTAACTGTAGTAAGCTACTGAACCAACCTCAGAGCCCACCTACCTCTGGCTTCTGGTCACATGAGATACATGTTTAATTTCTTTTTCTTAAAGAATGAGGTTATTGTCACTTGTAGCCGAGAGCATCCTGATAGATTCAGTATCTCAAAATATTCCATCACCCTTGAACTTCAAACCTGTGGACTCAACTGCCCGCCAGCGCTTCCCCTTGGCGGTTTCATAGCATCTCACCCTGAATGAGTCAAAACTACTTTTGCTGTCTAGGGCCTCCTCATTGCCCTACACCAATCTTTCCTGTTTCTATGAATGGTCCCACCATCTGTCTGCTTGTTCCCTTTAAAACCTTGGATCACCTTTGCTATTTCCTTTTCTCTACACTGAAAATCACCCCTTAGGGTGACGGGTCTCAAATCTATCCACCTCTTTGCCCAAAATCATCTCTTGCATGTTTCACTGCAACAGCATCTGAGCTGGTCTTCCATCTCCTTCTAACTCTTTCTGCACCCCACAGCCAGAGTGATCTTTCTAAAATACAGGTCTGAATACTTCACCCATTAAATCCTTTTCTTTCCTTTTTCCTTAGAATAAATTCTGAGTGCCTTAATATGTCATATAAGGTCCTCAATGACTTGGCCCTCATTGTCCTTCCAACCCCAACACCATTCCTTCCTTTCTAGCCTTCATTTCAGCAACATAAAACTACTTTTACTTTGCAAACTCCCTCTCTCTCATCTTATGGCTTATGTATCTGCCTAGAAAGTCCCCCTCCTCTTCCTGCTTCACCTGAATAACTCCTACTTCTCCCATGCTCATTGTGATGGTGCCTCCTTTAGGAAGCCATCCCTACCCCAAGACTGGATTATGTGCTCTTCTTCATGTTCCCCCAACACTATCTCCTTATCCCAGTCACATCACTTATCACAGGGTTGAATTGTGTGCTTATTTGCCTATGTCCCCCACCCAGACTGTGAGTTCTGGCTTACTCTCTGTACCTCGCACTATAATTGAGTGAGGAAAATCATTCTAAATTCAGAAGTGATTTTGACTTCAAGACAAGGGTAGGTTGGAATGGAGTGGAGGACAGCATGGAAACAGATACTTCCAAGCATGGGGAGGAGTGATGGCAGCAGAATCTGATCTGCTTGCTTAAGTGCAGTGAACAGGTTCGTGTGGGTGGCAGGGCCATACCAGGGGAAAGGGCTACTGAGGCAGAAAATGTAACCCAGGCAAGAGCTGAGAGTGGCCTGGACCAGTGGGGTGGCAGTGGGCACGGGGAGAGCCAGACAAGCTTGAAACAGCTATGAAGCAGAATTAACAGAATTGGAGCATGTGAAGAAAAGAAAGGGCATAAAATGAGGTGAGCTGTAATTTGAGCAATGGAAGTCCTGGTGGTATCTTCACCTATGATGGAGAATCCGTAAGGAAGAACATGACTGCAGACAGTGGAGAGCAAGGTGACGGGCTCTGCTTTGGTCATTCAGGGTTGCAGATGGGGAATGGAGCTTGAGAAGGAATGGACAGAGAGGTAGGAGGAAAATCAGGAGGGTAGACAGGAGTCATAGATGCGAGATAGTGAGAGTCAGAGAAGAAATGACTTGAGGCAAGGGGAAAATAGTGCTGAGCCTCCTTTGCATGGACGCTCCCATACCACAAACACAAGTGCACTGGGGAGTTCTCTCTCTCTTTACAATTCCATGATTTAAAAAAACCTAAATATAACTAACTTACAGTATTATATTACATTCAGGTATATAACACAGTGATTCCGTATATTTATACATTACAAAATAAGCACCACTGAAGAGGGTTCCCTTGATAACAGTTTTATTTGATTTAAAAGTGAAACTCAGACCCTGACCCACTCACTAACCTTGGGGCTGTGGCAGGAATAGACTCGTCCTGGGGTTGGTCAGCTTCTTACCAGAATGAGAAATGGGGGAACATACAGACTTTTACCAGGAAAGAAATGGGGACCATAGAGACTCTTAGCAGGACTAGAGTGGGGAACATATGGATCATGCCTATGTGGGCATGGACAGGCAGGGAGAGGCCCAGCTACAGTGCTGGGTAGGGCTTGGCCACCGGCCAGGTAAGGGGTGACTGGCGCCATCCCCTGGACACATGCAGAAGGGAGGAGACTAATTTCGGACTGGTGTTAGGATTTGGCCTTAGAGGCCTGGGGCAGGGCAGGGAGCTCTGATCAGTTCAGTAGCTCTGAGGAGACTTGTCCAGCTCACTGTGCTGCTCCTTCTGAGACTCTGTCACCACCTGCTGGGGGGTGAGGCATGTGAAGGGCACAACCCACTCAGCACCACCCTCCCTCTAGCTCCTTTGTGGCAAGGTGTACCCCCTCCCTCTCAACCAGTTGAGGCTCCCGTCTGAACATCCACCTCCATCTCCCTGTCTCACTCTCACCCCAAGAATCACTCACCCACAAACACCCGAAGATTACTTACACCAGGCTGGGGCTCAGAAATACTAGGGGAAGTGATGGGGTTCTGGGCTCAAGTGGCCCATCTCACCTCCCCATCCCGGGTCTCAATGGTCCTGATCAGAACCATCTTCCGGCTGTGGGTTTCCTGGGGAGGTTCCACCTCAGGTACTGAAAAGGGCAGGATGAGAGGTTGAGGGGAGGAGTCTTGGGATATCCAAGCCCCTATATCTTTTTGGGGTGCAAACAGTTGAACACGACTGAGCGACTGAACTGAACTGAATATCTCTTTGGGAGGAGAGGAGTGGGGAGGGGTAGGGCCTGAGGATCAGGGGCGAGGACAGACTAGGACTCAGGCAAGAATCAATCCCTGAGCAGAGCCATAGCAAGAGTCCAGTCAGGGTAGAAATGGACAAGGGGATAGACAGGTTGGAACTCAAACGCGGAAGACTCACCAGTCGTCTTTATACTCAAGGATGCAAAGGAATGGACTGGCACGGAAATCCTGGGGACAAAACCTGTAGTCAGCTACTCGGCGTGGGGTTGGGGGGGACCTTGGCCTTCCACCCGCCTCTCCTCCACCCCCACCCATCCCGACCACGCCCCACCCTCCCCTCACCGGCTCTCCTCGCCCTCCAGCAGCTTCCGGTAGGTGGCGATCTCGATGTCCAGGGCCATCTTGACGTTAAGAAGCTCCTGGTACTCTCGCAGGTGTCGCGCCATCTCCTCTTTGAGCTGCCGTAGCTCCTCCTCAAGCCGCGCGGCGCCCGCCTGGTACCCGCCGGCCTCCAGGGCAAACTGCTCCTCCAGCTCCCGCAGCTGTCTGAGCAGCGCCTCGTTCTGGGGAGGTGGGTGAAGAGGGGGGGTCAATAGGGGGAGCCCAGCCTTCGTCCTCCACCCCCGGGGCCGGGGCGCGCAGCCTGGTCCTCACCGTGCCGCGAAGCCCGTCCACCTCGCACGTCAGGCTCTGGATCTGGCGTCGGGACTCATTCATCTCCTGCTTGGCCTGGCGCAGGGCCTCGTGGTTCCGGTTGGCGGCGTCGGACAGGTCCGCGTACTGCGGCGAGGGTGGCAACTCGGGCGTGAGCGGGCCAGATGGGCCCTTCCCCCCAGCGCCCCACCCTTCCAGGCCCTCCCAAACCCTCCCACCCCCGCGCCCCCCCACCGTACCCCCGCACCTTGGATTTGTACCACTCTTCTGCCTCCTGCAGATTCTTCGCCGCGATGCTCTCGTACTGGGCTCGGATGTCCCTCAGCGCCGCTGTCAGCTCGGGCTTCACGGTCGCCTCCACCTCGACGTGCTGCACTTGCTGGCTCTCCACGCTCAGCTGCAGGTCTCTCAGCTCCTGTCGCCCAGGGCAAGATGCCGAGTTCACCGCGCAGATTCCACGCGGGCCACACAGTTGGAGCGCAGAAAAGAGAAGAAACACTTGAATGAACAGAAGGGGGCGCCAGGGAGCGCAGCGCGCTTAGGCCTGCACAGCCCGAGCCCCGCGGGTACTGTCATCGGCGAGGTTTCAGGCGTGCATCTCCGCTGCTTGCCACCAGGTGGCGCAGGGGTGTGAGTCTAACCACCTGTAGAGGGGGTGGAGGGAGGGCCCACGTCTACTCAGTGAATCTCGTTTCTCTTCCAACGCTCCCCCAGCTCCAGAGACCACCCTCAACCTCTGAAGTCGCACCTAACACCTGGGTCCACCCACCTCCTCGTGCAGCTTCTTGAGGAACTCAATCTCATCCATCAGAGATTCAATCTTGCGCTCTAGCTCCAGGCGGGACAGGGTGGCGTCGTCCACGTCCTACAGGGGTTCGAGAGCAGGGAGGGGTTGCTTAGGTCGAGGGAGAGCCTGGCCCTCCCTGTCTGTCTCTGGGGGCTTCTGGTCACCTCCCTTTGCCCACAGATGCCACCCTGGATATGCAGGTGGTGGGTAGGGGTGGGGATGGGAAGACCGAGCTCACCTTACGGAAAAGCACGAGATTGTGCTCCGCATCCTCCCTCTTGCGAGTCTCTTCCTCCAACCTGGTGAGAAGAGTGTGCAGAAACTGAGCTCCGGGGTCACCGCCCAGCCTGCAGACCGCGACCCCCAGGATCTGGGTCAGAGCTGCTACTGCAGCCTCTAGGGAGGGGTCTTCAGGCAGCCTGATGGACTTGCCCCGTTTTCTCTGTAAACTGCTGGAAGGTGGGGTGGGGCCCCTTTGTACACAGGGGAGACACAGTAACTCCCCCTCCCTCACCTCCCCTGAGACTCAGCAAAGTGGTGGTGATAGGGGAGTGCCCGCCGGCGAGGGTGCTGCCTGCACACGCACAGCTGGACAGGCGAGGGGCGGCTCCTCCCTCCCGGCGGCAGCCTCGACGGTCGCCGCCCAGCCCTGGCCCTGCCCTCTGACCTCTGCTTGAGCGCTGCCAGGTCCTCCGCCAGCCCGTCGCGCTCCACCTGCACCCGGTCGCGCTCCCGGCCCAGCAGCTCCAGCTCCCTCCGCAGCTCACGGAGCTCCTGCTGGCACAGCTGGTCGGCGCGCGCCGGCTCCTGGCCCCGGGCCTGGTTCAGCTCCCCGCGCAGGGCCGCGTTCTGCTGCTCCAGGAAGCGCACCTTCTCGATGAAGTTGGCGAAGCGGTCGTTGAGCTCCTGCAGCTCCTGCTTCTCGTTGCTGCGCGTGGCCAGGAACTCCTGGTTGAGCGCCTCGGCCATAGAGAAGTCGAGGCGCTCCGAGGGCAAGCGCAGGAGGGCGCCCGTGCCCGCCCGGGGACCGCGGAAGCTGCCCAGGCGCACGGAGGAGCCGGGGGACGCCGAGCCCAGCAGGCGGCTGCTCGAGAAGCGGGAGCTGGACGAATAGGAGAAGGCCCCCGGGGACAGTGAGGGCGGTGGCCCGAAGGTGCGGCGGTATGAGGTGGAACTGACGCTGGACCGGAGGCCCGACGGGTGGCTCATGGCGGCCGAGGATGGGCAGTCACCGCCGGCAGAGCTGGTCAGGGCGCGGGGAAGGAGCCGCAGACCGCTGCGAGGCGGATTTATAGGCCTGCGGGTTCAGGGGGGGGGCCTGGGCTGCTCCTCCCACTGGCCTGACGGTGGGGCTATGTGGGGAGGGGGACGCCCCACCCCTGCGGAGCAGCGGGAGTGCCGCACCCTCTCTGGTGCTGGCGCCTGGCCCACTTGATTCCCCCTGTTGCTGGCGGGGAAGGAAGCAGGAATGGCGACCACAGGCCACAGACAGGCAGGGGGGTGAGGGCCAGTGACTTCTAGCAAGCATCCAGAGCTGGAGCCTAGGATGGGAGGGCCCGACTTGAACTGGGGGTCCCTGGCTGAAAGACCTGGCCAGGTAGGGAGATAGAAGGACTGGAGGTTAAAGGGCAGGCTTCACATGAGTAGGGAGGAGGTGGCCCAGGTGATGGAGAATCGGCCTGGCTTAGGCCCCAGAGTCTGTGACTCCACATGTCCCCTGAAGGCCAGGCTTCACTTTCAACTGCTGTCAGCTTACCCCTCTGTCACCACACCCAGGGAGATCTGGGGGACAGGAGCTCAGAGGCAGCGGAGGTGGGTAAGGGAGGGCTGGTCTCTCCATAATCCCCAGGGCTCTGGGCAGGGTTGCTGCCTGGCGCCAGCTCTGCTGCTAATGGACTGGCTTCTTCCCCTCCCCCTCCCCTGGACATTTGGCCAGGGGGTTGCCTGCTGATGTCTCACCCTTAAAGACACAGATCCCAAATCCATCTCAGGCCCTAACAAGGTGGGCACATCAGAGGAGGTGGAGGGTCCCCAGCTCTGGGTCCCACTCCAGACGTCTGTATCCCACAGGAGGCTGAGCTCAGTGAGCCAGTGTGTGCTGTCTGACTTTACTGGCTTCTCCCTCCCCCCAACCAACCGCTGCTCAGTCACGGCCTTACGGGAACCAGGGCCATTCCTGAGGTAGGAAGGGGAGGGGGCTGAGGGGCAGCAGCTGCTGCCAAGCCTGCGAGATGGACCATGTCCAGTACTGAGGAGCTGCAGGTACCCAGCAATGGGTGGGGCTGGATGGGTAGAGAAGAGAAAAGAGAAGGTGCCCATCCCCACCGGTTCAGGGATGAGGGGAAAAAGGCCCAGAACAAGCTGCACGCCTGTGCACACAAACAGATGTAGAAGCAAAATAGCACTGTATATTTATGTGTACACGTTAGACACACACAACCACGCGTCCCTTCATACCCTTCCCCACTGCACAGTTAGTGGGGAGGCTGATGTCTGGCCTTTCCATGTCAAATGGCTTCCAGAACGCAGGCACAGGCTGCTCAGGAGTGGACAGAGGCAGCGTGGGTGGTCTGCAGGAGCCGGGTGCTGAGGCCTGTTGGGCTTGCCAGGAGCTATGGGGCTGCTGCCGCCGGGGACTCCAGGGCTCTCCAGTAAGGACAGGTCTGCGTAAGACTGGCCCAGAGGACAAGAGCTGGGCGTCTGGGGAATCAGGTCTGGTACTCCGGGCTGGATCTCTGGACAAGAAGGGCGGCTGCCTGGCTGGCCACCTCCTCTGCACTGCAGGGCAGAGGAGCCTCCTGCCTTTGTATGGCCTCCGAGATGGGCCAACGCCCTCCCGCTCACATCCCTGCTGCCTCCGCTCCTCCCCAGGCCCCTCCTTCCTTCCGGGCTATTAGTCTCTCCCTGCACAGCTGCCAGGTCCTTCTCCTTGATGAGTCTGGTTTGGTTGCCAGGGGAATGGGAAGAGGGAGGATGGGAGAGAGGGGATGGGATGGATAAACCAGGGCTGGTCTTGAAAGTGGGGAGGAGGAGGGTCCTGCTTGGGCTAAGGCTGGGGGGCCTGATAAGAATGAGGAGGGGACGGGAAGCTGTGGTGCTTTCTGCTGCAGCCCTGAGCCCTGACCCTCAGCTGCCATTGGAGCCCCGTGCACTCCATCCTAGGCCCCACCCCGCCCCTGTCTGCTGTCCTCGGAGGGGACTGGGAGTCTGAGCTGGTGCTTCTTGCAGAGGGGTAAGTCCTGGGGAGGACCAGCTCAGGCTTTACCTCTGTAGGGAACTGCTGGCAGACTCTGGGGGCTGGCCTGAGGAGTTACCGGTGAGGTTCCCATCCCCTCCCCTGCTTCAGCTCCCAGCTCATCATCCAGAAGCCTCAGAGTAGAGGGAAGCAGAGCCACCTTGGCAGGGCCTGGGAGCTGTTAGGCCAGGGTCTGACCTGGGTTTGGGAACCAGGCCTGCTGGCACCTCGGAGAAGACTACTCTTCCACACTCAGAAAGAGTGGGGCCTGGGAGGTCTGGGGCCAGAAGAAAGGAAAGTGTCACAGCTAAGAACAAGGGCCGTAGTCCAGCCGCCACGCTTCCCATCTGATTCCAACACTCTGCTGTACAAATACAGGCTCATTATTGTAATGTCCTCTCATGAGCTCCAGCCAAAAGGGGATAATTGTGGCTTCCACCTCAGTGTTGTCAGGAGGGTTACATAAATACATGTAAAATACTTAGGACGCATATAATAAAGGCTGAAATTTTAAGCTAAATTTTACTACTACCAGTACTACTATTACAAATCTCTAGAGGGATATTCTCAGCCCCCAAATACAGTGAGGAAGGATCTGGACCTCCTTTGGATTGTCTCCACTAAGAGCAGTGGCGTGGGGACAAGGGTGGCAGGAGCCCAGTACTTCCTGGCTGATGGAAGGAGGAAAGGGTAACCTCAGTGCCCTGGGCAAATACCCACTGATTAAGACACGGACACTGGACAGACTGGCTGCATGGGTTTGGTTGTGGCTCCTCAACCTAATTAGCTGTATGCTTTGAGTTTGCTTGAGTGATTTAACCTCTGTTCACCCCATTTTCTTTATCCATCAGTGGGGATGATAATAATGGTACCTTAACCCCCCAGTGTTGGAAAAGTAAATGGATTCCAGTATGTGAAGCACTTAGTGCTTGGCACGTAATGCATGCTGTATAAGAATTAGCCAGTGTTATTAATACCCCTCCTCCTTCTGCTGTCCTTGGCTGCTCTGGTGAAGACTCAGAACAGACAATTAGATGTATTCAGAGGTTTGCAAGGCAGGTATGCAATGAAATTTAGGTTACTGGCAAGATAGCTGCTAAATGACTGGCCATGGTCTCAAAGCTGGATAAGGAAGGGCATGTAGGCAAGAGAAGGCAGGGTATTGGGAGAGTAAAGAGGTCCACAGCTGGACTTTCAGGTGAGATCAAAGAACAGTCACAATATAAAAGGGTCAAAAGAGACACTGAGAGGGTAGGATGCTGTTTTCAGAGAGGAGGATGTGTGAATTCGAGATTCTGGAGCTGGGACGTTTATGGATAAGATTCTCAGGGTGTTTCTAAGGGAGTGGGCAGCTAAGGCTAAGGTGGAATGGAGGGAAAGGTCATGGAAGAAGAGATCAGGTCACCAGACCGGGCACTTACTAGCTGTGTGACCCTGGGCAAGTTACATGTCCTCTCTGAGCTTCCGTTTTTTTTCATCTGTAAAACAGGAATGATGATACCTTTCTCGCAGAGGTGTCATGAGATCTAATTGAGGTATTGTACATGAAGCAATTCTGAGAAGGCAATGACACCCCACTCCAGTACTCTTGCCTGGCAAATCCCATGGATGGAGGAGCCTGGTAGGCTGCAGTCCATGGGGTCGCTAAGAGTCAGACATGACTGAGCGACTTCACTTTCACTTTACACTTTCATGCATTGGAGAAGGAAATGGCAACCCACTCCAGTATTCTTGCCTGGAGAATCCCAGGGACATAGGAGCCTGGTAGGAGGCCGTCTATGGGGTCGCACAGAGTCGGACACGACTGAAGCGACTTAGCAGCAGCACATGAAGCATTAACATGTTGTGAGGCTCATAGTAGGTGCTCAGCATTGTTGAATGCCTTTTCCCCTCCTACATGACAGAGAGGGAACAGACATACAGAAGCAATGACACAACCCTCATTAGTTGTATCTAAGTGTCAACCGGGGTCTCCCTGCCCCTCAAGGTCTAGGATTGGCTCAACCTGCATTCCACATCCTGGGAAATTTCAGTGTCCTCCCCCAGATCTCCTTGCCTTCCTGCTTTCTTCATCTTTACATCCCTAGATGCAAAGCCCTAGTGTCCCTGAATTGGCTGACTATACAGCCGACTCTCCACAGTGTCCCACATGTGGAACCCGATACCATCCTTTGGTTCCTGTGATACCCACCCCATCCCTTCGGTAGGCACTGAGGCCCAGAGGGACAGAATTGCCAGTCTGAGGTTGTACAGTGAGCCGATAATGGCTCCCTCTCCAGGAAGACACATCCTCGTTGTTCAGGGCCTGCGGGTGTTCTGTGTTCTGGGCATGCAGGAGCGAGATGAGCCCCAGCCAGAAGGAGTCCAGCTCCATTCCAGATGGGCTATCCCAGGCTGGTCCAGCTTCAGGATCCCCATTGACAGAGTGGCTCTGCCAAAGTGGAATCCTTTCCCCATAATCTCCATTTTGGAGCTCCACTCCTCCCAGTTAGGGAGCACCCTGGGTATCTTTTCCATCTCATCACTTCTCTCTCTATTGTGGTTCAGTCGCTAAGTCATGTCTGACTCTTTGTGACCCCATGGACTGCAGCATGCCAGGCTTCCCTGTCCTTCACTATCTCCTGGAATCTGCTCAAACTCATGTTCATTGAGTCAGTGACCCCATCCAACTATTTCATCCTCTGCCAATCCCTTCTTCTCCTGCTCTCAATCTTTCCCAGCACCAGAATAATTTCCAACGAGTCGGCTCTTCATATCAGGTGGCCAAAGTATTAGAGCTTCAGCTTCAGCATCAGTCCTTCCAGTGAATACTCAGGGTTGATTTCTTTGGGGATTGACTGGTTTGATCTCCTTGTTGTCCAAGGGACTCTCAAGTCTTCTCAAGCCCACAATTCATTTCCTATGTGCCAAGCACTATGCTAAGCATTTTACACATTATAACTTTTAATCCTCACAATAATGCTATGACATAAGTATTGACACTATTCCCATTTTACAGTTGAAGAAACTGAAGCATGGAGAGGTTAAGCATCGTTCCCAAGGTCACACAGCTACGAATAGTAAACTAGTAATCTGTTTATATGTCTGACTCTTCTGCTCCCTGACAATACAATATTTGAGGGCAGCAATCAAATCTCATTCACTTTCGTGTCCCTAGTGTCTAGTACAGGATCTAAGTCAAACAACTGTTGGTTCAACTGAAGGGAACCCAGAGGCGCCTGAAAAAAAATTTTCCCATGGTTGTGGAGTCGGGAAAATAAAGAGGTGTGTTGCTGCCACCTTCTGGCCAGATGTTAGAATGACATGACTGCAGTCTGAACCATCCAGGTTTATTAAGCTTAACACTCAAAGCTCAGAAAACACTGAAATTTGGAGGATGCTCCAAAACTATTTATCATCTCCTTTTTAAAGATGAGAGTTATTGAAGAGTGTGTAAATTAAAATAGCAGCACTGGTATTAGGGGTCCCGAGCCCTGATTTCATTCTTCCCGTGGGCTTTAGAAACCTCTTCTGCACCCACAGAAGCCAAAAGCCAGGGAAGGAAGCAGTCAGTCCTCAACTCCCCACCCGCCACCATCCTCCACTCTGTTTATTATCTCCAGGCCTGCCCACATGGTAAAACTGCTTCTCCATCCACCTGCCTGAACTTCCAACCAGCTACCTGTCACCTGGAGAACAAGAGAGCAGCTTATGGCCACAGGATGCTAAGGGTTTCCAAAGTGACACAGTGGCAAAGAATCCACCTGCCAATGCAGGAGATGTGGGAGACTCAGGTTCGATTTTTGGGTCAGGAAGATCCCCTAGAGTAGGAAATGGCAACCCCCTCTGGTATTCTTGCCTGGGAAATCCCAAGGACAGAGGAGCCTGGCAGGCTACAGTCCACTGGGAATCGCAAAGAGTCAGACATGAATGAGCATGCACGCAATACCTTTTTCCCAGGTTATAACAATTACCAATTGTTAATATTTCCCCATAATTCCTTTGAAAGTAAGTTCCAGACATTATATTTCACCCCTAAATACTTCAGCATGCATCTCATAAGAACATTTTCCTACATACCCACAATACTATTAATCCACCCAAGAAATTTCACATTGATACAATATCATCTAATATATGGTCCATATTCATAGTTGCCCTCCCCACAAAGATCCCAGTAATGTCCTTCATAATTGTTTTCCCCTGACCCAGGATTCAAAGATGAAAACTTGTATTGGGTTGCCACTTGGGCAAGGATAAGTCTGGGATGAACTTGGCATGTTTGAGGAACTGCAGAAAGGTGAGGCTGGAGTGAGATGGGTGAGGAGGAGGAGAAAAACAAAGGTGAGTAAAGAAGAGTGAGGAGGAGTCAGACCACTTTGGGCTTTTTAAATCAGGGGGAAAAGTTTATAGCTTATTTTATTTGTTTGTCTGTTTCGGCTGCACTGTATCTTTATTGTGGCCAGGACTTCTCTAGTTTGGTGCTTGGGTTTTAGAGCGCATGGGCTCAGTAGTTGTGGAGTGAGAGATTAGTTGCCCCATAGCATGTAGGATCTTAATTCCATGACCAGGGATCAAAACCTGTGTCCCATGCATTGGAAGGCAGATTCTTAACCAGGGAAGTCCCTCCAGCTTACCCTTTTTGTTTCTTTTTTTTTTTTTTACTTGATTTTCATTTTATATTGGAGTGTAGTTGATTTACAATGTTGCGTTAGTTTAAGGTGTACAGTGATTCAGTTATACATATACATATATCTATTCCTTTTCAAATTATTTTCCCATTTAGATTATTATAGAATATAGAGTTCCCTGTGCTTTAGAGTGGTCTTTTTTGGTTATCTAATATTTTACATTTAGTAGTTTGTTAATGTTAAGGGTGCAAATTTCTTTTCTTTTACATATGTGTATAGAGACCAATCGGAGAAGGCAATGGCACCCCACTCCAGTACTCTTGCCTGGAAAATCCCATGGACGGAGAAGCCTGGTGGGCTGCAGTCCATGGGGGTTGCTAAGGGTCGGACACGACTGAGTGACTTCACTTTCACTTTCCACTTTCATGCATTGGAGAAGGAAATGGCAACCCACTCCAGTGTTCCTGCCTGGAGAAGCCCAGGGATGGGGGAGCCTGGTGGGCTGCGGTCTATGGGGTCGCGCAGAGTCGGACACGACTGAAGCGACTTAGCAGCATAGAGACCAATATTTGTTGTTTTTGTTGTTTAGTCACTCAGTCAAGTCCGACTTCTTTTCGACCCCATGGACTGTAGCCAGCCAGGCTCCTCTGACCATGGAGTTTTCCAGGTAAGAATACTGGAGTGGGTTGCCATTTCCCTCTCTCTCTAGCTTACTTTATTATTATTATTTTACAGTAAACAACTTAGTCTTTTATTTGCTCAAGGCCAGCTGTTGCAGGCACTGAGGCCCCAAGACTTCCAGAAGGGATTGGGGGGCAGTCGAGCCATCCTGCCTCCCAGGGGCTGCCTGCCCCATCCTGCTTCCTGCAGGAGATGGGAGAGTAGATAAAGTGTACCCTTGCACCATCAAGTATCTCTTCAGTTCTGTGTGTGTGTGTCAGTTGCTCAGTCGTGTCCGGTTCTGCAACCCAATGGACTGTACCCCACCAGGCTCCTCTGTCCAAGGGATTCTCCAGGCAAGAGGACTGAGTGGGTTTCCATTTCCTTCTCCCCTCTAGCTTGCTTTAAATACAATGAAAAGACATTGGAGGGTTTTAAGCAGGCAAATGATTTGATCAGGTTTATGACTTTAAAAGGTCTATCTGAAGACAATTTCAGATTTGGGACATTCTATAAGATGATTCCAAGAAAAGTGAGTGTATGAGTTTTCTAGAGATGTCCTAAGAAATTACCACAAATGTGGTGATTTTAAACAATAAAAATTGATTCTCTCACCGTTATGGAGATTGGAAATCAAAATGTTGGTAAGATTTACTCCCAAGGGCCCTAGGGGAGAATCCTTCCTTGCCTCTTCCAGCTTCCGGCGGCTCCAGGCGTTCCTTGACTGCAGCTGAGAGATCTGATCTCTGCCTCTGCCTTCACATGCCCTTTCCTCCTCTGTGTCTGTGCCTTCCACTCCTTCCTATAAAGACACATGTCACTGAATCTGGGGATCTAGGTAACCCCGAATGGGCTTCCCTGGTGGCTCGGACAGTAAAGCAGCTGTCTGCAATGCAGGAGACCCAGGTTCGATCCCTGCGTTGGGAAGATCCCCTGGAGAAGGAAATGGCAGCCTACTCCAGTATTCTTGCCTGGAAAATCCCATGGATGGCGGAGCCTGGTAGGCTACTGTCTATGGGGTCGCAAATCTCACGGTCCTTAACTAATCTTGTTTCATTGTTCATGCGTGTATACTCAGTCATGTCTGACTCTGTGACCCCATGGACTGTAACCCACCAGACTCCTTTATCCATGGGATTTCCCAGGCAAGAATACTGGAGTGGGTTGCCATTTCCTCCTCCAGGGGATCTTCCTGACCCAGGGATCAGACTTGCATCTCTTGTGTCTCCTGCATTGGCAAGTAGATGGATTCTTTACCACTGAGCTGCCTGGGAAGCCCAGCTGATCTGGTAAAGACCCTTTTCCCAAGGTCATATTCACTGATTCTGGGATGTGGACATATCCTATTTGGAGGGGGAGGGGCACCATTCAGCTCACTATAGTAGGAGATTGTTCTAGACAAGAAACTAAGAGATATAACAACTAAACTCACTATTCAAACTTAAATTGGATCCTGGATTTGAAGAAGAAAAATGCTACTGGAGGAATTTGGGTAGATTATATGCTATGGAATTACTACTGTTTTTAGATGTGAAGACAGGAATTGGTTGTGTAAGAGAATATTGTAGTTCTTAGGAGGTGCCTGCAGGAGTGTTCAGGGGTGAAGTGCCATGATGTCCACGACCTTCTTTCTAGAGAGTCAGTTCTGTTGTCCTTTGATGTCTAATGACATCTGATGTCGTCTAAGAGTCAGTCTGATGTTGTTTCAGTACAAGGCAGTGACTCTGGCTCCTGAGTAAGTGTGACCGAGAAGGAGCAGCTGCAGAGTTAGTCACACCGCTTATCAGAATAGAACCCAGGCTTCTCATCCTGGTCTCCACTTGGTTCTGCAGCTCTCTTATAAGAGACTGTGTCTGATAAGAATTTCTTGAGCACATGCATGTGCATGAGATGCTCCAGCACAGGGCTCCTGCCCCTCAGGCCAGCCACCAGGAGACTCTTTTCTGCAATCATGACACTCTGCCATCCACGTCCCCCACGTCCTGCAGGGAGAGGCCAGGTGGCAGCTGAACAGACAAGTTCAAAGAGCTTGATGCCCTACAAACTGCCCTGCCTGCCCTCTGCCTGCAGGCCACGCAGGTACTCATCTGACGGCTGAGTCTGGCTGGACCCGAGCTTTCAGAGCCTGTGGGTCTCCCAGCTGTTGAGGGCTGACAGTCCGTCGCTGTTAGACGCTGTCTCAGTCTCCAGCGAATTCTTTTCTCTGCACACTATTGTGCTGACGCCTGAGCAGAGGGAAGGGAGGTGATGGAGGAAATGAGATGGGGAAGGGGGAGGGGAGGGAGAAATGGAAGTGGAGAGGAAAGATGAGGGTGGGATACAGAGGGGAGCAGGAGGGGAGAGCAGAAGAAACCAAGTGGGCCAAAGCCTGAGAGGACCCAAGGGCCCTCCAACACAAGGAAACAACCAGTCAAGTGACCCCTATTCACACCCTGGAGTCCCTAGAGTCTGGCCTGGTTCTTGTGCTAAGAGTCCCCTGCTACCACCCCCTTGTCTCAAAGGGCAGTTCAAAGCACCTCAGGCCCTGGAAGATTTAGGACTGGGCTTCCTGGAGGGAGATGCTCCTTCCAGAGGGGCCTCCTTGCTCTTCTGTATCAGAAGATACCCAGATCTCCGCAGACCAGGCTATGTCTCCATTCCCTGCTGCATGTAAAAGAGAAGGAGGCTTTCTCAGGCCTGCAGATATTCTCTGCGTGCTTTCAACTTACAGCTTAAGTTCACCCAGAACTCCTGGAAAGACTGAAAAGCAGCAGCAGATCAGTTTGGTTGACCAGGCAGTACAGGCAAAAAAAAAAAGCCAAAGTAAGGAAGGGAAGCATGGAATCTTTACTCTCCCAGGCCAGTGCTTGCACTGCAAAGGGGAGTGTACCATTTTATTTTATTAATACTTATTTATTTGGCTGCGCCGGGTCTTGGTTACGGCAAGCGAGATCTTTTCAGTTGTGGCATGCACCCTCTTAGTTGCAGCGTGTGGCATTTAGTTCCCTGACCAGGGATCAAACCCAGGCCCCCTGCGTTGGGAGCACAGAGTCTTAGCCACTGGACACCAGGGAAGTCCCAAGGGGATTACACAATTTTTAAAGTCTTAATATTTTTATTATTATCTTGCTAAAAGTTTCCATGAACTATTGCATAAGGCCTTTATATTAGAACATTGATACTTTTGACAGGAAGTAATGAAGACCCAACTCCAAATGCCCCCAAACAATAAAAGGTTTACAATCTCACATAATGAAAAATGCACTATGGAGAGAAGTTTCAGGACTTGTCAGTTGAGGCTCTCTGCATCCTATCACGGAGAAGGCAATGGCACCCCACTCCAGTACTCTTGCCTGGAAAATCCCGTGTATGGAGGGGCCTGGTGGGCTGCAGTCCATGGGGTCGCTAGGAGTCGGACACGACTGAGCGACTTCACTTTATTTTTTCACTTTCATGCATTGGAGCAGGAAATGGCAACCCACTCCAGTGTTCTTGCCTGGAGAATCCCAGGGACGGCGGAGCCTGGTGGGCTGCCGTCTATGGGGTCTTACAGAGTCGGACACGACTGAAGTGACTTAGCAGCAGCAGCAGCAGCAGCAGCAGCATCTTATCAAGGACCCAGGGTCTTTACATCTTTCTGTTCTGTTAGGCTTGGAATGTTTGCTTTTATCCTTGTGTTGAAAGAGGACACAGACAGAACAGGCTCCCTCTTGAAAGCGGGACTCCATCTTGGGCCGGACTGTGGACTTTGAGCTCTATGCCCAGTATCTATGGAAACAACATACCAACTGGAAAATCAGGCCCCCTGGATGGAAGAGCCCCAGGGCTCGTACCTAGACTCTCTGTTGCCTAAAAGGATACCCTAAATATCTGTGTAACTGAATAGAATCACAAATTCTGTTATGCTTATTGGGGTATGACCACAGGCCTATTGATAATTATCCACTGTTAACTACCTAGGCTTAAGGCGTATGAATCACGGGTTGACTTTGATTGTATCTCTTTTCCTTTGTTCAGACTAGTTTCAGGGAACTTGGGGAGGTGGGTTTGGGCACGTACACTTAGGGTATATAAGGTTTTCAGAAAAACTGTTCGGGGTCCTTGGCTAAGAGGAGACTCTGCCTTGGGCCTGCCGGTGTAATAAACTGCACTCCACTATCTGCATTGTCCTTCTGAGTGAGTTTGTTTCCCAGAATGTGTGGCTACAACAATGTCAGTTCCCTCGTGATCACAAGATAACTGCAGCAACTTCAAGTGTTATGTGCTCACAAAATAATGTTAAAGTTTCAAAAAAAGAAAATTGTTTCCCAGTGTTCCTTTTTTTAAGAGCAAGGAAATTCTTCCAAGAACATCTTCCCACCAACCCCCTATCCAGCCAACTTTATCTCACCTCTCATTTGCATTATTGCATCATCTGCTGCTTGCTTAACCAGACCCTGGTGAGGGAATTCAATGACCTCGATCAGCTTAGACTAGGAGTCACCCTGGTGCTGGAGAGGCCCAGAGGTTATGTTGGCAGATAAAAACTACCAGCCAGGAGTGGCTTGGGGGTAGACACGCGATGGTGGCTGCCACATGTGCCTGCCTCTTCTGACATGTGGTCTGTTCTGCCTCAAATTAGGATTGTGCCTTTGTGATCTATCTCTAAAAACTGAGAGGAACAATAAAGCTAAGTATATTCCCTGTAGAACCTAGAATAATGACTTGAACCAGACAGGCTCTTTAAAAACAATGAATGGGAGTGGTGGTGGTGGTGGGAGGAATTGGGAAATTGAGATTGACGTATATACACTATTGATGCTATGTATAAAATAGATGGCTTTCCAGTGGTGCTGGGTAAAGAACCCGCCTGCCAATGCAGGAGACATGAGACATGGGTTCGATCCCTGGGTTGGGAAGATCCCTTGGAGAAGGGCATGGTAACCCACTCCAGTATTCTTGCCTGGACAATCCCATGGACAGAGGAGCCTGGTGAGTGGGCTACAGTCCATAGTGTTGCAAAGAGTTGGGCATGACCAAAGTGACTTAGTATGCATGCATAAAATAGACAACTAATGAGAACATATTGTGGAGCTCAGGGAACTCTTGTTTATGAACTTCTTATTTTGAAGTCATAATGTGACTTCAGTGGGAAGGAAGTCCAAAAGGGAGGGGATATATGTATATGTATGGCTGATTCATTTTGCTGGACAGTAGAAACTAACACAACACTGTAAAATGACTATACTCCAGTGAAAATTAATTAAAAAGTGAATGAGAAGAGACTGGATGTGTGTATGTATATGGCGGAGCTCCTTCCCTGTTCACCTGAAAATACCACAACATCGTTAATGGGCTATACCCAAATACAAAATAAAAAATTTAAAGTTTGAAAAAAAATGAATTAAACTTAAAAACTGCAATAATTTTTATAATGGTACAATTGGACATGGTTACCTTTGTCAAAGGCATTTCAGTATCAGCTTACTGTTGAGCTAGACATCCCCCTTGAGCCAAATGAGATATTTGATAAGAACAGAGTGGAGCTGACCCGGGTGGGAGGAGGGGAAAGGTGACAGCAAAGAGATTATGTATTTATACTCACCTTCCCTGGTGGCTCAGAGGTTAAAGCGTCTGCCTGCAGTGTGGGAGACCTGGGTTCAATCCCTGGGTTGGGAAGATCCCCTGGAGAAGGAAATGGCAACCCACTCCAGTATTCTTGCCTGGAGAATCCCATGGACAGAGGAGCCTGGTAGGCTGCAGTCCATGGGGTTGCAAAGAGTCAGATACAAGTGAGTGATTTCACTTTCTTTCTTTCTTTCCCAATGAATTAAACTAGTTTGTGAATGTAGATAAAATTCTCATGTAATTAGGAATGCTTTATATTCTGTTCTCATTTTAATCAGAGAGAGAAAAAGAAGTCATCTGGTGGTGAGACAAGTGTTCAAAAGCATTTTCCGTATTATGGCTACCAAAGACACAGCTCTAGTTCTGTAAGACTCCTCGCTGCTGAGCAGTTCTCTCCTGCTGCAGTCAGAGGGAGCGTTAGAGGAGGAAATAACCATTTTCCAGAACCTGCTCAGGGCTGACAAACTCAGAGGAATGAATGGGGCAGTGACAGGCTAATGAGATATCAGCCAAGGGGACTTTCTCCATGGGGCTGAAAATGGGAACCTTCCCCACACTGACGCACTAGGTGTATTTTCCCTTCACCTTCGTCTGCCCTGGGCCTCCCAGACAGGAACTCTGGCAGTGGGCTCCAGGAGCCATCTGCCTGGGTCATCCCTGCCAACCTCACAGTGTGGCCTTGGCTGGCAGGAGCTGACCCCCCTGGCCCCGGTGCTCAGGGGGGCAGTGCTCCGGGTGAGAGCTGTCCTGTGTGGGTGGTGGCTGGCATCCTGTCAGCACAAGTGCAGCCGGGCGACAGCAACTACCCTCCAAGGACAAACTCTGTGTCTGTATGATCTGAGAGCTGATTCACTGACTTCAGAAGACCTGAAAAAGGTCCCCTCACTCACGAAGGTACAGCCTGGATAGTGGGGGGCAGCTGACTTTGCTCCTCTGGGTCAATGTGCTCCTCTGGGTCACCTGGTCCCAGGAATGGGGCTCCTGACAACAGCAGGACGAGATCTCTGTTCTCCAACCAGGGCTCCACCCAGCGCTCCACAGGAGGGCTGGCCTCCGTGTCCCTCCTCCCAGGGAACTGGGAAGACCTCCCTGGGGCTACTGGGCGGAGTGGAGTACTGCTTTGGAGTCAGAGTTCAGGGATCAGATTTCAGTTTGGCTCCTTGCTCTGTAGCCTTAAGTTACATGCTTAATCTCTCCAAGGTTAGACGTCCTCTCCTCACAGGTGTTGTGAAGATCATGAAACACCCAAGAAGGGAAAGGTGCTCCCCCCACCCTGACAGAGCTTCCCCCTCCTCCCACAACCCCAGGCGGGGCCTCCACACACCTAGAGGCCTGAAGACACATTCTCTCTGAGCTAAACCCCACCTGGCCACCTCTGGCCTGAAAGGGGCCTGTTTGACAGATTTTCACTGGAGTAGAGACACCTGCCGGCTGCTTCCCGAACAGGACGACCGGCAGACTGGCCAGCATCGCTGGTTCTCCCAGTTACTCTCTCTTCCTCACCCGAACTCGAATCGCAGCTCTGCCAGGGTGTCCACGGGCCGGCCCCCAGGGTGGGCAACCTCCATGGGGTGGGAGCAGACTGTTCCATTGGTCAGGTCAGGTGAGAGCTCGGGGGTTTGATCCCTGGGTCGGGAAGATGCCCTGGAGGAGGGCATGGCAACTCATTCTAGTATTCTTGCCTGGAAAGTCCCATGGACAGAGGAGCCTCGCGGACTGCAGTCCATGGGGTCGCAGAGAGTCAGACCTGAAGCGACTGAGCGAAGACGCAGAGTCTGGCAGTGATTTAGTCACTAAGTCCGGCTCTTGTGACCCCTCCAGGCTCTTCTATCCATGGGAATTTCCAGGCAAGTGTCAACTGAAAAAAGATGTACAACTTGAGAGTTGTGAGTGAAGTTTTATTTGGGGCAAAATGAGGACGCAGCTTGGGAGGCAGCATCTCAGATAGCTCTGAGAGACTGCTCCAAACCGGCAGTGGGGGAAAGACAATATATAAGGTTTCGGTGAAGGGGGAATTCAATACCATGAAGCACTCCTTTGAAAAAGGCTTTTTGTTAGTCATGAGAGTCTGATATCACCATGAAGGGATTTAATGCTTCTCTAGATATTAGGAGATGCAAGGACTGAGATCATAAAATCTGTTCCTAAAAACATTGAACTATCTAAAGACCTGTCCCACCAGATTCCCTGGGGCACAGAGTGCCTCCCTCCTCCCTGAACTCCTTCAGGGGTTGTTGAAGGACGCGGCTATAGCAGCATGGGGTTCAATCTGTGTAGAGGCACGTGCAAATGCCTTAGTTGTTCAGTTGTTGGCAATGCTCTTGTGCCAATTTGTAGTTGACATAAGAATACTGTAAGAGTTGCCATTTCCTTCTCCAGGGGATCTTCCTGACCCACGGATAGAACTACAGTCTCCTGCATTGCAGGCAGATTCTTTACCCACTGAGCTATCGGGATGCCCAGAGTCTGGGGTGCCAGCCAATTTTGGGGCTGCATCCTCTTAGGCTTTCTCCATTTATCCCCATCAAGCCCCGTGGCTTCAGCCCTGGTGGCAGTTCTGAGTGCAGGCTTTCCATTTGCGCTCAAGGGCAGATGGGATGATTGTCAGCCACAAAGCAGTGACAGACCTTGGGGTATATTTGTTCTTGCTGCAGGCTAACTTCTACTCACCCTCTCCCAGCACAGGGGTGGGGGGATCATCACTACAAGGACAGATCCCTCTGCAAGCTCCTGCACTTTGCCCTTTCCAATTCCCCAAGCTCTGTTCTACTGGAATCTTTTTTTCTCAGCTAAACTCTTCTTTCACCTTCTTTCACCTCCACGCCGTTGCAGCTGCTTAAAGGTTTCCAGCCCCTTCCACATCTTGGCAGATTATTCACCTGTAAGGCTTATGGAGGTAATTGGAGGGGCTTGCTCCTGGCCAAGGGGCTGTGGGGGGTGGGGATGTGCACTGGCCCCAGGGCTTCAGGCTCTGCAGGTGTTGCCCAGGCTCTCCTGAAGGCTGAGGGAGGAGGAGGAGAACAGGCAAGCCCTGAACCCCATTCTCAGAGTCTCCAGCTTGGGACACGCAGGCTCCAAGAATGGACCTTTCAGGTGTCGTGGGGTGCTGTGCTCAGCTGAAGCTGATGATCTGTCTCTTCCTTCTCACACCTGGATGTCCTGTTCCCTCCAGAGCTCACACTGTAGCAATTGGCAGATACCCCAGGTTGGGAAGGTCTGAGTGCAGCTGGAGTGGCCAGCCTCTCCGAGGTTCATTGTTTCAGCCCAGGACGCCCAGGCTGAGGCTGCAGAAGGGATCTAGTCCATCACTTTGAGTAGCAGTGGCTGGCTGTACTCAAGGATGGGGCAGGTTGGGCATCATCCTGAAGCATGAGACAACGGTTGCTCTCATGACAACCGTTCCGAGCACAAAGCTGAGAGAGCTCAGGCTGGAAGCTGTGCCCCAAGAGAGAATTTGCATCTGAGGGAGGGGGTTGCTGTGCCATGTGCTTTGTGGAATCTTAGTTCCCCAATCAGGGATTGGACCCAGGCCCTCAGGACTGATAAGCGCCAATTCCACTAGGCCACCAGGGAACTCCCAGAACGTGCATGTTTCAAATGCTGTCCTTAAAGAGTAAGGGGGCAGAGGTTAGCAATGAGTAAGAGGTGAAAACACCAGTGGGAAAAGAAAGATGGTAGCTGAGCGCCATTGAATAAGCTCAGTCCTGGAGCAAAGGTGAACAGACCTGCACTCACCCTCACCTCCTGCCACTTGCTTGGCCTTCCCATTCAGGCCAGGACCTAAGCATCAAAAATGGCTCCTCCCTTCCGCATGACCTGGCCCTCTGATGATCGCTGTCCTCTTTCATTGCTCAGTTCAGCCTCAGAGGCCACAGCACTGGTCCCTGAGCACCAAGCTCTCGGGCCACCCGCACATTCTTCCCCCACCCTCAGCTTCTCATAGTTGCCTCCTGCCCTGCTCAAGAACCACACAGCTTCCAGCAGCTGCTCAGAAAAGCATCCAAATTAGGGAGCTCTGGTCTTCAACCTTTGTTATGTACATACTCCTTCAATTTTCCTTATTATTCCCCTACTTCACATATTCCCCATGACATACACTGGGTCAGGGACCAATATCCTAACACCCGAGACAACTGTACTTTCGTGTCTCAGCCTGCTCTACTTTCTCCAAGCAGTGACTTCTGAAAGCACCGTCCTAGTTTGCCATTGTAGATTTTGGCCAAGGATGAACAATCAGCACAGTTCCAAGCCCTTCCCATGTGATTCCAACATTTTATGAACTAAAGACTGCAGTGGTTCTGGCAGTCATCCTGGCAACTTGAGTTATGGCTCCACCATTTATTAGCTATGTTACCTAACCCCTCGCTCCTCCACATGTGGTCACAGCAGACCAAGAATACCCAGGAGCTTTGGGTGGGATGAGTTGAGAGAGTAGCACTGAAACATAGACATTACCATATGTAAAACAGCCAGTGGGAATTTGCTGTGTGATGCAGGCAGCTGAGACCCAGTGCTCTGTGACAACCTAGAGGGTAGCATGGGGTGGGAGGGTCAAGAGGGAGGGGACACATGTATACCTACGGCTGATTCATGGTGATGTATGGCAGAAACCAACACAATACTGCAAAGCAATTTTCCTCCAATTAAAAATAAAAACTAAAGAAAATCTGAGGTTTTTTTTTTAAAAAAAAAGGCAAAAAAAAACCCCCCAGAAATTAAAAACAAAAGGCTGTATGTTTACTAAAACTCCACTTCAGACCTAGATTCAGCTCTGATGTGCAAATATAACTTTTATTGACAATATAGGGCCCCAGTGGGCAGCTCCACTGAACACAAATAAATAAGACAGTCCTAAGATGAAACTGCAACAGACATGCTAATACTCGTCACCCTCATCATCTCCCTCTGCACTGTCGGCTCCAACCTCCTCATAATCCTTCTCAAGGGCAGCCATGTCCTCACGGGCCTCAGAAAACTCTCCTTCCTCCATGCCCTCACCCACGTACCAGTGAACAAAGGCACGCTTGGCATACATCAGGTCAAACTTGTGGTCCAGGCGCGCCCAGGCCTCAGCGATGGCTGTGGTGTTGCTCAGCATGCACACAGCTCGCTCTACTTTGGCCAGGTCGCCACCAGGTACCACAGTGGGAGGCTGGTAGTTAATGCCAACCTTGAAGCCAGTGGGGCACCAGTCCACAAACTGGATGGTACGCTTGGTCTTGATGGTGGCAATGGCAGCATTGACATCTTTGGGAACCACGTCACCACGGTACAACAGGCAGCAGGCCATGTATTTCCCATGGCGAGGGTCACATTTCACCATCTGGTTGGCTGGCTCAAAGCAAGCATTGGTGATCTCTGCTACAGAAAGCTGTTCATGGTAGGCTTTCTCAGCAGAGATGACAGGGGCGTATGTGGCCAGAGGGAAGTGGATGCGGGGATAGGGCACCAGGTTGGTCTGGAACTCTGTCAGATCCACATTCAGGGCGCCATCAAACCTCAGGGAAGCAGTGATGGAGGACACTATCTGGCTCATGAGGCGGTTAAGATTCATGTAGGTTGGGCGTTCAATGTCGAGGTTTCTACGACAGATGTCATAGATGGCCTCATTGTCTACCATGAAGGCACAATCAGAGTGCTCCAGGGTGGTGTGGGTGGTGAGGATGGAGTTGTAGGGCTCAACGACAGCTGTGGAAACCTGGGGGGCTGGGTAAATGGAGAACTCCAGCTTGGACTTCTTGCCATAATCGACAGAGAGGCGTTCCATCAGCAGGGAGGTGAACCCAGAACCAGTTCCCCCACCAAAGCTGTGGAAAACCAAGAAGCCCTGAAGACCCGTGCACTGGTCAGCCTGAAAAAAGAAAAAAGTTTTAATTTTAGTCTTGGTGACAGCTGCAGTGATTTCTTTGAATCCATAATCGCACTGATCAAGATCTTCAAAATATAAACACAATCAGAAAATTTCTGAACAATATTTGCTAAGAAAGCAGACCTAAAGAGCTTTTAAGTGCTAAGTGATTCAGAGAAACTTTCACAATCAACTCTTGGGGGCTGGAGGGAGGGGATCTGTGAAAAGGCTATTTTTAATGAGTTCTTTTCATTTCTGCAGGCAGAGGAATCACGAAGTCTGGAATGGATGCCGGGCACAAGTTTTGGTGACCGGGAGGCTCACCTCTGCTGCCCGTGCCATGACCACAGACCAAAGGCAACCTCTTATCAGTTGGAGAGCTACCAACAGCAGGCCTGAGGCCACACCGGCCCCATACAATGATGTCTTACAAAAATTCTGGCAGCTGCTTTCTGAATCCAAGAGCAGAGTGAAGAGCCAGTGCCCTGGTGTTAGAATAAGGCTGGCTCTGGCTCTACCAGTTCCTTGCCATGTGCCTCTGACCAAATTCATTTCTCAGTCTCAGTGTTCTCATTTATTAAATGAGGAGAACAGTAACCTGCTTCAGGTTGCTGGGAATTAAATGAGTACTGGAATAGTGCCTGGCACAGTCAGCACAGGTTAGCAGCAAGTCTCTTCATTCCGGGAAAGGGGATTCACGGTCACAAATCCATGTCCTTGTGTCACGGGGGCTTTCCACCACTTAATTGAGCTCTTCTGGCTAACAAACTGCTCCTCTGTGAAAGGATGATCTTAACCTGACAGAGTATTCTCTGGACAGTCTTCACTTTAAGGTGCTCCAAGATTTGTGGACATTCTCTACTGAGCCCTTAGTCACTTCTATCCACCCTCTGAATGAGATCAGTGTTAAGGGGCAGACTCTAGTTTACCAGTTTCCACCCATTAAGACTCTTGTGGACACAGTAATAAACACCAGGGACAAATGCAATTGTTCTGGTGGTTAATGAACTTCACTATGGAACCTCAATGACTTTCACTCGTTTATTTGTCCCTAGGGCAGGTCCCGATTTCCAAGTCAGTGCTTGTAGCTGAAGCTTCACTTGCAAACAGAGGAGCCAACCATTAGCCCAATTTTGCTGGGAAGACTATGATAAACATCTCAAAGTATGAAGCCAAGAACAATGTAAGGCCATTATTTTGAAAATAGACCTGTTGTTGCCGGGCTTAGTGTTATAGGATTTTCCTGACAAGCTATTCCACCTAGGCCTTCATTCTTGATTTTAGTTAATTAGTTACAAGTTGCCCATATGCCTAAGGAACAGAGTCATCTGATTGCCAGACTCTTAATTAAAATGATCTGAACAGCACCCTTTTCAACCTTACCGATGTGAATACAGTTACCTTAGATTTTTCTGCCTCAAGGCAAGGCTAGTCTACACTGCCCTGAGCTCTAGTAGAAACACAAGGGTACCACTTTTTGTGGTTATATCTTAATACTTTCAAAGTTCCAGTGACTTATACTTGCTTCTGTAACAAGGGAGCTCCCTTGACTCCACCTTCAGTGTTGCTGGAAGTTACCAACGCCAGCTAGTTCTAGTCGGTATTACATCAGCTTCTTTTGCTGTAACTTTCCAACATAGGGCAGCTGTCCACTTTTTATGAGTTTGACCAATTAGTTACATTCAGAGCTAGCCACCTACCCCTGAGACTAAGATGACCTAAAAAGGGATGCCTCAGCTTGGAGGCAGGAAGCTGCCTGATTAAGATGAACAAGGATGTTTAATGGGCTTAAGTGTCAGTAAAACGGTTAAGGCTTCCTGGTACTCACTTGACTTCAGGTAAACTGGCCTCACTGAGTGAGCAATTGCCCAAATCTGCCTTAGAAGACATAGGAGGAGGCCAAGCAGCACCTACTTCAGCCTCAAAAAGTTGTCCCATAGCACAGCACCGTTTGGTTTAGAAGTCAAGTTACACTGGGCAGTATAAAGCTCATTCTGGTGCGCAAAGAATGATTCCCATAGTCTGGTCTCTCAAAACTCTAAGAGAAAACGCTCATCCTATTTTAAAAAAAGTTCTTCGTTTACCAGTTTCCGAACTCGGTCCAAGACGAGGTCAATGATCTCCTTGCCAATGGTGTAGTGACCTCGGGCATAGTTATTGGCGGCATCTTCTTTGCCTGAGATAAGTTGCTCAGGGTGGAAGAGCTGGCGGTAGGTGCCAGTGCGCACCTCATCTGGAAAAGGAAAATGAAGCAGCCACCCATCATTAACAACCCACACAAGTCTGCTCCATCGCAGGGCATCAGTGGAATTCCCAGGACACACCTCCTGTCCCCGATCCCTGGGATCTCACTGGGGTTACTGAGGTCAACTCACCAATGACTGTGGGTTCCAGGTCTACAAACACTGCCCTGGGCACATGCTTGCCAGCCCCTGTCTCACTGAAGAAGGTGTTGAAGGAGTCGTCTCCTCCCCCAATAGTCTTGTCACTTGGCATCTGGCCATCGGGCTGAATGCCGTGTTCCAGGCAGTAGAGCTCCCAGCAGGCATTGCCGATCTGGACACCAGCCTGGCCAACGTGGATGGAGATGCACTCACGCTGTGGGAAGGAAGAAGGAAGTGTCAGAATGTGACCCGTCAGATGGGACATTCAGGAATGAGTCACACGGAAATGACTATTAACCTTCCAGACAAATCAGCACCTTTCTGGAGGCCATGCCTGCCCAGGCACTATTTCACAAACAACAGGCCAATTCAGAGAAAAGGTTTTGGAAAACCACAGACATGTTAATGAACAACTAGACAAGGCCAGGGACCAGACTTTCCCTTTACAGCCACATTAGATATTCATGGTCAGGTGTCTACCTTCAGAAGGACACAAGCTACTCTAGCAATAGATTTTCCCCAACTCCTGGGAAATATGCCTGCTGACTCCTTAGAGGCATGCAAAATTCCTCCTTCCAGCTCTGATTCATTCCCTGTGTGACTGTAAGTACAGCTCATTCCCATCCCTCTTTATTCTGTTCTTTAAACAGCTTCTGCCTCTCCCTTAAAACCAGCTTAAACCAGCAAACTACAGCTGTATGACTCATGGAGAAAACAGCAGATAAGCAGCAGTTACCTGGACTTTAAAAACTGTGGTCATAGGCATCCTTTTATCCCTGTGGAAGTATTTAATCTTAGGGAAAAATATTTTCCTTCACTGTCCACACACCTTGAGGGGAGAGTGGGGGAGGGTCGGCAGATGGAGATAGGGTAACAAAAGCTAGAAGTGTCACCAAGACTTCACTAATAGTTTAAGGAATCAGCTGTTTTCTAGTAAAATGTACATCTGTCTCTGGCGCTGTGGAAGAAGAGTCTATAATTGCATAAATTTAATGTTAGGCAAGCGTTTGTTTTCCTTTACTTGCTGAACAGGGTCATTTGTAAGTTACCAAACTCATTCTTGCTTGGTAAAATAAGGCAGTGAACATAGAATCTAAACCCACAGACTTAAGAGGAAAACAGGATTTTTATTGTATTTCCATCATAAATAAAATTAGCTGCTTGAGACAGAGTCTCTCAAGTATCCACATCAAATATCTCCTATTACATTTTCTCCAAATAAGAGAGTTTCAGGGTTCTGAAAGCTGCTAATAGGAATTTAAAGCCTTTGACTGTGTGGATCACAACAAACTGTGGGAAATTCTTAAGGAGATTGGAATACCAGACCACCTTACCTGTCTCTTGAGAAACCTGTATGCAGGTCAAGAAGCAACAGTTAGAAACAGACATGAAACAATGGACTGGTTCAAAACTGAGACAGGAGTACGTCAAGGCTGTGTATTACCTCCCTGCTTATTTAACTTCTATGCAGAGTACATCATGTGAAATGCTAGGCTGGATGAATCACAAGCTGGAATCAAGCGTCCCAGAACTATCAGGAACCTCATATGATACCACTCTAAAGGCAGAAAGTGAATGAGAACGAAAGAAAAGAACCTCTGGAAGAGGGTGAAAAAGGAGTGAAAAAGCTGGCATCTGGTCCCATCAGTTCATGGCAAATATATGGGGAAAATGTGGGAACAGTGACAGATTTTATTTTCTTGGGCTCCAAAATCACTGCAGACGGTGACTGCAGCCATGAAATTAAAAGATGCTTGCTTCTTAGGAGGAAAGCTATGACAAACCTTGTCAGCATATTAAAAACAGACATCATTTTGCCAACAAAGGTCCATATAGTCAAAGCTGTATTTTTCCAATAGTCATGTATGGATGTGAGAGTTGGAGTGTAAAGAAGGCTGAGCACCGAAGAATCGATGCTTCTGAACTGTGGTGCTGGAGAAGACTCTTGAGAGTCCCCTGGACTGCAAGGAGATCAAACCAGTCAATCCTAAAGGAAATCAACCCTGACTATTCATTGGAAGGACTGATGCTGAAGCTCCAATACTTTGACCACTTGAGGCAAAGAGCTGACTCATTTGAAAAGACCCTGATGTTGGGAACGATTGAAGGCAAAAGGAGAAGGGGGAGGCAGAGGGTGAGATGTTTAGATAGCATCACCAACTCAATGGACATGAGTTTGAACAAACTCCAGGGGACAGTGAAGGACCAGAAAGCCTGGCATTCTGCAGTCCGTAGGGTCACAAAGACTCGGACGTGACTTAGCAAATGAACAACAATAGGAATCTAAAGAAAATTCAACATCACCTAAGATGTCAAATGGCCTAGTCTCATAACCCCAAGACAAAACCTCCAATTGCTCATAACCTTTGACTTATGGTTCCCTCCTTCTCACCATATTCCCCATAAAGCAATTATTTTCTGCTGACCTCATCAGCAAGCTCACTATTACCTGCATCTACTTGCCCAGCTCTAAGGCTGTGGGAGAAAGGGGATTTATTTCTGGTGGACCTATGACTTTTTACCACTGCATCGTGTTTACCTTAAACTGGGCTTTGGACATTCCACAGCCCTAGAAACCACGAAAGAACCAGATATTTGCCCATGACAGTCCCAGGTCCCAAGGAGATAAAGTATCTGAGAAGACCCTACGATCGTAATGAAGCACTTCTAATGAAGCCTTTTGAGTTCAAAAACTTTTCATATTGTGCAACAGTATGGCTTAGGCTGTGGCCACTGCTTGCCCTCCACTCTCCCCTGGCCACTTGGAAAATGAAGTGAGATACCGGTGATGGTGTCACTTAGTCTAGCCTTAACAGGATAATCAGCACCTGTCCCTTGTGAAATAAGAGTCTAACCAGTGTATGTCTTCATAGGTTTGGGGCTATTGCTGATTTCCTGCCCTTTAAACACTCCCACTATTTTCTCAATTACACATTTACCAGTGTCCTTTGGTCTGGTTTAGTAAAAAAGCACTCAAGCAATTGTTAAAGTCAGACATCCTTTGATAACTGAAGTAGTCCGTAAAAAAGGTTAACTATTTATTCACTATATTCCTTTTTAAAAAGGGTATTTTGATACATTTGATACTCATGGCCTGCTTTAGGTAGACCTCCAACGGATGTTTCCTAAGATACTTGTTTCCAAAACCTCTGACAGCTAAACAGAAAATACTCAAGTTGTGTGTAATTTCATGTTTCTTTAAAAGCAAGACTACTTTGTCAGAACTAGTTTACTCTGTGACTTTATAAATAAATATCTCTTTTATGGACTTTTTAAAACCTGTAATCAGAAAGTTTCAGCTATTAAACACCCCACTACATTAACACTAGAAACACGAGAAATGCAGGGTTAAACACGGGACAGTAATTTCCTTCAAAGGAGGAGCCTGCCTTCATCCTTCAAGTGGATTGGTGCAATTTCAAGAGCTGTCCCCGCCCACCCAACCCCCGCCATCCCGGCCACAGGTGACGAAGCTGCAATTGGAAACTTTTCCCAGAGTCTGGCCACAGGTGGACTCAGCACCAAATCACAGGGCACACGACAGGGGTCGCCAGGAAACGTCTGCACCTACTATGCTGGAGCACACGGGATGCTCCAGGGGTCCTTTGCCGAAGGCTGTGGGAAGGTGAGATCACTTCAGGAAATGGGAGGCATTTGTAGCTTTCACAAGTCCTTGGGAGCCAGTGCGAAGGTTCTCCGACCTTTCTGGGGCAGTAGCGGCCCCGAACGAATCAATGAATGGCCCCTCTCTAGGATCAGGTGGCTTTTCCACTTCCACTCAAGGCAGTACCCAGGCCGCGTCTTCGAGCCCGACGAGGAGTCAGCCAGGTGAACTCGACTCTCCCAACCCGGCCACCAGAAACCAGTTTGCCCGGAGGCGTGGACGTGGCTGCACTCGCACTGGGATCCCAACGCCCCTTGGGACTCCGCACTCTGCCCCCACACCACCGCCCGGGGACCCCCACTCACCATAACGGAGACTTGTACGGTTCTGCGGGGCTGGAACAGGGGAGGGGACGGCCGCGACGATCTCCCACTGACAGACTACTAAGGAGTCCGGGGGAGAAGTAGTGAGAGGCCCGGGGCCGGGAGGGATCCTATAAACCCCTACCCGGGCCACGTGTCAGGAGGGCGGGCACCCGCCCCCGCCCCGGCCTCCGCGGCCCCGCCTCCCAGCCCTACGCCGGGTTTTACCCTCCGGGCGGAGAGAGGAGGGGCGCATGGCGCTCATTGGTGGGTTCAAAAGTTCAAACCAAACTACGGACCCAGCCAGAAGACCCAGGAAAGGGAGGAGGAATCCAGGGGCCGCAGAATGGGCCGGTGGGGTGAGGAAGAGGATGCACTGGGCGACTGGAAGGCGAAGGGAGGCGAAGGGTGGGGACGGCAGTGGGCGACACGTAAGCGAGGAGGGGCGCCAGGTAAAGGGAGGCGCGGCCCCTCTCGCTGCCCGCCCGGTCCCCGGGCTCCAGACCCCTACCCTGCACTGGAGGGCGGCCTAGGTGGCCTTCAGCCAGTTCCAGCCGCACAGCCCCCAATCAGGACCTCCCACACGATCCGGTGCTTCCACCGCGGGTAACCCCGGCGCCCGCAGCTCTCGGAGTTGAGGGACTTCCAAGAGGGAAGACCTATGGTTCCCCATTCCGGGTCCTAATCACACAAACCTACTTGAAATCTTGAATCTCACCTTTTTTAATTGCTTTTCTTTCCTTGTTTTCCTACCTGCTTTTAAATGAACCTTTTAGTTTCTAACAGCAAACTCCTTCCGACTGGTGCAAAAGCAATTTTTTCCCCCGCCTGGAATTAATTATACTAACCCCAGCTTCCCAGGTGGCCCTAGTGATAAAGAATCTGCCTGCCAGTGCAGGAGAGGCAAGATAAGCAGGTTTGATCCCTGTGTGGGGATGATCCCCTGGAGTAGGAAATGGCAACCCACTCCAGTATTCTTGCCTGGAGAATCCTATGGACAGAGGATCCTGGTGGGCTTCAGTCCTTGGGGGTCTCTTAAGTCTGACATGACTGAGCACACGTGCATATAATAGCTTTCACTTTTCAGATGCTATGCAGAGTTGTTTTTCAGACAGTGTTAATCACATGTCATCCATTCGACATATGCAGTGTCTTATCTCCGTTTTACAGATAAACTAGGGTTTAGAGTAATTAAACTAGTTGCAGGTCACACAGCTGGAGCGAGTTAGGCCCTCAACTGCCTTGCACTGCCTTACTCTAAGTATACCACTCTTTGTTACGGAACCCAAATTCCTGTGTCCCTGGCACACTGAAGCCAAACAATCCAGAACCTAGGAGTTTGGAGCAGAGAAAGATTTATTGCAAAGGCTAAAAGCAAGAATAGATGTCAGGTGCGCAAAAGACCTAACCCTCCAATCACTTTTAGACAACTGTTATGGAAAAGGGTCATAGATTGCTTGACCGCTCCTGGACCTTCTCATTGGTTGTGGTGAGGTAACAGGTGGTGTTTCCAGAATCTCAACCTCTGGTTCCAACCAGTCTGGAGTCTGTGTGCTTGTGGTGGACTTGTAGTTACATCCTCCTTGGCGGTGGGTCTTAGTTTTTGTGGAACAACTCAAAGATAATGCATCAGGTTGTTTATCTTTATGGCTTCAGGAAGAAACTAGGTGTCCTGTGAACTTGTTGTCCTAATCAGTAACTGCTTGGGCTTGCTCTTTTTCACTCAAGAAAGGCCTGGGGAGACTTTTTCTGTTTTCTACAATAAGATACAGGGGATATGGAGGGCCTTTTGAATTGGCAGGACCTGCAAGGTCCAGCTCAGTTTCACTCTGACCTTCCATACAACGATTTATTCCTCAGAAGCGTCCTTTATTTCATTTGCTTTTCTTGTTGTAGGATATAGGCTTCATTCAGCCTCCTTGACCTTCCCTGAACTCCAAAGGGCGGATTCAAACATTGATTATCAAGGAAAGGGGAGGGGGATGCAGAAATAGAAGTCAACTGGTGTACAGCCTTGGAGCCTGGTTCCTACTCAAGCAATATGCATAACAATGTCTCTGAGTCTGCAGAACCAGTGGGGCCCCTAACCAGGTGGAGGATTGGTAACTTCAGGTTGAGCACAAGATTCCTGGAAGCACTGCCTATTACTCACCACTAACCAATCAGAAGAAAGTGACACATTCTGCATCTACCACATTCAAAAATTCAACTCAAAATTTGCCTGCCTTTTTGGGCCCTGTTAGGCCTCCTGTGCATGCCTACGCCCACTTGTGCCAAGTTGCTTCAGTTGTGTCAACCCTTAGCGACCTGATGGACTGTAGCCTGCTAGGCTCCTCGTTCATGGATTCCAGGCAAAATACTGGAGTAGGGTTGTCATTTCCTCTCCAGGGGATCTTCCCGACCCAGGGATAGAACTCCGGTCTCCTGAATTGCAGGCAGATTCTTTACCCACTGAGCTATCAGGGGATAGCCAATTTTGGGCTGCACCCCCTTACACTTTTCTCCATTTATCCCCATCAAACGCCCCCGTGGCTTCAGCCCTGGGGGCAGTTCTGAGTGCAGGCTTTCCATTTGTGCTCAAGGGCAGATGGATGGTTGTCAGCCACAAAGCCGTGACAGACTCTTGGGGTATATTTGTTCTTGCTGCAGGCTAACTTCTATTCACTCTCTCGCCAGCACAGGGGGTGGGGGGATCATCACTACAAGGACGATCCCTCTGCAAGCTCCTGCACTTTGCCCTTTCCAATTCCCCAGGCTCTGTTCTACTGGAATCTTTTTTCTCAGCTAAACTCTTCTTTCACCTCCACGCCATTGCGGCTGCTTAAAGGTTTCCAGCCACTTCCACATCTTGGCAGATTATTCACTGTAAGGCTTATGGAGGTAATTGGAGGGGCTGTCCTGGCCAGGGCTGCGGGGGTGGGATGTGCACTGGCCCCAGGGCTTCAGGCTCTGCAGGTGCTGCCAGGCTTCTCCTGAAGGCTGAGGGAGGAGGAGAACGGCAAGCCCTGAACCCCATTCTCAGAGTCTCCAGCTTGGGACACGCAGGGCTCCAAGAATGACCTTTCAGGTGTCGTGGGGTGCTGTGCTCAGCTGAAGCTGATGATCTGTCTCTTCCTTCTCACACCTGGATGTCCTGTTCCCTCCAGAGCTCGCACTGTAGCAATTGGCAGATACCCAGGTTGGGAAGGTCTGAGTGCAGCTGAGTGGCCAGCCTCTCCGAGGTTCATTGTTTCAGCCCAGACGCCCAGGCTGAGGCTGCAGAAGGGATCTAGTCCATCACTTTGAGTAGCAGTGGCTGGCTGGCTGTACTCAAGGATGGGGCAGGTTGGCATCATCCTGAAGCATGAGACAAAGGTTGCTCTCATGATAACCCTTCCGAGCACAAAGCTGAGAAGAGCTTCAGGCTGGAAGCTGTGCCCCAAGACAGAATGTGCATTTGAGGGAGGGGGTTGCTGTGGCCATGTTGCTTTGTGGAATCTTAGTTCCCCAATCAGGGATTGGACCCGGGCCCTCAGCACTGATAAGCACCAATTCCACTTAGGCCACCAGGGAACTCCCAGAACGTGCATGTTTCAAATGCTGTCCTTAAAGAGTAAGGGGGCAGAGGTTAGCAATGAGTAAGAGGTGAAAACACCAAGTGGGAAAAGAAAGATGGTAGCTGAGCGCCATTGAATAAGCTCAGTCCTGGAGCAAAGGTGAACAGACCTGCACTCACCCTCACCTCCTGGCCACTTGCTTGGCCTTCCCATTCAGGCCAGGACCTAAGCATCAAAAAATGGCTCCTCCCTTCCGCATGACCTGGCCCTCTGATGATCGCTGTCCTCTTTCATTGCTCAGTTCAGCCTCAGAGGCCACCAAGCACTGGTCCCTGAGCACCAAGCTCTCGGCCACCCGCGCATTCTTCCCCCACCCTCAGCTTCTCATAGTTGCCTCCTGCCCTGCTCAAGAACCACACAGTTCCAGCAGCTGCTCAGAAAAGCATCCAAATTAGGGAGCTCTGGTCTTCAACCTTTGTTATGTACATACTCCTTCAATTTTCCTTATATTCCCCTACTTCACCATATTCCCCATTGACATACACTGGGTCAGGGACCAATATCCTAACACCCGAGACAACTGTACTTTCGTGTCTTAGCCTGCTCTACTTTCTCCAAGCAGTGACTTCTGAAAGCACCGTCCTAGTTTGCCATTGTAGATTTTGGCCAAGGATGAACAATCAGCAAGTTCCAAGCCTTCCCATTGTGATTCCAACACTTTATGAACTAAAGACTGCAGTGGTTCTGGCAAGTCATCCTGCAAACTTGAGTTATGGCTCCACCATTTATTAGCTATGTTACTAACCCCTCACTCCTCCACATGTGATCACAGCAGACCAAGAATACCCAGGAGCTTTGGGTGGGTGAGTTGAGAGAGTAGCACTGAAACATAGACATTATCATATGTAAAACAGCCAGTGGGAATTTGCTGTGTGATGCAGGCAGCTGAGACCCAGTGCTCTGTGACAACCTAGAGGGTAGCATGGGGTGGGAGAGTCAAGAAGGAGGGGACACATGTATACCTACGGCTGATTCATGGTGATGTATGGCAGAAACCAACACAATAATGAAAGCAGTTATCCTCTAACTAAAAATAAAATCAAAACACCAGAGAGCTTTAAAAAACAAAGGCAAAAAAAAAAGAAAAAATGCACTATGTTTGTTGAAACTCCACTTCAGACTTACAGATTAAGGTCTGCTTTTTAAAATCTACAGGAGATTCACATACATTTAAAATTTCAAAAGCACTGGCCCAATGAGCCTGTTGCCTCGAAATGGCCAACCTCCTCCATCCAAACTGGCCTTCAGTAAGTAAATATTACTATGATACAGCGTGACCTTGAAGTGGAAATATCACCTTTATTGATAAGACAGGGCCACAGTGGGCAGCTCCACGGAACACAAATAAGACAGTCCCAAGATGAAACTGCAGCAGACATGCTAATACTCGTCACCCTCATCATCTCCCTCTGCACTGTCGGCTCCAACCTCCTCATAATCCTTCTCAAGGGCAGCCATGTCCTCACGGCCTCAGAAAACTCTCCTTCCTCCATGCCCTCACCCACGTACCAGTGAACAAAGGCACGCTTGGCATACATCAGGTCAAACTTGTGGTCCAGGCGCGCCCAGGCCTCAGCACAGCTGTGGTGTTGCTCAGCATGCACACACTCGCTGTACTTTGGCCAGGTCGCCACCAGGTACCACAGTGGGAGGCTGGTAGTTAATGCCAACCTTGAAGCCAGTGGGCACCCAGTCCACAAACTGGATGTACGCTTGGTCTTGATGTGGCAATGGCAGCATTGACATCTTTGGGAACCACATCACCACGGTACAACAGGCAGCAGGCCATGTATTTCCCATGGCGAGGGTCACATTTCACCATCTGGTTGGCTGGCTCAAAGCAAGCATTGGTGATCTCTGCTACAGAAAGCTGTTCATGGTAGGCTTTCTCAGCAGAGATGACAGGGGCGTATGTGGCCAGAGGGAAGTGGATGCGGGGATAGGGCACCAGGTTGGTCTGGAACTCTGTCAGATCCACATTCAGGGCGCCATCAAACCTCAGGGAAGCAGTGATGGAGGACACTATCTGGCTCATGAGGCGGTTAAGATTTGTGTAGGTTGGGCGCTCAATGTCGAGGTTTCTACGGCAGATGTCATAGATGGCCTCATTGTCTACCATGAAGGCAACAATCAGAGTGCTCCAGGGTGGTGTGGGTGGTGAGGAATGGAGTTGTAGGGCTCAACGACAGCTGTGGAAACCTGGGGGCTGGGTAAATGGAGAACTCCCAGCTTGGACTTCTTGCCATAATCGACAGAGAGGCGTTCCATCAGCAGGGAGGTGAACCCAGAACCATTCCCCAACCAAAGCTGTGGAAAACCAAGAAGCCTGAAGACCCGTGCACTGGTCAGCCTGAAAAAGAAAAAAGTTTTAATTTTAGTCTTGGTGACCAGCCTGCAGTGATTTCTTTGAATCCATAATCGCACTGATCAAGATCTTCAAAATATAAACACAATCAGAAAATTTCTGAACAATATTTGCTAAGAAAGCAGACCTAAAGAGCTTTAAGTGCTAAGTGATTCAGAGAAACTTTCACAATCAACTCTTGGGGCTGGAGGGAGGGGATCTGTGAAAAGGCTATTTTTAATGAGTTCTTTTCATTTCTGCAGGCAGAGGAATCACGAAGTCTGGAATGGATGCCGGGCACAAGTTTTGGTGACCGGGAGGCTCACCTCTGCTGCCCGTGCCATGACCACAGACCAAGGCAAACCTCTTATCAGTTGGAGAGCTACCAACAGCAGGGCCTGAGGCCACCACCGGCCCCATACAATGATGTCTTACAAAAATTCTGCAGCTGCTTTCTGAATCCAAGAGCAGAGTGAAGAGCCAGTGCCCTGGTGTTAGAATAAGGCTGGCTCTGGCTCTACCAGTTCCTTGCCATGTGCCTCTGACCAAATTCATTTCTCAGTCTCAGTGTTCTCATTTATTAATGAGGAGAACAGTACCTGCTTCAGGTTGCTGGGGAATTTAAATGAGTACTGGAATAGTGCCTGGCACAGTCAGCACAGGTTAGCAGCAAGTCTCTTCATTCCGGGAAAGGGGGATTCACGGTCACAAATCCATGTCCTTGTGTCACGGGGGCTTTCCACCACTTAATTGAGCTCTTCTGGCTAACAAAACTGCTCCTCTGTGAAAGGATGATCTTAACCTGACAGAGTATTCTCTGGACAGTCTTCACTTTAAGGTGCTCCAAGATTTGTGGACATTCTCTACTGAGCCCTTAGTCACTTCTATCCACCCTCTGAATGAGATCAGTTGTAAGGGGGCAGACTCTAGTTTACCAGTTTCCACCCATTAAGACTCTTGTGGACACAGTAATAAACACCAGGGACAAATGCAATTGTTCTGGTGGTTAATGAACTTCACTATGGAACGCTCAAATGACTTTCAACTCGTTTATTTGTCCCTAGGGCAGGTCCCGATTTCCAAGTCAGTGCTTGTAGCTGAAGCTTCACTTGCAAACAGAGGAGCCAACCATTAGCCCAATTTTGCTGGGAAGACTATGATAAACATCTCAAAGTATGAAGCCAAGAACAATGTAAGGCCATTATTTTGAAAAATAGACCTGTTGTTGCCCGGGCTTAGTGTTATATAGGATTTTCCTGACAAGCTATTCACCTAGGCCTTCATTCTTGGATTTTAGTTTAATTAGTTTACAAGTTGCCCATATGCCTAAGGAACAGAGTCATCTGATTGCCAGACTCTTAATTAAAATGATCTGAACAGCACCCTTTTCAACCTTACCGATGTGAATACAGTTAACCTTAGGATTTTTCTGGCCTCAAGGCAAGGCTAGTCTACACTACGCCTGAGCTCTAGTAGAAACACAAGGGTACCTACTTTTTTGTGGTTATATCTTAATACTTTCACAGTTCCAGTGACTTATACTTGCTTTCTGTAACAAGGGGAGCTCCCTTGACTCCACCTTCAGTGTTGCTTGGAAGTTACCCAACGCCAGCTAGTTCTAGTCGGTATTACATCAGCCTTCTTTTGCTGTAACTTTCCAAACATAAGGGCAGCTGTCCACCTTTTTATGAGTTTGACCAATTAGTTACATTCAGAGCTAGCCACCTACCCTGAGACTAAGATGACCTAAAAAGGGATGCCTCAGCTTGGAGGCAGGAAGCTGCCTGATTAAGATGAACAAGGATGTTTAATGGGCTTAAGTGTCAGTAAAACGGTTAAGGCCTTCCTGGTACTTCACTTGACTTCAGGTAAACTGGCCTCACTGAGTGAGCAATTGCCCAAATCTGCTTAGAAGACATAGGAGGAGGCCAAAGCCAGCACCTACTTCAGCCTCAAAAAGTTGTCCCATAGCACAGCACCGTTTGGTTTAGAAAGTCAAGTTACACTGGGCAGTATAAAAGCTCATTCTGGTGCGCAAAGAATGATTCCCATAGTCTGGTCTCTCAAAACTCTAAGAGAAAACGCTCATCCTATTTTAAAAAAAGTTCTTCGTTTACCAAGTTTCCGAACTCGGTCCCAAGACGAGGTCAATGATCTCCTTGCCATGGTGTAGTGACCTCGGGCATAGTTATTGGGCGGCATCTTCTTTGCCTGAGATAAGTTGCTCAGGGTGGAAGAGCTGGCGGTAGGTGCCAGTGCGCACCTCATCTGGAAAAGGAAAATGAAGCAGCCACCCATCATTACACCCACACAAGTCTGCTCCATCGCAGGCATCAGTGGAATTCCCAGGAACACCTCCTGTCCCCGATCCCTGGGATCTCACTGGGGTTACTGAGGTCAACTCACCAATGACTGTGGGTTCCAGGTCTACAACACTGCCCTGGGCACATGCTTGCCAGCCCCTGTCTCACTGAAGAAGGTGTTGAAGGAGTCGTCTCCTCCCCCCAATAGTCTTGTCACTTGGCATCTGGCCATCGGGCTGAATGCCGTGTTCCAGGCAGTAGAGCTCCCAGCAGGCATTGCCGATCTGGACACCAGCCTGGCCAACGTGGATGGAGATGCACTCACGCTGTGGGAAGGAAGAAGGAAGTGTCAGAATGTGACCCGTCAGATGGGACATTCAGGAATGAGTCACACGGAAATGACTATTAACCTTCCAGACAAATCAGCACCTTTCTGGAGGCCATGCCTGCCCAGGCACTATTTCACAAACAACAGGCCAATTCAGAGAAAAGGTTTTGGAAAACCACAGACATGTTAATGAACAACTAGACAAGGCCAGGGACCAGACTTTCCCTTTACAGCCACATTAGATATTCATGGTCAGGTGTCTACCTTCAGAAGGACACAAGCTACTCTAGCAATAGATTTTCCCCAACTCCTGGGAAATATGCCTGCTGACTCCTTAGAGGCATGCAAAATTCCTCCTTCCAGCTCTGATTCATTCCCTGTGTGACTGTAAGTACAGCTCATTCCCATCCCTCTTTATTCTGTTCTTTAAACAGCTTCTGCTCTCCCCTTAAAACCAGCTTAAACCAGCAAACTACAGCTGTATGACTCATGGAGAAAACAGCAGATAAGCAGCAGTTACCTGGACTTTAAAAACTGTGGTCATAGGCATCCTTTTATCCCTGTGGAAGTATTTAATCTTAGGGAAAAATATTTTCCTTCACTGTCCACACACCTTGAGGGGAGAGTGGGGGAGGGTCGGCAGATGGAGATAGGGTAACAAAAGCTAGAAGTGTCACCAAGACTTCACTAATAGTTTAAGGAATCAGCTGTTTTCTAGTAAAATGTACATCTGTCTCTGGCGCTGTGGAAGAAGAGTCTATAATTGCATAAATTTAAATGTTAGGCAAGCGTTTGTTTTCCTTTACTTGCTGAACAGGGTCATTTGTAAGTTACCAAACTCATTCTTGCTTGGTAAAATAAGGCAGTGAACATAGAATCTAAACCCACAGACTTAAGAGGAAAACAGGATTTTATTGTATTTCCATCATAAATAAAATTAGCTGCTTGAGACAGAGTCTCTCAAGTATCCACATCAAATATCTCCTATTACATTTTCTCCAAATAAGAGAGTTTCAGGGTTCTGAAAGCTGCTAATAGGAATTTAAAGCCTTTGACTGTGTGGATCACAACAAACTGTGGGAAATTCTTAAGGAGATTGGAATACCAGACCACCTTACCTGTCTCTTGAGAAACCTGTATGCAGGTCAAGAAGCAACAGTTAGAAACAGACATGAAACAATGGACTGGTTCAAAACTGAGACAGGAGTACGTCAAGGCTGTGTATTACCTCCCTGCTTATTTAACTTCTATGCAGAGTACATCATGTGAAATGCTAGGCTGGATGAATCACAAGCTGGAATCAAGCGTCCCAGAACTATCAGGAACCTCATATGATACCACTCTAAAGGCAGAAAGTGAATGAGAACGAAAGAAAAGAACCTCTGGAAGAGGGTGAAAAAGGAGTGAAAAAGCTGGCATCTGGTCCCATCAGTTCATGGCAAATATATGGGGAAAATGTGGGAACAGTGACAGATTTTATTTTCTTGGGCTCCAAAATCACTGCAGACGGTGACTGCAGCCATGAAATTAAAAGATGCTTGCTTCTTAGGAGGAAAGCTATGACAAACCTTGTCAGCATATTAAAAACAGACATCATTTTGCCAACAAAGGTCCATATAGTCAAAGCTGTATTTTTCCAATAGTCATGTATGGATGTGAGAGTTGGAGTGTAAAGAAGGCTGAGCACCGAAGAATCGATGCTTCTGAACTGTGGTGCTGGAGAAGACTCTTGAGAGTCCCCTGGACTGCAAGGAGATCAAACCAGTCAATCCTAAAGGAAATCAACCCTGACTATTCATTGGAAGGACTGATGCTGAAGCTCCAATACTTTGACCACTTGAGGCAAAGAGCTGACTCATTTGAAAAGACCCTGATGTTGGGAACGATTGAAGGCAAAAGGAGAAGGGGGAGGCAGAGGGTGAGATGTTTAGATAGCATCACCAACTCAATGGACATGAGTTTGAACAAACTCCAGGGGACAGTGAAGGACCAGAAAGCCTGGCATTCTGCAGTCCGTAGGGTCACAAAGACTCGGACGTGACTTAGCAAATGAACAACAATAGGAATCTAAAGAAAATTCAACATCACCTAAGATGTCAAATGGCCTAGTCTCATAACCCCAAGACAAAACCTCCAATTGCTCATAACCTTTGACTTATGGTTCCCTCCTTCTCACCATATTCCCCATAAAGCAATTATTTTCTGCTGACCTCATCAGCAAGCTCACTATTACCTGCATCTACTTGCCCAGCTCTAAGGCTGTGGGAGAAAGGGGATTTATTTCTGGTGGACCTATGACTTTTTACCACTGCATCGTGTTTACCTTAAACTGGGCTTTGGACATTCCACAGCCCTAGAAACCACGAAAGAACCAGATATTTGCCCATGACAGTCCCAGGTCCCAAGGAGATAAAGTATCTGAGAAGACCCTACGATCGTAATGAAGCACTTCTAATGAAGCCTTTTGAGTTCAAAAACTTTTCATATTGTGCAACAGTATGGCTTAGGCTGTGGCCACTGCTTGCCCTCCACTCTCCCCTGGCCACTTGGAAAATGAAGTGAGATACCGGTGATGGTGTCACTTAGTCTAGCCTTAACAGGATAATCAGCACCTGTCCCTTGTGAAATAAGAGTCTAACCAGTGTATGTCTTCATAGGTTTGGGGCTATTGCTGATTTCCTGCCCTTTAAACACTCCCACTATTTTCTCAATTACACATTTACCAGTGTCCTTTGGTCTGGTTTAGTAAAAAAGCACTCAAGCAATTGTTAAAGTCAGACATCCTTTGATAACTGAAGTAGTCCGTAAAAAAGGTTAACTATTTATTCACTATATTCCTTTTTAAAAAGGGTATTTTGATACATTTGATACTCATGGCCTGCTTTAGGTAGACCTCCAACGGATGTTTCCTAAGATACTTGTTTCCAAAACCTCTGACAGCTAAACAGAAAATACTCAAGTTGTGTGTAATTTCATGTTTCTTTAAAAGCAAGACTACTTTGTCAGAACTAGTTTACTCTGTGACTTTATAAATAAATATCTCTTTTATGGACTTTTTAAAACCTGTAATCAGAAAGTTTCAGCTATTAAACACCCCACTACATTAACACTAGAAACACGAGAAATGCAGGGTTAAACACGGGACAGTAATTTCCTTCAAAGGAGGAGCCTGCCTTCATCCTTCAAGTGGATTGGTGCAATTTCAAGAGCTGTCCCCGCCCACCCAACCCCCGCCATCCCGGCCACAGGTGACGAAGCTGCAATTGGAAACTTTTCCCAGAGTCTGGCCACAGGTGGACTCAGCACCAAATCACAGGGCACACGACAGGGGTCGCCAGGAAACGTCTGCACCTACTATGCTGGAGCACACGGGATGCTCCAGGGGTCCTTTGCCGAAGGCTGTGGGAAGGTGAGATCACTTCAGGAAATGGGAGGCATTTGTAGCTTTCACAAGTCCTTGGGAGCCAGTGCGAAGGTTCTCCGACCTTTCTGGGGCAGTAGCGGCCCCGAACGAATCAATGAATGGCCCCTCTCTAGGATCAGGTGGCTTTTCCACTTCCACTCAAGGCAGTACCCAGGCCGCGTCTTCGAGCCCGACGAGGAGTCAGCCAGGTGAACTCGACTCTCCCAACCCGGCCACCAGAAACCAGTTTGCCCGGAGGCGTGGACGTGGCTGCACTCGCACTGGGATCCCAACGCCCCTTGGGACTCCGCACTCTGCCCCCACACCACCGCCCGGGGACCCCCACTCACCATAACGGAGACTTGTACGGTTCTGCGGGGCTGGAACAGGGGAGGGGACGGCCGCGACGATCTCCCACTGACAGACTACTAAGGAGTCCGGGGGAGAAGTAGTGAGAGGCCCGGGGCCGGGAGGGATCCTATAAACCCCTACCCGGGCCACGTGTCAGGAGGGCGGGCACCCGCCCCCGCCCCGGCCTCCGCGGCCCCGCCTCCCAGCCCTACGCCGGGTTTTACCCTCCGGGCGGAGAGAGGAGGGGCGCATGGCGCTCATTGGTGGGTTCAAAAGTTCAAACCAAACTACGGACCCAGCCAGAAGACCCAGGAAAGGGAGGAGGAATCCAGGGGCCGCAGAATGGGCCGGTGGGGTGAGGAAGAGGATGCACTGGGCGACTGGAAGGCGAAGGGAGGCGAAGGGTGGGGACGGCAGTGGGCGACACGTAAGCGAGGAGGGGCGCCAGGTAAAGGGAGGCGCGGCCCCTCTCGCTGCCCGCCCGGTCCCCGGGCTCCAGACCCCCTACCCTGCACTGGAGGGCGGCCTAGGTGGCCTTCAGCCAGTTCCAGCCGCACAGCCCCCAATCAGGACCTCCCACACGATCCGGTGCTTCCACCGCGGGTAACCCCGGCGCCCGCAGCTCTCGGAGTTGAGGGACTTCCAAGAGGGAAGACCTATGGTTCCCCATTCCGGGTCCTAATCACACAAACCTACTTGAAATCTTGAATCTCACCTTTTTTAATTGCTTTTCTTTCCTTGTTTTCCTACCTGCTTTTAAATGAACCTTTTAGTTTCTAACAGCAAACTCCTTCCGACTGGTGCAAAAGCAATTTTTCCCCCGCCTGGAATTAATTATACTAACCCCAGCTTCCCAGGTGGCCCTAGTGATAAAGAATCTGCCTGCCAGTGCAGGAGAGGCAAGATAAGCAGGTTTGATCCCTGTGTGGGGATGATCCCCTGGAGTAGGAAATGGCAACCCACTCCAGTATTCTTGCCTGGAGAATCCTATGGACAGAGGATCCTGGTGGGCTTCAGTCCTTGGGGGTCTCTTAAGTCTGACATGACTGAGCACACGTGCATATAATAGCTTTCACTTTTCAGATGCTATGCAGAGTTGTTTTTCAGACAGTGTTAATCACATGTCATCCATTCGACATATGCAGTGTCTTATCTCCGTTTTTACAGATAAACTAGGGTTTAGAGTAATTAAACTAGTTGCAGGTCACACAGCTGGAGCGAGTTAGGCCCTCAACTGCCTTGCACTGCCTTACTCTAAGTATACCACTCTTTGTTACGGAACCCAAATTCCTGTGTCCCTGGCACACTGAAGCCAAACAATCCAGAACCTAGGAGTTTGGAGCAGAGAAAGATTTATTGCAAAGGCTAAAAGCAAGAATAGATGTCAGGTGCGCAAAAGACCTAACCCTCCAATCACTTTTAGACAACTGTTATGGAAAAGGGTCATAGATTGCTTGACCAGCTCCTGGACCTTCTCATTGGTTGGTGGTGAGGTAACAGGGTGGTGTTTCCAGAATCTCAACCTTCTGGTTCCAACCAGTCTGGAGTCTGTGTGCTTGTGGTGGACTTGTAGTTACATCCTCCTTGGCGGTGGGGTCTTAGTTTTTGTGGAACAACTCAAAGATAATGCATCAGGTTGTTATCTTTATGGCTTCAGGAAGAACTAGGTGTCCTGTGAACTCTGTTGTCCTAATCAGTAACTGCTTGGGCTTGCTCTTTTTCACTCAAGAAAGGCCTGGGAGACTTTTTTCTGTTTTCTACAAATAAGATACAGGGGATATGGAGGGCCTTTTGAAATTGGGCAGGACCTGCAAGGTCCAGCTCAGTTTCACTCTGACCTTCCATACAACGATTTATTCCTCAGAAGCGTCCTTTATTTCATTTGCTTTTCTTGTTTGTAGGATATAGGCTTCATTCAGCCTCCTTGACCTTCCCTGAACTCCAAAGGGCGGATTCAAACAGTTGATTATCAGGAAAGGGAGGGGATGCAGAAATAGAAGTCAACTGGTTGTACAGCCTTGGAGCCTGGTTCCTACTCAAGCAATATGCATAACAATGTCTCTGAGTTCTGCAGAACCAGGGCCCCTAACCAGGTGGAGGATGGTAACTTCAGGTTGAGCACAAGATTCCTGGAGCACTGCCCTATTACCTCACCACTAACCAATCAGAAGAAAGTGACACATTCTGCATCTACCACATTCAAAATTCAACTCAAAATTTGCCTGCCTTTTTGGGCCCTGTTAGGCCTCCTGTGCATGCCTACGCCCACTTGTGCCAAGTTGCTTCAGTTGTGTCCAACCCTTAGCGACCTGATGGACTGTAGCCTGCTAGGCTCCTTCGTTCATGGGATTTTCCAGGCAAAAATACTGGAGTAGGTTGTCATTTCCTTCTCCAGGGGATCTTCCCGACCCAGGGATAGAACTCCGGTCTCCTGAATTGCAGGCAGATTCTTTACCCACTGAGCTATCAGGGATAGCCAATTTTGGGGCTGCACCCCCTTACACTTTCTCCATTTATCCCCATCAAACCCCCGTGGCTTCAGCCCTGGGGGCAGTTCTGAGTGCAGGCTTTCCATTTGTGCTCAAGGGCAGATGGGATGGTTGTCAGCCACAAAGCAGTGACAGACCTTGGGGTATATTTGTTCTTGCTGCAGGCTAACTTCTATTCACTCTCTCGCCAGCACAGGGGTGGGGGGATCATCACTACAAGGACAGATCCCTCTGCAAGCTCCTGCACTTTGCCCTTTCCAATTCCCCAGGCTCTGTTCTACTGGAATCTTTTTTCTCAGCTAAACTCTTCTTTCACCTCCACGCCATTGCGGCTGCTTAAAGGTTTCCAGCCACTTCCACATCTTGGCAGATTATTCACTGTAAGGCTTATGGAGGTAATTGGAGGGGCTTGCTCCTGGCCAGGGGCTGCGGGGGGTGGGGATGTGCACTGGCCCCAGGGCTTCAGGCTCTGCAGGTGCTGCCAGGCTCTCCTGAAGGCTGAGGGAGGAGGAGAACAGGCAAGCCCTGAACCCCATTCTCAGAGTCTCCAGCTTGGGACACGCAGGCTCCAAGAATGGACCTTTCAGGTGTCGTGGGGTGCTGTGCTCAGCTGAAGCTGATGATCTGTCTCTTCCTTCTCACACCTGGATGTCCTGTTCCCTCCAGAGCTCGCACTGTAGCAATTGGCAGATACCCCAGGTTGGGAAGGTCTGAGTGCAGCTGGAGTGGCCAGCCTCTCCGAGGTTCATTGTTTCAGCCCAGGACGCCCAGGCTGAGGCTGCAGAAGGGATCTAGTCCATCACTTTGAGTAGCAGTGGCTGGCTGGCTGTACTCAAGGATGGGGCAGGTTGGGCATCATCCTGAAGCATGAGACAAAGGTTGCTCTCATGATAACCCTTCCGAGCACAAAGCTGAGAGAGCTCAGGCTGGAAGCTGTGCCCCAAGACAGAATGTGCATTTGAGGGAGGGGGTTGCTGTGCCATGTGCTTTGTGGAATCTTAGTTCCCCAATCAGGGATTGGACCCGGGCCCTCAGCACTGATAAGCACCAATTCCACTAGGCCACCAGGGAACTCCCAGAACGTGCATGTTTCAAATGCTGTCCTTAAAGAGTAAGGGGGCAGAGGTTAGCAATGAGTAAGAGGTGAAAACACCAGTGGGAAAAGAAAGATGGTAGCTGAGCGCCATTGAATAAGCTCAGTCCTGGAGCAAAGGTGAACAGACCTGCACTCACCCTCACCTCCTGCCACTTGCTTGGCCTTCCCATTCAGGCCAGGACCTAAGCATCAAAAATGGCTCCTCCCTTCCGCATGACCTGGCCCTCTGATGATCGCTGTCCTCTTTCATTGCTCAGTTCAGCCTCAGAGGCCACAAGCACTGGTCCCTGAGCACCAAGCTCTCGGGCCACCCGCGCATTCTTCCCCCACCCTCAGCTTCTCATAGTTGCCTCCTGCCCTGCTCAAGAACCACACAGCTTCCAGCAGCTGCTCAGAAAAGCATCCAAATTAGGGAGCTCTGGTCTTCAACCTTTGTTATGTACATACTCCTTCAATTTTCCTTATTATTCCCCTACTTCACATATTCCCCATGACATACACTGGGTCAGGGACCAATATCCTAACACCCGAGACAACTGTACTTTCGTGTCTTAGCCTGCTCTACTTTCTCCAAGCAGTGACTTCTGAAAGCACCGTCCTAGTTTGCCATTGTAGATTTTGGCCAAGGATGAACAATCAGCACAGTTCCAAGCCCTTCCCATGTGATTCCAACACTTTATGAACTAAAGACTGCAGTGGTTCTGGCAGTCATCCTGGCAACTTGAGTTATGGCTCCACCATTTATTAGCTATGTTACCTAACCCCTCACTCCTCCACATGTGATCACAGCAGACCAAGAATACCCAGGAGCTTTGGGTGGGTGAGTTGAGAGAGTAGCACTGAAACATAGACATTATCATATGTAAAACAGCCAGTGGGAATTTGCTGTGTGATGCAGGCAGCTGAGACCCAGTGCTCTGTGACAACCTAGAGGGTAGCATGGGGTGGGAGAGTCAAGAAGGAGGGGACACATGTATACCTACGGCTGATTCATGGTGATGTATGGCAGAAACCAACACAATAATGAAAGCAGTTATCCTCTAACTAAAAATAAAATCAAAACACCAGAGAGCTTTAAAAAACAAAGGCAAAAAAAAAAGAAAAAAATGCACTATGTTTGTTGAAACTCCACTTCAGACTTACAGATTAAGGTCTGCTTTTTAAAATCTACAGGAGATTCACATACATTTAAAATTTCAAAAGCACTGGCCCAATGAGCCTGTTGCCTCGAAATGGCCAACCTCCTCCATCCCAAACTGGCCTTCAGTAAGTAAATATTTACTATGATACAGCGTGACCTTGGAAGTGGAAATATCACCTTTATTGATAAGACAGGGCCACAGTGGGCAGCTCCACGGAACACAAATAAGACAGTCCCAAGATGAAACTGCAGCAGACATGCTAATACTCGTCACCCTCATCATCTCCCTCTGCACTGTCGGCTCCAACCTCCTCATAATCCTTCTCAAGGGCAGCCATGTCCTCACGGGCCTCAGAAAACTCTCCTTCCTCCATGCCCTCACCCACGTACCAGTGAACAAAGGCACGCTTGGCATACATCAGGTCAAACTTGTGGTCCAGGCGCGCCCAGGCCTCAGCAACAGCTGTGGTGTTGCTCAGCATGCACACAGCTCGCTGTACTTTGGCCAGGTCGCCACCAGGTACCACAGTGGGAGGCTGGTAGTTAATGCCAACCTTGAAGCCAGTGGGGCACCAGTCCACAAACTGGATGGTACGCTTGGTCTTGATGGTGGCAATGGCAGCATTGACATCTTTGGGAACCACATCACCACGGTACAACAGGCAGCAGGCCATGTATTTCCCATGGCGAGGGTCACATTTCACCATCTGGTTGGCTGGCTCAAAGCAAGCATTGGTGATCTCTGCTACAGAAAGCTGTTCATGGTAGGCTTTCTCAGCAGAGATGACAGGGGCGTATGTGGCCAGAGGGAAGTGGATGCGGGGATAGGGCACCAGGTTGGTCTGGAACTCTGTCAGATCCACATTCAGGGCGCCATCAAACCTCAGGGAAGCAGTGATGGAGGACACTATCTGGCTCATGAGGCGGTTAAGATTTGTGTAGGTTGGGCGCTCAATGTCGAGGTTTCTACGGCAGATGTCATAGATGGCCTCATTGTCTACCATGAAGGCACAATCAGAGTGCTCCAGGGTGGTGTGGGTGGTGAGGATGGAGTTGTAGGGCTCAACGACAGCTGTGGAAACCTGGGGGGCTGGGTAAATGGAGAACTCCAGCTTGGACTTCTTGCCATAATCGACAGAGAGGCGTTCCATCAGCAGGGAGGTGAACCCAGAACCAGTTCCCCCACCAAAGCTGTGGAAAACCAAGAAGCCCTGAAGACCCGTGCACTGGTCAGCCTGAAAAAAGAAAAAAGTTTTAATTTTAGTCTTGGTGACAGCTGCAGTGATTTCTTTGAATCCATAATCGCACTGATCAAGATCTTCAAAATATAAACACAATCAGAAAATTTCTGAACAATATTTGCTAAGAAAGCAGACCTAAAGAGCTTTTAAGTGCTAAGTGATTCAGAGAAACTTTCACAATCAACTCTTGGGGGCTGGAGGGAGGGGATCTGTGAAAAGGCTATTTTTAATGAGTTCTTTTCATTTCTGCAGGCAGAGGAATCACGAAGTCTGGAATGGATGCCGGGCACAAGTTTTGGTGACCGGGAGGCTCACCTCTGCTGCCCGTGCCATGACCACAGACCAAAGGCAACCTCTTATCAGTTGGAGAGCTACCAACAGCAGGCCTGAGGCCACACCGGCCCCATACAATGATGTCTTACAAAAATTCTGGCAGCTGCTTTCTGAATCCAAGAGCAGAGTGAAGAGCCAGTGCCCTGGTGTTAGAATAAGGCTGGCTCTGGCTCTACCAGTTCCTTGCCATGTGCCTCTGACCAAATTCATTTCTCAGTCTCAGTGTTCTCATTTATTAAATGAGGAGAACAGTAACCTGCTTCAGGTTGCTGGGAATTAAATGAGTACTGGAATAGTGCCTGGCACAGTCAGCACAGGTTAGCAGCAAGTCTCTTCATTCCGGGAAAGGGGATTCACGGTCACAAATCCATGTCCTTGTGTCACGGGGGCTTTCCACCACTTAATTGAGCTCTTCTGGCTAACAAACTGCTCCTCTGTGAAAGGATAATCTTAACCTGACAGAGTATTCTCTGGACAGTCTTCACTTTAAGGTGCTCCAAGATTTGTGGACATTCTCTACTGAGCCCTTAGTCACTTCTATCCACCCTCTGAATGAGATCAATGTAAGGGGCAGACTCTAGTTTACCAGTTTCCACCCATTAAGACTCTTGTGGACACAGTAATAAACACCAGGGACAAATGCAATTGTTCTGGTGGTTAATGAACTTCACTATGGACCCTCAATGACTTCACTCGTTTATTTGTCCCTAGGGCAGGTCCCGATTTCCAAGTCAGTGCTTGTAGCTGAAGCTTCACTTGCAAACAGAGGAGCCAACCATTAGCCCAATTTTGCTGGGAAGACTATGATAAACATCTCAAAGTATGAAGCCAAGAACAATGTAAGGCCATTATTTTGAAAATAGACCTGTTGTTGCCGGGCTTAGTGTTATAGGATTTTCCTGACAAGCTATTCCACCTAGGCCTTCATTCTTGATTTTAGTTAATTAGTTACAAGTTGCCCATATGCCTAAGGAACAGAGTCATCTGATTGCCAGACTCTTAATTAAAATGATCTGAACAGCACCCTTTTCAACCTTACCGATGTGAATACAGTTACCTTAGATTTTTCTGCCTCAAGGCAAGGCTAGTCTACACTGCCCTGAGCTCTAGTAGAAAAACAAGGGTACCACTTTTTGTGGTTATATCTTAATACTTTCAAAGTTCCAGTGACTTATACTTGCTTCTGTAACAAGGGAGCTCCCTTGACTCCACTTTCAGTGTTGCTGGAAGTTTCCAACGCCAGCTAGTTCTAGTCGGTATTACATCAGCTTCTTTTGCTGTAACTTTCTGTAGCAACATAGGGCAGTTGTCTAATTTTTATGAGTTTGATCAATTAGTTACATTCAAAGCCAGCCACCTACCCCTGAGACTAAGATGACCTAAAAAGGGATGCCTCAGCTTGGAGGCAGGAAGCTGCCTGATTAAGATGAACAAGGGTGTTTAATGGGCTTAAGTGTCAGTAAAACGGTTAAGGCTTCCTGGTACTCACTTGACTTCAGGTAAACTGGCCTCACTGAGTGAGCAATTGCCCAAATCTGCCTTAGAAGACATAGGAGGAGGCCAAGCAGCACCTACTTCAGCCTCAAAAAGTTGTCCCATAGCACAGCACCGTTTGGTTTAGAAGTCAAGTTACACTGGGCAGTATAAAGCTCATTCTGGTGCGCAAAGAATGATTCCCATAGTCTGGTCTCTCAAAACTCTAAGAGAAAACGCTCATCCTATTTTAAAAAAAGTTCTTCGTTTACCAGTTTCCGAACTCGGTCCAAGACGAGGTCAATGATCTCCTTGCCAATGGTGTAGTGACCTCGGGCATAGTTATTGGCGGCATCTTCTTTGCCTGAGATAAGTTGCTCAGGGTGGAAGAGCTGGCGGTAGGTGCCAGTGCGCACCTCATCTGGAAAAGGAAAATGAAGCAGCCACCCATCATTAACAACCCACACAAGTCTGCTCCATCGCAGGGCATCAGTGGAATTCCCAGGACACACCTCCTGTCCCCGATCCCTGGGATCTCACTGGGGTTACTGAGGTCAACTCACCAATGACTGTGGGTTCCAGGTCTACAAACACTGCCCTGGGCACATGCTTGCCAGCACCCGTCTCACTGAAGAAGGTGTTGAAGGAGTCGTCTCCTCCCCCAATAGTCTTGTCACTTGGCATCTGGCCATCGGGCTGAATGCCGTGTTCCAGGCAGTAGAGTTCCCAGCAGGCATTGCCGATCTGGACACCAGCCTGGCCAACGTGGATGGAGATGCACTCACGCTGTGGGAAGGAAGAAGGGAAGTGTCAGAATGTGACCCGTCAGATGGGACATTCAGGAATGAATCACACGGAAATGACTATTAACCTTCCAGACAAATCAGCACCTTTCTGGAGGCCATGCCTGCCCAGGCACTATTTCACAAACAACAGGCCAATTCAGAGAAAAGTCTTTGGAAAACCACAGACATGTTAATGAACAACTAGACAAGGCCAGGGACCAGACTTTCCCTTTACAGCCACATTAGATATTCATGGTCAGGTGTCTACCTTCAGAAGGACACAAGCTACTCTAGCAATAGATTTTCCCCAACTCCTGGGAAATATGCCTGCTGACTCCTTAGAGGCATGCAAAATTCCTCCTTCCAGCTCTGATTCATTCCCTGTGTGACTGTAAGTACAGCTCATTCCCATCCCTCTTTATTCTGTTCTTTAAACAGCTTCTGCCTCTCCCTTAAAACCAGCTTAAACCAGCAAACTACAGCTGTATGACTCATGGAGAAAACAGCAGATAAGCAGCAGTTACCTGGACTTTAAAAACTGTGGTCATAGGCATCCTTTTATCCCTGTGGAAGTATTTAATCTTAGGGAAAAATATTTTCCTTCACTGTCCACACACCTTGAGGGGAGAGTGGGGGAGGGTCGGCAGATGGAGATAGGGTAACAAAAGCTTGAAGTGTCACCAAGACTTCACTAATAGTTTAAGAAATCAGCTGTTTTCTAGTAAAATGTACATCTGTCTCTGGCGCTGTGGAAGAAGAGTCTATAATTGCATAAATTTAATGATGTTAGGCAAGCGTTTATTTTCCTTTACTTGCTGAACAGGGTCATTTGTAAGTTACCAAACTCATTCTTGCTTGGCAAAATAAGGCAGTGAACATAGAATGTAAACCCACAGACTTAAGAGGAAAACAAAGAGGATATCTACTGTATTTCCATCATAAATCAAATTAGCTGCTTGAGACAGAGTCTCTCAAGTATCCACATCAAATATCTCCTATTACATTTTCTCCAAATAAAGAGAGTTTCAGGGTTCTGAAAGCTGCTAATAGGAATTTAAAGCCTTTGACTGTGTGGATCACAACAAACTGTGGGAAATTCTTAAGGAGACTGGAATACCAGACCACCTTACCTGTCTCTTGAGAAACCTGTATGCAGGTCAAGAAGCAACAGTTAGAAACAATGGACTGGTTCAAAACTGAGACAGGAGTATATCAAGGCTGTATATTACCTCCCTGCTTATTTAACTTCTATGCAGAGTACATCATGTGAAATGCTAGGCTGGATGAATCATAAGCTGGATCAAGCCCCCCAGGAGAACTATCAGTAACCTCAGATGATACCATAAAGAGAATGGGAACTAAAGAAAAGAACCTCTTGATGAGGGTGAAAGAGGAGTGAAAAAGCTGACATCTGGTCCCATCAGTTCATGGCAAATAGACGGGGAAAATGTGGAAACAGTGACCAATTTTATTTTCTTGGGTTCCAAAATCACTGCAGACAGTGACTGCAACGATGAAATAAGACACTTGCTTCTTAGAAGGAAAGCTATGACAAACCTAGACAGCATATTAAACAGCAGACATCATTTTGCCAACAAAGGTCCACATAGTCAAAGCTGTGATTTTTCCAATAGTCATGTATGGATGTGAGAGTTGGAGTGTAAAGAAGGCTGAGCACCAAAGAATTGACACTTTTGAATTGTGGTGCTGGAGAAGACTCTTGAGAGTCCCTTGGACTGTAAGGAGATCAAACCAGTCCATTCTAAAGGAAATTAACCCTGACTATTCATTGGAAGGACTGATGCTGAAGCTCCAATACTTTGGCAACTTGAGGCAAAGAGCTGACTCATTTGAAAAGACCCTGATGCTGGGAAGGATTGAAGGCAAAAGAAGAAGTGGGTGGCAGAGGGTGAGATGTTTAGATTGCATCACCAACTCAATGGACATGAGTTTGAACAAACTCCAGGGGACAGTGAAGGACCAGAAAGCCTGGCATTCTGCAGTCAGTAGGGTCACAAAGACTCGGACGTGACTTAGCAACTGAACAACAACAGGAATCTAAAGAAAATTCAACATCACCTAAGATGTCAAAGGGCCTAGTCTCATAACCCCAAGACAAAACCTCCAATTACTCATAACCTTTGACTTATGGTTCCCTCCTTCTCACCATACTCCCCATAAAGCAATTATCCTCTGCTGACATCAGCATGCTTACTATTAACCTGCATCTACTTGCCCAGCTCTAAGGCTGTGGGAGAAAAGGGTGTTTGTTGTGATGAACCCATGACTTTTAACCACTGCATTGTGTTTACCTTTAACTGGACTCTGGACATTCCACAGCCCTAGAAACCACTAAAGAACCAGATATTTGCCCATGACAGTCCCAGGTCCAAGGAGATAAGTATCTGAGAAGACCCTGCCATCGTAATGAAGCACTTCTAATGAAGTTTTTGAGTTAAAAAACTTTTCATATTGTGCAACAGTATGGCTTAGGCTGTGGCCACTGCTTGCCCTCCACTCTCCCCTGGCCACTTGGAAAATGAAGTGAGATACCGGTGATGGTGTCACTTAGTCTAGCCTTAACAGGATAATCAGCACCTGTCCCTTGTGAAATAAGAGTCTAACCAGTGTATGTCTTCATAGGTTTGGGGCTATTGCTGATTTCTTGCCCTTTAAACACTCCCACTATTTTCTCAATTACACATTTACCAGTGTCCTTTGGTCTGGCTTAGTAAAAAGCACTCAAGCAAGTGTTACAGTCAGACATCCTTTGATAATTGTGGTAGTCTGTAAAAAAGGTAACTATTTATTCACTACATTCCTTTTTAAAAAAAGGTATTTTGATACATTTGATACTCATGGCCTGCTTTAGATAGACCTCCAACGGATGTTTCCTAAGATACTTGTTTCCAAAACCTGTGGCAACTAAATAGAAAATACTCAAGTTGTGTGTAATTTCATGTTTCTTTAAAAGCAAGAATATTATGTCATTACTAGATTACTCTGTGACTTTATAAATAAATATCTCTTTTATGGACTTTTTAAAACCTGTAATCAGAAAGTTTCAGCTATTAAACACCCCACTACATTAACACGAGAAATGCAGGGTTAAACACGGGACAGTAATTTCCTTCAAAGGAGGAGCCTGCCTTCATCCTTCAAGTGGATTGGTGCAATTTCAAGAGCTCCCCTCGCCCACCCAACCCCCGCCATCCCGGCCACAGGTGACGAAGCTGCAATTGGAAACTTTTCCCAGAGACTGGCCACAGGTGGACTCAGCACCATTTCACAGGGCACACGACAGGGGTCGCCAGGAAACGTCTGCACCTACTATGCTGGAGCACACGGGATGCTCCAGGGGTCCTTTGCTGTGGGAAGGGGAGATCATTTCAGGAAATGGGAGGGATTTGTAGCTTTCATAAGTCCTTGGGAGCCAGTGCGAAGGTTCTCCGACCTTTCTGGGGCAGTAGCGGCCCCGAACGAATCAATGAATGGCCCCTCTCTAGGATCAGGTGGCTTTTCCACTTCCACTCAAGGCAGTACCCAGGCCGCGTCTTCGAGCCCGACGAGGAGTCAGCCAGGTGAACTCGACTCTCCCAACCCGGCCACCAGAAACCAGTTTGCCCGGAGGCGTGGACGTGGCTGCACTCGCACTGGGATCCCAACGCCCCTTGGGACTCCGCACTCTGCCCCCACACCACCGCCCGGGGACCCCCACTCACCATAACGGAGACTTGTACGGTTCTGCGGGGCTGGAACAGGGGAGGGGACGGCCGCGAAGATCTCCCACTGACAGACTACTAAGGAGTCCGGGGGAGAAGTAGTGAGAGGCCCGGGGCCGGGAGGGATCCTATAAACCCCTACCCGGGCCACGTGTCAGGAGGGCGGGCACCCGCCCCCGCCTCCGCGGCCCCGCCTCCCAGCCCTACGCCAGGTTTTACCCTCCGGGCGGAGAGAGGAGGGGCGCACGGCGCTCATTGGTGGGTTCAAAAGTTCAAACCAAACTACGGACCCAGCCAGAAGACCCAGGAAAGGGAGGAGGAATCCAGGGGCCGCAGAATGGGCCGGTGGGGTGAGGAAGAGGATGCACTGGGCGACTGGAAGGCGAAGGGAGGCGAAGGGTGGGGACGGCAGTGGGCGACACGTAAGCGAGGAGGGGCGCCAGGTAAAGGGGGGCGCGGCTCCTCTCGCTGCCCGCCCGGTCCCCGGGCTCCAGACCCCCTACCCGGACTGGAGGGCGGCCTAGGTGGCCTTCAGCCAGTTCCAGCCGCACAGCCCCCAATCAGGACCTCCCACACGATCCGGTGCTTCCACCGCGGGTAACCCCGGCGCCCCAGCTCTCGCAGCTGAGGGACTTCCAAGAGGAAGACCTATGGTTCCCCATTCCAGGTCCTAATCACCATAAACCTACTTGAAATCTTGAATCTCATCTTTTTTGTTGCTTTTTCCCCCTTGTTTTCCTACCTCCTTTTAAATGAACGTTTTCGTTCCCAACAGCAAACTCTTTCCAATTGGTGCAAAAGCAGTTTTTCCCCCGCCTGGAATTAATTATACTGACCCCAGCTTCCCAGGTGGCCCTAGTGGTAAAGAATCTGCCTGCGAATGCAGGAGAGGCAAGATAAGCAGGTTTGATCCCTGTGTGGGGATGATCTGCTGGAGTAGGAAACGGCAACCCACTCCAGTATTCTTGCCTGGAGAATCCCATGGACAGAGGAACCTGGTGGGCTTTGGTCCTTGGCGTCTCAAAGAGTCTGACATGACTGAGCACACGTGCATATAATAGCTTTCACTTTTCAGATGCTTACTATGCAGAGTTGTTTGTTTTTCAGACAATGTTAATCACATGTCATACATTAGACAAATGCTGTGCCTTACCCCCGTTTTTACAGATAAAGAAACTAGGGTTTAGAGTAATTAAACTAGTTGCAGGTCACACAGCTGGAGCGAGTTAGGCCCTCAACTGCCTTGCACTGCCTTACTCTAAGTATACCACTCTTTGTTACGGAACCCAAGTTCCTGTGTCCCTGGCACACTGAAGCCAAACAATCCAGAACCTGGGAGTTTGGTGCAGAAAAAGATTTATTGCAAAGGCTAAAAGCAAGAATAGATGTCGGGTGCACAAAAGACCTGAACCCTCCAATCACTTTCAGGCAAGACTGCGAAATGGGTCACAGATTGCTTGACCAGCTCCTGGACCTCATTTGTTAGTGGTGAGGTAACAGGGTGGTGTTTCCAGAATCTCAACCTTCTGGTTCCAACCAGTCTGGAGTCTGTGCTTGTGGTGGACTTGTATTTACCGCCTCCTGGGTGCCTGTCTTTAGTTTTTGTAGAATAACTCAAAGATAATGCATCAGATTGTTATCTTTATGGCTTCAGGAAGAACTAGGTGTCCTGTAACTCTGTTGCCCTATTAGTAACTGCTTGCGCTTGCTCTTTGGCACTCAAGAAAGGCCTGGAGACTTTTTTCTGTTTTCTACTAATAAAGTAGAAATAAAGTCCATTTGCGACCCAATGGACTGTAGCCCCTAGGCTCCTTCATCCATGGGATTTTCCAGGCAAAATTACTGGAATGGGTTGCCATTTACTTCTCCAGGGGATTTCCCCCCGCACCCCCCCAGAGATAGACCTTGGGTCTCCCACATTGCAGGCTGATTCTTAACCAACTGAGCCACCAGGAAAGCCCCAGCTCAGTTGGCAAAGAATCTCAGCAGGGAGTAATTACAGAAGAAAGAGACCTCTGCCTTGATTACCAAGAAGCATCTTGAGTATGCAGTGTCTGAATGGGGAGGTGTTAAGGGAAATACTGACTGGAATCCCCCTCCTTGCCAGGAACCATAGTAACCATTCATGTGAGTTACTTTACCACAGGAGGTCCTGGTAAGGAACAGGAAACTAAGCCACCACCAACCTGGAGAATTCAGGAAAGTTCAAAAGTTCAAAACGACATGCCTAGTGTCCTACCAACCTCCCAGGATCCTCCTTGCTGGAATCCATCCTGACTGAGTGATGTGCACACCACCAGGAAGGACCCTGAGTCAAAAACTAATCCCATTACTATAAAATCTGGGCTGTGAGCCATGTGTCAGAGCAGACCTCCTGGGTTTCCTTACCCTCCTGCTCTCTGCCCAGGCACCCCTTCTCAATAAAATCTCTTTTTGCTCTATCAGCATGAAACTGAGCATGACACTATGATCCTTCCCCCCAGCCATGTTCTCTGCCTGCCTGTTGTCTGTGGAAAACTTTAGCATTAAGAATACATTTCATCAGAGAAGTGAGAAATGCAGAAACAAAGGAAAACAGTCAAAGGAGATGAAATAATGTAGTCACTAAGCATAGTCAAGGACCTTTAGTTCCTTCTCAAGGACTACAGATAATATTCTGAGCCATATCCTGTGAGCTGTCTTACAGATACTGAAACCCTAGGTGGAAAAGTTAACTACATAATGACCAGACTGTACCCAGGACATGAGCTGCCACAATTCCAAGAACTGTTCTCAAACAAATGGGAACAAACAGACTCTGGAACTGAAGATTAACTGTACCTAAAACAATCAAGATGATGCTAGTCAGACTACCAATGACCAATCTGAAGATGACTGTCAGAGCTGACTATGCTGTTTCTGTATGTAGCCAAACCCTATTCTGTATAAAAGCTTCTCCTCCTGCTTGTCAGGGGGTGGGAATCAGCCTTTGGACAGATGTCTGCCCACCCCCCTCACCCCCCAGTTGCCAGCATCTGAAATAAAGCAGACTTTCCTTGCCACCAACCGGGCCTGTTTATTGACTTTGGGGCAGCGAGCAGCCAGACTCTACCTTTCAATAATAAGTACGTGTGTCTCCTTGGATGATTCATTTCTCAGTGTTAGACTGCTGGAAGGGGTTCCCCTTCCTGCAACCCTTTCATCATGTTATCCTAATTCTTAAATTCCTCAGCCACCTTTGAGTCATAGAATTTATGGAAATACTCAGACACAGACATAGAAAACAAATTTAAGGTTACATAAGGGGAAGGGAGAGGAAGGACAAATTAGAAGTTTGGGATTAATAAGTACACACTATGGTACAGAATCTGCCTGCAATACAGGAGACCTGGATTTGATCCCTGGGTTGGGAAGATCCCCTGGAGAAGGGAATGGCTACCCCACTCTAGTATTCTTGCCTGGAGAATTCCATGGACAGAGGAGCCTGGTGGGCTACAGTCCATGGGGTGGCAAAGAGTCGGACACGACTGAGTGACTAACACTTTATGTACAAAATGGATAATCAACAAGGACCTACTGTACAGTACAGGGAATTATACTCAATATGTTGCAATAGCCTGCAAGGGAAAACAATCTGAAATACATATATATATGTAACTCAAGCACTTTACACCTGAAACTAACACAACATTGTAAATCAACTGTACTTCAATTTAAAAAAGAAATATTCTACTGAATAGTAGAAGAATATGTTAAAGAGCTTTTTCCTGAAGTAGAAAACGGCAAAATGAGTTTCAGATACTGAATAGGCAGAACTCAAGATACACTCCAACTCATACACACAAAATGGATGCTGTGGAAATGTGTGCAGAGATTCCTTTTCAAATTACAGTACATAATTCCCTTCATTCATCAAATGCTTATTGAGAACCTATTGCGTGGCGAGATATTCTGAAATTTGGAATAACTAGCACTTTAGTCTGTTGTTAGATATTTTAGTCTTAATAGGTAGTGCTTTCCCATTTTTAAATTCATTCCACAAATATATATTTAGCAGAGTTTCTAGGTGCTTGGAAATAAGTATGTGAACAAAACAGGTCTCTGTGTCATGGAGTGAATGTTCTAGAGCAGGATAGGGAAGAAAGATAAACAATGAACATAAGTAAACTATAGAAGAAAAGAGCAAAGTAAAGTGGGATGAGGGTGCTGGGAGGGGAGAGTGTGAGAGGAGGCTGCAATGTAAGCAAGATGGTCAAGGTTAGCCTTAATGTTAAGTGAGATGTGAACAGAGTTGATGATCCTGAGGGGCTAGTCAGGACCCTGTGAGAAGAGCAGTACCAGAATACTGAGAAGCTGGAGCCAAGGCCCCCCAGGCAAGGGTGAGAGTTTAGTGTTCCTGGAAGGAGAGCAGGAGGCCAGCTTGACTGGAAGAGATGAACAGTAGGAGGTGAGGGTTGGAGAGGCAATGGAAGCCAGATCTTGTGGCTTCATATAAGCTACTACAAAGTCCTGGGGTTCTAGAGAGAGTGCCATAGAGAGTGAAGTAAGTGAAAGAGAAATATAAACATGGTAGAAAGTGAAAGTGAAGTCATTCAGTCATGTCTGACTCTTTGCAACCCCATGGACTGTAGCCTTCCAGGATCCTCCGTCCATGGGATTTTCCAGGCAAGAGTACCGGAGTGGGTTGCCATTTCCTTTCCCAGAGGATCTTCCCGACCCAGGGATTGAACCCAGGTCTCCCACATTGTAGGCAGACACTTTGCCATCTGAGCCACCAGGGATTGTATAGTAACACATATATGAGGAGAGTGAAAAAGCTGGCTGAAAACTCAACATTTAAAAAACAAGGATCGGGGGTACTCTTTCTGCCCCCTTCTGATGCCTATGTCAGAAGCTTTCTCTATCTCCTTTATACTTTAATAAAACTTTACTACACAAAAATAAAAAAAAATAAAAATAAATAAATAAAAAACAAGGATCATGGCATCCAGTCCTACCACTTCATGGTAAATCGATGGGGAAACAATGGAAACAGTGTCAGACTTAATTTTCTTGGGCTCCAAAATCACTGCAGATGGTGACTGCAGCCATGAAATTAAAAGACGCTTGCTCCTTGGAAGAAAAGCTATGACCAACCTAGATAGCATATTAAAAAGCAGAGACATTACTTTGCCAACAAGGGTTCATCTAGCCAAAGCTATGGTTTTTCCAGGAGTCGTGTGTGGATGTGAGAGTTGGACCATAGAGAAAGCTGAGCGCCAAAGAATTGATGCCTCTGAACTGTGGTGTTGGAGAAGACTCTTGAGAGACTCTTGGACTGAAAGGAGATCAAATCAGTCAATCCTGAAGGAAATCAGTCCTGAATATTCATTGGAAGGACTGATGCTGAAGCTGAAGTTCCGATACTTTGGCCACCTGATGTGAAGAACTGATTCATTGGAAAAGACCCTGATGCTGGGAAATACTGAAGGCAGGAGGAAAAGGGGATGACAGAGGATGAGATGGTTGGATTCTATCATCCACTCAATGGACATGAGTTTGAGTAAGCTCTGGGAGTTGGTGACTGACAGGGAAGCCTGAGTGCGCTGCAGTCCATGGGGTCGCAAAGAGTCGGACACAACTGAGCGACTGAACAGAACAGAATGTGGAATCTAGAAAAAATGGTATAGACGATGTTATTTGCAAAGCAGAAATAGAGACAGAGACACAGAGAACAAATATATGCATACCAAAGGGAAAAGGGGGTGAGATGAGAGGAACTGGGAGATTGGGATTGACACATTTACACTACTGATGCTATGAATAAAATAGGGAACCAATGAGAACATACTGTATAGCACAGGAAACTCTATTTAATGCACTGTGGTGACCCTAAGGAGAAGGAAGTCCAAAAGGGAGGGATATATGCATACGCATGGCTGATTGATTTTGCTATTCAGTACGTAAAGCAACAAACCGAGAAAAAAAAGGTCCCGTGGTTTTACCCCTGACACAGGGAGCCAAAGTAGGGTACAAAACAGTGGTGACATGATCTGACTACCTTTTTTTTTAAGATCCCTCTGGTGTGTTGAGAACAGATTATAGGAGGGCACAGGGAGAAGGAGGATGGTAACTTACTGCAGTGCCCTTTGAGAGATAATGGAAACTCAGACCAGAGTGGTAGTAGAGGAAGTGGCAGAAAGTGGTTACAGTTGGTTACATTCTGAAGATAGGGCCAAAATGATTTCCTGAAGGCTCACATATGAGGGGGAAGAAAAGCCAAGCATTTTCCCAGGATTTGTAGCCTGAATGAGTAAGAGATGATTTTGCCATCAACAGATGTAAAATGTTGGGAATGGGGCAGGCTTGGAAGGGGATATTATCAGGGGGTTGTCTTTGGTGATGTTAAATCCAGACGTTGAGATGTCCATGTAGAGGTGGAGATGCTCAGGACATAGCTAGATATGAGAGTCTGGATCTCAAGGGAGAGAGATCTGGGTAGAGATATATATCTAAGTGCCATCCTAAAGGCATGACATGGGGCGAGATCACTAAGGAAATGAGTATAGAAACAGGAGAGAAGAGGACCAAGGATTGAGCTCTGGGAGAGGAGGCAGATCCCATGAAGGACACTGAGAAGGAACAGTCAGTGAGTTCAGAGGAAACCTGAGAGTGTGAAGTCCTGGAAACTAAGGAAGGAATGATCAGCAGTGTCATATGCTACCAGTAGGCCAAACAAGATGAGAACTCAAAAATGACCAAGGATTTAGCCACACAGAAGTCACTAGTAACCTGGATGGGAATAGTTCAGTGTGGTGAGTGAAAAATTGACATTTAGTTTGGGGGAGAATGGATACATGTATATGTATGGCTGAATACCTTCTCTGTTCACCTGAAACTGTCAGAACATTGTTAACTGGCCATACCCCCATACAAAATAAAAAGTTAAAAAAATATATTAATAGGCATTTTATTTTTAGATTCTGTTTTCATATGATTCATTAACAAAATACTTTTTCTTCCTCTAACTCCCTACCTCCTCACATTCAAGCAGATTGCCCCTGAGGAATCACACTATCTTTAAGGGCTTTGTAGTCCTGATTACCTTGTTTTGGATTCTGGCATTTTTTGCTTTCTAGCAAATTTTGCTTCAGCAAATTTCTTAATATCTCTGAATTACCTCCCTTATAAAATGGGGACAATATATAACTCATAGGTCGATACACTGTTGTAGGGACTAAATGAGATACATAATTCAGAGTGCATACACCTAGTATGGCACCACGTGGTTCTAAGGTGGTGGTGGTGGCAGACAAATTCAGAGATGAAGCTGCATCTTGCATGTGAAAATCATTTTAAGCATCCGTATTTAAGTTGGGATCCACATTTAAGTTTTCTGCCCCCTGCTGGATTTTATTTTTGGAAGGGTGGGGAATCTTTTTCCTGCGTGGACAGTTAAAATTTTAACCTTTATGTAAACAGGTCTTCATGGGTCTAAAAATTACTGAGTGAGGAAAGGCTTACTTTCTAGCTGACAGTTTCCAGAACTGATCACAAACATATTGAGTTATTAAGAGAGAGCTAGTGCTCTGCCATTTTTGGCACTATAACTTTGGACGGGCACTCCTCCTCTTGGACCCCAGGCTTTGTGTGTGCAGTATCAGGGGCATACACAGGGTCATCTCTAAGGCCTCCTCCAGCCCTAATATTCTGAAATACTCTGACTTGAGACTTCTGCTGTACATGAGAGTTGTACAAAAATGAGCAAAGTTGAAAACATGCTTCAGTCAGGGTCTTCTTGGAATCACCAGTACATTAGATACATTCTTATATATTGGACTTCTGTTGGAGTCTTACAATGCTTTAGGGAAAGAAGTGCTGAATACTTACTCCAGCTCAGGGAAGCTTGGGCTTTATGTCATCATATATAGGATCCACACATAGTAAAAAGAAGTGAATTCAGATAAAATCAAACCTTGGGTTTTTTAGTGTTTTCTCTGCTAGGCTACCAGTAATACTGAAGAACTTATTTCTGTCCAGTTACAAATTACATGTTACAAGTAATGTATACGGAGAAGGCAATGGCAACCCACTCCAGTACTGTTGCCTGGAAAATCCCATGAATGGAGGAGCCTGGTAGGCTGCAGTCCATGCGGTCACTAAGAGTTGGACACTTCACTTTCACTTTTTACTTTCATGCATTGGAGAAGGAAATGGCAACCCACTCCAGTGTTCTTGCTTGGAGAATCCCAGGGACAGGGGAGCCTGGTGGGCTGCCGTCTAAGGAGTCGCACAGAGTTGGACACGACTGAAGTGACTTAGCAGCAGCAGCAGCAGTAATGTATAGGGATATTTTGTGCTCATATAGCAATTTAGAACAAAACATTTCCTATTCCAATTGTGCCTTCAGTGTTCAGCTTTCTTTATAGTCCAACTCTCATATCCATACGTAACTACTGGGAAAACCATAGCTTTGACTAGACGGACCTTTGTTGGCTTTTTAATATGCTGTCTAGGTTGGTCATAACTTTTCTTCCAAGGAGCAAGCGTCTTTTAATTTCATGGCTGCAGTCACCATCTGCAGTGATTTTGGAGCCCAGAAAAATAAAGTCAGCCATTGTTTCCAATGTTTCCCCATCTATTTGCCTTGAAGTAATGGGATGCCATGATCTTACTTTTCTGAATGTTGAGTTTTAAGCCAACTTTTTCACTTTCCTCTTTCACTTTCAAGAGACTCTTTGGTCTTCTTTGCTTTCTGCCGTAAGGGTGGTGTCATCTGCATATTTGAGGTTATTGATATTTCTCCCAGCAATCTTGATTCCAGCTTGTGCTTCTTCCAGCCCAGCGTTTCTCATGATGTACTCTGCATATAAGCTAAATAAGCAGGGTGACAATATACAGTCTTGACGTACTCCTTTTCCTGTTTGCAACCAGTCTGTTGTTCTATATCCAGTTCCATGTCCAGAGCACCAAAGAATTGATGCTTTTGAACTGTGGTGTTGGAGAAGACTCTTGAGAGTCCCTTGGACTGCAAGGAGATCCAACCAGTTCATCCTAAAGGAAATCAGTCCTAAATACTCATTGGAAGGACTGATGCTGAAGCTGAAACTCCAATACTTTGGCCACCTGATGCGAAGAACTGACTCATTTGAAATCATCCTGATGCTGGGAAAGATTGAAGGCAGGAGCAGAAGGGGACGACAGAGGATGAGATGGGAGTTGGTGATGAACAGAGAGGCCTGGCAAGCTGCGGTCCATGGGGTGACAAAGAGTTGGACATGACTGAGCGACTGAACTGAACTCAACTCAATAGTGCCTTGGAGAAGTTTTCAAAACTAAGTTTTTAACAAGGATATTTATTTGGAACTGTGGGAAATAAGGTCTTGAGACTTGAAATAATTTACTCTGAACCACAAGAGGTGGAACCCAGAACAAATGCCTAAAATGGCAGTTGCCTCTTTTACTTCTTGGCCCTATGTTAGCCTGCTGCTGGCACTAGTTCACAAGGAAAGGATGTCCTAGAAGTCATTTGTTGAATTTTTCAAGGCAAGGCTAATATAATAAGAAAAAGAGAATCTGTCCTACTTTCAAGACCTCCAAAGAACAGCCAAGACTCCTCACAGTTATGTCCAACCACCTTCTTTATGATAAGCATTTTTAAAATCTTGGAATTTCCCTGGCCCTCCAATGGTTAAGACTCTGTGCTCCCAATGCAGGGGGCATGGGAGCCCTCTACATAAAATAATAATAAAATAAAATAAATGTATTTTGAAGCATTTTTTTCCCTTCTTCTCTTTACCCTTTGTAAATAGAGAAGAGCAGGACATTATCTTCTAGGTAATATGGGAAAAATAATCCTCAGATCCTTTAACTTTCACTTACTGTTCTCTGCAAATATTTTCTTTTGAATTTCTCCTCCCTCATGACTGGAGCAGGGTTTTGGCCTTCTCTTCCATTAGGACTTTATGTGAAATGTAAGCTCCATTCTGTGAGACTACCACAGAAGACTGGCTTTCATCTCTGAAAGTTCACATTTTATTTCCACTGAGACATCACATGGCTTTTTCAAACCTGCCTTATAATCCCTAAAAATACTGTATTTGGGGGTCGTTTCCTCACACTGACCAAATGAAGCAACTGAGTAGGTTGTGTTTCCCCTGTATTCCCACTTTATATCCCAGAGCCAATCCTTCTTAAGCTTTTTCTGATCTTTCCTGTAATTAATACCCATTTCCATGATTCTCCTCCCCTGTCCCTTCAGGATAGACAGGTAATATACTCTTGCAGAAAATTAAAAAGAACTACTCACATTCTCCAATCATCTACATTATTATTTCAGTACGTTGACCATATCCTGGAGTCTGGAACTCTTTTCTATTTATAGCAATGTTTATTTAATAATTTTATTTATTCATGTACCTAAAAAGCCCCTGGCAGCCCAAAGTGGAAAGGCCCCTGAGAAACTTCTTTCCTTGTGACTGTACCTCCTTGCCAGCAGCTGAGATGGTGGGGGCGGTTTACTCAGAGACTGTGAATCTTAGGATAATCTTTCCTCTTTCACTTTCCTGCTATCTTTTTACCTCCTCCTAAGACACAGAGCCAGCCATTTTCAAGTACACGAATACTTGTTTTTTCCTACCTAATTAGTCCAGTAGTACCTCAAGTCCAGGGAGTCACTGCATAAATTGTACACAGTCGGAAAATTTAGAGGTAAAAGAGTCTCGTGTTACTCAGGTGAAAAAGTGAAATGAAAGTGTGAGACCCCATGGACTACAGCACACCAGGCCCCCCTGTCCATGGAATTCTCCAGGCAAGAATATTGGACTGGGTTGTCATTCATTTCTCCAGGGAAACCCAGGGATCAAACCCGGGTCTCCTTCACTGCAGGCAGATTCTTTACCGTCCGAGCCACCAGGGAAGCCCATAATTAGTTTAATTTGGCCGAAAGCACTTGGCCTTTTCCAGTGTCTGTTTCCGGAGAATGCAATGGCACCCCACTCCAGTACTCTTGCCTGGAAAATCCCATGGACAGAGGAGCTTGGTAGGCTGCAGTCCATGGGGTCGCTAAGAGTCGGACACGACTAAACGACTTCACTTTCACTTTTCACTTTCATGCATTGGAGAAGGAAATGGCAACCCACTCCAGTGTTCTTGCCTGGAGAATCCCAGGGACGGGGAGCCTGGTGGGCTGCCGTCTATGGGGTTGCACAGAGTCGGACACACTGAAGTGACTTAGCAGCAGCAGCAGTGTCTGTTTCTCCCACTTCAAGTCAGTGGGCTGCTTCCTAATCTGAACCCCATATGATTCTTTTGTAATACTAATCCTCCTACTCATTGGTGTGTGAGAGAGCCTACTAAAGCCAACAATTTAGATTTTTAGGAATTTGGTGAGCCAGTTAGACATCGCATTGGCAGCTTGAAATCAGCAATGATGGATGTATTTACATCATGGAAACTGGTGAATACTACAAATTAGGCTCTCATCTCCACTCTCAGCTGGTTGTTAAAACATTTTTCCATTGTCCCTACTTCTACTCTAGTCCAAATCGGGACATTTCTCTTAGTTCTTTAGAACTCTGATATTGAAAAAAAAAAAAAGGACTTTTTTTTTTTTGGTCTCAGAGCTTGATTCATTGCTCTCCTCATAGCCAGCCAAAGCCCAGAAGCCCAGCTTGGCTTCTCCTCCCAATTTCAGCTTTTGGAATTACGAAAGTGTTACTACCTCTTAGCCCCTCCAATCCCAATCAACATCTTCTTTTCCAATGCTTTTATTTCTTTGATTATAGAAGTCCCCAACTCCTGTTTAGCCACACTCCACCCAGCATCCCACCTCCAGGACCAGTGTCTCCACTCAGCTTCCACCCTCAGGATGAAGAGTTTACACACCTTTACTTGTTAACCTGTCACAATAAGTCTATGAGGTTATGAGGTAGAAACTACTGTTATCTCCACTTTACAGAAGAGAAAATTGAGGCTGGTGGGTTGAAGTAACTTATCTAAAGGCACATGCCGGCCCATGTTGCCTGCAGTCCAGCCTTCCTCGCTGGGATCCTCAGCCCTTTCCTCAGGAGGTTGGTTTTAAAGCTCTCATGTCTTAACCACTGTTCTTCTCTCTAAAAACATCCATATGAAACCACTTTTATATCTACAACTTTAATTACATGTTTATTTCTCCAAATCATCCAAACCTGTAATGATCCCATTCAGTTATAAGAATACAATGAAGGAAAGAGGCTGGTACAGAGTTCTAACAGACACCGGCTGTACTCAGAACTCTATTTTTACAGCACTTTAATATTTTGATCCTCTAGTCTGTGTTCTTTTTTCCTTACCCTCCAGCAATTTTCTGTTGCAATACAGTCAGGAATATAAACCATTTAGAAACCCTGGAAGCTCTTTGCTTGTTTCTGATCGATCAAGAGTTCCTCATTTAAAATTACATACCTCTTTGTTTTGGTAAGCTGTGGTCCCTACTGACCTTGTAAATGGGTTATGTGGAACAGCCTGTAACTACAAAAATCAGCTTGCTTACCCTGTTCCCTCAGCAGCTCCGTTTATTTGTACTGAACCCAAGGGACAGAGCCAGGTTCACACACTGTGGGAAAAAGAAAAAGAGGAGGAGGAAATTCTTTGTGTTCAAAACAAAGAAACAAATTTTATATTCAGGCTGCTCTTTCCCTTTATTGTGCCTGAAACAACTGATAGTAAACCACAGTTGTTTCAAAGAGGAAAAAAAAATAACCTGGAATGTAGGTCACCTAACGAGCCATGAAACCTGTTTCCTTGATGCTGGTTTGCTTAATTGAGGGGTTTCATGGCCTCTGATCAGGGCCTGGGGAGCCTGCAATGGACTGAATGTATTCTGTCCCCTGCCCCTCTCCCCCAACCGACCCCGACCTAATTCATATGTTGAAATCCTGACCTTCACTGTAATGGTATTTGGAAGTGGGGCTAAGGGGGAATAATTAGGTCATGAGGCAGAGCCCTCATAAATGGAATTAGTGCCCTTATAAAAGGGACCCAGAGAGCTCTCTTGCCATTTGAGAGGATACAAGGATAAAATGGCAGTCTACTACGGGGAAGAGGGTCTGCACTGGAATTTGACCACGCTGGCACCCTGAACTTGGACTTAGAGCCTCCAGAACTGTGAGAAATAAATTTCTGTTGTTAATAAGCCACCGTGTTTATGGGATTTTGTTAGAGCAGACTGAACAAAGCCACAGCCTAACCCCAAGCACATTGTTGTGTGCGTGCTAAGTCATTTCAGTCATGTCCGATTCTTTGTGACCCAAGGACTGTAGGCCACAGACTCCTCTGTCCATGGGATTCTCCAGTCAAGAATACTACAGGGGTTGCCATATCCTCCTCCAAGGGTTCTTCCTGACCCAAGGATTGAACCCATGTCTCTTCTGTCTTCTGCACTGGCAGGAGGGTTCTCTACCTCTAGTGCCACCTGGGAAGCCCAAGCTCATTGTTATCGAAGTCAAAGAAGATGAAGTCCAAGTATAAGAAAAAGTTCAGTTCAGTCGCTCAGTCTTGTCCAACTCTTAGCAACCCCATGGATTGCAGCATGCCAGGCCTCCCTGTCCATCACCAACTCCCGGAGTTTACTCGAAGTCATGTCCATTGAGTCAGCGATGCCATACAACCATCTCATCCTCTGTTGTCTCCTTCCCCTCCCGCCTTCAATCTTTCCCAGCATCAGGATCGTTTCCAATGAGTCAGTTCTTCGCATCAGGTGGCCAAAGTATTGGAGTTTCAGCTTCAGCATCAGTCCTTCCAATGAATATTCAGGACTGATTTCTTTTAGGATTGAACTGGTTGGATCTCCTTGCTGTCCAAGGGACTCTCAAGACTCTTCTCCAACACCACAGTTCAAAAGCATCAATTCTTCGGCACTCAGCTTTCTTTATAGTCCAACTCTCACATCCATACATGATTACCGGAAAAACCATAGCTTTGACTAGACAGTCCTTTGTTGGCAAAGTAATGTCTCTAAAGCTTTTTAATATGCTGTCTAGGTTGAAAGTAGTGGTTATTTATTAATGCTTAGACAGAAACAGTAACAGGAAAACAATAGAATGAGAAAGACTAGAGATCTCTTCAAGAAAATTAGAGATACCAAGAGAACATTTCATGCAAAGATGGGCACAATAAAGGACAGAAATGGTAGGGACTTAACAGAAGAGAAGATATTAAGAAGAGGTGGCAAGAATACACAGAAGAACTATCCAAAAAAGATCTTCATGACCCAGATAACCACAATGGTGTGATCACTCACTTAGAGCCAGATATCCTGGAATGCAAAGTCAAGTGGGCCTTAGGAAGCATCACTACAAACAAAGCTAGTGCAGGTGATGGAATTCCAGTTGAGCTATTTCAAATCCTGGAAGATGATGCTGTGAAAGTGCTGCCCTCATTATGCCAGCAAATTTGGAAAACTCAGCAGTGGCCACAGGACTGGAAAAGGTCAGTTTTCATTCCAATCCCAAAGAAAGGCAATGCCAAGGAATGCTCAAACTACCGCACAATTGCACGCATCTCACACACTAGCAAAGTAATGCTCAAAATTCTCCAAGCCAGGCTTCAACAGTACATGAACTGAGAACTTCCAGATGTTCAAGCTGGATTTAGAAAAGGCAGAGGAACCAGAGATCAAATTGCCAACATACACTGGATCACTGAAAAAGCAAAACATCTACTTCTGCTGTATTGACTATGCCAAAGCCTTTTACTGTGTGGATCACAACAAACTGTGGAAAATTCTTAAAGAGATGGGAATACCAGACCACCTGACCTGCCTCCTGAGAAATCTGTATGCAGGTCAAGAAGCAACAGTTAACTGGACAAGGAACAAGAGACTGGTTCCAAATACGGAAAGGAGTACATCAAGCCTGCATATTGTCATTCTGCTTATTTAATTTCTATGCAGAGTACATCATGTGAAACGCTGGGCTGGAAGAAGCACAAGCTGGAATCAAGATTGCTGGGAGAAATATCAATAACCTCAGATATGCAGATAACACCACCCTATGGCAGAAAGCGAAGAAGAACTAAAGAGCCTTTTGATGAAAGTGGAAGAGGAGAATGAAAAAGTTGGCTTAAAACTCAACATTCAGAAAACTAAGATCATAGCATCCAGTCTCATCACTTCATGGCAAACAGATGGGGAAACAATGGAAACAGTGTCAGACTTTATTTTCTGTCTGTGATAAAATCACTGCAGATGGTGACTGCAGCCATGAAATTAAAGACGCTTGCTCCTTGGAAGAAAAGTTATGACCAACCTAGACAGCATATTAAAAAGCAGAGACATTACTTTGCTAACAAAGGTCTGTCTAGTCAAAGCTATGGTTTTTTCAGGAGTCATGTATGGATGTGAGAGTTGGACTATAAAGAAAGCTGAGCACCAAAGAATTGATGCTTTTGAACTGTAGTGATGAAGACTCCCAAGAGTCCACTGGACTGCAAAGAGATCAAACCAGTCCATCCTAAAGGAGATCAGTCCTGAGTGTTCATTGGAAGGACTGATGCTGAAGCTGAAACTCCAATACTCTGGTCACCTGATGTGAAGAACTGACTCACTTGAAAAGACCCTGATGCTGGGAAAGATTGAAGGCAGGAGAAGGGGACGACAGAGGATGAGATGGTCGGATGGCATCACTGACCGGATGGACATGAGTTTGAGTAAGCTCCAAAAGTTGGTGATGGACAGGGAGGCCTGGCATGCTGCAGTCCATGGGGTCGCAGAGTCAGACACAACTGAGTGACTGAATTGACTGAGACAGCAACAGAATCATTCTGACCTCTAGAGACAAAGACAGAGTGAAATGCAAAATGAAAGACTCTGGCAGGTTGGGGAGGCAAAGATTAGAATAACAACCTATTGAAGTAACAACTTTATTGACTCCTCACTGACAAGAATGTAAACTCTCAAAGCCATTATAACTACTAGGAACTGGGAATTCTGGTTTCTAGTGTGAATAGATAAGATGACCTTTGGTAAGGTCCCTTCCTATATTGCCTCTGAGTTTCCCCATTGGCAGTGTGAGGATAATAACTGATCTAAAACAAATCTCTGAATAAGTAGATCTCTGGATTCAGGGTTGGGAGATCTAGATTCTAGTTCTAGCACAACTTACTGAATGGATCTTAGTTTCATCATTTGTAAAATAAAACATAGCTTCTAAGTTTCCTTATACAATTTAGTTACTTTACATAGTGCCCTGAAAACATAAAGATTTTCTAGAAATGCAAAATTACATTATTCTGTTTTACATAACATATATTTATCTGGCCCCTAGTGTGTACTAAGCACTGTACTAGGAATTAAGGAAAAGACAAAGCCTCTGAGGAGATCATACTGCATTTGGGGAAGAGAAGTGACGCAGGAAGAAAAATGAAATCTAGTGAGGATGCTAGAGAGTAATGAGTGCTGTTTTAGCTAAACACGAAGCCCTCTCTGACTTGAAGGAAGAGCTGAGCCATGTGACTGTCTGGGGGAAGAGTGTTCCAGGCAGAGGAAATGGCTAGAGAGTGAGAATGAGGGGAAAAGCAGAAGAAAAGGTTAGAGAGAGAGGGGAGTCCAGACTGTGCAGGTCTTTAGAGGCTACCATAAGGAATTTGGCTTTCTCTTTGCATGAGGTTGGAAGTCATTGGCCCAACGTCATGATAAAATTAGACTTTTGTTTTAACAGGGTCACTCAGGCCTCTATGCTTAGAATAGACTCTAGGGAGGTAAGAATGGAAGCAGGTGACCAATTAAGTGGCTACTGTAATAATCTGAGCAGGAACCCAGGGCAGCAGCTGAGGAGATGATGAGATGTGGCCCGATTCGGGTTAGGAGTTTCTGATGGATTGGATGTGGGTTGTGAGAAAACATTCAAGAATGCTCCCCGCCTAATTGGGGCTTCCCCAGTGGTCCAACGGTTAAGAATCCACCTTGCAGTGAATGGGACATGGATTTGATCCCTGATCTGGGAAGACCCCACATGCCACAGGCAACTAAGTCCATGTGCCACAACTACTGAGCCCATGCTCTAGTGCTCTCAAGCCACAACTGGGGAGCCTACAGGCCCTAGAGCCCATGCTCTGCAACAAGAGAAGCCACTGCAATGAGAAGCCCATACACTGCAACTAGAGAGTCGCCCCTGCTCGCTGCAACTAGAGAAAACCCATGCAGCAACAAAGACCCAGTGCAGCCAAAAATAAATATATAAAATAAAATTGTAAAACTTTAAGAGTGACCCCAAGGGTTTGGGTCTGAACAACTGGAAAAGTGGAGCTGATACTAAGATGAGGAACAGTTTGCAAGGAGCAGGTCTAAGGGTGGTAAGGAACAGGAAGTTCATGGTTTGCTTTGAACATGGTGAGGATGAGATGCCTAACAGACATCAAGTGGAGAACTTAAGGAGGCAATGAATCAATATGCATAAGAATCCTAGGGTGGAAAGGAACCAGGACTTCCAACACGAATTCTCAAGTTTCTACATTAGGGAATCTAGCCTCGGTAGAACTAGGAGTGCTTGACAACAGCCCAGTGGCAGAAAAGGATCAGATCAGATCAGATCAGTCACTCAGTCGTGTCTGACTCTTTGCGACCCCATGAATTGCAGCACGCCAGGCCTCCCTGTCCATCACCAACTCCCGGAGTTCACTGAGACTCACGTCCATCGAGTCAATGATGCCATCCAGCCATCTCATCCTCTGTCGTCCCCTTCTCTTACTGCCCCCAATCCCTCCCAGCATCAGAGTCTTTTCCAATGAGTCAACTCTTCGCATGAGGTGGCCAAAGTACTGGAGTTTCAGCTTTAGCATCATTCCTTCCCAAGAAATCCCAGGGCTGATCTCCTTCAGAATGGACTGGCTGGATCTCCTTGCTGTCCAAGGGACTCTCAAGAGTCTTCTCCAACACCACAGTTCAAAAGCATTAATTCTCCTTCTTCACAGTCCAACTCTCACATCCAAAAAAGGATACTGAGACTCAAAACCGTCAGCAGAAAAGGATACTGAGACTCAAAACCATCTTGAGGAAAGAAGTCTAGACTAGAGATGCATTTTAAGACATTTCAAGTATTAATACATTTCAAGTATTCTTTTAAAGTGTATGTTTTTGTTTCTTTTCTTTCTTTAATATTTATTTTGGCTGCACTAGGTCTTAGTGGCAGCATGCAGGATTTTTAGCTGTGGAGTGTGGGATCTAGTTCCCTGACCAGGAATTGAACCTGGGCTCCCTGCATTGGGAACTTAGTGTGTTAGCTGCTAGACCACCAGGGAAGTGCCAAGGCCCCATGTATTGATGTGAGACCATATATTGTGCTCCTGTACAAATTGGAACTGGAGACTGTAAGCCCATTACAGTTTAGCCATCCAAGGAATTTGACCTGAGAGAGTTAGTTTCCTCTACGCCTGAGTTAGAACATAACTAATCTGCCTCATTCCCTTATGTCCCAATTTGGCATATGCAAACCTAAGATTCTGGACAGTGTCAATGAAAAATTAATCAATCAATCTAAGAAAGGAATGAAAATTTTTATTCGAGCCAAATTTGAGGATCATAACCCAGAAAGCACAACTCAGAAAGCTCTGAGAACTCTTCTGTCCATTAGCAGTCAAGGCACAGTTATGTAAGTTTTTTGAGACAGAGGGCTGTACACTAAATGAAGTATTATTGACAGTTTACATGATCTAGATCTAGGTGTCCTTGTGGTGAGTCATGTGACCACTCACAAGCTCAAGAAGGAATGTTATCTTTTAAGGAGCTGTCTTGTTGATGCTAGGAGAAGGTTTCTCTTTATGGTTGAGCAGGTATTCCTGCTGATGGGGGAGGTTTAGTCAATCATGATGTAGATATAAAACGCACAGTGGGAGGGGAGGACAACAGGCAGAAAGACTTTTTTATGTTTAGATTTTTCTTGTCTTGACATAAAATATGAATGTTATTTCACAACAGTTTATAAGTAATCCCAATAGGAGTATCAAACTTTTAGAGGTGTTTACAATGTAGAATTTGTAGAAATTAGTGTCTAATTGGATTGGAGAGTGAGGGATAGGAAAAGGCTCTGAATTTCCTACCTCTGGAGCCTAGGTTGGCAATCATAATAGGAAATACCAGAGGAGGTGGGGGTTGGGGTTACTTCTGTTTATTTATTTATTAATTTATTATATAAGAGGCTGAAGCTAGATTTATTTTGGCCTTCCAGTAGAGTGTTTTGGACACCATCAGAACAAACAAGTAGGTTTAGTAAGTAAGGGGGTCTGTATCTGGAGCTCAAGAATGATTTAAGGTACCATTGTTTCTATGTGATCAATTTTATAACCTGTAGCTGCTGCTGCTAAGTCGCCTCAGCTGTGTCCAACTCTGTGTGACCCCATAGATGGCAGCCCACCAGGCTCCCTGTCCCTGGGATTCTCCAGGCAAGAACACAGAAGTGGGTTGCCATTTCCTTCTCCAATGCATGAAAGTGAAAAGTCAAAGTGAAGTCACTCAGTCGTGTCCGACTCTTAGTTAACCCATGGACTGCAGCCCACCAGGCTCCTCCGTCCATGGGATTTTCCAGGCAAGAGTACTGGAGTGGGTTGCCATTGCCTTCTCCCTTTATAACCTGTTACATTATATAAATCAACCCATAGAAGTAGCTCATTGTGCTTTCCACCTTTACAGAGAGACACAGGAAGTTAAGCTAATCTATCACCTTCCTCAAAGACTTGAACTTCTCTTACTCTTCACCCCTCACTGCTGTACAACTCTTATCCATCTTTTACTCCTTTCCCAAGGAAAGAGGTGCTTCCAATTGCTTCTGTATCCTTCAAGCTCCTAGTCTTCATTTACCTGCTCATTCCCCGCAGATAACCTAGATTCCTAATGTAGTGATAGGATTAAATGATTCAATCTGAGCTCCAATAGCTTTCATCCCATTCTCCACAAACTGTTTGTCTTTCTTGTTCCTTATTCTCTCGCTTTTCTCACTAATGTCCCCTCCAATTTTATTAATACTAATCCCTCCCACTTGAGCCCTAGTTTATATTCCTGCTGACAGCCTCTGGGAATTTGCTTTATTAATTAACCCCTTTGCTTGACCCTTAATTCTCTTTGTTTACACAAATTACTCCTAAACCACCATACTGTCATTTCCTCTTTGAGTTACTATCCTATATCTCTTCCCTTTTATTCAAATTTGTGGGTTTTTCCCGGAGAAGGCGATGGCACCCCACTCCAGTACTCTTGCCTGGAAAATCCCATGGATGGAGGAGCCTGGTAGGCTGCAGTCCATGGGGTTGCTAAGAGTCAGGCACAACTGAGCGACTTCACTTTGACTTTTCACTTTCATGCATTGGAGAAGGAAATGGCAACCCACTCCAGTGTTCTTACCTGGAGAATCCCAGGGACAGGGGAGCCTGATGGGCTGCCATCTATGGGGTCACACAGAGTCAGACACGACTGAAGCGACTTAGCAGCAGCAGCAGCAGTGGGTTTTTCCATCTACCCATTTACTGCTTAGCTTTAATAAGTATCCCCACCCCACTGACCCCAGTGGGGTCAATTTTTCCATTTTAAGCATCCCACCATCCAATTACCATCTCCACCTTTCCAGTAAGAGAAAATCAATCCCAACAATGCTTCCCCTTAAGGAGGCTGAGAGACGCCGATCATGCCACCGTTTCACTGTTCTTTACCCTCTGTCCTCACGCCTCTCCTCGCACAGTCCATCACTATAATCTTACACTCTTGGTTACACCTGCAACTCCCTAGTTCCGTTTTCTTTGTCGTGTTCACTTAGCAAAACTTCAAACCTAATTAAATCTCTACCTACCCCATGCCTACAGGCATGGCTGTGGCGAGCTGACAGATCCACTTAAAATTCATGATCACTACCCTCCAGGGGGCCTTCCATTGCTTAGCAGTTATATTGTATTTCCCTAAGTCCCTTCACTTTCCCATTCTCCTAAACATTTTTTTAAACGTCTTCTTCAGGATCCTCAAACCCTCCAAAGTTCTTCCCATTCTCATGCTCAGTTCATAACTTTGCATCTTTATTCACTGGGAAAATAGAACCAATCAGAAGAGGCTGTCCACAAGCTCCCAATATTATGCTTTCCTTGCTAAAACATAATTTTCAAAAAGTTAAAATCATGGGACTTCCTAGTAGTCCAGTGGCTAAGATTCCAAGCTCCCAGTGCATGGGGCTTGGGTTCAATCCCTGGTTGGGAAACTAGATTTTGCATGCTGCAACTAAGACCTGGCACAGCCAAATAAATAAATACATATATTTTAAAAAGTTAAAATCATAACATATATATAGAGAATTAAACATGTGCTCAAGATTTACTGACTAAGGAACCAGTAAAATGATAAAGTTGGTGCAAAGAGCATTTAAGGAACAGGAGTTGTTATACTTCATCAGGAAAGGTACCTTAAAAATATTAGAATAAGGCTGCTAGGTAGAAACAAAACTGATAATGCCCTTCAAGGGAAAACAAAAAAATCATAACCTGTGAGGCTATCTTTTCCATAGGGCAAAAACCATTTGTATTTCTCTCGGATGAACAGTGTGCATCACTGTAAGTTTTCTATAAGAAACAGGGTTGTTAAATATCCTAATCAGGACTTCCCTGGTAGTCCAGTGGATAAGAATCCTCCTGCCAATGCAGGGGACACGAGTTTGATTTCTGATACAGGAAGATCCCACACGCTGCAGGGCAACCAAGCCTGTGCGCCACAACTACTGAAGCCAACCCGCTTAGAGCCTGTGCTCCGAAACAAGTGAAGCCATCCCAATGAGAAGTCTGCACACAGCAAAGAGTAGCCCCTGCTTGCCGCAACTAGAGAAAGCCTGTGCACTGCAACAAAGACCTAGCTCAGACAAAAATAAATAAATATACCTTAAAAAAAAAAAAAACACTAAAAAAACAATCCTAATCAGTAATAAGTAGAAAGTCAAGCAAAGGTGGCTGCCCTTAGAAAATGAGACAATCCCCAGAGGGCCTGCTGGACAGAGCCCAGCTCTTCACTAAAAAGATACCCGGCAATCCTGTTAGCATGATTTCAAAATTTGGGATAGTTCTTCTTAAACATTTACCTATTTGTGATTGTCCCACGCACTCCTGCCTGTCTTCTAGCTTCTGACAATAAACTGTCCATGCTCTCATTCAAGGTCAATATTTCCACTTGTATATGAAAGGCAAAGATATACCCAACTGAATTCAGAGTTCCAGAGAATAGCGAGGAGGGATAAGAAGGCCTTCTTACCTGAACAATGAAAAAATGTAGAGGAAAACAAGAATGGGAAAGACTAGAGATCTCTTCAAGAAAATTGGAGAGATCAAGAGAACATTTCATGCAAGAATGGGCATGATAAAGGAAGAAATGGTAAAGACCTAAAAGAAGCAGAACAGACTAAGAAGTGGTGGTAAGAATTCACAGAAGAACTAAACAATAAAGGTCTTAATGACCTGAATAACCACGATGATGTGATCTGGGTCTGTGCCTAGACCCAGACATCCTGGAGTGTGAAGTCAAGTAGGCCTTGGGAAGCACTGCTACAAATAAAGTGAGCAATTTCAACTCCTAAAAGATGATGCTGTTCAAGTGCTGCACTCAATATGCAAGCAAATTTGGAAAACTCAGCAGTAGCCACAGGACTGGAAAAGGTCAGTTTTCATTCCAATACCAAAGAAGGGCAATGCCAATGTTCAAACTACACTGCACAATTGTGCTCATTTCACACGCTAGCAAGGTAATGCTCAAAATTCTTCAAGCTGGACTTCAGCAGTAGGTGAACCAAGAACTTCCAGATGAACAAGCTGGGTTTAGAAAAGGTAGACGAACCAGAGATCAAATTGCCAACATTTGTTGAATCATAGAGAAAGCAAGGGAATTCCAGAAAAACACTTATTTCTGCCTTATTGACTACACTAAAGCTTTTGACTGTGTGGATCACAACTAACTATGGAAAATTCTTAAAGAGATGGGAATAACAGAGCACCTTACTTGTCTCCTGAGAAACCTGTACGCAGGTCAAGAAGAAACAGTTAGAATTGAACACGGAACAACTGACTGGTTCCAAATTGGGAAAAGAGTACGTCAAGGCTGTATACTGTCACCCTGCTTATTTAACTTCTATGCAGAGTACATCATGTGAAATGCTGGGCTGGTTGAATCACAGCTAGAACCAAGATTGCCAGGGGAAATATCAACAACCTCAGATACGCAGACACCACCACTCTAATGGCAGAAAGCGAAGAGAAACTAAAGAGCCTCTTGATGAAGGTGAAAGAGGAGAGTGAAAAAGTTGGCTTGAAACTCAACATTCAAAAAACTAAAAAAAAAAACAAAAACAAAAACTAAGATCACGGCATCCAGTCCCATCACTAAATGGCTAACAGATGGGGGAAAAGTGGAAGCAGTGACAGATTTTATTTTCTTGGGCTCCAAAATCACTGCAGACAGTGACTGCAGCCATGAAATTAAAAGACACTTGTTCCTTGGAAGAAAAGTTATGACCAAACTAGACAGCATATTAAAAAGCAAAGATATCAATTTGCCGACAAAAGTCCATATCGTCAAAGCTATGGTTTTTCCAGGAGTCATGTATAGATGTGAGAATTGGACCATAGAGAAGGCTGCGCACTGAAGAATTGATGCTTTTGAATTATGGTGTTGGAGAAGACTCTTGAATCCCTTGGACAGCAAGGACATCAAGCCAGTCAATCCTAAAGGAAATTAAACCTGAATATTCATTGGAAGGACTGATGCTGAAGCTGAAGCTCCAATACTTTGGGTACCTGATGTGAAGAGCCAACTCAGTGGAAAAAGAGCCTGATGCTAGGAAAGACGGAAGGCAAAAAGATAAGAGGGTGGCAGAGGATGAAATGGTTAGATTACATCACCAACTCAATGGATACGAATTTGAGCAAATTCTGGGACAGTGAAGGACAGGGGAGCCTGGCATGCTGCAGTCCACAGGGTCACTAAGAGTCTGACACAACTTAGCAGCTGAACAACATTATATCCCATTCACTTTTGCCCACTCAAGGATTTTACTCTAGTGATTCTCTTTTCTGTCTTCTGCATCAATTTCCCACCTCTAGTCTATGTTTTCTTTTAGCATTAAGACCTGCTCCTCCATCTCCAAAACCTCTCTCGATTTCACTTCTGCCTGTGGCTATTATCCCATTTTCTCCTTATCATCATAGCAAAAAATTATGTACCAACAATACCTCGTTTCCACCCCTTATTCCTTGAACCCACTGGAATCAGCCTTTAACCCTCATCACTTCTCAAAAGGTCACCCATGACCCCAAGTTTACCAAATCTAATGGTCAGTTCCCAGTTATTTTAATTAAAATATCAGCATCATCTGACACTGTAAAACACTTCACTTAACACTTTCTTCATTTAGTTTTTTTTCTGGTTTTCTTCCTGGCTGTAATTTCTCAGTTGCTATTGTTGTTTCCTTCTTGGTTCCTAAACTCTTTCAACAATTCATTATTATTATTAGCTGCACCACATGGCATGTGGAACCTTAGTACCCTGACAAGGTAGCAAACCTGTGCCCCCTGCAGTGGAAGTGTGGCGTCTTAACCACTGGATCATCAAGAAAGTCCCTCCTAAACTCCTAATGTCAAGGGTTCAAGGTCTCCTTTCATTTCTATGTACTCATCTAGTCTTGCTATGAGGGAGGTTCGTGACATTATATAGGAGGCAGTGATTAAGGCCATCCCCAAGAAAAGGAAATGCAAAAAGGCAAAATGGCTGTCTGAGGAGGCCTTACAAAGAGCTGAGAAAAGAAGAGAAGCAAAAGGCAAAGGAGAAAAGGAAAAATATACCCATCTGAATGCAAAAAATAGCAAGGAGATATAAGAAAGCCTTCCTCAGTGATCAATGCAAAGAAATAGAGGAAAACAACAGAATGGGAAAGACTAGAGATCTCTTCAAGAAAATTAGAGATACCACGGGAACATTTCATGCAAAGATGGGCACAATAAAGGACAGAAATGGTATGGACCTAAATACCATTCTTCTCTTCTGGGACCTAAATCCCAGAAGAGAAGATATTAAGAGGTGGCAAGAGTACACAGAAGAATTATCCAAAAAAGATCTTCATGACCCAGATAACCACGATGGTGTGATCACTCACCTAGACCCAGACATCCTAGAATGCAAAGTCAAGTGGGCCTTAGGAAGCATCACTACAAACAAAGCTAGTGCAGGTGATGGAATTCCAGTTGAGCTATTTCAAATCCTGGAAGATGATGCTGTGAAAGTGCTGCACTCAATATGCCAGCAAATTTGGAAAACACAGCAGTGGCCACAAGACTGGAAAAGGTCAGTTTTCATTCCAATCCCAAAGAAGGGCAATACCAAAGAATGTTCAAACTACCACACAATTGCACTAATCTCACACACTAACAAAGTAATGCTCAAAGATTTCCAAGCCAAGCTTCAACAGTATGTGAACTGAGAAATTCCAGATGTTCAAGCTGGATTTAGAAAAGGTAGAGGAACCAGAGATCAAACTGCCAACATCTGCTGGATCATCAAAAAAGCGAGTTCCAGAAAAACATCTACTTCTGCTTTATTGACTATGTCAAAGCCTTTGACTGTGTGGATCAACAAACTGTGGAAGATTCTTCAAGAGATTGGAATACCAGACCACCTTACCTGCCTCTTGAGAAATCTGTATGCAGGTCAATAAGCAATAGTTATAACTGGACAAGGAAAAACAGACTGGTTCCAAATTGGGAAAGGAGTACGTCAAGGCTGTATATTGTTACCCTGTTTATTTAACTTCTATGTAGAGTACATCATGCAAAATGCCAGGCTGGATGAAGTACAAGCTGGAATCAAGATTGCTGAGAGAAATATCAATAACCTCATGTACACAGATGACACCACCCTTATGGCAGAAAGTGAAGAGGAACTGAAGAGTTCTTGATGAAAGTGAAAGAGGAGAGTGAAAAAGCTGGCTTAAAACTCAACATTCAAAAAACTAAGCTCATAGCATCTGGTCCCATTGCTTCATGGCAAATAGATGGGGAAACAATGGAAACAGTGACAGACTTTATTTTCTGTCTGTGATAAAATCACTGCAGATGGTGATTGCAGCCATGAAATTAAAGACGCTTGCTCCTTGGAAGAAAAGTTATGACCAACCTAGACAGCATATTAAAAAGCAGAGACATTATTTTGCCAACAAAGGCCCATCTAGTCAAAGCTATGGTTTTTCCAGTAGTCATTTATGGATGTGAGAGTTGGACTATAAAGAAAGCTGAGTGCTGAAGAATTGATGCTTTTGAACTATGGTGTTGGAGAAGACTCTTGAGAGTCGCTGGACTGCAAGGAGATCAAGCCAGTCAATCCTGAAGGAAATCAGTCCTGAATATTCTCTGTAAAGACTGATGCTGAAGCTGAAACTCCAATACTTTGGCCACCTGATGCGAAGAACTGACTCATTGGAAAAGACCCTGATGCTGGGAAAGATTGAAGGCAGGAGGTGAAGGGGACAACAGAGGCTGAGATGGTTGGATGGCATCACCGACTTGATGGATATGAGTTTGAGCAAGCTCTGGGAGTTGGTGATGGACAGGGAAGCCTGGCGTGCTGCAGTTCATGGGGTTGCAAAGAGTTGGACACGACTGAGTGACTGAACTGAACTGAACACCAATAGATACGTAAGTTGCCAACTTAGAATGCTTTCCAGAATTGCAGACCCGTGTATCCAACTGCCTGTTGGAATTCTCTGCTTAGATATCTAATAGATTCTTAAACCTAAATTCTTAATCTTCTGCCTAAACATGCTCCTCCCTTTCCCATCTCAATTAATTGCAATGTCATTTTTCCTGTCACCTGAGCCCAAAACTTTGGAGTCATCACTGACTCGTCTTTTACTATCACTCCCATCAGTATGTCAGCAAATCCCATTAGATCTACCTTGAAATATATCTACTGTATTTCCACTTTTCATTGTCTCCACTATAGCCACTCTGAACCAGCGCCATTTTTGTGTTAAATAAATATTTTTAGTGTACCATTTAAATCTTATGTAGGTTTACCATATATTTTAAAATTATTTTCTTAATGGTTACTATACAGATTATAAAATACATCTTAACTCACTACTATCTATTGCAGATTAATCCTAACTTAATTTCAGGAAAATATAGAAACTTTGGTCCAATATAACTCTACCCACACTTTCCTTTGGGCTATAATATATATTAATATCTCAAATATATATTCATATTAACACTTAATATTATTTATCATATAGTTATATCTATGCTGCTGCTGCTAAGTCGCTTCAGTCGTGTCCGACTCTGTGCGACCCCATAGACGGCAGCCCACCAGGCTCCCCGTCCCTGGGATTCTCCAGGCAAGAACACTGGAGTGGGTTGCCACTTCCTTCTCCAATGCATGAAAGTGAAAAGTGAAAGTGAAGTCGCTCAGTCCTATCCGACTCCTAGCGACCCCATGGACTGCCGCCTACCAGGCCCCTCCGTCCATGGGATTTTCCAGGCAAGAGTACTGGAGTGTGTTGCCATTGCCTTCTCCCTAGTTATATCTATACTACTCAATATATTATTAGGTATTTTATTATTTCACATTATGACTCATCAATATAGTGTTATAATTATTGCTTCATACAATTTCATATTTTTAAAAGACGTTTTGTGAAGAAACAAGAAATATATATTTATATTGTCTTTTTTTATTCAAGTATAATTGATTTACAATGTTGAGTTAGTGTCAGGGGGACAGCAAACTGATTCATAAATATACATATATACTCCTTTTCAGATTCCTTTCCCTTATAGGATATTATAAAATATTGAGTACAGAGCTATAGCACTATATAATCCTTTATATTAACCCATTTCCAGTGCTCTTTATTTCTTCTTTTTAAAAACTTTTACTTATTCATTTCTTCCTTTGGATTTGGGTTATTAATATCATCTGATATCCTTTCCTGTCAGCCTGAAGAACTCCTTTTAGCATTTCTTGAGGGCAGTTTCCTCAAAATTGTTTATCTGGGTATCTCTTAATTTCTCTTTCATTTTTGAAGGAAGGTTTGTGGGATATAAAATTCTTGGTTGAAAAAAAATTCTTGGTAGATAGTTTTGTCTTTCACACTTTGAATATTCCATTCCACTGCCTCCTAGCCTTCATTGTTTCAGATGAGAAATTAGTAATTACACTGATGTGCCATTGTGCATGATGGTGGTTTTCTTTTGATGCCTTAAAGACTTTTTGTTGTGTGTTTTTAACAGTTTGCATGCTGTGTTTAGGTGCGGATCTCTGTAGTTATCCTAGTTGGGTTGGTTGAGCTACATGCATGTGTAGATTAATGTTTTCAATCAAATTTGCCAAGTTTTCAGACATTATTTTTTCAAGTATTTTTTTCTAACCTTTTGTTTCCTCTTCCATTACACGTATGTTGGTCTGTTGCCCCACCAGTCTCTGAGGCTCTGGTCACTTTTGTTCCATTCTCATTCTTTCTGTTCTTCAGTACATAATTTCTATTGCTCTCTCTTCAAATTCACTGCTTCTTTTTCTCTGCTATCTTGAATCTGCTTTTCAGCCCTTCTAGTGAATTTTTCAAGTATTATTTCTACATTTTTAATCATTAAAAATTTTTTAAATAATGTGTTTTCTTATTGAGTATCTTCATTTATTAATATTACTGTCCTACTTTCTTTCGATTCTTTAAACACAATTTCTTTTAGTTCTTTGAACATAACTGCTTTGATATCTTTGCCTGCTAAATCCAACTTCTTGGGACACTGAAAGACAGTTTCTACTGATTTTTGCTTTTCCTCAGAACAGGTCATACTTTCCTATCTCCGCATATTTTATTTGAAAGCTAGATTTTTAAATACTGTATTGTAGCAACTCTGGATTCCAATTTTTCTCCCTCCAGGCTATCTTCTGCATTTGTGTGTTTAGCAAGTTGCTTTAGTTAAATCAATTAAATCTGTCCCCTTTGAAGGGTATGGCTACTGATATCCTGCTCAGTTTATTTTCTCTTGTTTTTACTTTTTAAGTCTGGCTTCCTAGGGGTCATTCCTGTGTCTAAGTAGCCTAGTGGTTAGCTAGTGTTCAGACAGAAATTGGTTCTGTCCTCTGGTAATGGGTGTGTGGGCAGGGGAGCACATTTAAAGTTCAGGCTGTTTTCAATCCTATTTGAGTTTTTACTTTTACTTTCCACTGGGCCCTTTCATAGCTCCTCCATGTACAAATCCTCGCGGTCAGCCAGGAGTATGCGGCTATCTTAGGCCCTCTGTTCTCAGCTGCAAATATACACACTTCAGCCAGGAATACTCTTCCCCCAACAACTAGAACCTTGCGTTAGTAGAACCATTGGTCCTTTCCTGCTCCCTATTAAGTGAGCCCTCTGACTCGGGCAGCCAAGCTGCCAGTCCTCACAGTATCCCCACCTCTGGCAAAATCTCCATGGTGACAAGGCTGGCAGCAGGGCTGGAAAACGGGAGCATCCTCAAGCAAGCGTGTCACAGATTCCCACTGTTATTACTACATTTCAGCAATTGTTCAAACACAAACGCTTCTCACATTATTCTGTGCCTTTGGTCGATTTTCAGGGTGCTAAAATGGTTGTCCTCATCCATTTTTTCCAGCTTAGTAGTTGCTTTTTGGGAGAGTTGATTTGCCCACCGCCTCACTCTACCACACCTAGAAGTCCCACCATCCTCAATAAATATTTGAATAATGAGTGATTAAACCCTGTCTTGGAGAAGGAAACGGCAACCCACTCCAGTGTTCTTGCCTGGAGAATCCCAGGGACAGGGGAGCCTGGTGGGCTGCCGTCTATGGGGTTGCACAGAGTCAGACACGACTGAAGTGACTTAGCAGCAGCAGCAGCAAACCCTGTGTTATCTGTCTTCTACTCTACCACACTACTGAGATTCTCCCATCAAAAATTATCAGTTGCCTCCCAGGCAGTCAAACAGGCTTTGAGTAAAACAGACATCAGGTGAATTCTAAGTCTGCCACTTAGCAATTATGTACTCGGGAAGTATATTTATCTTGCCCAAGTCTTGTTTTTTTTCTTCTGTTAAATGGCTAAAACAACGCCTATGGATACATAATAATGCACTTCAGGTACAGAGTTCTCGGGTAGGAAGGATAGGACTAGACAGGGATGGGATGGAATGAATCTACCTGGGAAACTAACCCAGGTTTCCATATTATTATTTTGCCTGTTTCTTAAAAGATCTCTCATCAGGGGTCGCTGCAAGTTTTGTGAATGTTTCTGTTGCTGGATTTACGGTTAAATGAAGCACGTAGCTGAAGGATGAACTTTCTGAGTTTTCACACTGTCCCAGATTTCTCTTTGCAGAACTTTAAACCTTAGGCCCTGGTTGGTTCATTGTGTTAAATCCATTATGAGAATGTTATTTAAAGCTGTACTATAATTACAACCTCCACTAATTATTCAATACTGTAGCAGCAAAGTATTATTTGTAAGAATTTGATTCTTTTCATATTTATATCCACTATATCTGGCATTCTAATCTGTAAAATGATGCAATAAAATCAATATCATTAAAAAAATAATACCTATGGTGTTACTGTGAGTAGGGAGGGGTAAGAGTAAGCATCTGGATGAATGTTTCAGGATTCTTTTCCAACAGTGTTTTTGTTTTTCAGGAAGTCTAAGCTTCCATTCAGATGGAGCCTGGGACTCTTTTGGATCTCTTTTATCACCCTCACACTTCAATAGAGACATAACTGGTGAGAATAACAAGGATAATACCATGAAAATCCTTTGAGAGTGCATCTATTATACACAACTATTAAGGTATCATTATGCCTTATGATGATGTTCTTTGGGAACTTTTAAAAATGGCTCTCTCTCTGGGAACTTCTGATCACAGTAGAATTTCTAAATATGGAGAAGCTACTGAAATTACTCCCCTAACTTCCTTTTTCCCTGGACATTTTAACCATTATGTTGATATCTTCTGAAAGACCAACACAATAGATAAACCCTTCTTAATCACAAACTCTCAGCTTTTAGGTATTTCTTCTAAGAACAGAAGAGCACGATTCCCGCCCCAATCAGAAATAAAACATAAATTTGGTGGTTCAAGATGGAGGAAAAGGAAAGACTAAATAGAATGCTTGGAATTTGAAATGAAAATAGCATGGCAAGGCTTCCCAAGTGGCTTCGTTGGCAAAGAATCTGCCTGCAATGCAGAAGACCCAGGTTCTATCCCTGGCTTGGGAAGATCCCCTGGAGACGGAAATGGTAACCCACTCCAGTATTCTTGCCTGGAGAATTCCATAAAAAGAGGAGCATGGCTGGTTACAGTCCATGGGATCGCAAAGAGTCGGACATGACTGTGCAACTGTCACTTTTTTCACTTTCTAAGAACAGAAAAGCATGGTCCCCCCAGTCAGAAATAAAACATCAATTTGGTGGTTAAAGACAGAGAAAAAGGAACGACTAAACAGAATGCTTGGAATTTGAAATGCAAATAGCAAGGCAAGACTATCACCATCTTAGGGCTTTACTGCAAATTCAGCTCTTTCTGTAGGAAATACATGTTTAAAAACAATAAAAAACAATTGCTCTTTCCACATTCTTTTATCTTTTAAAAATTATGTATTTATTATTTTTGGCCGAGTTGTGTCTTTGTTGCTGTGAGGGCTTTTCTCTAGTTGGGGAGAGCAGGGGCTACTCTAGCTGCGGTACTCAGGACTCCTGCTGTGGTGGCTTCTTTAGCTGCAGTGCATGGGCTCTGGGTGCGTGGGCTCAGTAGTTGCGACACACAGGCTTAGCTGCTCCGAGGCACGTGGAATCTTCCCAAGTCAGGGATCGAATCCATGTCTCTTGCATTAGCAGGTGGACTCTTTACCACTGGGCCACCAGAGAAGCCCCTCCACATTGTTTTAAAGTGATGCCTTTTTGTCCTCCCTTTGCTTAGCCAAGCACTCACTATTGTTACTTGCTTTTGTACCCGTCAGCCAGGCTGCCAGCTCTGAAGGAGGCAGTACCTCCATGTGTCTCCCTGGATGCCGGGCACTGCTCCTCGTTCTCAGATGCAGGCAATGACGGTGCTCATTTTCACTCCCTCACTTAGAAACCTTCAGTGACTCTTCACTGTCCCTAAAAGCAGTCCAAAGGCTTTTTTAAATTGCATGTGCCTACCGGTAGACTAATGTTTGCACATCCTCTGATACACACACACACATAATTTATTTTTAAATTATTTATACACTATTATACTTCTACTTTATATAAATCATAAACATCTATCAATATAGAGAGTTTAAGAGGATGACATTTAACAAGTAGAATTTGTAATATTTCCTTTCTGTACCTTTTATATACTCCACTCTGGAGACCACTGTTCTATAGGATAAAATCCAGGTTTTTTTAAAAACCATAGTCTTCAGGGACTTCCCCAGTGGTCCAGTGGTTAACAGCCTACACTCCCAATGCAGGGGGCCCAGCTTCCATCTATTCCTGGTAAGGCAATTAAGAGCCCACCCACATGCTGCAATTAAAGATCGGGCATGCTTCAAGGAAGATCCCACGTGCTGCAACTAAGACCCAGCACCCAGCCAAATAAATAATTAAAACAACAACAATGAAAACAGAAACACAGCTTTCAAGCTGGGATCTAGGTACCCTTAAGGTACACCCCATAGATGGTATAAGAGGCTCCATTTCCAGATTCTGAGCTACCAAATGTGTCCTCTCCTGGAAGTGATCTGTCAGGTGGACAGATCACGGCTGACATGGAGCTGACTTCTCTTTTCCAGCCTCCTCTTTGCAACTGTTCTAACCCTTCACAAGAGAAAGGCACTCCTCAGCCACCCTGAACTCTGATTTGTTACCAAAGGAAGGGATGGTTTGAGAATGTACTATGCCCAAGGCAGAGTCTCTTGAGATCCCGGTAAGAAATGCCAAAAAGGGCAGAGCCTTATTTCATCCCCTGAACAGATTCCCAGCAACCCTCTGTGCCCTGGACAGTGACTGTCTTAGAATTAGAAGTCACAAGTGAGGTGCTGGAAGACCTTAAAGTAATATAGTGTTCTTAATTTAAAAACAGAGCTAGGAAATCACCAAAAATTACCAAAAAAAGTTTTTAAATGGAGGCTGCTGCTAAGTTGCTTCAGTCGTGTCCGACTCTGTGCAACCCCATAGACGGCGGCCCACCAGGCTCCCCCGTCCCTGGGATTCTCCAGGCAAGAACACTGGAGTGGGTTGCCATTTCCCTCTCCAATGCACGAAAGGGAAAAGTGAAAGTGAAGTTGCTCAATCGTGTCCGACTCTTCGGGACCCCATGGTCTGCAGCCTACCAGGCTCCTCCATCCATGGGATTTTCCAGGCAAGAGTACTGGAGTGGGGTGCCATAAATGGAGGCTAACTTTTCCTAATAGAAAATAAGCCTACTTAACTGCCTAGTTTGATCATGTAAATCGGTTTTGCCAACGTAGTGGTATTTTTCATAAGGGAAATGGGCTAGCTCTGTGACTCCTCCTTGCTGATGAAAATACATGTACAGTACTTATCTGATAGACAATATACCAGAAATGTCATCATTCGCAACTATTTCAAGTTCTGATGACCACTGCCTTAAACAAACATTCACAATATTCGTAACCACCTCAGACTCTTTCCCACCTAATCTCCTCTTAGCCTTTGCCTTTAATTTAAAAATGGAGCTAGGGGCTTCAGGCTTTGGCCAAACCACACTCAGGCTTTGGCCATTCTTCCAAGTCTATACCTGTGTGTGTTCATGTTAGTCCCTCTATCAGAAATACCCTTCCTTGTCATCTCTGTATGCTGAACGCCTATCTAATTATCTGCTTGATCTGAAGCACTAATTAGGCATTAAGGATGCAAAATAAACATAATAATAGCCTTAACCCTGTCTTCACAGGATTTAAGAGTCTGTTATGGGAGACAGATAAGCAATGACAGTATGCTATGACAGAGTGATGACGGGGAACCACAAGGGGAGGGGAGCTCAGCAGGGGCACCCTCCCTTCACCCGGGGAAATCAAGGAAATCTTGGAGGAAGTAGCCAGAAAGACAAGACCCACTGATGAGCAGGCATTAGCCTGACATTTTGCAGGGAGGGAGGAGAAGACTGACTGGTGCTGAGAGAACAACAGTGAGTTGAACTGACGTTGTTAAGGCAAGTCCTCTGTGAAGTCGGGATTTTCATCACGAGAGACACACTTACCTAACCCTAAGGTCCAGACAGAAACTTCTACTAAGCTCAATCTGTTTCATGTCTTTGAACGAAGGATCACATTTCTCTCAAAAGCCCAATTTAGAATAGGCTGAAAGTCAAGGGAGAGGTCATCTCTAGAAAAAATTTCCCTTGTGTGTGTGTGTTTTTTTTTTTTTTTGCCAAACACAAAATATCTGAATCCCAAGCTCAACTGCTGGGGGAATGGGTAGACTTTTTATATTGGGTTCACCAGAAATAGTGCCCAAGGAATACTCTTGAGACATCTGTGAGGAAGGCCAGGGCAGGCTGTATATGTGGCTCTGTTCTGAGGGTGCAGGCACCCTCTAAACAAACAAGTTAATGAAAGAAGAAACACCATAGAAGAGAGAAATTCAGTTTCTAGGGACTGCTTTGTGTCCTGCAAAAGGAAGGGACCATGAGGGCTTAAACTGCCTGGGCCTCAGTGCTCCACCTCCACTGCCCTCCTGCACTGTTCCAAGCCAGAGACCGTGAAAGCACCTTCACCAAGAGATGCTCAATTCCATGGCATGTCACCACTCACTCTCCTGATGTGTTATAAGTTGTTTATTTCTATGAAAGACTCTCCTCAACAAATGCCGTAGTAGAAGCGAGGTCTAATAGATGCGGCATCAGCCATTAAATAATTCCTCTACTGGTAACAATTTGACACCCAATAACTCTTTGCTCATTCAAAACAGAATATATACTGAATCTTCTCTGATACAGTCCTTTCTTACATCATCACAGTGGATTGTCAGTTTATTTCTCTTCCTGATTTCCTAGTTTATTTTCTTCCAGCATCCACTTGGAGGGTTACCGTTTTCTCTGTGACACAATTCACTATGGCAGTAGAATCAGGTAGGTCTCCTACATGAGGGCTTAGATATACAAGCACCAAAGGATGTCTCTATAAAACACTGACTGCATACGAAAGTGACATGACATGGACCCCAAGAACTACATCACCAGTTAGGTTCCAACAGGTTTATATTGTTGGTAAAGCTACTTCATCTTTTTCAGGAAACCCATTATGAGCTCATCCCAGAAAACAAAAACTCATTTTTGTTAGAATGTTATTATCAAGCTCTGGAGGGTGAGGACTATGTTTGATAACATTTTCCTATTATAAATGTTTCCTATCAGTGACACCATATTTCTCCAGATGGGTGAGCCAACTGTATTCCTGCTCTAAATCTTGCTTTCATCCAGTTCCCCAGGAGTTTTCTGATTGTGGCCTTTAGCAAAGTTCCCAGCAACGGTAAATTGAGGTTTGTTTTGGAGTCTGTATATAAATGTGTTTGCAAATAGGTTTAGATCCTGGTGTGGAAAAAGGCTGCAGTCTCCTAAATAGAAAAATCATCAAGTAAATCAGAACTGACTCAAGAGTTTGGAAAATGGTAGTGCGTCTTAGTGACCTTGTATCAAACCATGGCCAAGGCCACATTCCAACACATCCCCACTCCCAGATTAATTTAATTTCTGTCACCCTCTTCATCTTTTAAAATTCCTTCCATTCAGCAAAATCAGTTCCATTCAACAGAACAAATGCCTTGTGACTTCTGCACCTTATACCTCCTCATGTGCACTGATGGGAAATACGGTTTTAGTTTTCAGCGTTGCACCGGAGAATATGGCAGGGCTGGCGGCTGGGTAATGAAATGAATTAAGCCTCCTCTTCTCGGGAAGCCCCAGGTTTTCCTAACACCCATATACCATATGCCAGTTCATTTAGGCCGCAGGGCTCCTCAAAACTGAGGCCATTTTCTTGCAGGGTCAACTTGGTCTCTTTTTAGACAAGCGGACTGCATTTGAATGTTACCTTGGTGTCAGAGCCTTCTCTGGGCAAAGGGCTGGACGTTCACCTGCAACTCGTCTCCTCCTTCCCCGGCAAGCTCCTTGCAGCGTCGCGGCGCTTCCAGCAGATGGCGCCGCAGCTGAATTTTCGCGACCCGCTCTCTAAACCCGGAGAAGCGTCTGGAATAAACAGGAAGGGGAATTTGTTTTTTAAAGCATTCTGTTTCAATATATATTGCCTTCTTTGTTGAGTCATAAGCTTTTTTAATTTGACTTAAATTGAAATGCATTTGAGATGTTAAAAAAAAAAAATCAGCGATGACGCAATCCCAAATACGGGGTTGGGGCGGGGGGTTGTTTTGTTAAGAATCTCCACTCTCACAAATGATTCCGGAAGGAAGTTCTCAAGTAGCATAAACTGTCACAAGAGCACAGTGGTTCAGAAACGCTAGCAGTGTGTGCTAGGTAAAGAAAGGCAGCTTCAAAAAGACCAACAAGGAGTGGCAGGGGAGAGCCTCGCTGGGCCGCAGCGGAAGTGACCTTAGAGGCGGGCGGGGCGGTGGCCGTGAAAAACAGCGCCGCCTGCTGGTCGAAAGAGAAAAAGCTCGGATCTTCCCAGAGGCTGCAGCATGGCTCCCTGGACAGTTACTCCCCACAGACATTTACAGTCAAGATGCTGCACGTTATGCCCCTTCCCCAACAAAACTGAAAGTAATGGGCACAACCAGATAAGTCTTTCTGTAGAGAAGAGAAATCTTAGAGGCCCGTTGTGGTTTGGGAATACAGTGTTTCAAATACCTTCACTGTTGTTAACACTTCCTAAAGCTAAAAATGGTGGATTTTATTATTATGATATAATTGTTAAAGCAATCCATAAAGGAGAGTGAAAAATAGAATCCTATAAGGGCTCTCTTTCATTTATCCCACCCTGCTTTATTTACAAAATTAAAAAAAAAAGGTGATCAGAAGCAAATTGGGAAAAAACGGGCAGAAGGTTGAATTTCAAGGTGATTGTGCTTATCATTTCTCATTATGGCCCCTCATTTTTATTCCAGGGTTGTTGCAGTTTCATTTCTAGAGTCCCTCCTCCTCTCCCCACTTCCTTTTTCTCTTCACTCATTTGACAGGAGCCTCCGCAGTCATCGGCCTAGAATACGTCATCGTCATCCACTGGGAGAGAAGTGTGGTACCACCTTTCTCCCCCTATGGCTGAAGCCCGCGGAAAGAAGATGACGGTTGCGTCTCTGCTCCTGACCCAGCGCGATTGTTGGGAACTGTTAACTTGCAAGATGATGCCAAAGCGCAGCCTCCCTCCTTTTATGCTGTATAGAGTTTTAGGTTGCCCTTCATTAAGCTGATGCTTTCCCCTACAGAGCCCTGTCCTTCACGTTGCCCAAATGGTGTGCTAATAACCTTCTCCTCCCTTCTACTTGCAGAGATTCAGTGCATTAAGCCTAAGAGTTGTACATCCCCCTTTGTCTTCTTTTAAGGGAGTGAAGACCCATAGGTGGACAATTTTATTTAGATTAATCATGCTGTTTATCAGGTCGATGTTCTCTTGGCATGAAAATTTCCATCTCTCATCAAGGCATAGCTGCAGGCATTTATTATAGGCTCTGGTTCAAAGCAGGCCCTCTCTTTTGAGCAGTAGCACCAGAAATTAGGAACCTGACTGGAAGAGAAGCTTCGTGAGGGTCCAGAAGGAAAGCTGGGCCCCCAAGTCCTGTTTATGACTACTGTAGCCTTCACAATCTGGATCCAACCAAATGAACACTGAGAGCACAGTGTCTGGAGTACAAAGAAGAGTAATGGATATACAGTAACTTGACTGAGTCGGGGACAGGATCCAAGACATGCCTGACATTTGTTTATCTGCAGAGAAACAGGAGTAAAGGAGGAGCTGTCTCCCTCAGTGTTACTGTTACAGAAGTGTCCTTCGGGGCGAGGACACAGGAACAGGGCAGCTGATAACATTAATACTGTGCGGGCGAGCACACACCTCCCCATCCCCAGGACTGCTGAACCATGTGTTAGTAAACTAATCGGCAGGGACAGAGCTCTGAGCCTCTCCTGCCACAGTCCTCAGAGGGAGTCGGCTCAGACAAAGCAAAGTGGCTTTTCCGAGGGGGAGGGGTGCCTGCTTTCTCTTTGTTCTTCCTTGGAAAATAGGCTCTCTCTTAAGTCTCATAACCAGCTGCTTTCATCTCTCAGAGGAAGGCAAAAAGAAGTTAATTCCCAATAAAAATTTGGACAGCATATTTTTCAGAGCCCTGAACTCTGACTGTGAAATGCAGGGGCAAACTCATTACAATTCTAACATGCTGTAAGTTTTATTCTGGGTTTCTAGGCAAAAATTTCAAATAGGTGCCCCTCCTTATCAAATAAAAATATAATAAAAAGGTCATCTTCTGAAAGGGGTAATAGAGACAGTGCTTTGAATCCTTCTTAACCTAATAATAGATGTCATGCACTCTATTCTTAAGAATCTCTTCCTTACAGAGGTATGATTTAATGAGCATATTCCTTTGTCTGCTAAGAAATACGGGCTCTCTGAGAAGTCACACTTTTTTATACTACAAGTGATTTTTTTTTTCTCATAAGAATGATTTAATATAGCTCCTTTAAAGATAAAAACATTCAGTATTGTCTGCCCCTGACTTATGCGTGGAATTAAGAGAAAGGATGTTTGTTCTTGTACCAGGAATAGGCCTGCCACACCCCAGGCACTCGGAGCATCTGCTCCCTGGACTGATTCTTAAACCAAAGCTACACATGGCTTCTGTGCTTGACAGCTGAGGTGGCCTTTTCTATCCAGTTGGAATTTCTGTCTGGGCCTGCTTGAATGGGTTTGCCCACACAACAGAAAATGGGCTCTGTTGGTCAGAGGAAGCTTAATGGGCTGAGGACTAGGCTAATATTTTGGAAATGCTGTAGGTTCATTTCCTCCCAAAATAAAGTACCTTTGGTCCCTTCAAGTGGCATCCTCAGGCTCTTTAAGACAGTTCCAACTTTTGGGGATTTTATGTGCTCACTAAATATCAGGTATTTTGTCCAGAGTAACAGAATATCTGCACATTTGTATTCAATCCTGGGGCCCTGTGGAGAGCAGCTCTCTACCAGCTCCTGGGGAACCTCGCTCTTTCCAGCAGGTTAAAGAGGAAGTGAGAACAACCTCCAGCCAGGGAACCAGCCCAGTGTAAGTACGTGATCTGATGGCCCAAGTTCTACAGCTAAGCTTCTAAAATGATTCTGAAGCTAGACAAGAAACGAATGAGCAGGTGTTAAAGGATTATATATACCTTTGTAATTAACAGAAAAATTGGATAAAATAGCACTGGGCACGTATAGTCATAATACTACCCTGTGTTTAGGTTATTACCTGTTACCCAGAGAGTATATTACAGAACGCCTTTCATCTGACGGGTTCAAAGTTCTTTCCAGTGTTAACCTCATACATTAAGGCATTTCAATTTAACAACTAACAAGCACTTTGGGACAAGAGCCATGTCTTGCTTGCACTGCCTTTATGTTTTGCACAGTGTGTCCAGTGGGTTTTAGACAGTAGGTGCTCAGGGAATTATATATATATATATATATATATATATATATATATATATATATATATATATGTATGTAGGCTGTGCTTTAATCCTGAGATTAGGCCTGCCTTTTTTGTCACATCTGAAGAAAATGGATAGTGGTACTTAGTGGACAGAAAATGAAAGTGGGGATATTGCAGCTTCTCTGATAATGACCATAGCAGCTGACTTTGCTAGACCAGAAACTATAAATACGTCACACAAATTATCTCATTTAAACCTCACCACAACCCTACAGGCTCGGTTTATTATTATTGCTATCGTTATTTTACATATGGCAAGGCATTATTCAAGTCACACAACTAATTGAGAGTCACATCAGGGACTTGAATCTAGAGAGAGATCCAGCTCCAAGGTGCATGCTCTGAAGTACATTCCTGCTCCAGAATATCTAATAATGACACTTCTAGTTCCATTTACTACCGTCTTTGAGGGGTTGCCTCACAACATAATATCTGGAGTGGGAGGGAGAGAGGGAAGAAAGTAAGCAGACACAGTTCATAAGGTACACATTTCGGTTTGCGTGGTTTTGATGTTCTTTCCTGTATGTTATCTCATTTAATCCCCATAGCACTGTCAAGTATGCTACTACTGTCTCTTATATATCTCTGGATATATCTCAGGAATATATCTCTGGAGAACGGGCTAATTTTTTAAAAAGTAAATGCTAAACTGAGAGGCAACAAATCTGATAACACTGTCCTTGCCCTAAGCATCTCACCTCCGCTGAGAGTGTTGGTACGAGTTCTTCTTGTGTTTCTTTCCTCTCTTACTAACACTCCAGTGAGCCATAAAGCTTATGCTTGTCTCTACTTGTCCCATAAATGCAGATACAATTAAGTGTTGACTCACTATGGAATAAGCCATTTCAAAAGCTGAGGCAAGGTAGAGAGGAAACAGTAAAAGGAAATGCTATGTGATGTAACAAAAAGAATGAATTAGATTTAAATATGTGGCTAAGAAAAGATCTCCACAAGGCATAGTAAATTAAAAAAAGAAAGAAAGGCGAGCAAGCTGCAGAATTAAAAGTACAACAATGGTACCATTTATGTTTTAGATACGAAACAGTGTAATACGAATACACACACATCTATGCAAACACACACAGAAAACAATTGGTTACACCTCAAATTGATAATAGGTTTATCCGGAGAGAGGACTGGGTCCAGGCTGAGGTGCACAGTATTGGCAGACTTCTTTGTTATCTTTTTATTAAATAATTTATTCAAATAATGTGTATATAAGAGAAAAAAAAAAAGGACAGAAAAGAAACAAGTGATACTGTTAGAAAATGAAAGGTTAGCAACAAAAAGTAAATGATACAAATACACAAACTAACACCCACTGCCTCATTCGTGTCCATAAGAGACCAATAGATTAGAAGAGATTCCTCATGCTGGCATTATCATGATCAATTGTATGGTTTTTTAAACGTAATGTTTCCTGACTCTACCAGAACTACAGGGCTGTGAAGTATACTAGGCTTGGAGCCAGATGACTGGGTCCAAGGCCTGACTGCATTTCTCTGTAACCTTGGGCTAATTTCTCAGGGCCCTAGTCTCCTTATCTATCAAGATAATAGTAACATACTTCAGAGGGTGCTTTGAGGAGTAAATGAAATAATGCTCAGGAAAGAACAACAAAATCATGCAGACTGATATTTATAAATGTGTTTGTGTTTTTCTTCCCATTCTCTCTCCTCCACTTCAGACAATGATTATTTTATGTACTTTTAGATGTCTGAATGCCCCACAATGAGGCAGAGTTAAATTAACAAACCATTAATCTTCAGATAACATTTGCTAATAATAGGCCTACATTACTTGAAGCTATAGTTATGCACATGTGTAGTTTTTAAGCTTAAATAACCTGTATTCATGTATTTATTTTAAGGAATATATCTGTTTGATTCCATCTATAAAATATGTTCTTTTCTTATAAAACCTACTTTTGGTACAAAAACTACAGTATCCAAACAGAGAGGCCATTTAAAGTATAAGCCAAAAATGCATTACACTTTTTTTTTTTTGCATCTTAAAATGTGCTTATTTGTGGTGCTACTAAAATTTCAGGCTGTTCTGAAATTTTAGTAGCCAATTATAAACCTTATAATAAAAAGGATTGCAAAAATAATATGAGAAATACTATCACCAATATAATTAAGCACAAAAGAGAAACATGAACACATTAATAAATATCAGTTGCCTACCACAGCAGCACGCCGCATGATCTAACTATTTTCAATTACAGCCTCACCTTTGAAACAGAGCCAGGTTCTCATCTGCTTTTGCTGGATGTGCCTATGTTCAAAGGCGTGGGGACCTGAAGATTTCTAGTGAAGTAAGTAAGAATCCAGTTTAAGTTGTTTTGCAGTTTGAGTTCAGAAGGGATTCATATTTAAAGGAACCAGTTCCAAGCAGACAAAGCACGCCTCCTCCCAAGCTCCTCCACACCACTAAACTGGGCTGTCATTTTAGAGGTGGGCGCTCATTGTTCACTTTCTTCTACTCTAATTAGACTTGACAGATTGCTCTTTCTAGCTAGACTGGCTATTGCCAAGAACAGAGAGGAAGAGATGAGGCCAACCTTGTCTTTATGCCCTTGGAATCAGCTCCCCACCCCCATTCCCAGTCCACAGACACAGAAAGGCATCCCTAGCCGCTCAAATCTGTTTTCCTTCTCCTCTAGCCTCCTTCTTACTTGGCCCCTGGCAGTCTCAGCACTACTGACTTTTCTTACTTTCAATACTGTGAGAGTCAAACCCTCATGGGTTGTGTGAGTGGAATAAGTGTACACTAACATTTAATTTATATCTTGACATTAATACTCTTTTTTTTTTCTCCTGCAGGCCTGGGGGAGGAAACAGACCAGCTTACTAAAGGGAAAGACACTGCAGTTCTACCCAGGAGCAGCAAATACTCAGTGCTTCATAAGACAGAGCTCTAGAAGGATTCAGGCCCTGGCACTGCATCCATGGTTCTGAAGCAAATCCCTCGCCCCCTGCCTTCAGTTTCCATTTCTGTAAAATGCCATCGATAATTCCTGAACCTTTATCATATCATGTTACACTGGTATTATATAAGAATTAGGTAATAAAATTTTAGGACTAGAAAGAATCTAAGAGATCATCTAGTCTAGTATCTTTCTTTGGAAGACTGAAAAACACAGGCTGAAAGGAGGAGGCGACAGGCGTAGTGTTATGAAATTAGTTCACAGGCTTTAAACACATGGTGCTGAACAATGGCTTGCTAATCAGCTTTGTCACTAACATGCCTTTTCCTGGTTTAGCCTATGCTTGATAAGAAGCTTTATTGGCCAGGAAAGCAACTTTCTTTCT